>NC_142654.1:61640166-62273333 GCF_055504915.1 Nelumbo nucifera | reverse complement strand
GGATTCTCAGGTACTTGAAGACTTTCCCAGGAAAGGGAATTCTGTTCAGAAAACACAATAAAATTTAAATTGAAGCTTATACTGATGCAGATTGGGCTGGGGACAGAAAATCAACTTCAGGATATTGTACATTTGTTGAAGGGAACCTGGTTACATGGTGGAGTAAGAAGCAGAATGTGGTTGCTAGATCAAGTGCGGAGGCTGAATATCAAGCTATGGCTCATGGTGTTGCTGAACTTCTGTGGCTTAGGACCCTTCTTGGTGAGCTTGGCATAAAAGCTGAGGGTCCTCTCAGGCTGTATTGTGACGACAAGGCTGCCATCAACATTGCAAATAACCCAGTGCAACATGACAGGACAAAACATATTGAGATTGATGAACATTTTGTTAGAGAGAGAATAGTCTCGGGAGAACTCTGCAGTCCTTATACTCCATCCGAGATGCAGATTGCAGATGTGTTGACTAAAGGGTTGGCTGCAACAAAATTCTTGGACCTTCTTGGCAAGCTAAACATGACTGACATCCATGCTTAACTTGAGGGGGAGTGTTAAGTTGACTGTTTTTATGCATTGTTGGTTCGACTGATAAGTGTACATGTTAGTTAGTATTGGGTTTTAAGTTGTTAGGTACTGGGCCTTTGTTATTGGGCCCAAGTCTGTTTAGTGTTTTAAGCTGTCTGGGTGTCCCATCACTAATCAGGGGCATTCCAGACATTTCATGTAACACTGTATTGTAATCTACTATAAATAATAGTACTGTCGATTGGGTTACTCGGTTCAACATTCTCAGCACTTGTTTGCCTTCACCTCTCTTCTACTACTTCAGCTACAACCTTTCAGCAAACAACAATAATTCGACCTTCTTCATCCCTGAATACTCCACCTATACCTGAAAGGCCTGGGTTTCCTTCATTGCTGCCATCAAAGTTCAATTTAATGAACCCCGAAGCTGGAGGAGTCCAAGCTGGACTAAGGGAAGTAGTCAAGGGAGCAGACCAAGCCACTTATTTCCATTTTCTAATGATGTCTCCTGCTGAATAACCTTCGAAGAGCATCATAGACTTGACCCAGTGAACCACCCTAACATAAATTAATTCAATGATGGCTTCCTTATTTTTTTTTCATGAAAAGTTCTTTGATTTCTTTCCTCCCACACTGTCCAGCATACAACTGCTCTAACACATCTCCACAAGATTTTACCTCTTTTTTAAACCCCTCACTGATGTAGAATTAAGCAAGATCTACACACTTGAAGGGGAGGGCCACCTGCAACCAAAATGAGAGAAAAACCAACACCAGATTTCTGATACAAGGGCAAGAAACTAATAAGTGATAACAGCTCTCACCACTCTTCTTACATAAAATGCACCAATGTGGGGATAAACACCAATTAGGCCTTTTCTTTTGAAGTAGGTCACAAGTGTTACACATTTCTAAGATAGCTTCCTAGCAAAAGGCACCTACTTTGGGAGGAATTGGTCTACCCCAAACTTCCAAGACTGGGAAAGGAGAACCAAGGACCGGATTGGATTGTCTTAGTTCTTTGAAAAAATAAGAGCAAGAGAAGATACCCGACAAAGCAAGAGACCAAACCCTACTGTCCACATTGGAGAGGTCAATAACTACCTCGTCCAAAATCTTAAGCAAGTTAGAGATGGAGTCCAATTCAGAATCTCTAAGAGCCCTTCTAAAACCCAAATTCCAATTAAAAGTAGAATTAGACAAGGTTAGGAAGGTGGCTACGGGCTCATTTTTAAACCTTGAGAGAGAACAAAAAGGGAAACTGCTCTTTCAAAGGAGTGTCTCCCACCCAAATATGTTCCTAGAATTTCACAAACATACCAGAGCAAAGTTCATACCTGATAAAAGGAAGAAAGGAAGGAAGGATAGCATGAATAGACTTCTAGGGAGAAGCTCTTGTAGCCCTAGATGAGATCCCCGTATCCCAACCATCTGCCTCTTGCCCATGAATACTTGGGATTATTTTAGCCCACAAATTCTCCCTTTCTTTAGTCAATCTCCATAACCATTTCCCCAAAAGAGCTTCATTCTTCTTCTATAAGTTACCCAAACCAAGTCCATCACTTTTGGCTTTTGTAACCATGTCCCACCTAACTCTATGGTCCCTTTTCTCCTCCCTTGATTCCCATAAGAAATCCCCCATTAGTTTTTCCAAAACCCTACATACTCCCTCAAGAATTCTAAACACAGACACAAAGTAAACCAGGAGGTTTGCCAAGGTGGACTTAATCAAAGTTATCCTACCACCAAGGTTTAAAGTATCGGAAACGTAAGGTGTATCAGAAAGATAATTTTAAGAGACGTATCGGGATACGCTTTGGATAAGTATAGATACGGACAAAAAATCAAGATATGCATAAATATGCTAAAAATCTCAAATAAATCCTAAAAATATATTAATAACGATAGTTACAAGTTTTATATGATTGTAAATAAGTTATTTAAAAGTAAAAAAACTGTAATTTAATGGTCTATATAAAATTCAAGATATCGGGACACACTTAGTAACTATTCACAAATGATGGACTAACTAAAATGTGAAAAAACAAAAAAAAAAAACTAAAATGTATATTGATATATATTAGTTTTAAAACAATCAATATAATTTATCTTTATATTTATTAATACACA
This sequence comes from Nelumbo nucifera, assembly GCF_055504915.1. Lineage (NCBI taxonomy): Eukaryota > Viridiplantae > Streptophyta > Magnoliopsida > Proteales > Nelumbonaceae > Nelumbo > Nelumbo nucifera. The sequence goes on along the minus strand of NC_142654.1, from coordinate 62,270,682 downwards.
AGTTTTAATAATTAATTCTAACATTTATTGATAAACACACACTAAGAAAAAGAGAAAATTTATTTAAAAATAAAAATGCATAAACCTATAACAAGCAAATGGGCGTGGCTTGGTGGTGAACCTCTAGTTATTAAAGCCTAATGTCCAAGGTTCGAATCTTGCTATTGCTAAGTTTGTAGTATTATACTAACAAAACGAATTTAATGAGAAAGAGGGTTATTAATTAATGGAATTAATGAGAAGAGAATTCCAATTAGGCACTAAAATTGAAATTCAAATTTAAAATTATGCATTAATTACAGGAGTAACTAACTAGTTAATGAGAGAGAAATTGCACTTAACTATAGGAGTAAATATAAAATTAATGAGAGGTAATTCGGCCCTAAATATAATTTAATGAAATTAATGATACAGGGCCCAATATAGACCGATACATACGAAAAGGAACGCTATAGATAATTTCTATGCGTTCCGTGTATCGGACTTATATCGGAACGATACGTATCGGCTGATACGGTTTGATATGTTGCGAAATTTTGAACCTTGCCTACCACCCAAAGAAAGGTAGTTTTTCTTCCAAGAGGCTAACCTTTTTGTGAATTTGTCAATTACCGGGTTCCAAAAGCTCCTCTTGCTAGGATTATCCCCTAATGGAAGCCCCAAATATTTCAATGGCCATTGAGCAATCTCACAACCCAAAACCTAATCCCTTTCTTCCACCTCTCCGACACTCATATTAATGCCAATCACACAACTCTTATCAAGGTTTACTTTGAGGTTAGTCACTTGTTCAAACACATTAATCACCAACTTTAAATTACTAACCCACCTAATCTCATCCCCACCACAAAACAGAATTGTGTCATCCACAAATTGTAAATGAGTGACCGGAACCCTATCCCTCCCAATTCTCCAACCACTTACCAAGCTTCTAGAATCTGCCCTCTCAATAAGCCTCCCTAAAACTTCAGCAATCAGGGTAAAAAGGAAGGGGGAGAGGGGGTCCCTTTGTCTAATACCCCTAATAGCTAGGAAATGATCTACCACCTTGCCATTCACCAGTATAGAGTAGTGGCATGTTCTGATACACCCTTTTATCCACTTACACCACTTACCAAACTTCAAATCTCCAATACAATTTGCCTCTACTTCCTAACCCTCTACCTTACCATTGCCACATAAACTCTACCACTCAACTGAGACCAACTAACCTGAAGAAGTGCACCAAATCCCCTTGGTTATAGAACAATGCAGAAGAAGGTGCTCAACTAACTCACCACCACCTAGACTCAGAGAGAATACATGCAGAGAGATACACCATCTACCTTTGTTCTTTTGTAACAGGCCACAAGTATTTATTTTCTTTAGGCGTGCCTCCCACACAAAGAAAGAAACTTTAGGAGGGATGGGAACACCGTAATTTTTTGATAAATAATTTAAGATTTCATTAAGAGAAAGAGACAAATCATTTTGTATTCTAGAGCCTGGTTCATAATGAGATTTTTGAGGAGCATACAACTCTGCTTAGGTTTTGAAAATTTGACAGAGACAAATGCAGATAGGAAAAGGATCATACCTGTATATCCCATTGTACATAATCATTTTGTACACGAGTTATGTTTATAAATAAGTATTCTCTTACTGAAAGATACACACATGCATACATTACATGAACATGACCATATATCCACATACAACACACAAAACACAAACAACACATCAACTTACACAACAAGTATCTAGCATTTTATACAGGGAGGGGGGAAGTTTATCCCTCCTCAGTTTCCCTTCCCATGCCTCTGTCCCTGACTAGAGCCAATTACTAAGAACTGGTAAGATCATGAAGCCTCTTGGCCTCATTATCTTGCTTTATTTCTTTTATCTTCTCAAGTTAACACATTGTCTCTTTCCATCAATTTTGTATATACACATGCTTAGTTGAGAGGTGATTTCTTTGTGTTGATCATTACCACACCTTAAGGAATTTAGGGTTACTTCACTACAATCACCAACTCCATATGGTCAGGACAAGGTTTAGTTGAGTTGAAGGTTACTTCACTACAGTGCTAGTGATAATTCAGTGATTCTCCATTGTTGGTTTTATTTAGTTTGAGGCTACATTCTTGTGCAATTTGTTTCGTTGAGAAATCAACCTTGGGAGTTCAAACTTTCTGCTGCAAACAAGCAGTCCAACCCTTTTTAACTGAACCACCACAGCTTCATATGAATCAAGAAGCATCTTTAGGACTCTGAGTGCTATTAGATAAGCATATCAACCATCTCCAGTGCTTCCAAACTTAATAACATCAGTGGTTTTCAAGCAACAGAAAATGTGCTATAAACATTACCTTGCATCTTTTTGCTATATTAATGGCATCTGATGGGCGTGCATCCACGCTTAGGAGCAGCTTTTCTCCTGGCTGCAGATATAGAAGCTTCATTAAGTTTTAAAAATAAAAATGAGATTTCCTAATTAAAATTCTTATGAAAAGGAAACTAAAAGTAACTGGTGCAAGGCAATTTCAATATCATGACCATGCCAACAAACTCTAAGAAACTTGTTTAGCAAAAGTTTTACATTTACCTTGCTAAAGTATATTCTGGCATAATAAGTATTTACAACCCTTTCAGTAATACGAACCATTTTTACCTGAAATTGAAGAAAAAATGAATTCAAAATAATAGAAGAGAGTACAGCATCTCATAGACATACTCAATACTCTATATAATCAAAACAATTATGTTCTAGACTCTCAGCAAATTCTAAATGTCTAGTATAGCTTGAGAAGTTTAACAAATTGTTGCCTTCATGCAATGCCTATGCTATAAATTGTTTATCAGTTATCAATAATTATGATAATCAGGTTCCCAACTTTGAAGACTCAGAATTATTGAAGTTCCAAAAACTAAGAAGTTTTGTACGACTGCTAAACTACTTTAAGACCAACTACAAAGTTAGCATTATCCATCATTATGTTGTATGTCTACTACATCATCACACCTATCAAGCATCAGGGCCAAAAGAATTGAATTTCCAATGCCATAGCAATAAGATTCTAAACCACCATCAGGCCTTAAGAAAGTGTACTAAGATGTTATCATGATACAAACCTGTGCAGCAGAACATTCAAACCAACTTTACTAATAGATACATAGTAATTTTCTGTAGATATAAGCATAAAAGTAAATGTTCAAATATTATCAGATAAAATCAAATTATATCAGATCGGATTGGGGTAGATCCATATTTGATAAACAGATCAAATTCAGATCACCTTAATCGGATTGGATTTGAATTCAAAATTAGAAAAAAGGATACTGATGAGGGGTAATTTGGCCCGACCTATCAACACAAGGACACGTGGAAGCGACCTGCAGACTGGACGACAACTCAGTGCTCCTTGCCACCTCAGCAAGCCAGGTCAGCTCGGGTACCTCAGGCACCTCGGCCAAGACCGAGGTCCGAGCAGCTTGTGATGGCCCGACCTGTCGAGGTGACACGTAGCCAACTTCTAGAAGCTTGCCAACTGTCTCCGATCTCTCTGGGATCATGTCGCACGTTTGCAAACCTTATCCTTATCCCACTCGGATCGGACGGACTCAATAAGCCTTATCAGTCCACCCGAAGTCCACCTCCAGGTGCGGAACGGATTCCTAGTAGCACGCGTCGGGGATCTTGGAGGTGTTTCATAATACCTACTACAACTCACCTATATAAGGGCACCAACCCCAACATCATAAGGTATGCGCGATTTTTTGCTCACTAGCCTTCTAGCATACAAGCTTTCAGCTCGCATACCGGATTACTAACTTAAGCATCGGAGAACCCACACCGGGTAAGCCACCCTAGGTCCTCTAAGCCTTCTTCTTTTGCAGTTCGACCGGCCAACCAAGCGGACTGACATCCGAGCTGCCCTCCAGCTAGGAGCATTCAGATCATGCACCATCAAATACCATTTGCAGCCCCTGACCCGATTGTCCTTTTCCTTGGGGCCAAACTATTTCACTGCAATTTAGAAAAGTATAATAAAATCATCAAGGCCAAAAGGCTACCTTGTTGTACTGATAAAAAAGAGGCTATCTCATGGTTGGTTTCAGCAGTTTCATGATTTCATGGGTGTCAAAGTTGAGAGGAAGGACCACAATAACATAAACAACCCCCAGGCTGATCCCAAACCAAGTCATCTATAAATATACTAATCCAACAGATCTACCCAGCAATCTAAAGAGTCTCTCATGTCTTGAAAAGATACTTTCCAAGGAACTGGACAACCTCAGAATTTAATTAAACAAGAATTTCATTCCAGATGCCAACAATCTTGCCTCCATGAAGTGATGTTGAAGATTGAAGACTTAATACTCTCTCTAGGCCAAAAATGTTGAAGACTTGATACTCCAGCCTTACAGGAGACAAATGGTCCCTTCCCTTACAGTCATACTTTGGCCCTAATATGGCCAAAGTATGCAACAATGACTACTCAAATGTCCCCAAAACGTTTCATGAACCTGTAATGAGTTTGGGGTCTCTAGAGAGCAACCATCAAAACTGAGTTTTAATCCAGCCTTGAGGAGAGAGGCCTCCCTTTGTACTAGTTTCCTATGACTAGAAAAATAGCAACCATCCACCAATCTCTCAAAATAGAGTAAAGGAGGAGTCCTCTAAACTCTTCTCTCATAGAGATCTGTAGAGAAGATGGGCCGAATGGCCCATAGGCAGTTTATCCTTCTTTATTTTTTATGTTCTTTGTTGTAATGGACCTTAATCTGGGCTTTATTCTTTCTTGTGTTAGTTTTATAATTTTCTGCCCAACTAAGGGCCTCTCTGTAAATTATTAAAGTTTAACTTAATGAAATGGAATTAGGAGTGTTAGAGAGAAGGTTATGTTCGAAAATCTCTCTCTAAACCCTAGTTGCCGACACCTTCTGCTTCTTCTTCTCTCTTCTTGAAACCTGATTTCTACTACTTTCTTTTGATTTTCTACAACTTTTTAAACAGTCCTTTCTTTTCAAAATGCAGTTTTTCTTCTTGGTATCAGAGCATGCTCGTTTTTACTACTTTTCACCTTTTTTTTCCCATACACAGTGTGTATGGAGAACTGAATTGTATGAATAGTTAAAGAAACCTATTTCAGCCCAGTTGTTAGTGGTTTCTGGAGAGAAGGGGACTGGTTTTGTCGTCCTCCTGACAGATTCAAGTGTGTTGCCCAAAACCCTAATTTTCTAGAGAAATCTGATTGCGGGCCCCACAGGGAGTTTGACCTGGGCTCTCAGTGACTGAAGGCCTTCTCATCCTTCATCTCGAAGATCGAATCAAGTGGATTGGTGTTCTGTGAAGTCTACAAGGAGCGGCTGAGATTTCACTGTTTTTCCCGGCTTTCGGGTGTGACGCAGGTAGCTGGTACGGCTACATAGAGGTTGGCTCACAACACAATTTTTGTTATGCCTTCATTTGTTGTTATTCGAAGCTGTTAGAAGTTATTTTCGAAGTATTTAAGGAGATGAACCCTTCAGAAGTTGAAAACAAGCATGTTGTTGAATCCGGACAGGTTCTGGGAGCCTCTATAGACTCTCTATTGGTTGTGACCACAGTCAAACTGGATGGAACTAATTATCTGGCTTGGTCACAATCAGTAAAAATTCATATCTACAGTAGAGGCAAATGGGGTTTTATCTCCGGGAGCAAGAAGGCTCCTTCGGAAGATGATCCATCATATGAAAAACAAATGCAAGAAAATTATACTGTTATTGGTTGGCTTGTGAACTCAATGCAACCACATATTAGTCAACACTATTTGTAGATGAATTAAACAAAGGAAATTTGGGATAGTGTTGCTGAAACCTATTCCCATAAATTAAATGTGGCCAGGGTTTACAAGCTGAGAAGTGATGTGAAGAATTTAAGACAGGGGGAGAAACCATTAGCTGTATATTTCTCAACACTGAAGTATTTATGGCAAAAAATAGATTTGATAGAAGCTGTAGCCTGGGACACCACTAATGATGTTGAGACCTACAGGAAACTTGTTGAGAGAAATAGGGTGTTTGAGTTCTTGGCAGGGCTGAATCCAGAGTATGACATCACAAAGCAAAATATTTTATCCAATGATAGTGTTTCACTGTCTCAAGCCTATGCCTTGGTAAGTAATGAAGAAAGCAAAAGACTTGTCCAGGTCCAAGGGGCTGGTCTAAATGATCACTTTGCTAATATGGGAGTGAAACCCAAGGGAGTTGCAAGGACTCCAAGTAGCTCAAGGAAGAAAAAGATTATTTGTGAGTAATGTAAAAAGCCAAAACACACTAAAGACAAGTGTTGGAAATTGCATCCTGAACTTCTTTCTCTTCGGTTTCATAAGAAGTCTAATAATATGAAGGAAGGGAGTGCCAATATTGCTACTGGTCCAAATAGTGACAGATACCAAACTGAAGAGATGACAACTAGTGAGCAGTTAGCAGCTATGAACGCAGAAGAATATGAGAAGTTTGGGAGGATGATTAGTCACCTAAAGGGTGTGGCCTCTTCTTCCAACCCTCCAGGAAATTCAACCTCTTCTGCATTTGCACATTCAGGTATACGGGCTTCTGCCAATCATGCAATTATTTCAGGTAATCGTAGGATCCCTTGGATTATTGATTATGGTGCTTCTAATCATATGACCAACCTTTCCACTTTGTTTGTTTCTTATGATTTACTTCTTGGCCGTGACAAAATCACCCTAGCCGATGGCTCTCTTGCCCTTATCTCCGGCAAGGGAACCATCAAGGCTACAGATTCCTTGGTACTTCCTTTTGCTCTTCATGTACCCAAGCTAAATACAAACTTGTTATCTATAAGTAGCCTAACTAAGTCATTGAACTGTTGTGTATCCTTCTTTCCTTCCTACTGTGTTTTTCAGGATCTCGAGTCTCAGAAAGTGATTGGGAGTGGCCATGAGGCGAATGGAATATATCTATTGGACACTCCTGGACAGAGCCATGAACAACCTAGAAAAGCTGCTTTTGGGTCTACATCTATAGAGTCCATCAGTCGAATCATGTTATGTCATTTCCGTTTGGGTCATCTTTCTTTTTCTGCATTAAGTCATTTATTCCCAAAACTGTTTAAGGGAATTAGTCTGTCCAGTCTTCATTGTGAGTCGTGTGAATTGTCAAAACATTGTAGAAACAGTTATCCTTTGAGTAATAAAAGATCTTCTCCTTTTCATATTGTGCACTCTGATGTGTAGGGGCCTTACCATTTACCTTCTATGGGTGGCTACATATTTTATCTTGTTCATTGATGACTTTTCTCGGTTCACTTGGATATTTTTTATGAAGTCCCGTGATGAAGTTCCCAGACTTGTGAGGCAATTCCATGAATTTGTCCTAACCCAATTTGATACCAGAATTAAAATTTTCAGCTCCGACAATGCAAAAGAATATTTTGAGAAAAACCTAACCGGCTATCTCATTGATTTGGGGGTTATTCACCAAAGCTCCTGTGTTAGGACCCTAGAACATAATGGAGTTGCTGAAAGAAAAAATAAGCATATTGTTGAAGTTGTAAGAAGCATTCTATTTGCCTCACATGTCCCTACAAAATTTTGGGGTAATGTTGTTCTCACTGCAACCTACCTTATCAACCGTATGCCATCCAGGGTTTTGGGGTTTAAGTCTCCCTTCAGTCTTCTTCATCTGGACAAGGATCTTTTTCCTATTCCTCTTTGTGTCTTTAGTTGCACTTGCTATGTACATATCCCAAGTGTCCAGAGACATAAATTTGAACCAAAAGCCCACAAGTGTATCTTCCTTGGTTATTCCCCCACAGAAAAGAGTTGTTGTTTTGATCCGAAGACTGGCACTCGGTATGTCTCAATGGATGTCACCTTTGATGAGCTCTCCTCCTTTTATGATTATTCTCAGGAGAGGCATTGCCCAAAGGGGGAGAATTTGTCACAGTTGTTTGCTCTTCCCCTTCCTGTCCTAGTTGAGTCTTTTACAGAGACTCTTCCTCCTTCAAATGAGTCGAGGATCAGTCATTTCACTCTCATTCAAGTGTTCTTATTCCTCCTCCTTTACCTCCTCGTCCTCTTTTTAATCCCAGGTTGTACCAACGACAGAGAACCAGAAATGAGCAGATTGTTTCCCCTACAACACATGAGCCTCCTGCACTTCCAATCACAAAAGAGACAACATGTACTGATACAACCCCTTTGGAGCCATCCATCCCAGACCTTGATATCCCTATTGCTATTAGGAAAGGAAAAAGGAAGTGTACTGCACATTGCATTTCCAAACACCTTTCTTAGAGTTTGCTCTCTCCTTCATATTTTGCCTACCTTTCTTCTATTGCTTCTAACCCAATTCCCAGGTCTGTGTCAGAAGCTCTTACTATTCCAGAATGGAGGGATGCTATGAGAACAGAAATTGATGCCCTGCACAAGAATGACATTTGGGAAGTGGTTGATTTGCCTGAAGGGAAGGACCTAGTAGGCTGTAAGTGGGTTTTTACTATCAAATATCATGTTGAAGGCACCATTGAAAGGTACAAGGCTAGGCTGGTGGCAAAAGGTTATACACAGACATATGGGATTGATTATCTGGAGACCTTTGCTCCTATTGCCAAGATGACTTCTGTAAGAGTTCTGTTATCTCTAGCTGCACACTTAGACTAGCCACTTTATCAGCTGGATGTAAAGAATGCATTTCTGAATGGAGAGTTACATGAGGAGGTCTATATGTCTCTTCCTCCAGGGATGTATGAAATAGATATGAAAGGAAAGGTCTGCAGGCTGAAGAAATCTCTTTATGGACTTAAACAATCCCCTAGAGAATGGTTTCAAAGGTTTAGGGCTGCCCTTGTTAGCTTTGGCTATGTACAGACACAATCTGATCATACCCTCTTTGTGAAGAGAATAGGATCCTTGGCCGTTTACCTGATTGTGTATGTTGATATTTTTGTGACTGGTAATGATGTATCAAGGATTAATGATCTCAAATCCTTCCTTCATACAAAGTTTGAGATCAAAGGTTTGGGGGAATTGAGATACTTTCTTGGCATAGAAGTTGCCAGATCCAAAGATGGGATACTTATCTCTCAAAGAAAGTATGTACTTGATTTGCTCTCTGAAACAGGGAAGATGGGTGTTAAACTAGTTGCTACTCCTATTGATATGAGCCATAAACTCTCTGCTTCAGATGGACTATTGTTGAAAAATAAGGGAGTCTTCCAGAGACTACTTGGAAAACTTCTCTATCTATGCATGACTCAACCAGACATTGCATATGTTGTCAGTTGCATTAGTCAGTTCATGCATACTCCTAGGGATACTTACCTGGCAGCAGTAGAGCGGATTTTGTGTTATTTGAAGGGTTCCCCTGGAAAGGGAATTCTATTTGCTAAGCATGGCCATATGAAACTTGAAGCCTACAAAGATGTTGACTGGGCGGAAAACATTGATGACAGAAGATCTACCTCTAAGTACTGTAGCTTGGTGGCAGGTAATATTGTCTCTTGGATAAGTATGAAACAATCAGTTGTTGCTCGATCTTCATCCGAAGCTGAATATAGAGCCATGGCTAATAGAGTTTCTGAACTACTATGGCTTAGATCCTTGATGGAGGAACTGGGTATTGAGCATGATAAGCCAATGATGTTATACTGTGATAATCAAGCTGCCATCAACATTGCTCACAACCCAATGCAACATGACAAAACTAAACATAATGAAGTTGATAGACAATTCATTCGAGAAAGAGTGGCTTCTGGAGAAGTGTGTCTACCTTTCATCACCTCTGAAGGACAGTTAGTTGATTTCCTCACCAAGGGCATTCCCAAGGCTAAACTTCAGCATGATATTGGTAAGCTTGGCATGATTGACATCTATTCTCAACTTGAGGGGGAGTGTAGAGAAGATGGGCCGAATGGCCCATAGGCTGTTTATCCTTCTTTATTTTTTATGTTCTTTGCTGTAATGGGCTTTAATTTGGGCTTTATTCTTTCTTGTGTTATGTTTTTTTTATTTTTCTACCCAACTAGGGGCCTCTTTGTAAACTATTAAAGTTTAACTTAATGAAATGGAATTAGGGGTGTAAGAGAGAAGGTTATGTTCAAAAATCTCTCTCTAAACCCTAGTTGCCGCCACCTTCTTCTTCTTCTCTCTTATTGAAACCTGATTTCTGCTACTTTCTTTTGATTTTCTGCAACTTTTTAAACAGTCCTTTCTTTTCAAAAGGTTGTTTTTCTTCTAGATCCAATGAAATACTCTTGCAGTGACTAGTCTACAAAGAAATTGCCTCCCCACTCCATATGATCACTGCTCTAGTGCATCTCTACATAACAATATAACATTGTATACAACATCTATTATCAGAGGAACAAAAATAGTTTCAATGGAAGTTAGTCTTGGAACTGATCTTTTTTCCATTGACAATAAAATTATCATTGAAAAAGAAAGAGCAAGCTACAACCTAGTACAACCAAAATCAACTATAATAAATTGATTTTGTCATCACATTATCCAACCTTGGAACAAGGGATGATAAGTTGCTCAAATAAAACCATGACTCCTTAAAATAATTCATTATGTAGGATAACCTCCAAAGGACCTATCTTTTTCCTTGGATCCCAACAAAATGTTGTGTTAAAATTGTTGTTGTTCATAAATGTGAACCCATTTCTAAGTTTGCGAATTTCTCAGCCTCAAGGATAAATTGGGATTTGGGATTTAGAAGAGTTCTAAGGGAAATGGAGTCTGATTCTCTCATCCTCCTTTTGGCCAAACTTGATTCCATTTTTTAGGATCAAAGTGATGAGGACAACAGAGTGTGATCCATTTCTTAGATGGTCAATGGTCTTTTTACTTGTGCATCCTTTTTCAACTTCCTAATTCAGCCTTCTGCCTTGGGGGTTGTAGTTTCTTGTGATGATTGAGAGAGAGAGAGAGAGAGAGAGGTACGGATGATAGAAAGGAAAGGCCAAAAAACTCCGTACTGGCAACCGCCAGTTTTCTATTTATATTAATCTTTATAAAAAGGCAAAATTACAAGTATGCCCCTGGCGGCATATCCTAGAATAAGAACAATAGGAAAAGAAAAAAAGAAAGGACTAGTAAAGTAACTGAAACTGTCCCACTAACATCAATTACAATGAACACTCAAGCTTTACAACACTCCCCCTCAAGTTGGGCTGAAGATGTCTATCATGCCCAGCTTGTCACATAGCTCATTGTGCCTCGAACACGGAAGTCCTTTTGTGAGGACATCAGCAAGTTGTTCCTTGGTGTTGACATAAGGGATACAAATTTCCCTTTTTTCCAATTTCTCTATTATGAAGTGCTTATCCACCTCAATATGCTTAGTCCTCTCATGTAGGACCGGGTTGCTGGCGATGTTTATTGCAGCCTTGTTGTCACAAAAAAGAGACATAGGGTTATGAACAGCAACTCCAAGCTCACCTAGGAGGTTCTTTAGCCAAAGGACTTCAGCCACCCCATGTGCCATAGCTCTATACTCAGCTTCTGCACTTGATCTTGCCACCACACTTTGCTTCTTGCTCTTCCAGGTCACCAGATTTCCTCCCACAAATGTGCAATACCCACTAGTGGACTTTCTATCATCCACTACTCCTGCCCAATCAGCATCTGTAAAGACTTCCACCTTCAGGTGATTGTGTTTACTGAATAGTAGGCCTGTTCCTGGATGTTTCTTCAGGTATCTAAGGACTCTCTCTGCTGCCTCCATGTGTGGCTTCTTAGGAGAATGCGTAAACTGGCACAGAACTCCAACTGAATAGGCAATATCTGAACGGGTCATGGACAAATAAATCAGCTTTCCCACTAACCTTTGGAACTGCTTTACATCTTTCAGAGGTTCACCAATATAGTCACCTAGCTTGTGGTCCGCATCCATAGGAGTGTCTGCCGGCCTTGCACCTAACTTACCTGTATCCCGTAATAGATCAAGGGTGTATTTCCTTTGAGAGACAAAGATACCCCTTTTTGAACGGGCAACTTCGATCCCAAGGAAATACTTTAGGAGTCCTAGATCTTTCACTTCAAATTTGGATGCAAGGAATTGTTTCAATTTCTGTATCTCTGAACTCCAGCTCCCTGTAATGATGATATCGTCTACATACACTATCAATACGGCAACCTGCTCCTGACATCTCTTCACAAAAAGTGTATGATCAGACTGGCACTGTTGGAACCCCATCTCTTGAACTGCCATGTGAAACTTACTGAACCAGGCTCTGGGAGACTGTTTTAAGCCATAGAGAGACTTCCGCAGCTTGCACACCTTGTTTTCACTTCCCTTGGCAGAGAATCCAGGAGGTTGAACCATGTATACCTCTTCTTCCAAGTCACCATTCAGGAAGGCATTCTTTATGTCCAGTTGATGCAATTCCCAGTCAAAATTAGCAGCTAAGGATAGGAGAACCCTAATCGAGTTCATCTTAGCCACCGGGGCAAAAGTCTCATCATAGTCAACTCTATATACCTGTGTGTACCCTTTGGCTACTAGTCTTGCTTTGTACCTTTCAACTGTTCCATTTGCCTTGTGCTTAACTGTGAACACCCATCTGCACCCCATGGGTTCTTTCCTCTGGAGGATCCACTAATTCCCAAGTCTGATTTTTGTGGAGGGCATCAATCTCCTCCTTCATGGCACCTATCCACTCAAGGAATTTTAAGGCTTCTGCAACATTCTTGGAAACAGGGACACAGTCAACTGCCGATAGGAAGGCTCGGTACACGGGAGAGATGTGGTCATAGGAAACAAAGTGGGTAATGGGATGTTTGGTAGTGCACGACCTGACTCCCTTTCATTGAGCAATAGGGATGTCTAAGTCATCCACAGTGGGAGAAGGGTTAGGGGTTGGACTTACCTCTTGGGATTCTGATGATGTCAGTTGCTCAGTGGTTGGCTGCTCCACATTTCTATCACACTGCTAATCTCTCCGATGAGTACATTGGAAGACACGGAAGGGAGTGAGGTCCGGAATAGAAGGAAGGGACACCTGAACCTGCTTCTCCTCTTCCACACTACGGCTCTCCCCCTGAGGAGGAGGGAAGAATGGCTCAGATTCAAAGAAGGACACGTCCATAGACACAAAATATTTACGACTGACTGGATCAAAACACTGATACCCCTTTTGAGAGGATGGGTACCCCAAGAAGACACAAGGAATGGACCGAGGGTCTAACTTACCTCTGGATGGAGACAAATCGTGGACAAAGGCCCGACAACCAAAGACTCTCATGGGGATGGAAAATAAAGGTGATTGAGGGTACAGTAACTAATGAGGAGCCATGTAATTTAACACTCTGGAGGGCATGCGGTTGATGACATACGCAGTTGTAAGTATAGCATCCACCCAAAACCTTTTTGGTACATTCATGTAGAACATCATCCCGCGGGCTATCTCAAGGAGGTGCCTGTTTTTTCCTTCTGCAACCCCATTTTGCTGTGGTGTTCTGGCACATGAGCTTCTGTGAATAGACCCATGGGAGGCGAAGAACTCATTTAGCACCCCATGGAAGTATTCCTTCGCATTATCAGATTGGAAGATCTATATTTCAACATGGAACTGTGTGAACACCATCCTCTGGAAGTCTTGCACTATCTTTGGAACCTCGTCTCTGCTACGCATAGGGATTACCCATGTATAGCGAGAGTAGTCATCAATCAGTGTAATAAAATATCGATATCCACCCTCAGAGGTTACATTTGTAGGCCCCCATACATCAGAATACACAATATGAAAAGGAACACTTGATCTTTTATTGCTGGAATGAAAAGTTGTTCTACTTTGTTTACTCAACTGACACGTTTGACACATGAACTCTGACACTAAACACGACTTAAATAAAAGTGGAAACAAACATTTTATTACTTCAAAATAAACATGACCTAAACGACTGTGCCACAACAAAATTTGACTCTTATTTGACTGACTACGTGACTGAGGATGACACAGAAAGACCAGCTTTGTTGTCAAGAATGTAGAGACCGTCTACCAGGCTTCCTCTACCAATCGTCCTCCCAGAAGTTCGGTCCTGAAAAACACATGAATCAGCAAAAAAAGTTACACTACAGTTTAAAGAACTTGTAATGCTACTAATTGAAAGCAAATTTATGGGAAGTTGAGGGACATGCAAAACACATTTCAGGTTAAGGCCATGGAGAAGAGATATCGATCCTTGACCTGCAATGGAAGAAAATGAACCATCTGCAAGTCTCACTCTATCCCTTCCTGACAAAAGGCTATAAGAATGGAATAGGTTAGGCTTACCGGTCATGTGATTTGAGGCCCCTGAGTCAATAATCCAAGGGGAATCTGTGGGAGTGACATGGAATGCAGAAGCCACATTACCTGAAGTGGATGCAAAGGAGGTAGAAGGAGTACCAGTGACTGAGCTATCCAATTGCCACAATGCCCTACCATAAGATTCCAGATGCTCCCTGAATGAATTCATTATATCCCCCTTGGGGTCAGGTTTATTAGGAGAGTCCCGGGTACTACCGACAACCTGAGTGTCTTGGGTTGCCACATGTGTTGCACTCGTTCTTTTCACGTGACCTTTACCCTGTTCTTGATTCTTTGCTGCCCACTTGGGTTTCCCGTGGATGTCCCAACAGGTGTCACGTGTATGTCGTGACCTTCGACAATGGGTACAAAAGAGTTTATCTTTATCATCCGCCTTCTTAGGATCACCTTTCTTCCCTATTGGGCTGTTATTCACCGCAGCCAAGGCAACTTGTTGCTCCCCCTCGGCTGTAACCATCACACTCCGCCTGCTTTCTTCATATTGGATGAGGGAGTATACTTCGTGTACTGTAGGCAATTCCTTGCTTCCTAGAATCTGCACCCTTAATGGTTCATATACAGGGTTCAGCCCTAACAAGAAGGCAAACACTCGCTGCTGAGAGATCAGCTTCCTGTAGGCCTTAGCATCATCATCGTGCTTCCACTCTATGGCCTGATAATGGTCCAACTCCTTCCATATGGAGGTAAGAGCCGAATAATATGAGGACAAGCTGCGGTTTCCCTGTTTACAGGTGGAGGACTCAGCTTGTAGTTGGTAAATCTTGGCATAATGCCTTTGCTCAGAGTAGGTACTTCTGGCCTGTTCCCAGATCTCACTGGCGGTGTCTGCCCACATAAAAGTCTTCTTCACATCAGATTCCATAGCTGCAAGGAGCCAAGACATCACCATACTGTTTTCTTGGTCCCACCTATCATGTTCAGTTGTATCACCCTTAGGTTCTTTCACCCTTCCATTGATGTAACCGGCCTTACCCCTTTCTGTTACATAGAGTTTTACACTCTTAGCCCACTCCAGGTAGTTCAGACCATTCAAGGGGGTGATTGGCATGGGAAAGACCATGGTTTCACCTCCCATACCTGCTGTATTGTGGGTTGAGGTGTTCCCTAGTGAGGACAGTTCCTGACTTGCCATTGGAAATTACAACCAACCAGTCCAAATACCACCTAACAGCACAGCTACCACAACTGGAATGTGGCAACTTAGGGTTTACTCCTATGGGTGTGAGCAACAAGCTATTCAATACTGCTAAGAGCACAAGAACTATTGCTAAGAATGAGAAATCAATCACTACAACGTCCAAACAGAGCAACAAGCTATTCAATACTGCTGAGAGCACAAGAACTATTGCTAAGAATGAGAAATCAATCACTACAACGTCCAAACAGAGCAACAAGCTATTCAATACTGCTGAGAGCACAAGAACTATTGCTGAGAATGAGAAATCAGTCACTACAACGTCCAAACAGAACAATAAAGGGTCCAGTCATCGGTTCAGCACCACAAATACAGACATTACTGTCAGTCCGAATGTGGTTCTCCCACTCCAACCATCCAATTATTCAAACTAGTAATCATATAATCAAAGCCTAAGCCCTACGCACCATTGGATAAAGGAGACTGAGAGAAACTGAAACTAAAACACACATGTTCAACACTAGATCAGAACCTGCTAGGGTTTCATTGCACCATCAACTCCCTCCTTCGATTAGGGTTTCAGCAGACCAGCACCATCCCACGGCCAGACACAGCTAGGGTTTTCAGCAACTATCGCATGAGTCCACTAGGGTTTCAGCAGAAGTACAGCCGCAGGACTGACTAGGGTTTCTGCAAGCACAGTAGGTTTCTGCAAACACAGTCACCAGAGAGAACAGTGGGTTTCTGCAACAGTCGCCAGAGAGAATTAAAAAACACAAGCCACCGCTAGTTTTTTTTTTTTTTTGTTCTTTTCTCCTTTTCCTTCTGAAACAAAAGTAGTCACGTCCAATCCCCTTCGGAAAGACTGATGCTAGGATCGTAGGTCTTCTCCATCCCAAAAATTCCACTCTGATACCATGTAGTTTCTTGTGATAATTGAGAGAGAGAGAGAGAGAGATAGGTACGGATGATAGAAAGGAAAGGCCAAAAAACTCCGTACTGGTAGCCGCCAGTTTTCTATTTATATTAATCTTTATAAAAAGGCAAAATTACAAGTATGCCCCTGGCGGCATATCCTAGAATAAGAACAATAGGAAAAGAAAAAAAGAAAGGACTAGTAAAGTAACTGAAACTGTCCCACTAACATCAATTACAATGAACACTCAAGCCTTACAATAGGGGTGAATTTCCCACTAAAAAATGTGGAGCAAGCAAATCCCTCCTAAGATTCAGGTCTTTTGTTGGGAAGTTTTCCTTGGAAAGATTAACACCAATGGCATGCTGCAAAAAAGAAGGCCAAATACATGCCTTTCTCCTCACATGTGCTTTCTTTGCAAGAACAATGGTGAAACTATTCCCCATATTTTCTTATCCTGCCCTTTTGTGCTTTGTATTTGGGAGCATCTTTGTTCTCTCTTTGGGTGCAGGTGGTCTCCTCCTCAGGATGCGGTAGGGCTCTTTGATCCAACCTCTTGAGACAATCAAAGTTTAGAGAAAGGCTGATGTGGAAAGCTGTGAGAGATGCATTGATTTG
This sequence comes from Nelumbo nucifera, assembly GCF_055504915.1. Lineage (NCBI taxonomy): Eukaryota > Viridiplantae > Streptophyta > Magnoliopsida > Proteales > Nelumbonaceae > Nelumbo > Nelumbo nucifera. The sequence goes on along the minus strand of NC_142654.1, from coordinate 62,253,708 downwards.
GACTGTTTGGGAAGAAAGAAATGGAAGGATATTCAATGAAAAGAGTAGGACAGAATTGGAAGTCCTGGAAAGACTAAAATAAAGGTAGCTCATTGAGTAAAGTCAATGGAGGACTTAAATCTCTCTCTACATGATGTTCTGAGAAAGTGGAAGGAAGTGGCGATGTCAGCTCAAAACAAGGAAAGAACAGTGATGGAATGGAGACAACCAGCAGCCAACTGTGTAAAACTCAACTTTGATGGAAGCTACATAGGCAATCAAGCTATAGCTGGGATGGGTGGGGTCTTTCGAGACTCAGAAGGGAAGGAGCTTGCATTATATTCAGGACCTGTAGCCAATGGTGATGCAGTGACAGTAGAGTTGTCTAGTCTTCTTCAGGGTCTAAAATTCGGTAAGCAGTTTGGGTTTCTTAACTTGGAAGTGGAAGGGGATTCACAAGTGGTTATCTCATGGGCAAGGAATAGTACCCAAATATCCCATGGGATTTCACAGGCATACAGTCTGTGAAATAGAATCCTTAGCAAGGGGGAAGAACTTCCCACCTTGATGTAATTCCTTCTTTTGATGTTAATAAAATTATATCTTTATTGATAAAAAAATGTTTTCGTTCACTAAAAGAAATTTATTTTTTCAAAAGATCTGTTAAATCCTTTTTCTTTTTTGTGAAACGGTAAGTAAAAATTAGAAAAGCTTGAGTGGTGCAATAAATAATATATAGAGAGATAGCTAGCTCCTTACTTCGTAATCAAGTTTCTCAACAAGATTTCTCACAAACTGGAACTGGTCAGGAGAATGCTGCACCAAGCCCAAAATTTAGTGCCAACTTGAAGGTCAAATAGCCAAAATTGTGCAAATTGGAAACTCAATTAACAATAAATGAAACTGAATGATGAAATTTTACCCCATTGATATCCTCCTTGAAGGCATCTATTAATTTTTCAACAGCAAATTCACCTGCACTAGTAGTCAGGGTTACCAATACATTAAATTTGCACAAAAAATGGTAATGAAAATACCAAAAGCAATGATTAATAGGCAAGATACTAAGACGCAGCAACATCATCTACATACCAACAATAATTGGCAACAAGAAGTCTCCATCACAAGAAACTTTTAGAAAAATTGTGGGGTTCTGAAAACGACGGAGAAACCCATGACCAACCAAATGAAGATCAGCTTTGGATTGGTTTCCTTTGATGGGGAAAGGAAGTAATTGACCAGATGATTGCCACTTTGTTTCTTCTACAAAACCCTGCCTACGCAACTGGTAATGCCTGGTAGTCTCTGCACTAGTTAAGGTAATGAAAAGGTGACTTTCAAGAGTAAAGAAATATGCCTAGAACTAAATGGAGGAAGAAACCTTTAATTATCAGTATAATAATATTCTAAACAATGTTAAATAAAAGAACGAGAAACTGGAAAAGAAAAAGATGGTTGATTTTTAAATAATTTCCTGAGGTGCTTCTTAAACAGTGCATGAAAGGTTCTGTCATAAGAAATCTTCCCTCTTTAAAACTTTCACAAACATGTTGTTTATTAGAGAAAAATATTTGTGACAGAAGAGTAAGAAACCACAGAAGTCCTCATGTCATATAAGGATAAAATGTAAACAGTTTTTTTTCTTGCAAATATGCTGGGTTATGGGTGTCTTATGTCTTGTCCTTCTGCAATTTCAAGGTTTCCATGGTGTTAATTCCTGTAACACAAGCATGAAGCCATTTATTAAGACGCCTTAGTTTCTCTAAAAGAATTATACCAATAAAGTAAAATAGATCTAGAAAACATTACTCTTTTGTTCATAAAAAGACAATTTGCAAGAATAATTACTCACCCTGATTTGTTTAAGATAATAGAAGATAATAGCAGATATTGATGCTAGAAATTTGAACATTATATTAATCTTAAAAACCTAAGTAGGACTAGTTACAAGGTGTTATAGATATATATATATGTATACACACACACAGACGCACACACGCACACACACACACACTCTTGTTGCTTCTGATCGAAACACCTTTGCTCAACCCCAGATTGTTTGGCTTCAAGTAGAAGCTCTGGCAACTTTGACCTGGGAATCTGCGATTCCGATGAGTCTGAATCCAAGTCTTGCGATTCCGCCCAAAAATAAGGGGAATCTGCAATTACAAGACGTGGAGAAAGCTTTCTTAAATCTGCTTCAGAAGTCGGAAGCAAAAGATACAACAAATATGATACTAGATGGTTTGTTATTTCAGTTCACCTGAAATCGACAAGATTGCCACACCAAATAAAGAAATTGAAAAAAATAGAGCTGGTGGGTCGCACAACAATTGTTTAGACTTCAGACCATGTCGGGGCGGGATCAGTCAAATGCTTACCACAGGGAAGAGAGGAAGACAGAACTAGACCTCCACTACTCGCCGGAAAGGACTGGATGACATGTTCTTTGAAGATCATCAACAAGTATTTCCCCCATAACTACGATAGACCCACAGATGGACAACTTCCCTTGTAAACCCAACCCACCTGTTTCAACCACATCGATGGCCTCTGCCAACTCCAAGGAGAAGAAGAGAGGTGGCAAGAGAAGCAAAGGAGTGAAGCTGTTGTCGGACCCACAAAGTGTAGCAGCCTGACAAAGGAGGCACCGTATCAGCGATTGCTTCAAGATCTTGCACAACTTAGTACCAGGAGGCACCAAGATGGACACCGTTTCCATGCTAGGGGGGTCCATTCACTATGTTAAGTTCCTAAAGACCCCAATATGGTTGCATCAAGCCATGTCAAACTTCTTAAATAACGACTCTTCTTCTTATTCTACTTCCCTCCTCTCTCCTTTAGACTTGGTGTATTCATCAGCTGCAGCCTTAGCAACAGTGCCACCACCACCACCGCCTTCGCCAGCTACCCCGTCTTTGCCACCACCCACTTATTATCAGCTTGTTAAGTTGTTTCTCAGAGCAAAAGACCGTGGCCGACAACCCGCCGACACCATGCCTCGTCAGTATTGTTTCTTGGAGACCCTCTCTCTCTTTCTCTCTCTCTCTCTCTCTCCCTTCCCCTATCCTGTGTGTCTCCTCCTTCCTCGTCTGAAATGTCGGATCTAAAAACTGACATAACATTTCCGCTCACAGGCGGTGATTCTTGCTTGGCTTACAGAAGAGGGACAAAGGGTAATCCTCTCTCTCTCTCTCTCTCTCCTGTGTGTCTCCTCCTCCCTCCTTTGAAATGCTGGATCTAAAAATTGGTGTAACATTCCTGCTCACAGGTGGTGATTCTAGCCTAGCTTACAAAAGAGGGACAAAGGGTTATAAAAAAATTTTATTCGTCATGTGGTGTCATGTGCATACGGATTTTGACGGAACATTAATGGACGCTAACAACAGGGGTAGGGCTAGTCAATTGTCAGAAATGGTAGGGGTGGTTTAAGACAATAGTTAAACAGTAAGGGTATAATTTGTCAATTAGCTAAACAGTAGGGGTAGTTTAAGAAATTTGTCCTATTCTTTATTAGGGGCTAATTCTTTTTGTTTTCATATCTTTACTTGTACCTGAACCCTTGTTTTACTGGTCATCCCCTTGTCTTATTAGAGTGTTTGACAGGGATATATAGGGATGTTTTCACTACTAATGCATTTAACAATGAATTAGGAGCATAAAACCCCCAACTATGCATTGTCTGTCAAAATCATGTCTTGTTAAGACATGCTGATGAGGTGTTTAAATTACTCTCACGTTTTATTATTAAACATTCTGTTGCAATAAATATATGACATCTCAGAAAGGTATTTTTGCCACATCAGAATGGTGATTCAATAAACTATTGAAGATTAATTAGTTTTATGATGTTTTTCTGAGTAGATGTTTTATGTTAGTTGTTAGATAGGGGGTGGGGACCACAATAGTTATGTGAGTCCAAATTTTATTATGTTTTTGAGTGTTATATAGGCTGTTTTATGTTTTGCCGCCCTATAAGGGCATAGTAGTCTTTGTACTATTCTATTATTTTAGTATAAATAATAAGCGAAGGGGGCGGCCAGATCACAACTCTCTTTTCTTTCCAACTTCTCTTCTTCTCTTCTTCTCCTTCTCTCTTCCTTCTCTCTTCAAGAAATTGCTTTTCTTTTATATTTTTTAATTCAGCAGATTTCTACTTGGTATCAGAGCATCGGCTAGGGTTTCTTGAAGCATTCTCATGCAGCCCTAGATCAGCCGACTGCATGAAGTAGTAAAGGGCTGATCGATCTGCTATAGATTACCAAGTCCTTGGAGTTTTTGGTGGGATCTAGTCATCAGGAAGGTGATCTATTGTTCGACATCAAAATCAGGAAGAACTGGAATACGGGGAAGAGTCCCAAAAAAGTTGGATTCTTTGTTTTTGATCTGATCTTGGGCGCCTAGGTATTGTTAGTTTTCTTTTGATTTTCTGAAGAGGGCGGTTTGGTTTCTGGAATTTTTTGGGTCTCCCGGAGTGATCAATTCACTTTTCTCTCTGTTGGGAGGCATGGGGAGGAGAGAGATTTCCCTCTAGCTAGGGCTTTCTTCTTTCGGAAGGGTTGGTTTCTGTGTGTGTGATATTAAATTATTTTTTGAAGGTCTCCAATCTATTTTTTTCCTTACTGTTGAACTGTTTGAAGTAAGATGGAGAGTTGGAATACCGAGATGAAATCTACCGGTACTATGGGACTGGGTGTTAGAGGTAGTAGTGATATTTTTGGGTCTGGTATCATTACTACAATAAAACTTGATGGTACAAATTATTTGGAGTGGGCACAATCAGCTAAGATGGCTATTGGTGCTCGTGGAAAATTAGGGTATCTCACTAGGGAGGAGAAGAAACCTGATACAGACTCTTCCCAATGGGTGCAAGAGAATTACATGGTAATGTCCTGGCTGTGTAATTCTATGTTACCTCATATTGCAAAAAATTTCCTATGGGCTAATATTGCTAAGGAGATTTGGGATGGAGTGATTGAAATATACTCTTAGAAGCAAAATGAAGCCAGAGCCTATCAGTTAAGAAATCAGGTGATAAGTATGAAACAGGGAGAAAAACCTCTTGCTATGTATTTCTCCATGCTGAAAACCCTATGGCAGGAAATAGATCACTTAGAAATTGTGGTATGGGAAAGTGTAAATGATGCAGCAACTTATCACAGATTGGTAGAGAGGAATAGGGTTTTTGAGTTCTTGGCAGGGCTGAACCCTGAATTTGACATTGCTAGGCAGCAAATTCTTTCTAGGGAGGGTGTGACACTCTCTCAGGCCTATGCCTTTGTCTCTGGAGAAGAGAGTAGGAGGAATGTAATGCTGAGACAGCCTGGGACTGACCAGTCGGCTATGGTTGGTACAACAAAACCTAAGCCGAATGGAGACAGGGGGAGTAGTGAGACTAGAAGGGAAGGTAAGAAGGACTTGGTGTGATTATTGCAAGAAGCAGAAAGAAAAACTTTATTTCTAAAGTTGTGGTGAATGGTACGACCATATCCTGACAGGGTGAGATTGGCTAGGTTTTTGTGTATCACTTTAAAGCTATTTTCAGGAAACCTCTGAATGAGAAAATATGGATTGAGGGTCTGGAGTGGTCAAGATTAGAGGAGGAGTGGATTGAGAGAAGGTTTGAGTTGAATGAAATCAAGGAAATTGTGTTCTCTATGGATAGATCTAAAGCTCCTAGATTGGATGGTTTCACTATGGCTTTCTATCAAGATTGTTGGGAAGTATTGAAAGGTGATTTGTGGAAGGTGTTTGAAGAGTTCCATGATAGGGCAGCGATTAATTCAAGGCTCAACTCAACATTTATTGCATTGATACCAAAAAAGATGATGCTTTGCACCCAAAGGATTTCACACTAGTTAGCTTGGTTAATAGCTTATACAAGATCATTGCCAAGGTTCTCTCTCGAAGAATTAGAGTGATCCCCCCTCACATAATCTCACAATCTTAAGGGGCCTTTATAAAGGATAAACAAATCATTGATCAAATTCTAATTGCCAATGAAAGTATTGAGGAGATGAGAAGGACTAGAAAAAAGGGCTTCATCTATAAATTGGATTTGGAGAAGGCTTATGATTTGGTGGATTGGGGTTTTCTGCTTGAAGTAATGAGGAATTTTGGGTTTGGTGATGGATGGTGCAAATGGATCTTAGGGTGCATGAAGACTTATTATTCGATTTTGGTGAATGGATTTGTGGTGGACCACTTTCCGGTGCTAAGAGATCTTAGACAAGGGGATCCCTTGTTGGCCTTTTTGTTCGCATTGATTGCTGATGTGTTTGGAAGACTTGTGACTAGGGCTAACAGTAGGAACTTGGTGAGGGGTTGGAGGGTAGGTAGGATTGAGGTGCCTCTTACTCACTTGCAGCTTGTTGATGATACTATTTTTTTTTTGTGAAGGTGGTAATCTTGGGCGGGTAAGGAATTTGAAGATGTTGGTCCATGTTTTTGAGTGGATGTCTAACCTGAAAATTAATTTTGATAAAAGCTGCCTTGTGGGAATGAATTTGAATGAGAGGGAGATAGATGAAAATGCTCAGGTTTTGGGTTGTGAGGTGGCTCAATGGCTTTTGACCTATTTGCAAGGTTCAAAGTATCGATATGCCCCTGTGTATCGGTACTAAAAAATCACTGCTCAATGTGTTTTTTTTTTTCAAAATTTGATTTTTGAAGATGTTTTCTAAGTGTTTTTTTACTAAAATAAATGAGGGTCTTGAAACACTTGTAAATAGGTGTATCGAGACCAAAAGATACGATGCGGTACACCCGATACGGGGTGTATCATATTGATACTTTGAACCTTGCCTATTTGGGGTTACTGTTGGGGGGATAATCCGAGGAAAAGTAGTTTTTGGAATTATGCTTATTTGTGAAAGATTCACAAAGAATCTGGCGTCTTGGAAGAGGAGTTACTTATCTTTGGGGGAAGAATTATGCTTTTTAGGTTTACTCTTGCTAACTTGCTGGTGTATTTTTTGTTAGTGTTTAGGATTCCTGAAGGGCTTAGTAGAAAAATTGAAAAATTGATGAGAGACTTTCTTTGGTAGCCGGGTGAGGAGAAGAACCATAGAGTAATGTGGGAAGTGGTTAGTAGAAGCAAGAAGTTTAGTGGATTAGGGTTAGGGAACATCCAAGAAAGGAATGCTGCTTTGTTAGGGAAATGACTGTGGAGATTACCTAAGGATAGCGACAAGCTGTGGACTAAAGTTATCATCAATATTCATGGGCTTGCAGCTGATGGTTGGAATTCCCGGATCTTGGCTGGGGCCTCTAGAGCTTCTCCCTCGAAGTCCATCCATGTGATTTTACCATCCTTCTTGCCATTTGTTAGGTATAATCCCTATTCTAGAAATTTTTTCAAATTCTAGGATCATGCATGGTTGGATATTTCTCCTTTGAAGGAGCAATTCCCCTCTCTTTATGCCATTTCCAATCATAAGGATGAGCCTATTTCTTCTTTCATTGTTCCTTCTAGTTTGCATCTGGGTTTGATTGGGACTTGGGATTCAGGAGAGGGCTTCGTGAGTTGGAAATGAGTGCTGTTGTGTCTACTCCAGAGGTTGGTTGGGGTTTTCTTGGATCCCATTAAATGGGATAGTCTAATTTGGACTCTTAGTTCTTCTGGGTCATTCTCTTGTGCCTCTTTCGTTTCAGCCTTAGTTCAGCCAGGAGATAGTTTGGGGACGCCTTTTCCTATTAGGGAGGTTTGGAGCAAGCCTATCCTACCTTGTGTGGGTGCTTTTTGTTGGGAAGCCTATCTGGAGAGAAATAACACTCTCAATTTGCTTTAAACAAAAAGAAAAAATTGGTGCTTATCCCCTAACCTGAGTTCTCTTTGTAATGTGGATGGTGAGTCTTTCTACCACTTATTAACTCTTGCCCTTTTATTTCATCAATATGGGAATGGTTTCTCTCTTTGTTTAGGTGTAGGTGGAACCTCCCGCCAAATGTGTGAAGCTTGTTTGCCTCTACCTTTTTTAGTTAGCCGAAGAAAAGGGGTAGATATTTATGGAGATGTACAAGGGCAGCTGTGTGTTGGACAGCATTGGAAGAAAGGAATTAGAGGATCTTTCTTGATAAGTAGAGAAGTAGGGAATCCCTAATTGAATCATTACAATTAGGGTGATCCATTGGATGAAGTCTCTTGATCTTTTTGAAGGAATCTTGGCAGATGATTTGGTGAGGAATTGGAAAGTTGTTGTTGATTCAGCTCCTAGTAAGGTTATGGTAAGACCAACTTGGTTGCCTCCTCCACGTGGCTTTATTAAGCTGGATTTTAATGGGAGGAGTGATGGAGATCCGGGTCCCTTAGGCATAGGAGGTGTCTTTAGAAATGAGGAAGGAAGAACCATTACTGTCTACTCAGGATCGATTAGTGTTGGAGATTCTTTGAGGGCTGAAATAATGGCTGTGATGGAAGGTCTTCAAAGGGCTAGAAGAACTGAACATTCGGAAGCTAGTAATTGAGGGCAAACTTAGTTATTGAGTGGTTGAAGAAGGAAGAGGAGAATGGATGGTGGTGCTATATTAACGAGAAAAGGAGTACTTGGCTGTCTTGGGGAATGGAAATCAATGTGCAATAGGTGAAAAGAAATGCTAATTCATTCGCTGATACATTAGCAAAGCAGGGGGTGGGAAGGATCATTTATTTTGAGCTGTATTCTAAATTTTCTGTTTGTATTTGGGAGAGTTAAGAGAATTCCTCTCCCCTTATCTCCTTTGTACACTTTCATTATTTATTATAATAAATTAGTTTCTGTTATTCATATAAAAAAGATGTGATGTACAGGGCTGATTTGTATTAGAGGATTGAACAGGTGGCCAATTTGGAGGGTCCTTTAATTGGTTGACAACTGGAACTGGCGACATCATCCCTCCATGTGGCAGAAATGTTCCCTACTTGACCTGATGAGGGAACCTTTTTCATATGTATAATGCTATCAGGAAGCTCAGCTACTTTTTCAGCCTTGCAATAGACAGGGTTAGCGCAGGAAAAGTAATATTTTAGTTGTCTTCACATGGGGCTACTTTGTGTTAGCAGGGTTACAAGGTGGCTGAGTTGCTTACTGGCATTTCATGTCTTTTGTGTGTTTCGTAGGACCCACGAAGTTGTTCAATGAGGGGATTCATAACCAAAGAGGCACTTGTTGTAGTTGCAACCACTACAGCATCTGATGGTGACTCATAGAGAATGACAATGCCTCATCCATGATAGAGAAGAATGATTTGATCTAATCTACTTGTTGCTTCCAGACCAATTGTGTTTCTGCGACAAATTCTAAGGGTTGTATGAACAAGATGATGGTGATCTTATTTTCAACATATTTTGATCAGATTAAGTAGAGAATAACAAGATCTAGAGAGATGAGGTGTTTAAATCCATCGCTGAGTTTAAATCCTTTTTTGCTGCTGAGTTCAAATCTGCCGCTGCAACGAGTTGCAGTGGCGGTGATGAAATAGGGGAAGGGAACGATGGAGAACAAAGGGGAAGGAGAGAGAGAGAGAGAGAGAGAGAGAGAGAGAGAGGGCATAGGTGGAGGGGGTTAACGCATCGCCGCCCATCTCTTTCGAAGAGGAGGGACTACCGGAGATCTAGCACCGCCACCCGTCTCTTTCAGTTTGTCGCTGTGCATCTAGAGGAAGGGGAGAATGAACAGTAGAGACCAAGGGAAAAAAGGATATTTCATCTTTTCTGTTATAATTTAACGACGACGACAATTGTCATAAACAGTAAAGGTGGTTTAAGACAACAGTTAAACAGTAAGGGTACAGTTTGTCAATTAGCTAAGCAGTAAGGGTAGTTTAAGAAATTTGCCCTAAAGAATAATGTAGGAAAAAGATTCATGAATTTTGTAAGTCTTAATAACTACTTTTTACATACTCAGAAAAAAAAATCATGTAGCACTTGTCCCAACACAGAAATGAACTAAATAATGATGGCTACACATTACTGTATAAAGATTTAAAAGTCCTTGTACAGGTTACGTTTTTTTTTTTTTTTTGATAATTGAATTATAATTTCATTAATCAGAGAATATAAGCTATTACAAGCATCCCTTGGAGAGGCGAAAGTTGCAACCTCTCCTAAACATTACAGTGAAAACAGAATAAACCAGAAAAAGTTACAGACTTGCCCAGAATAGATCTTTCCCTAGATACCCCTTGTTTGGCAAGAGAGTCGATGAAAGCATTTGCCGACCAACCCACACATTGGACTCCAATTATCATGTGTCAAGTCAACCATTTAAATTTTTTTCATGAAATTCCTATAGCTCCAAGTAACTGAGTCAGAGTTCTGCAACCAACCCACAATCACCTTAGAGTCCCCTTCAATCATTAACTTCTCTATCCCAAGTTGGTTGGCAAACTGAACTCCTTGTACTGCAGCCAACAATTCAGCCCTTGTAGAATCACCCACTCCCACCAGGCCTGAAAACATAGATAAGATATTACTTTCCTCAGTTCTCAAGACCCCTCCAATTCCTGACAAGCCCGGACTGCCCCAGCTGCTCCCATCAAAATTCAGTTTAATAAAACCTTCCAAAGGAGGTACCCAAACTGCTACAGATTTTTTTTTTCTGAGAAGTCGTGTTAGCTATTACAGCCTAGTTTCTCCAGAAATCATCAAAGGAAAAAGGAGTGAAGGAGTCTAGGGTTCTCAACCAGTGTATAGCTCTAGTTAATATACACTCCTTCACTACCGGAAGGGTTCTCTCCTTGTCGAGAAAGATTCTAGAATTCCTTTCTTCCCAAATAGTCCACAATGTAGCTGCTCTAATGCGTCTCCACATGCATTTCCCTTTTATTGTTGGCCAAACAAAGATAGACGAGCTTAACAACAATTTTACTTCCGATGGCAGAATTCACCTACCACCAAACAAATCAGAAATACAATCCCACAGAACTGTAGCAAAGGGATAGGAAATCAGTAAGTGGTAGCAGTCCTCACTATAGGTTTTGCAAAATGTGCACCAATTTGGGGATAGACACAAGAAAGGCCTTTTCTTTTTCAAGTTTTCCAAAGTAATAATCTTAGCACGGTACACCTCCCAACAAAAGACAGCTATTTTAGGGGAATAGGTTTGGTCCAAACTTCTCGCACAGTGAAAGACCAATTAGAAGAAAAAGGGTCCAAACAAACCTAATCGAGAGAAGAAAGCAACTCAGTGACACAAAGAAGTTCAGCCTCCCGCAAACCTCTGTGTAATCAGAAGTCCCCGGTTCGAAGAAAGAGGGAGGATTGTACAGGTTACGTATAGATGCAGGATATTAGAATGTGAACGGCTGAGTTAGATTTCATTTATTCTTTTGGGTGCCAAAGCTGAACTTAGAACAAGCAGTCTCATGGTTGATGCGGTACAGCAACCTTTTAAGCTATGGGCTACAGCACTCAGAAGCTTATAGTAGCATGATGCTTGGGGGAAAAGGACAACTTGAAGTTAATCCAGGATGCCAAGAATTTACAATTTATTTTCGCGTCGACAAAGATGAAAATGAATTTGACAAGAAAGGATAAATAAAGTAAGAGAGGTTGACAGTCGTTTCTAATGTGCATGACTACAAAGAGAGACTAAACAAAGAGAATGTTTCCAAGAAAAGACATAACAAGAAAATAAGCAAATAGTGGTATGCGGCATTAAGCAGAAACAGAGCGACTGTAATCAATCCAACAATCAATTGATGACAAAAATAGATGATGACGATGGTGATAAGAAGAGGAGGAGGAGGAGGAGGCATATCACAGAACAATAACGACAATAAATAAATAATCAAATCATGCCAATTACCTAATTTCTACAGTTGTTTACAAAATTGAAGATAATTAATATTAAAAGAATGGAAAGAAGTTAGGGAAAAGAAAAGGCGAATTCGGACCTGAAACCATGATGAAGGCTTCGAGGTATTCGCCATCGCGTTCTTTGCCATCATTGTTGGATTTCCCGCCAAAGCTTCGACGAGAAGCCTTACAATAAATGACAAACGATTTGGATCCGTGAGATTTTCTGGTCTGGCATCCTAATTGAAATGAAAGGGGAGACGAAGAGCAACTCAGCGAATTCGAAATAGAACGACCTGCATTTGCTTGATCGATTGAAGAAGCTCCCATACCGAAGAGCGTACGAACGTGGAATTGAATTCCGAGCATTCTCTTCTCTTCTCTTCTCTTCTGATGACAGCGGCAAGACTCCAGGAGACTCACGACAGACGGGCAGAGCTCAAAAAAGCAGTCGTGGAAGATGATCACAAACGAACAGAGAAGGGAGGAAATGGCCAACTGAATCCCGCTTTTTCTTGTATTTTATTTATAGGAGGGGGAGGGGGCCGAAAACTCCTGATTTAATTTTCCATCTTCACAAAATCACCCCTTGTCCCAGTCGCTCTCAGTCACTGCCTCCTGCTAAGGTACACGTGTACGATAAGGACAGGATGAAAGAGGCTACAGCTGCTTGGATTGGAAAGAAAACCCTCGGCCAGTCATGTTCAACAGGCCAAGCAAGCTACTTGAATAGCAGTATAGCACAATAGCAAGCTACTTGGATCGGGTTATATATGATTCCTTACCCGATAAATTCGGGTCAAATCAGATCTGCCCGATCCAGATTTCCTCCTCACATCAATTGCAACTCTCCCCACGAAGGAAAACATTATGGTAGATGTTCCCGAATTCTGCGAAGAAGAAATCTGGATTTGCCATGAACGCCGAGAACAAGCTCAGATCTGCCACCCACAAAGACGTTATATGTACCCATAAAACAACACCATTCATATGGTGGGAATATTTCCACGAATGACAACTGAGATGTTCCGAAGTATAGCTATAGTGTTTTTGAGTATTGTTGTGGATGGCAGATACAGACTCCCAATGACATTCCCACAAACAGCTCGTTTTAGGACCTTGTTGTGATCGTAATTTTTTCCATGGCCGATGGGGACCCAATGCGATTGGGGATGGGATTGTTTTGGCAGGGCAGGGACGGGGACGAGGATTAATAGGAATTCTTGATCGGGTCAGGGTCGGAGATGGGATTGAAGTCCCCGCACCAACCTCAATTATTTCTATTAAATATATATATATATATATATATATATTTAAAATATTATTTATATTTTAAATTTTTTATTTATTTTAAGTAAATTTATTTTTCAAAAAATATTATCTAACAAAATTTTAGGGATTCGGGTCCCCATAGGGAACCCGTCCCCATCAGGGATTGGGGATGGAGGACAACTTTTATCTCCGATAACGGGACGGGGATTAATTTCATAATCAAAGTTGGGGACAAGGAATATGATCCCCACCCCATTGCCATTCTTACAATCATTCATATTTTCTATCATTCTCACTTTTAAGTACCGTTTGTCTTTCAGTATATCATAGGGGTAAGTTGGTCAATTGAGTAATTGATTACAAACCTTGTATTCTTATGCCACCGTACTGAGTTCCATGAAAAGCAAATTTTCCACAGAGTATCAGTTATCTGAGTAATTGATCCTCTCTTAGAGGGTGGGTAAGTTCTTTATCCGCTTGCCAAAAATGCTAATCCCCTCCCACCTCTCTCTTTACTTGGTAAGTGAAAACGCACAACTGCACAAGAATGCTAGTAATGAATTTTCTTGGACAACTTATGCCAAGGAAAACACTTGTCCAAGTAAACTTACATACCCAAATAAGTGAAAATTACTCAGGTGAAAATGAAATGAGCCTTAGTAGGGGTGAGCATTCGGTTTATTAGGTTAAAAACAGAATTTATAAAATATAAAACCAAAACCAAATTTTTCGGATCGGTTTTCGGTTTTCGGTTTTTCAGTTAAAACGAATTTTATTAATATTATACTAATACATAGTATATATTATATATTAATATATTTACATATACTATAATATATGTATATGTTAATGTATTTTATATACTTTAATATTCTATTTAATATATAATACACATATTATAATATTATGTATATAATAAATTTTGATTAAGTTGGTTTTTTCGGTTAACCGAATTTCCAATCCTGAAAACCAAAATTCTTTAAAACCAAATTAACAGAACCAAACAAACCGAAACTGAAAATTTCAGTTCGGTTTTTCAATTTTAACCGAAGAATGTTCACCCCTAGGCCTTAGAGTTAAAACAGAAACTCAAATTAGTTCAATCACGAATTTTCTTAACAAAGTGGTCTCCTTTTCTACTAAGCACTCGTTAGCTAGTCCAAATGAGATGCACTGCATGCTCAATGAATCTGGCCTTCAAAACAAACTAGGATCATCCAAGTATGTTGTGGTTTCTTGGACAAGACCCATTGAAAAGTACCGGCTAAACAATTGCAAAATGCAAGTTCGTGATGTCTACTCAGTATGCACAATCAAACAAATGTTTTATGGCTGATATATTACACACAAGTTTTCGCCCCTTTAGCCTTTTGAACCCATTCATTCGATAGTAGATATCCATCCTGTACGTAAAGTAGAAAAAATAATGAAGGAGCCATCCAAAGCTTTATTGGTTAAAGAACCTTTAATTGTACCACTGCTCTCGGTTATGTATTGTCCGTGTGCATTCACCAAATACGATCACAGCAAAAAACCAACACAAGCACAAATGAGCAGATATGGCCGACTTTCATGTATCAACAGACCAAGGCCATATTGCCTTTGGGCTTCACATACACGTCAAACACAATTGCTATTACCTGAATGATGTATTTTCTGTGAGAATAATAGCATGAATAACGCAAAAAGATACAATATGGATGCTCAATCCTTCAAATTCCCTTAAGTTCATTATAATTCATATAAAATAAATGGCATAAAAAGATCCACCCAGAGAAATCCCCATTTTGCACCCTGATATCCTTTACAGTCAACCTCTTTCCAGTTTTAATGGACGAACAGACTGTCTTCCATCGCACAGACCTGAAGATCCATAATGGTTGATGGCTAATTCACACCTTGACAGTTGAAGCTTGATCAAACTCAGGTTGCGGTGTTCAAAATCATTACTAATTGCCACATTGCCTGCAGGAACAAAGTTTCTCTTCTCCCATCTGGCATGTCTTTCACACCATTAACTTGAGTGATCCAGATTGATGAATTGGCGGACCCATTAAACCAAGGAAAGATGTAATGTACAACCAAAGAACTCTGCAATGTTGGAACAAAGATATACATGTTGAATTTACACATGAAACAGAGTGCCTGAAGCATGGCTAGTTGTCAAAACTGGTCACTGTGACTTGGGTAGCTGCTTCAGTAACTTGATAAGCTCATAAGTCCTCAGGTCTCGACCCAAATAGAAACAGAGATCAAGAGGGGTTAAACCATCCTGAAAAACGAAGTTAATGTCAATTATACAGTATTTTGCAAGAGACTGACTCTATAAATACATTTCAAGACAACTGATCCAGATCAAGGTAGAGGGATCTCCACCCCTATCATGTTTAATTGATGTTAAGGTGCCTACACTAATTATACATGCTGGATCACAGAGCAGCAGTCCAACTTTATAGCATAATAAAAAATGAAGTAATAAATTATAAATATTATATATCCAGACATGAGACATTACAGCACTTGTGAGAACAACCATAATTATATATAATATAAAGATGCACTTAGATGGGTTTTGTATTCTCCAATCAAATGGTCATCAACCAGACACTTTATTTTGGTAAGGCATCAACCAAACACTTAGAGAAGAGTTATTGTGCCACGTACATGGTCTGCAAATAATAAATGCCATAATTGTCCACAATAAATGACACCATATGCTGTTATCATTTGGCATATACATAGAACCAAGAGATGCATATGCTGAGATGGATTAGTGGAAAAACTAAAAAGGATAGGATCAGAAATGAAGTCATTCAAAAGAATGTAGGATTAGCTAAAAAAGGTGATGAATGAGAAAAAGTAGACTAGGATGGTTTAGTGACGTGCATAGAAGACCACCAACAGCACCTGTGAGAAGAAGTGATTTGTTGCAAATTGAAGGGTTAGAAATGATTTTAAGTGTCCATGATTTAACAATGAATATGGCTTTAAACGGAATAGAATGGTGAAACAGGATTCATTTAGCCAACCCCATATAGTTGGGAGAAGGCTTGGATGATAATGATGACGATGATGATGATGATGATATCATGATAGACCAAGAGGGAATAAAAGACTGAATGGACCTAATCACATGATAAAGACACCAGTAAGTCATTACCTGGTTTTTTAAAGTCTTATCAGCTCCTTTAATCAACAAAAGCCTCACCAAATCTGTTCTTTGGGTTTGAACAGCAAGATGCAATGGTGTCCAACCATCCTGCACATAACAGAAACAGGTAATAGGCATATTTTCAGAAGAATTGTTGCAGCTAGAAAAAGTGATTTCAGGGCCAAGAAACAACAGAAGCGTACATCATCTGGAAGGTTTATGTCAACATTATACAGAAGAAGAATTTTAATTGTCTGGATAGATGCAGTTTGGACAGCATAGTGCATCAAAGTGGCACCCTCCTGTTGTAGGCAAAAATTGGAAGTGAAATAAAATTAGTAATCCTGCAAACACATCACCTTGTTCAACTTCGGAGTTCAATACAGGATGACTATTACCCATTACAAAATTCACCAACAGCATTGATATTACCAGGTCTTTTTACATTAGAATGTCAAGGGAAGGGCTTATCATGAGATGGCATGGTCATAGCAGCATTAACACTTAATATTGATGTATCAAACACAAATTAAGACAGTGTGGTAGACAGGTAGCTGGTGGCAATTATTGCCCTCTATTATGGGAAGTAACACAATTACAGCGTTTACACTTAAAACTGATGTTCAAACACAAAGAAGACATACAGAGGAGTCAGTATGGACTCCATTTTGAGAAGGAATAGCAGAAACTAAAATAAAAAGAAAATTTCAAACTAAACCAACCCTCTTTCACAAATACAAAAATAGATTCTCGACCTTAAAACAGGTGCTGAGTTTTGAATTGACAATTCTGTCAAAGGATACATAATTAATCATTAAGGAAGTGCATAGAAATTGGATAGAATTTTGATGCTTAAATGGATCTCATAAAATTGATACTCACTTTATCTCGGACAAAAGGATTTGCAGATTCTCTCAAAAGATAGTTGATAATTGCTTGCTTTTTGCAAATTATGGCTCTGTGCAATGCAGTCAAACCATCCTGTATAAGAACATAAGAGAGGAAACCATCTCTCAAAGCTCAAGGCAAGAGGGAATATACTAAAATAAGCAGAAAATAATAATATAGATTTGGTCTCATTAGATTGTGATCATAACTAATACCTTATCAGCAGCATTGATATCAACATTATGTTTCAACAATGCATCCATAAGGTAAAATTCTCCTGATGCAGCAAGGGTATGCAGAGGTAGCCATTTTCCCTGAATTGTAGACCATCTTAGTTCAAAGCCAGCCAAGACATAGAAGAAACTAAAGCACATTAACCACAAAAACTCTGGAACATATAAGGTATAAAGGTTTATCCTTCATGAGAATAGCATTCTCTGACAGTCCAAGGATTGAGATGCACATCAACCAAAATGTAGAACTCATTTACCATTGGAATGTGGATGTTATCACATTTCATCAATAACTGAGCATATCCTTTCAATACTGAACCACAATATTTCACATCTGTGCTTCCATAAAAGCTCTATAAGGAGATCTACCTACAAGACACTGACTTTCCTGGGTTACACAAAATTCCTAATTCACAGATTGGTTAGAGAAAATTGCACAAAATTGTTTTCTTGTTAATTGCTTGCTTAATAGAAATACTGTGTATCCTAAACACAACCTGGGTATACATGGTCAATAGTTGAATCCTTTCTACCAAAAAAAAAAGGTCAGTAGTTGTACTCCTACTTCTTGTTAATAATACAATACTTTACCTTATCAAAAATTTAAAAAAAAAATGCACAAATTTTGTGCATTAATAGCTGCTGCTTAAATGACATCTTTGTTGATTTCCAAATAGCAGGTTAATGACTAGCAGATAGTTCAAATATATGAAACTTTGACTGATCATCAAAGTAAAAGTGACAAAGTTATCATTAAAATTTATAAAACACAAACATATTGTTTTTAGTTTCTTCATATTTTATTTACTACAATCCATTAAGTATTATGAAATAAAAAAAAAAAATGGCAGAGTAACCAGATCTTGTCCTTCTATAATCAATGTGAATGTTAAGAGGTAAAATGGCCTATGCATTAAAATGCCACAGAACTTCTGCCATGAAAGTAAAGTAGCACATATCTGCTTATTGCTAGCTATGTGATTAATGAATTTGCTTTGCCTGGTTATTTAGTTAATGTCCACGGTGCCAATAGAATCTATTGACCATATATAAAAATCGGAATGGAAAACAAGAAAATCATCGAACAGCCTGATTTGCCATTTCCAATAATACCCCTTGTAACTGGAGTAGAGCCTGATTTTACTTTCCATTTTTACCCTTTATGTTTTCTGTTTTCCCAGCAATTGACCAATTATGGGCCTGTAATGTGGGACACTTGTTAGGAAACCGAATAAAAGCCAACAAGTGTTCTCCTGTTCAAGAGGGAATATATAATAAAACTTTCCCAACATCATCTATTTGGCACTTGTTCTTAGTTTACCAATATCTGAAGGTCTTCTCTCCGATCTCCCTCAGACTCTCACTGCAAGGTACTCTCCAATCTTTACCACTATGTTTATTTGTTATACTTTTCTTTAGGTTTCAAGAATCAATATGATTATATCAATAACCTAACAAATGTTGAAGTGTTAAAAGAAATATTGGAAGAAGGTACTAAGAAATTCGTTGTTGCTATTATCATTTTGTAAGCTGCTTTGTAAGGTCTCTCTCTCCCGCCTAGGGACAGTACAATATTCCATTTCAGGTCTAGACCAGTTGAACATTTTAGTTGTTTTACTTCGAAATTTCAGTTTCGCCAGTGTGGTCTTCTTTTATTGCTTTATTGGGTTGCTCCATGGGGTGAGTTTGGCTTGCCTACTTTGTTGGGTTGCATAATTTGATGGATCATTTATGCGGCCCTTTTGTCAAGGTTATTTTTTTGTAGAAATTGGTTATTGCTTTAATTGCTTTTTTTTTTGTTCTAGGAGAGTTTATACTTTCATTTGCTCCTTGAATGACTTTGAAATTTATATAATGAGTTGGTGGATTTTAGGGGTTGTAGTCTTCTATTTTGTGAGAAAAGGGATGAACCTAAATGGTTATTGTTTTAATTCATTCTTTGTTTATGGTAAGAAATTGGTTGTTGTTTTAATTGGGTTTTTGCATTTAAATTAATAGTATTATCTGAATTTGTTGATTTCAGGAGTGTTTTGACTCCTCTTTGAATACTCCTCTTTTAAATTTTTCTTGATGGTTATCGGGGCTTTTTTGGCAAAAATTTCTTGATGGTTATCAGCTTAAGATCAAATTTTGATTTCTATTTGGAAAGCTTTTGATTGGGGTAGTGTGTTTTCTTATTAGTTTGGAATTGTATTTTCATTTTTAATTTTTGCTTGAACTACATCTTGCAATGATTTCTAGGAGTCCAAGTATGATTCTGGGCTTCTCTCTCTTGTCATTATCCTTTCTTTTATGGGTTCTTCTTTTTATTATTCATTTTTTTATGAATTATTCTTTTTATTATTCATATGTTGAAGCTTGTTTTGATTGGTACGATTTGGAGATGGAAATGCTTTTAAACAAAACAAAGGGGTTGATTTCTCATTGCAACCAAGAAAACGTTTTTCAGGTTCTCTTACAAATTTTAAAATCTGTAGTTTCCTCATTCTCTCTAAATCAGTGTTTTCAGCAAGAAACATATTCCAACCTCAAAAAACTCCTTTTATTCCTAATTACACCCTTCCAATTTTCTTTATTACATGATTTATTTTGATCGTTTACCTCTTATTCCTATCAGTTTTAACTATTATTTTGTACTCATTAGAAGCAGAAAACTGTTGAAAAACCAAAAGCTTCCCCGGTGACACTTCCAATACAGACTCGATGATATATTTGTTGCTAGCTTTGACAAAAGTTTTGAAGAGCACCTAGCTATCTTGGATTCAGTTTATTTGGATCTAAGGCTCAGTTTGGAGGAATACAAATACAAATATGTAGAGTGCAAAACCTTACATTTTGTATTATTTTGTATGTGTTTACACTGTACATGTTTGTATTTGTACTCTTTCCAAACTAAGCCTAAAGCTTTCAAAAGCCATGGAGTTAGTTGATAGACACTTACAAGTGAAATGATGAAGCTGCACAGTCATTGGTTGATAATTCACTTTTATCTTTTTTGTCTTGTTGATGTATGTATGCCTCCAAAGTGTGTAAAAAGATGTAGAAGAAATCTCTTCATCTACTCAATATGACAGGGAGGAGCAGTTAATTATCTATCTCCCCATGATTTTCATGTTTGTTTGTCCCTCTGCACATCTGTATGTGTGGAGTTCAATAACTTTTTATCAAAATCACAGAAAGAATTTCTTTTGTGCCAGCATGTTTATTTTCTAATTGCAACTTCCCGAGAGTTTTCCCTTTTTTAAGTATATAGATGACAAATATGAAAACTAAACAAGGAAAATATAATTCATTACTACTATAACAAATCTCCATTTAGACTAACAAGTTTGCACGTGATGTGGCCGAATAGAAGGTGCCCAAGCTAAAGGGATTAGAAGCATGAGCAGGCAAATAAAAAAGATCAGCTGACCTAAGGCTCATAATCTAATAATTGTTATGGCACTTTAGAAAATGGAATGGCAAAACAAGATTTGGGAAGACAACTCTGTATGGTTGGGATAAGGTTTTATTGAGTTGAGTTGTATACAAGTTCTGTCTTTTTAATAAGAATATTTTTTATGGATCAAGTTCATAACATATTACCATTCTATGAATGGGAAAAGAAGAAAAGATACCCAATAAAACTTATGAACAATAGCACTAAATCATGGTAAACTCATGAATGGTGACTACCAGTCACATCCATCCTTTCTAAATGGTTGCTCCTTGAGATCATCGGTCACATTGTTGAGCTCATGATGGATCCTTTTGGGAATTACTTGGTCCAGAAGCTTTTTCAAGTTTGTGATGAGGACCAGAAAGTACAGATACTCCATGCAATCACTAAAAAAACTAGAGACCTTGTTAGAACTTCTTGTGACATGCATGGATCAGTTCATCTTTTCTTGCCTTGTTATGCTTTTGGTTTGTTTTTTCAATATCTTTTAACCTACACAGAGGTTTTTCTCCTCACATTTGATATCTTTCCAAAAACAGAATTTGGACTGTGCAGAAACTGATTAAAACCCTTAAGACTCTAGAACAAGTTTCCATGGTTCTCTGCTTAAGTAGTCTATTTGTACCTCTAATTTTATCCATATATTATAATTCAATGAAGATTTCTGATCTCTTGAATGATAACCTATCCATTTATCTATCTAGATTTCTACATAAATATTGACATCATTGGTCACATTGTTGAGCTTCTTGAAGTCTGTGATGAGCACCAGAAAATCCAGATACTCCATACAATCACTAGAAAAACTGGAGACCTTGTTAGAATTTCTTGTAACATGCATGGGTCAGTTCATCTTTCCTTGCCTTGTTATGTTTGTGGTCTGTTTTTCCAATAAAGATTTCTGGTTTATTTCCACAGAATGTGGAACCTGAACAGCTACCCCCCCCCCCTCCCATCACTCAACAACTGAAATTGCATTCATGATATGACAGCCATAGAACCCAAAGCCAAAGGGTCTAGCCTTAAACCCTGAATAAAGGATAAGATCTCAGCCAAATTGAATCCCCAAGACATATGGAACCTGAATAGCCCAATTATGTGTTTACCTAAAGCTAATACAGAACCCATAGATCTAAGATATCAAATATAGTACAAATAAACAAGACAAATCCTGAATTGTTAAGAGCTTACTATTTGACAGAAAACATGGCTCTTCAAAGGGAGCACAATGACATGATAGGAGTTGAGTTGAAGTGCCCAATTTTTCTTTTTTTTTTTTTTTGGTAGTAGCCCAAAATGGATATGGAGTAAATATAAGGTATACATGGCTAACCAAGATTGTGCTTCTCTGGTTAAAACTGTTGGATTAAATTTATGACTTCGGGGATTGATACGAGACAATAAGGTGAATATTTATAATACAGAAAAAAAATCTTGTATTAAACCTTGTATCTTGGTTTACAGGGGACTGAAGATCCTTTCTCTGAAATACCATCCAATGGTATGGTTTTAGGCTAAAAAGTAAGCATAGAATGTGTTCCATTCCCAAAGAGGATGTTATAATGTCCCTATAACATATGCTATTAAGAGATGTTTTGCCACGTTAACATCAAAAGTGCCAAACTTGTTCAAATATTAGATAACACCAAAGATGCTCTATTTATCTACTCAAGACCTCGAGCATCATGAAGATATTATCTTTTTACTGTTTGTTCATTTCGGTTAGCATCACAATTAATTACACTTTTCTTCTATCTGTTGAATACCTAAACTGCATAATTCCATTTATCAAATCTTCCATTATGTTGATAACTTTACATCCATTTCTTGGATTTTTTTTCTTTTTTTCTTTATTTTTCTGATCTCATGGCCCAGCCCCTGGTTTAGATTTTGTATGACATCTTATAATTCTTTTAAACTTTTAGTTACATAATTATACCTTTATGATTTTTTAGGACACATCTCCATTTGAATGGTAAGCATCTTCTGATTATTTTGTGGTATTTGTGGGACAAAATTGTTTTCTGAGTACAGATTGGTTTTCAAACCATAGCAGAAGGATTGGCAGCTACTAAGGCAATTGTTGCTATCACTACCATAGTTGCTGGTGAGCGCTTCTTAATTTTCTACATTAAGATATTGCCTCTGCATGAGTAATGGTTCATAGCTTTCTTCTTATTTTGCATTTTTAGTTATAACATGTTAGAACTGTTCTTTGTATCCTTTAAATTAGTATGAACTAAAACATCATGAAAACTGAATTTTGAATTAAGGTTAAGATTAGAACTGTGCCATATGTTCAGATTTTCTTAATTTATTTGAGTCCTGGTTCAAATATCACATGGGCCATTCTACTAGTTTACCAAAAATAAGCAAAAATGTAACAAATCTGAATATTCAACAATCCAAGGCACTGGAACAAATATATTACCAAAGTGATCACCGCGATCCAACCAAAACTTAACCATATGGAATTATGTTAGGGCCCAGCCCAACAGTGGGCATATATCAACAGAGGCCCAAACCAGCTCAGACCCAGTGCAGCGAGTCTTTCATCGCAGGCCACGTCAACCCAAGAACCACTGAGACCATGATTGTTCACAGATGCCTTTTTTATTCTGTTATTGCCATTAGTCTGTTATGTATCCTGCCAATCATGGGAGAGAGCTCCTATATATAGCCTACCCCCCACGTATCGAAGGAACAAAAGAGAATTACCCCAATCCCCTTTTCTTCTTCTCTAAGGAGGCTGATCTCCCTCGAAGAGGCTCCTGTGTTGGGCAGTAACCCAACATTTGGTATCAGAGCTCGGTTCTGAGCTACCATCATGCCAAACACCAGAGGCTCTTCAATGGAAGAACGAATGGACAAGATAGAAGTAGAAGTGTGCACAAGGTGACCTCTGAGCTGAAGGAAATCAAGGAGACGTCATCTGCTCTTGTTCTGTATCGGGAGAAGGCCTCCACAGCAGCCAGTCATGAATCAGACATGGAGGAGAGCAGTCAGGGTAGCATTCAAAGAGGTAACTTCATTCCAGCTGCCTTACTAAAATAGACTTTCCTACTTGTGCTAGAGAAGATCCAATCACATGGATCTACAGGACGGAGAAGTATTTTGAGTACCATGAAACTCCTGGACACCAGAGAATAATGATTGCTACCTTTCATTTAGAAGGAGCTATTTTTATAGTTCCAGTGGTTTCAGAGGTCTCACCCGTAGATCTCCTAGGGCTTCACCAAGGCCATTTGCCTTCAATTTGGACTGACTGCTTATAAAGACTATGATGAAGTCCTAACAAAAAATAAGCAGGTCGGGAATATGAGACAGTATCAAATGAAGTTTGAAAGGTGGGCCACCCAGGTTCAAGGCTGACGAGAAAAGGCCCTTGTAAGGTGTTTTATTGGAGGGCTTCGGGAGGACATCAGAGTAGAGGTAAAGGCTTTGCAGCCAAGCTCAGTCATGGTGGCTGTGGGACTTGCCAGACTTCAGGAACAAAGATTGGGCTGCCTAAAGCAGACCAACAAATCCATGGGCCCGATACTCAAAACCCCAAACCCTAAGACTGAATCAGTCTCACCTGGACCGAAGCCCCAAAATATGGTGCCCTTCAAATGCCAAACATGGGCTGAGATGTAGGTCCGGAGGGAGAAGGGGCTCTGCTATAATTGTGATGACAAATTTGCCCCGAAACATAGGTGCATTCCTCTTATAGTGTGAAGACTCAAAGGAGAGGGGGAAATAGAGGTAGGAGAACCCAAATTCAAAGAGGCCAAGGAAAGCCCGGAAATCTCATTCACACCCTGACTAGGGACCATGGGCCAAAAACTATGAAGGTCAAGGGACAATTAATGGGTAGGACTGTTACCATATTGATGGAGATGTAAATCAGTCCTCTAATATCAAGATTAAACTTAGTGATTAGCAGAATAAAACAGGTCTGAATAATTGTATAAGAGAGGAAGATGGCGAAGAGAAGAGGTAAGAGAAGAAGAAGTCGAATTATTCTCCCTTCTCCTCTAACCCTATTTTATTAATATCTAAATATTTGATGATGACAAGAATACCCTTAAGTGGGCGGCCAACTTGGCAGTTACATAAAGAAAATAAAACAAGAATAAATAACAGGCCCATTAAGTGAGGCCCATCAACATAAGATAAAAGATAAAATAAAAGATATCACAAGAGAGGCTGTTAGGGCCCATTCGGCCCAATCTCTTTACACTCCCCCTCAAGCTGAGCATAGATGTCAATCATGCCCAGCTTGCTTATATAGTGTATCAATTTCCCCCTTGGAACTCCCTTGGTCAAGATATCAGCCAGTTGCTCTTCTGATGTGATAAATGGTAAACAAACTTCTCCTGAAGAGACTCTTTCCCTTATGAAATGCCTATCAACCTCAATGTGCTTAGTTTTGTCATGTTGAACAGAATTATGTGCAATGTTGATAGCAGTTTGATTGTCACAATAGAGCATCATTGGTTTCTCGTAGTCCACCCCCACTTCCTCTAGAAGGGATCATAGCCATAGTAATTCTGACACACCATGAGCCATTGCCCTGTATTCTGCTTCAGCTGAGGATCTAGCAACTACTGATTGTTTCTTACTCCTCCAAGACACAATATTCCCAGCAACCAGAGCACAATAACCAGAGGTGGACCTTCTGTCATCAATACATCCTGCCCAATCTTCATCAGTAAAGGCTTCCAGCTTCATGTGACCATGCTTAGCAAATAGAATACCTTTCCCTAAAGTACCTTTCAAGTAGCACAGGACCCTTTCTGCAGCAGCTAGATGAGTATCTCTGGGAGAATGCATAAACTGACTAATAACACTTACTGCATAGGAAATATCTGGCTGAGTCATGCAAAGGTATAACAACTTCCCAAGCAGTCTCTGAAACACTCCCTTATCAAACAAAGGTTCACCGTCTGTGGCAGAAAGCTTATGATTAGGATCAATGGGAGTGGAGATGGGTTTAGCTCCAAGTTTACCAGTTTCAGCAAGAAGATCAAGGATATATTTGCGTTGAGATATGAATATACCATCCTTAGATCAAGCAACTTCAATGCCCAAGAAATACCGAAGATCTTCCAAATCTTTGATTTCAAATTCAGAATTGAGAAATGCTTTTAGTTTACTGGCCTCTTCAATGTCATTACTCGTGACCACAATATCATCAACATAAACAATCAAGAAGGTCACCAGAGAATCATTTCTCTTCAAGAACAGTGTATGATCAAATTGTGTTTGAATGTAGCCAAAGGAGACAAGAGCAGCCCGAAATCTCTCAAACCAAGCCCGAGGAGATTGTTTGAGACCATAAATAGATTTGTGTAGTTTACACACCTTGCCTTTCATTTCTTTTCCATACACTCCTGGAGGTACAGACATATAGACCTCTTCATGTAGTTCTCCATTCAAGAAGGCATTTTTAACATCAAACTGGTGTAGGGGCCAGTCAAAAGTAGTTGCTAGAGAAAGTAAAACCCTGACTGAAGTCATCTTAGCTACAGGAGCAAATGTCTAAAGATAGTCAATGCCATACATTTGGGTGTAACCCTTAGCAACCAACCGAGCCTTAAACGTTTCAACAGAGCCATCAGAGTGATATTTAATGGTAAACACCCATTTACAATCCACTGGTTCCTTCCCTTCCAGCAAGTCCACAATATCCCAGGTATGGTTCTTATGCAATGCATCAAGTTCGGTCATCATAGCATCCCTCCATTCAGCTTGAGATAATGCTTCCAGTACAGACCTGGGTATCACATGGGAAGAAACAGAGGCAAGAAAAGAGTAATAGGAAAGGGAGAGAAGGTTGTAAGATAAGTGTTTGGAGATACAATGGGTTGTACACTTCCGCTTGCCCTTGCGAAGAGCAATAGGAAGGTCAAGGTCTGGAACAGTCAGAGATGGGTCAATAGAAGGCTGACCTGTTTCCTCGGGAATGATGGGAGTGGCAAGGTGCTCTTCTGAAGGAGTGGAAACAACCTGCACATGTCTGAATCTCTGCCTTTGGTACCACCTTTGGAGAGCAGGAGCAGAAGCAAGAGGGGGAGCAGGGATATCAGGGGTAGGTCCAGTGGAAGAGGTGGACACCCCATGATCGGACTCACAAGGGATGGGAAGAGGAATAGCTGAAGACATAGCAAAGTACTCATCAGATTTCTCCCCCTCAGGAGGAATACTAAAAAAGGGAGTCAACTCGGCAAAGGTGACATCCCGAGATACAAAGCGGGTGCCACGAACTGGATCAAAACAGCAATAACCCTTCTGTGTGGAAGCATATCCCAGAAACACACACTTATGAGCCTTAGGTTCAAACTTGTGCCTTTGATGACTATGAATATGCACATAGCAAGTACACCCAAACACACGGAGAGGAAGAGAAAAGAGATCCTCATCCGGGAAGAGAAGACTAAAAGGTGTTTTAAAGCCAAGGACCCGAGAGGGCATATGGTTGATCAGAAAGGTAGCAGTAAGAACAGCATCTCCCCAAAACTTTATAGGAACATGGGATGCAAATAGGAGGGATCTGGCAACCTCAACCACATGCCTGTTCTTTCTTTCCGCCACCCTGTTTTGTTGTGGAGTGTAGGAGCAAGAACTTTGATGAATAACCCCAAAAGTTTCAAGATAGGTGGAGAGGGTTCTCTCAAAATACTCCTTAGCATTGTCAGAGCGGAATATTTTGATACGGGTATTAAACTGGGTGATGATGAGTTCATGAAAATTTTTCACAATAGCTGGTACTTCATCCTTGGATTTCATGAGATAAATCCAAGTGTAACGTGAATAATCATCAATAAAAAGGATAAAGTACCTGTAACCCCCCATGGTTGGCATGTGATATGGCCCCCACAAATCAGAGTGAACAATATGGAAAGGAGAAAATGATCTTTTATTGCTAATTGAATAGGAATGTCTACAATGCTTTGCCAGCTCACATGATTCACAATGAAGACTCGATAAAGACACTCCTTTAAACATATCGGGGAACAGATGACTCAAAGCAGAAAAGGACAAGTGACCAAACCGAAAATTACATAATAAAATTTTGTTAACAAACTCTAACACAATTGACTCTAAGGCAACTCCATGAGGTGGTCCCAAAGCTTGATCTGGTGTGTCCAGCAAGTATATTCCGTTCGCCTCAAGGCCACTCCCAATCATCCTCTGAGACTACAGGTCCTGAAAAACACAATGAGTGGGAAAGAAGGTTATGCTGCAATTCATTGACTTTGTTAAGCTACTAACAGATAAGAGGTTTGTGTTAAGCTTAGGGACATGAAGAACAGAAGATAAGAACAGGGTGTTAGAGGTCTTTATATCACCTTTACCAGAGATGGGGGCAAGGGACCCATCGGCAAGGGATATTTTCTCTTTCCCAAAGAGGAGGTGATATGAGCAAAAAAGGTTAGATAGGCTGGTCATATGGTCTGATGCACCGGAATCAATAATCCAAGGGATTTTATGATTACCTGAAACTGAAGCATGATTTGCAGAAGCACGAGTACCTAAGTGAGCAAAAGCCGATGAAGATGATGTACTGTTGGAAGGGTGAGTTGAAGAAACCGTAGCTTCCAGGTGATTTAGGAGCCTCCCATACTTCTCAAAATCCAGCTTCATTGCAGCCAACTGCTCAATGGTTGATTTTTCTTCACTCTCCTTACTTCCCCCTTCAGGCACTGTAGCAGCATTAGCAGTCTTGGATTTTCCCACCTGACTGCCCTTCTTAGGGTTATTATTGTTCTTAAACCTATCTGGAAGAAGTTCAGGATGAAGCTTCCAGCAGGTGTCCTTTGTATGCCGTGGTTTCTTGCAATATTCACACACCTGCTCTCTTTTCTCAGTAGGGCCCTTTAGTTTCATTCCCGCATGTGCAAAATGTTCTGTAGGTGGACTCTGCAACTGCACTTGCCGCCTACTCTCCTCACCACTTATCATAGCATATGCCTGTGAAAGTGTAACCTCATCCCTGGCCAAAATGTTCTGTCTGATAATATCAAACTCAGGGTTGAGTCCAGTGAGAAACTCAAACACCCTATTTCTCTACACTAGCTTTCTATACATTTCAGCATCCTTTTTACTCTCCCATACCACTGTCTCCATAACATCAATTTCCTACCATAGGGATTTTAGTATAGAGTAGTAGATTGCCACACTCTTCTCCCCCTGTCTCAGGTTCTTCACATCACTTTTCAATTTGTATGCTCTGGCTACATTCAGTTTCTGTGAATAGGTCTCAGTTACACTGTCCCATATCTCCTTAGCCGAAGGCATCCAGAGATAGTACCGGCTTATATGGGGTTGCATAGAGTTGACTAACCATCCTATAACAGTATAGTTTTCTTGCATCCATCTTTCAAATTCAGGGTCTGTCTCTTCGAGTTTCACCTTGCTGCCTGTGAGATACCCGAGTTTTCCTCTACTACAAACATAGATTTTTATAGACTGTGCCCAAGCAAAATAGTTCGTCCCATCTAGCTTAATTGTGGTAACACCAGTCAAAACGGAATCTACTGAAGCAGGTCCAGAAATTGGCACCTGCTTGAACTCACTTCCGTATGCCTCCATTAATCAAACGGAAACCAAAGAACAGAAAATTTTGACTATGTAAACTTACTTGAAGTCAAACCAGAACTTGGGTGCTTGAAAAACTAGGGTTTTGCTCCGTCCAGCAGATGGGAGGAAGAGAGAAGATACTGTCGCACCTACCAGACTGACCCAAACTCTTCCAAACCTGAACTGCCCTCCTTTAGCAGTCACAAGACACCTTCCAAGCACAGAGCACCACACCCAAGCTTTACCTTTCCTGGTAACCTCGAAAATCTCTAGTCGGCTAGGGTTTCGGGCAGCAGCAGAACAGCATCACTTCTTGGGTGTGGTGCTCTCCAAACCCTTCTACCAACTAGGGAAGTGATTCTCTATACTATAGAGAACCTATCTCTCCATACACTCTCTTGATTTTAGAGTGTACAGGAACAAAGAAAAAGAAGGAAGAGGAACTGAACCCGCTCTGATACCACGATGTAAATCAGTCCTCTAATATCAAGATTAAACTTAGTGATTAGCAGAATAAAACAGGTCTAAATAACTGTATAAGAGAGGAAGATGGCGAAGAGAAGAGGTAAGAGAAGAAGTCGAATTATTCTCCCTTCTCCTCTAACCCTATTTTATTAATATCTAAATATTTGATGATGACAAGAATACCCTTAAGTGGGCGGCCAGCTTGGCAGTTACATAAAGAAAATAAAACAAGAATAAATAACAGCCCCATTAAGTGAGGCCCATCAACATAAGATAAAAGATAAAATAAAAGATATCACAAGAGAGGCTGTTAGGGCCCATTCGGCCCAGTCTCTTTACAGATGGACAGTGGCAGCACCTTTAACTTCATAACCACCATTTTGGCTCATCAGTTGGGCCTGACAATCCAACCCATTCCACATTTTAAGGTGCAAGTGGCGATGGCAACATTCTAGGCTATGAGGGAGTCTACCAAGGGGTGAGAATTAAGGTCCAAGGACACCAATTTCAAATGGATCTTCACCCATTGGAGTTCAGGGGAGTGGACCTGGTGCAAGGAGTACAGTGGCTATGCTAGTTTGGGCATGTAGTTTGTGACTGGGCCCGATTAACAATGGATTTCCTAGTGGATGGACAGTCGTGCCATTTTAAGTGGGGTTAATCCCAATTCCCCTCATATTGTGGGCTTGGTTTCCATCATTAAGGACTGCCTCTATACCAATCAACCTATTCTAATACACATTTCAGCATCAAAGAACCTTCTTACCACACCACAGAACCAGCAGGACCTTACCCAGCTCCTACAATAGTACCAAGATGTTTTCTCTAAACCACAAGAACTACCACCAATATGCAGACAAGACCACCGCATACCCACCCTACCAACTCCAGACCCTACCAGTACCCCCATTACCAAAAGGCTGAGATAGAAAAACCTGTTGATGAATTGCTTACCAAAGGGTACATTCAACCGCCCACCAGCCCTATTCATCCCCCACCTTATTGGTTAAAAAGAAAGATGGCACATGGAGATTCTGCGTAGAGTATTGTTCCTTGAATAAAATTACGATCAAGGACCACTTCCCCATACCGGTAGTGGATGAGTTAAGGGCAGCTGCAGTGTTTTCTAAGCTGGATTTGAGGGTAGACTATCATCATATACAGGTGCACCCTGAAAATGTGCCCAAGACAACCTTCAAGACTCACAAAGGACACTACGAATTCTGGAGATGCCCTTTGGTCTCACCAATGCCCCTTCAACTTTTCAGTCATTGATGAACGAGATCTTTAAGCCATATTGGTGTACAGCCCAGATTGGACCCAACACCTAGAACACCTTGCCACTACCTTGTACACCCTCAAGCAATACCAGCTTTCTTCTAAGCCCAGTAAATGTGTATTTGGATAAGGGAAGGTCCATTACTTGGGCCACATTGTAGAAGCAGGAAGGGTACATGCCAATCCAAAGAAGATTAAGCACATGATTGATTGGACCCAACCCACCACAGTAAAGGGCCTACATGGGTTTCTGGGTTTAACCGGTTATTATTGTCGGTTTATACAAGGGTACGACTCCATTGCTGCCCCCCTCACATAGTTGTTAAAAAAGGAAGCCTTCACTTGAAACCCTCAAGCTCAATGGGCCTTCGAAGACCTCAAGCAGGCTGCCACTTCACCCCCAACACTAGCATTGCCTGACTTCACTAAATGGTTTGTGGTTGAGTATGATGCCTCTGGAATAGGTATCAAGGTAGTTCTGATGCAGGATGAACATCTAGTTGCCTTCCTCTCACCTCAAGCCTATGCCCAATCCTCATATGAGAAGGAACTTCTGGTAGTGATGTTAGTGGTTACTGGGTGGAGATCTTATTTACTAGGTTGGCGGTTCACCATTAAGACCGACCAATGAAGCCTTAAGTATTAGTTGGGCCAGCCCTCTCTCAATCCAAAACAGCAACGTAGGGTGGCGAAACTCACGAGGTTCGACTATAAAATAGAATATAAGCCTAGGCCCACTAATAAGGCCACAAAGGCTCTATCACGGGTAATGGAATTGAACCAACTCGCCATCACTGAGCCCATCTACCTATTGGCTAACCAACTCAAAGAGGAAGCCTGAGTCAACCCAGAACTTGCTTGGATTTGTAAAGCCTAGGGATGGCAATTTCTACCCTACTCAATGGCTACCCGCCCTGTCAGGGAGGGTTTTGGAGCGGGGACAGGTTTTAGGATTCTACAACCCGTACAAGTATGGGTAGGGTACAGTATTAAGCTAAACCTGACCCTCCCAAACCCGCATATTGTTGGAAAGCATATAAATTTTATGTGTTTTTTACATCTCTTAATCAAATGATTGGAAAATTTGTTGTTGGTTTTTGTTATTTTATTTATTGCTTATATATAACAAGAAATAATAGGAAATTAGATACAAGTTCTAAACTCAACCCACCCCCACCCTTGAATGTGGTGAGGAACTGAGGATAGGGTCGAGGAGGTTTTGCATTTTCATGTGTGGAGGAGGGTTTGGATTCTCAAAATCCAACCCACTATGGGTTTTGAGGCAGGTAAGGGTTGGGAGGTTTAGGGAGGCAGGTACAGTCTAGAATTTACAAAACCTTCCCCGAACTCACCCCATTGCCATCCCTAGTAAAGCTTGGGCCCAAGACCCCTAGTCCACTCCTAGGTATAAGGTGCTTCAAGAGGATTTATTTTACAAGGGGTGCCTAATTATCCCTAATTCACCTAAGTATATATCAAAGCTTCTCCAGCTATTCCACAGTTCACCATTAAGCGAGTACTCTGGCATACTAAGAACCTATAGACACTTTGCCTCTCATTACTTTTGGAGAGGGATGAAGAAATTAGTCAGAAATTTTGAAGCCATGGCCCCAGCAGGTTTACTTTAGCCTCTCAATATTCCCGAACTGGTATGGAATGAAATCTCCATGGATTTCATAACCGGACCCCCCAACTTCAAATGGTAAGTCAGTGATTTTAGTTACAGTTGATAGACTTACAAAATCTCACTTCTCAGCTCTTCCTCATCCCTACACTGCACCGCATGTGGTTGAGGTCTTTTTGAGAGCCGTAGCCAAGATGCACGGCACTCCCTAGTCTAAAGTATCAAATAGGGATGCAACCTCTATGAACAGGTTCTGGCAGGAGTATTTTTGCCTTCAAGGAACCAATCTCCACAGTTCCACCAGCTACCACCCTCAATCAGATGATCAGATAGAGGTGGTTAATCACTGCCTGAAGACCAACCACAACCTCAAGTGCTTTCTAGGAGATGGACCCAAACAATGGGCATGGGTGGAATACTGGTATAACACCACTTACCAGTCCTCGGCAGGCTTGACACCCTTTAAGGCATTGTATGGGAGAGAGGCCCCTTCTATTGTTCTCCATGAGAAAGGAGCTACAGATGTGGCAACAGTGGAGGAACAACTCCTAGCCCAAAATGAGAGTTAAATGTTTGAATTCAATCTACAAAAAGATCAACAACAGATAAAGAAGCACTATGACAAGAAGAATCAGTTCCTTGAGTTCCAAGTGGGGGAACAAGTATATCTCAAGCTTCAGTCTCACTGCCAGATTTCCATTTCTAAGAGGGCTTGGCAGAAACTTTCCCCCAGGTATTTCAGGCCATACACCATTTTAGAAAAGGTTGGGACAGTTCCTTACAAACTGAATTTACCCCCCACCTCAAAAATCCACCCAGTCTTCCACATCTCCCACCTTCAAAAAAGCCTGGGACCAGCTAATGTTGCATGCCAAACTTTGCCCGCATTCACTGAGGAAGGCCAGCTCCTAGTGGAATCCACGAAAATCATTGATTTTAGGTGGATCAGATCAGGGTACAAGATAATTCAAGAAGCCAAGGTAGTCTGGTGTAACTTACTGGAGGAAGATACAACATGGGAACCATACTTACAGTTACAGAGCCAATTCCCTCATATAGACCTTGTGGTCAAGGTCCAACTCAAGGGGGAGAGACTATTAGGGCCCAGCCCAACAGTGGCCATACATCAACAATGGCTCAAGCCAACTCAGATCTAGTGCAACAAGTCTTCCATCACAGGCCACGTCAGCTCAAGGACCACTGAGATCATGATTGTTCACAGATGCCTTTTTTATTCTGTTATTGCTTTTTGGTTACTTTTTGTTATTGCCTTTAGTCTGTTATGTATCTTGCCAATCATGGGAGAGCTCCTATAATACAGCTCACTCCCACCCTATCAAAGGAACAAGAGAGAATTATCCAAATTCCCTTTTTCTCTTCTTCTCCAAGGAGGCTGAGCTCCCTCAAAGAGGCTCCTGTGTTGGGAAGTAACCCAACAAATTACAAATCTTAATGATAAATTTACTATGAACATTCTTAGACCAAATAAAGTATCAGCATCCAATGAAGATGCTCACAAACAAAAATTGAAATAAAGAATGAAAAACAGAAAACACTTAAAATTTCTGGAGGAGTTTGGCTACATGGAAAACTTACAGATGTAGCATCAGTCAGTGTAGGTGTTCGCTTATTCAGAAGAACCTTTTCCTCCTTGGTGAACAACTTACGAGATCCTATTCATTTAAGCATACAATAACAAGATATTGGAAATTCATATTTCAAATATCACATACAATAAAGACAATAAACCGATTTTAGAAACTTAACCAGCAATTAAACTAAGGATTTCTAATGCTACACCATAACACTAGATTTATATACATATATATATATATATATACACATCAAATTATTTGTTAAAAAAGCAACTTATGTGCTCCTTTTGTTGTTGGGGAGTTAAGATAGTTTACCTCCCCCTTTTGTAATTAAAGTTTCACAAAACTTATTCATTAATAAAGCTTATTGTTATTGATCAAAAAAAAAAAAGCAACTTATGCGCTCATTAAGTGCATAATAGTGATTTATGTTATTTATCAACAACAAATATTCTAGGAGAAAAAAAAAAAAAGAAAACATAAGCACAAAGTCTTCATTCCCCAAAAGCAAAGGATATCCAGATATTATAGAGCCATTATGTACAACAAGCCATGACAACCAACCCATTAAAAAGTGGAAATAGAGAGGATACCAAAGGTGAGGAGGAGCAGGCAATGGCTCCACAGTTTCATATTAGGGATTTCCTGAATGATCTTCACCGGATCATGTCAGGAGGAACAAGCAATGGCTTCACAGCAGCCAAAGAGTGGCCTCTTTGTGGGATTGAACAAAGGTCATACTGTAACAAAGAAAGAATTGGCTCCACACCCATCTGACAGAAAAGGAAAAACAAGTAAGAGGGTACACTTCGTGAGGAACCTGACCAGGGAAGTTGCCGGGTTTGCACCTTATGAGAAGAGAATTACTGAACTTCTCAAAGTTGGGAAAGACAAGTGTGCCTTAAAGGTGGAAAAGAAGAAGCTTGGTACTCACAAGAGAGCAAAGAAGAAGCATGAGAAAATGTCAAGTGTCCTGCACAAGATGAGGTCTGCTGGTGTTGACCACAAGAAGAAGTGAGAGCATGCATCAGCTGCAAAAATGACTAGAACAAGTAGAGTTCAACTGTTTTCTGTTTTGATTCCAATGAAAGTTCATTAGTTAAGAGGTGTTTGGTTTTTGTCTCTTGGATCTGAAGTGAAGATTTAAATTTTGTGCTTAACTTGTTTTAGTCTATATTCAGATCCAATTGTGGACTTCTTTAGATGGCAAGGGAAAATTATTAGATTCTATCTTTACATATCTTTCGTGATAGAATGCACCAAGTGGTCTTACAGCTCTGAATGTGTGAACTAGAGTTTGCATGTGTTGTTACTGGACTGATTATTGGTTTATGATGACCTAATCCATCACAGGATTTCATGTATTAGATTCTATCTTTACATAAGATATAATTATGGCCTTCTTTAGATGGCAAAGGAAAATTATTAGATTCTATCTTTATATATCTTTTTTTTATCAGTAAAAATCTTTCATTAATAACAGAGAGATTAAGATACAATAGCTAAAGATTGCATAGGAAATTGCAATCTCCAGCAATCAGTTACAATTCTGCCCAATACAATGAAGATCTATTTTCCCCTTGTTTTGCTAGGGTATCCGCCATCCCATTTGCATCCCTTTTAACCCAACCAAACTGAGAGTTGAACTTCCTTGCAAGTGTGTCAATTTCTCTGAAAATAAACTTGAGCTTCCAAGGTGCTGATGTGATGTTTTTGGCCCAAGAGATGACCAATAGAGAGTCTCCTTCAATTTCTAAGTCCGTTGTTCCTATCTGCTTAGCCATCTTTAGACCTTGAAGTAGGGCTAGAGATTCAGCCTGTATTGAGTCACCATAACCTATTGGTCCAGAGTAGAGTGCCACCACCACACCCAAATAATTTCTAAACACACCCTCTATGCCTGCCCTTCCAGGGTTGCCAAGAGAACTCCCATCGAAATTCAGTTTTAGTTTGTACCATGCTGGTGGCTTCCATTCCTTGCTTACAAGAACTTTGGGTACATCTGTTCTATCTTTATATATCTTTTGTGATACAATGCACCAAGTGGTCTTACTGCTCTGAATGTGTGCACTAGAGTTTGCATGTGTTGTTACTGGACTGATTATTGGCTTATGATGGCTTAATCCACCACAGGACTTCAGTAAAAAAAAAATCATCATGAGTAACCTTGGGGAGTTGGAGCAGAAATTAACAGATTAAGAAATGCTGCTGCAGAAAAATCACATGCACAGCAGCTTTACCTTGATACATGGCATGGATGGTGCCAAGTACTCAAGTGTCTAAAGATGCCCAACACTTCTAGGGGCACGCTGATAAATAAATACTAAATCATTATAAATATTGCCAATAAAATACTAAATTATAATAAATAATGTTAATATATTAGTAAAATAGGAAAACTAATCAAAAATATTGAAAATCAAACCACTTAAAACTCATTGAATGTGTCATCTTTTGCGACACATTGTGTAACAGTGTTTTTCTTTTTTTTTGGCTGTGTAACAGTGTGAAGTATGAAAATTCACGGCCAACTTCAGCTTGGATTACTATTAGCATATCATCCCAAGTGTTGGCACAGTCTCCAAGTGCCAGCAGAACTAGACTGAATAGCTTTGGCATGCCTTGATTATACTATACATCAGATACATCACAGAAATGGGTAAACTAATAATCTTTGAATTAGTTCTCAACATTAAGCAGATATTTTAATAAGAAATGGCACCAAGCATATACAAAAAGCTAGTTGGGTTTGGAAGCTACAAGGTAAAGGCACTATTAAGGATAATGTACTCTAGGATGCTTATCCTCATTGAGAAATAGCAGACCACAATTGTGAAGTGAAATGCGGCAAGGTTTTCAATTAGTTTTCAGTTCTACCATCACTTCCTTTATACCATCCTCACGTATTAC
Organism: Nelumbo nucifera; assembly: GCF_055504915.1. Lineage (NCBI taxonomy): Eukaryota > Viridiplantae > Streptophyta > Magnoliopsida > Proteales > Nelumbonaceae > Nelumbo > Nelumbo nucifera. The sequence continues at coordinate 62,216,533 of NC_142654.1, read as the reverse complement.
AGCCGCAGCCACCAGAATTCCCCACCCCCACTCCCAGAGAGAGAGAGAGACTTTCAGAACAATAAAGTCTTCTCAAAAGAGTCCTCCATTTATAAGTGAAGGAGATATTGATTTTTGTGACCAAATATGTAAATTAAGCAGCATTGTCTTTCCAGTTAGAATTATGCCTTGGCAATTAGTAGCTTCATGTCTATAAGTGCCCCAACCTTAAATTCTTTCTCTACAAAAATAAAGATTATTGAAATATAACCATAGATTCAAGGTCCATGCTGAAATTCACTTACAACTATGATGTCAACAATAAGGCTATGTTTGGTTTGAAGGAAAAGGTAGGGAAAGGAAGGGAAAGACAGGGAAACCTATACAAGGTTTGTAAAGGTTTCCTTACCTTTCCCTACCTTTTCCTTCAAACCAAACATAGCCTAAAGGAACGAAAACCACAAAATAACGCATGCAACATCCAAAAGAGAAGTTACCTTGGGATTTCTTGCTAGAGTTTTCCCCTGGATTATATTTCCCGCTATTAAAAAACTCTGAAATGTCCTCCAGTGTTCCCTTATAAACGGCCAATCTGGGATTCCTAGGCGCCACTCGACTACTCGAAGGAAATTCAGCCTCCCCCAGTTGATTCACTTCTTTATCCTCCTTACCCACCTCCTCTTTCACAGGAAAAGTAGGATTGTCAAGAACCACCGGACTCAGCTGTGACAACTTGGCATCCCGATATGCCAAGTTCTCCTCCATATCCTTGAAGTGGGCCGCCGCCGCCTTTTTCTTCTCAATGCGACTTCCAAATTCCAATTTCTGAGCAATTTTACGCTTCTCTTTTTTAGTTATATTGATTTCTGCCTGCAATTCCTTCCACTTATCAGGAACCAAGTTCTCCGGCTTCGCCACTGCAGTTGGCTTCTTCTTCTCATCGAATTTGTTTTGAAGATAAGGGTCTTCGAAGATGCCTTCCTCGAAAACAACACAATCGCCAACAACAAGTTCATCTTCGTAGTCGCCTTCTACTTGTTGCTGGGATGACTGCGAGAAGGAAGTAGAAAAAGCAGAGAGAGAACGTGATGGGATGTTTCTTGAGAAAGTGAGGGTTTGGACTGAGAGACGGTCAAGAATGGAGAGGGAAAATGGAGAGTTGGGAATTGAAAAGAAAACTCGGGGGAATTGAGGTTTCAGTGAGAGGTTGGGCGGGGTCATCTTCTAGTTCTACGACTTGTTTCGCAAAAGAACGTTCGGTTGCTATTCGTTGCTAATAGCAACACGACGCAATATAGCCCAATTCTAAAAGGATCAAGGGTACCCCTTGGACCGGGATGATCGGACTGGTTTCGGTCGAGCCAGATTTTTTGGTTTAAACTGAAATTTATGGGCGAGGATCGGGATGGATGCTTTGGTTCCTATGTATATGTTCTATAACCACATAATTCGTTCTATATATTAAAATGAAAACTAGTGTAAAAATATCTGAAATATTGTTCTTCTCTCAATGGTTGTGTGGTTCGTGATTGCTCTATGACCATTGACCAGTAAACTGATACTGAATGAATTTGGATTCTCGAGTTTCAGTGGTTCAGCCAAGGGGCGTCAATGGATCGGTTTTGGGTTTGACCTCGTCTAAATTAAAATCAATTTGGATGGATGGTCCAAGGTATTTTATTGGACGGACCAATAAGATATATTTAATTGGACCAGTACAATTAATTGTCCAATGTGTTTATTAGATTGGATTGAACCTGATCCATCCATAATGGATTTATTTATGCTGGATTATATTGGATTAAATCAATATCTAATCCATTGATAGAAGATAAGAACATAAGTGTCAATGGACCAGACTTGGGTTGGAAATCGGTACCAATCTAAATTAAAACCAATTTGAATAGACTGGACGGTCCATCCATAATGGATTTATATATGTTGGATTATATTGGATTTAATCAATATCTGGTCCATTGATACAAAATAAGAATACAAGTGTCAATGGATCGGACTTGGGTTGGAACCAATCTAAATTAAAACCAATTTGAATAGATTAGACGGTTCAAACATTGAATTGAAGTGGTACAAAATGGTCCTAAGTATTCATCAGATTGGATTGGATTTGGACCTGGTCCGTCTATAATACTCATATTGAACCGGATTGAATTGGATCAAATCCGGTTCAATTGACACCTCTGGTTCAACCTATAAAGATACTCAATACGTGGGCTTAAGGTTTAAATTCTAACACTGATTGAACACCATGAATCCAACCCGGTTACAGTACAGCCCTACCTACCCGGCCACCCCTTAACCCCCGGCAATGCGTAATATATAATACCAAAAGAAAAGGAGTAGAAAACATAATTTAGCCAAAAGTAGTGTTTGCGAAGAATTGCTCTTAAAAACATTACAATGTGAAGTCAAACACTTTTAATCCATTTTTCAACGAAAAAAAAACACTTTTAGTCCCACAGCAAAAAGGTAATTGGGGCTTTGTACTCTTGAACTTTAAAATCTTGAAGCCCATCCAAGCGCAACCTTAATTAGTAATGTTGAAACGGACTACTTGTAAGGCAGCAAAACCCATACAAACGGAAGGCCCTGAAGGTTGTAGAAGACGAGACAATGGCGTAAAATAAGAATCAAGTAGAAAAGAAACCGTCCTAATGGTATTATTGTCATTTACCAAAGCAGACTATATAACCTATCAAAAAAAAGAAAAAAAAAAGACTATATAAAATATTCACCTTGCTTGCACACTTTGGCAATACTTTAATGTGCTATTGAAGCATCATATCAACCAAGGTTCAAGGAATTGACATGCATCTTATTAAGAGCACCCCAATATGCCCCTACAGAGGGTGTAGAGCCTTAAACCAACCCCCTGAACCGGCTTTGAAAAAAATTAAAAATATATATATATCGGATATATCGATATTTAGAAACTTGGTATCAACAGAGTTCCCAGAGAAGCAATATAGACAGACCTCCCAATGAAAAGTTGCGCAGTAGATGGTGTGGTTAAGAAACAAATTCAAAAGATAAGTTTTTCTTTTGTTGCAGATGAATGGGTTTGAGTTTCTCAAAAGTCTCCTCACCCTTGCTCTATGGTTCTCTTGTTTGCTTTCTCTATATGCAATAGGAATGTAGGATGGCGATAGCAGATCTAAGCCTCAGTGAACCTTGCAGGCATGTGACAAGTTCTTTGTAACTATCAATAATCTCCATCCAGGAATCTAAAGTTTATGAGATCAGTATCAGTGTTGTTTAGAAAGAACGAAAGAGAAATAGAATCAAGACCAGATGGACATTTTGCTTTTGCCCCCACCTGTCGCAACAAGGCAGCAACACTATCTAATTAAAACTACATTACTACGCCAACTGAATAGTGGCTTGGTTGATACTTAGTCCAGGTAGACTGATGATCATGTCAATGACACAAAGAACTCATCCCACAAAACAATTTTTAGTGATTAAATTTGGCCAAGAAAAAACCGTGATTAAAAAGAGATATAGTCCACAAGCTCCTCATCCTTCTAGATCCAAAACCATTACGATGAGATAGTTGAAAAGGAAAATGTCTCTAACAACGGAAGATGGAATACCAAACTTGCTTAAATTTATACTAAACCCAAATTCAGAGCAAGGAGCGTGAATCTCTGTAGATGTGTCAAACCCTTAACTAGGTGTAGTTTTTATCAATCCCTCAAATAGGAGTCATGAGACATGAGAACCAACTATCTTGCATAAACATTCGGTCGACGGCCATAACCTCTTTCTGGGCTACCATAAGGAGAATAGGGTAGAGATCGAGAGCGCTCTCTTTTTGATCTGCCTCCATAAGGTGAGCGTCGAGGAGAATAATCACGGCCTCCTCGATATGGTGACCGCCTTGGAGACCGCCGGTACCCATAGTCATCACGACCACGGTATCTACCACGATCACCTCGATAGCCTGACACAGACCCAATAACCAAAACAAGGAGAAAAACTTGTGATGACACAAATAAGAAGCAACATCACATTGATACTAGAATCCAAGAATAAAAATTGATAAACTAACCTGATTCTCTGCTGCTTTTCACCCCAAGATAGTTTCCAGGTGTAGGTGTCCTTGGGCGCTTCCTCCTTGACTGAAAGGTAACAAAGGAACCTCAATTCTCTATTTTTCCCAACTAAATTTCAGGTTCAGCAAAGTATTTGCATCAAAATAATAGATCAATAATAAGAATTGCATGCACCAGAGGCACCACCACATCAAAGACAAGGGTAAATTAAAAATAAGTGCACAAGTATAAATAACTAAACCTAACTAAGGGGAACCCGTAGTTATCAAAAAAACCACCAAGGGGAACCCGTGGAAGACACAAGAAGGCCAAAGGAAGAAAAGAGGACAAAACAAACGCACAAAACATACTCAGGCACAAGAGCAATAGCACCATTAAATGAATGCCAGGTGTAAGGTACCATAAATGCCCGATTAGAGAGAGTTGGTGGTATTGTCCGTTGATTAGTTGATAGAGTTGGAGGTGAACCCTGAGGTTGTTTAGTTGTTGGGCTATTGTTTAAGCTGATCAGATGCATGAGAAAAGCTGTTAAGCTGGCCACTGATCAAGCTGTGTGACTTAAGTTGAGATGGATGAACTCATCATCTTTGATTGCTGCCAATAAAGCTGACGCAATGTCTTCTGAATATAATCAACCAAAAACCTCCAAGTCAAAACCAATAAAAATTCATCACTCGATATTACCTCCCGAACCGAAGGTACAAAAAGATTTACCTTCTCAACAGTTATGTACCGGCCTTCCAAAACTGACTGGTTCAAATGCTTGATGCAGCGGTCCGCATCCTCGATCGTGTCCATAGTAACAAAGGCAAAACCCCGTGATGCACGTGAACGAGGTTCCACAACCAGACGACATGAAATTACCTAACAGAAGAAAAGAAAACAATTAGAACAGAGATTATGAAATAATAATAGGAGCAGTGCTTATGCACACTTTTAGAGACACACCTTTCCCTCTTTTGAGAAATGATCCTCAAGCTCTCTTTCCGTGACCCTTGTAGACAGACCAGTCACATAGAGTGTATTGCCAGGATTTGAAGCATTATCCCTGCCATGTAGTTGCTAATTATAGTTGAATGTTCCTTAAACAACAGTATGCTAGCTTATAAGAAATGATTCCAAAAGTGAAACAAACCTTCCACGACTTCCAGACCTTGATCTGGACTGGGATCGGGACCTAGGCCTTGACCTAGATCTGGATCTAGACCTTGATCGTGCTCTCAAAGGGGGGGAAGGAGATCTTGAATACCTGTAATATCCAGAGCACTAAAAACGTAAAATGAGGATATAAAAGTATACAAATATGGAAGACAGAGAGAGAGAGAGAGATGCTTTAATGAAATGGTATGACAGTTTCCATCTGGGTTTCATGATGCATCTTCATACATTGGAAGTTAAGCCTAGTTTGCTTGCAATACAATGTGATTTGCAGTGGTGCAAAAGTCTGGAAGTGCAAATGAGTTGAATGTAAATTCTGATTTATTTTGTTTTAAAGTTTACTTTGATTTGTTTGATTGGTATGTAAATGAAGTAAAATAAAACCCAAAGTAAAGTGAAGTAAAATCCGAAGCAAAAGTAAATCAGAATTTACACTCCACCCACATGCATTTGTATTAGTGTAAATGAAATTGCTTTGCAAACAAATGGAGCCTTAACTGTGTTAAAAAAGGAAGAGCAAAAGGCCAAAAAACATGGTCAGTTCGAGGCATATAATTCAAGTTTGAAGGAAGAAAAGCCTCATGCCCACCAAAATGTAACAAAATTGGAAAGAAAACTTTAATAAAATAGTGAAATCTGGTAATACTTGTATAGAAGTGCATGTATGATATATGAATGCGTGCATGTAAAGCTGAAATGCATATTTATCATGTGATACAATGAGAGAGACAGAGAGGCCAATAGGATCAAAAGATGATTTCAACTAAGATTTGTTTTCTGTCTGCTATTCTGCTTACACACCAACAAGAAGAAGAAAATTGTTTGGCCATGCAATTGCAAAGAAAACAAAGATAGGTTATAAATCACCTTATCCTAACCCTAAGAAAAGTTTTAAGAATTTGGTGTTGTTCAAATATCTTCAAATAGATGACGGATGATAGAGAATTTATAACTAACTCCATCCACCATATAGGCCTTTTCCCTTTTGAAATCTTGGGCATATTACTTCGAAATGGTCCAGCATACCGCAAAACAGAGCAACCTCCACAAAAAATTGCTTCTTGCATCTTTTTAATAACACTAACAAGAATCCTATAAGGCTTCCACACCAACTATACCTTCATTTCATCTTCCAAAGTGCCTTTGCTTTTTTGCAATAATCCAAACCACATTTTCTTCTGAGGTTAATAAAGAAAGCAACTCCAAGTGATTGCACATTCTCTAAAGAGTTTTTTTATTGTTTTCTACAGAGAACCTATTAAAACATCATTTATAGTCCCTAAAAACCAATATATAACGCACCTAGAATAAATTTAAAAGTTAAAACCAAATAATCTAGCCCACAGTAAGGACTTGGTACGACACCAAGCCTAGACTAAGAATTTTAAGTAATCACCAGAATCCACTACTCACTTTGAAGCATCCCAGTAACATAGTTCCTAAAATCCCAGTGCTTGTCCCTAACTCCTAACTTCTAAGAAACCACCCTGTCTCTAGAGAAAGCAGACCGTTCTAAGACCTCAAAAGTACAACTAATGCTTATGACTGTTAAAAGACAGAGAAGTCTTAACTGCCAAGTTACTATTTTAGTAGTTCAACGAAAGGGTAATGTGAGACAGAACACACATAGTAAAAGATGGATACACCGTAAGCACACATTATTAATTCACCAAACATAGAAAATCCAACACAAGTCACCCAACTAAATGTTTATTACATGATTACTCAGACTGAAATCTTTCATTGCAGCTTCGCGTAACTGCAATTCTATTGTTCAGTGCTTTTGGAGCTTTACTGGCGAATACTTAACCTAAATGCCTTCACTCTAAAGCGTGATAAGATAAATTAAATAGTCATTCTCGTGGTGATCGTAACCAAGGTTCTTTTTCTCTGTCGGGCCAAAAACAACAAATTACCACCAAGGTTACGTGAATTTGCAGTTCAATCTAGAACACCCGATCTTTCGCATCATATAAACCGAAAAACCCTAGATCCGTGCAGAAGAAGAAAAAAAGATGAAATGAGATCGGCATATTAGCAGCATGAAGGATGTGAAAAATACCAACAAACAACCCTAAGATTACAAACCAAATAAAGTGGAGCTTTGTTTCAGTTCAAACTGCTCTGGGTACCAGAAGAAATAGAGACCAAATAAAAGGCTTCTTGGTGGTTACCTTTTACGAGGCGAATCGGCCTGCGGCAAGAAGGAAAGAAAAATAAAGGAATACAGAGTCAAACGAAATACGTTACAAAAGAGACGGTGATTAAACAAAAAAAGAAGTAAGGCAAATTGCAAAGAGAGAGAAGGAAAAGGAGCTTGCCATCTTCAGAGTTCAGACGAGCGCAATAAAACCCTAGAATGCCAGAAAGGAAGCTAGGTTTTTGCTACAGTGCGCGCTCGGTGGGTGTTTTGCACGCCTGGATCAGGGACTTGCTCTTTACCCGAACTTTGCCTACTAAAAGCGACAGGCTTGTTTAGATATCGAGAAATCGCGATCGGCTTCTACCCGGTCCAACCTTGCATTCAAATATCTACGCATGTAATAAAGCACTGGAGATATTCTCAATACAAGGCAGTAAAGGCTGCAAGCCTTAAGTGAAGTCGAATGATACGAAAAGCGTGCAAATTAAATGGTTTGCCTAGTGACGATGAACCCTTGTATCATGGGGTTGGGGAGATTAATAAATCCCATTAGTAGAATTATGAATTGTTAAGTATTAAATGTGAGCCTAATAAACCTGAATGAAGGATTCGTAATTCCTGATTAGTATCATGTACTTTGGGCTTAATGTCATTTTGGTTTCCGAGACAATTACTTTGGGCTTAATGTCATTTTGGTTTCCGAGACAATTCAGTATTCAAACTTTTAAAGCATGATATGATAATCCAGTACTTATTGTTAATTAGTTGTTAACCAATCGTTAAGTGGCATTTGAAAAATACATAAATGTCATTCGAGTATCATCTAATTTTCTTTATCAACCATCCAAACATTGACAAAAAACTAACATTCTCAAATCCTTGCCTCTTCTATTCAAGAAAGATGGGGTCACTAGAATGTCCACTCAAATGCGACCCCAACTTTCTGGAATGGAAAAGGCAAGGATTGGAGACTGTTATTTTTTTGTCAATGTTTATATGGTTGATAAAGAAAATTAAGTAACACTTAAAGGGCATTTGTGTCTTTTTCAAATGCCACTTAACGGTTGGTTAACAACTAGTTAATGGCAGACACTGGATTATAACATTTTAAAAGTTTGGGTATTGAGTTGTCACATTTTAAAGTCTGGGGACTAAAGTGGCACTAGGCCCAAAGTGAAGGGTACTAATCAGGAATTTTCCCTAAACATTAATCCTACTTTTACATGATTGGGCCCTGGCAAGATGCCGAGAGGATCGGACAGCTAAGAAAACTCGCGCAAGGGGGGTTGGACGGTGATTTAGGACAGTCTGCCATGAAAATGAAACAAAGGTTTCACACCATAGAAGAAGCCAAGAGGGGGCATGAAACGTGTGTGTGCTTTTTGAAGGTATTTTCCAGTAAATGTAAAAAAACATTTTGTACATATATAATGATATGCATGTATCTCTGTTTGTATTGGGTAGGGGTGGCCACAAGTTGAGCTTCTCATAAGTTATTCGATATCAACTCATGAAAAGCTTGGCTCAACTCAGTTATTCGAGTCAAGCTCAAGCCCAATATATAGGCTTGTTTGCTAATCGAGCCGAGTTCAAGTCAAGTGAAGCCTAGCTCGTAAAAGCCTAATCGAGCCTAGTATAACAAAAAATTAATTTATATATGCATATTTATATGTATATGTATACATATACATACATACATATACATATATATATAATAAATGATTTTTATTATATATAATAATAGTTTTATTTTTTATATATAATAGTAAAAAAAATTATAATTCTTAATTTTTTGTATGTAAAATAACAAAATTATTTTTATATGTATATTTTTTATTTTTTATAAAAAGCTTGACTTGTAGTCGAGCTTGAGCCGAGCTGAGCTCAAACTTGCAAGCTTTTGAACCGAGCTAAGCTCAAGCTCAAGTCTAACATTATTTCTACAAGTCGAGCTCGAATAGCCAAGTATTCAACTCAGCACAACTCGAATCCACCCCCAATATTGGGTGTCAGTTTAAGCTAATAATATGCATATGGTAAATAATTAGATATAATTTGAGATGTATATGGTGGTGTAAATATGGAATATATAAATACACAATATATATATACATATAATGAAGCAAGACGGTCCATGTAAGCAGTCCTCTCCTTTTAGTTTCATCATAGGTATTTATCTACTTTGGGCAGATTTCTTAAACTACCTCTACTATTTAGCTAATTGACTAACTCTACCCTTACTGTTTAACTATTGTCTTAAACCCCTACTATTTCTAACATTTTTTTTAAAAGGTAAATATTGTATTAACAAGAAGAAAGAAGTACAAATTCCTTTACCCTAGGTATCCCATCTTAATAATCATTTAATACAAAAGATGATAATGAGTGAGATTTAGCTATTTGGGACACCTTATGGGCTAGACTATTTAAAGTTTCTATGTAGAAAACAGAAATTAACTTTACTAAAGTTCAGAATTAGGTTCCTAGTCCTAAATAAAAGCCAATGGCAAAACCAAGGAAGATCTGTTGCTTTTTGCAAAGCCCTTACAACTTGTTGGGCATCCGAACATATACAGAGTACTTCTCCAAATTTTCAGCACTGAAGCTCCAGTAAGCCCTGCATAATCACAAATAGTTCAGCCTAGACAACATAAGTAACTTGATTAGTTCGACCTCCAATAATTTTTAAACAGGATAAGTTTCTTGATAGGATAATGAAACCATAACTAAATAAAGAGTCAAAAATTTTCCCTACATCAGTAAACACAATTAGATCAGTAGCAAGAGTTATGGCTAGGAAAAATTTATCTTCTAAAAGGTGAACCCTAGGAGCTTCAATAGCATTCAAACTACTCATGGACTGTTGGAAAGATTGGTTGACTAGGTTGGTACTTGCTAGAGGTAAGATTTGACTATTTTTAAAACATTTTCATTCTGAGCATACCAAATATAATAGCAATTCATGGCTATCCATCCCAACACTCTCATAAAGAGAAGATTATCAAATATTTGGTTATACAAATTTTGTATACATGATATCCAAGAACCTTGAAAAATATTTTGCAATTAAAGGTTCCACGTATTACCAAATAAAACTATTTGAGCAAATTGGCAATTAATAAATAGATGGGCTGAGGATTCCACATCTGAATTTCAAAAACCACAGAGTTTTTTGTTGTCTTTCCACAAAAAGAAACTCATTTACTGGAATAAAATCATTAAGAACTCTCCAAAAAAATAATTGGAAATGAAGAGGAATAGCTAGCTTCCAAATCTTAGCAAAGCAAAAGCTAAAACCTGGAGAGATATTTGGAAGGGAAGTTCATTGCTTAATCTTGTATTCCTCTTTAACCGTATATTTACCAGAATTATGATTTGACCAAATCCAAGATATTTCATTGTTTGGTGGGAAGATGGGAGTTCTCAAGATTTTTGACACTTCATCTGAGGAGAATAAAGAACGGATTAGATTGATATTCCATTGGCCTGAGAGGAGTAATTGAGACATATTCAAGTCCCCAAGATAAGGAGCTAAAGGAAAAGAAACCCAAGAAAACTTGTTATCCGATTGAATCCAGAGTACTTGGGAAACATGAAATAAAGAGTTCTCATTTACTAAGTGACCACACTCATAAGCTAATTCAATAAGTTTAGGACAAATTGCTTTCCAGTAGATGGAACCTGAAGAAGCAGTGGAGTAGGGAATAATATTCTGGTTTCCGAGATATTTTGATTTCCATATTTGGGCCCATAACTTATGTTGTTCATTAAGAAATTTCCAGGCAACTTTTATAAGGAGGACTTGATTTACTAGATTTAGATTTTTAAATCCTAGGCCTCAATGAGATTTTTAAATCCTGCCTGGCTAATTGCCAAAGCCCTCCAGTTATTCAGTTTAGCTTTGAGATTGTCTAGAAAATAAATCAAATGAGCATGCTTATTTCTAGACCAAAATAGGGGAAGACCTAGATGTTTAGAATTTTTATTAAGGGGCCCTTTGTTGATTTGTCTTCTAATCATACGTTGAAGCCTAGGATGAATGTGTTTGCTACAGAAAAACCCTAGATTCTTCTATATTAATCAACTGACCAAATGCAGCCTGGAACTTAACTAAGATTTGATGTAAATTATCTATTTCTTCCCTATGGGCCCAAAGAAATAACATCACATCATCAGCGAAGAATAAACGGGAGATTTTTGGAGAGGAAGGGGAAAGAGGGATGCCTTGTAATTTTCCTTCCTGTTCTGCATAAAAAAGAAGTCTAGAAAGACCCTCCATAGCTAAGATGAATAAATAAGGAGATAACGGATCTTCTTGTCTAAGTCCTCTAGATGGGCAAAAATGTCCTTCTGAAGTACCATTGATAAGGACTGAAAAGGAGACTATGGAGATACATTCTTTTATCAGAAGGCAGAAGTCTTCTGAAAACCCAAGGAGAGATAGGACTTTGAGGAAAAAATTCCATTCCAATCCATTATAGGCTTTTGACATATCTACCTTGAGAGCAATATAGCTTGTACCTCGTTTTTTGTGTTTTAGGAAATGAAACATCTCTTGGGTAATGATATAATTGTTAGACATTTGATGACTTGGTACAAAAGCCACCTGGTTTGGAGTAATACACTTATCCAGGATAGTATAAAGTCTGCCAAGTATCAGCTTAGCTATTACCTTACAAATGACATTAATGAGGCTGATAGGACGATAATCTTTTCGTACAATCTACCTTTTTTGGAATAAGTCAAATAAAAGTATGATTCAATCTTTTCAAGAGTTTCTTATTCTGGAAAAATTCCTAGACTACTAGTAATATTTCTGAGCCCATCATATCCCAGTATTCCTTGAAGACAATGGCTAGCATGCCATCTGGACCCGGGGATTTGAGATTCCCTATACTAAAGAGGGTTGATTTGACTTCCTCAGTTGAGGGAATATTTAGAAGCACAATGTTGTCTTCCTCAGTAATTACCAGAGTCATTAATTGTGACATCTCCTCTAACTCTTTAGGGTCCTGGGTTGAATAAAGATTTGAAAATAATCTATAAAAAATTTAGTTATATCTTTATGAGAAGATTTCCAATTATTCTACTCATCTTTGATGCCATCAATATGATTCATTTTCCTCCTAAAAAGGGTACTTTTATGAAAAAGTTTATGTTTTTATCTCCCAGATGTAACCAAATGTGGCGAGAATTTTGTCTCCAGTAACTTTCTAATTGCCACTTAGAATTTTCATACTCCTTGTACAGGCTATTCAGATTGTATGGATTCCTCAATTGTTCAACCTGTAAAATTTGAGCTTCCAAGTTTTTGAGTTTATCTTTCAGTTCTACAAAGGTTTTCCTCCTCTAGAAAATTAAATTCTTCTTTATTTTGTCCAATTTTTGGGTTAACCTATAAGCTACATATCCATTGATTTGATACTTCCAACCATCTTCTATAACTTGTTTACAAGAGCTATCGGCTAACCACATTTCAAAGAATCTAAAGGGTTTTGGGTGAGTGGGTTTAAATTCATAATGAGAGGTTGATGGTCTGAGCCCCATCTAGACCCTAAAGAGTGGGCTGCATTAGGGAAGAAGTTAAGCCAATCAGGGGAGACTACTACTCTATCAAGAGTTTGTTTAATATGACCCATACTTCTTTTATTGGTCCAGGATATTCCTCCTCCTTGAATGCTCAATTCTAACGGGTTTTGATCAAGAATAAAGTTCCAATACTATCTAGATGTTAAAGAAGAAGCATGAGTAGAAGTAGAGGGGTCTAAAGAATCCAAAGAAGTAGCTTTATTAAAGCCCCCTAGTAATAATTAAGGAAGAGATAAAGTTTGCAACCACGTATTCAAGTCTAGCTACAATTTATTTCTTTGATATTTAATTGAAGAACCGTAGATAAAACCTAATAACCAAGAAAAGAAATTTGAATGAATCTCAAGAAACACATACCTTGAAGTCGATAAAACCACTGACACCCTAAAACCCACTTTTTAAAGCACTACTAAACCGTCAACTCTCCCTTCATGAGTGATTATAACACATTTAGGGTAGCGTAACTTATTAATTTTATCATATGGGATTTTTGTCTCACATAAAAATATCTGGGTTGATCCCGTGGACAAAATCCCTAAGTCCTTGAACTGCCTTGGGGCACCCAACCCCACGATAGTTCCAACTTAAGATGATCAGTGATAAGGGTGGGGCTGATAAGGGCCAACCACCTCCGCTCATAGGATATCAAAGTAACAGGATAAGAAGATATGCCACATACCTACCATATTCTGATCTTTTGAGTTACAATCAGAGTCTCAGTTTTCAACAAGATCAATAGGAACAATATGTTCATCCAGATTTGAAGGCCCTGGAGATTCTAGTTTATCATAGATTGGAAGATCGGGAGAAGAATGGTCGATCTCTAGATTTGACATTAAATCCAATCTTGGTCTTTTCCCTCATGAGGTAGAAGAGGGACTAGGAGGATCCTCCATCAAATGGTTTAGAAGCGCTTGGGTGTTGGTAGCTAGGTGGAAGGTTTCAAAAGACACCCAGACTAAGGGAGGAGCTAATGAAGTTGACTCAATCAATAGATTTGGAGTGAGAGAAGTTGCAGTACAGACAGGATTATGATGTTGACTTGTCAAAGGTGGAACTGGGCTTGCTTCCTCTTGAAGGTTTCCCGGAGACGGAGGGGAGTTAGTAGGAATATTCATGAAATCTCTAAAACTTGGCCATTTCCAGAAGCATCGCATTGCTTGTTCAACCCTGAGCCAAGGTCCCAGCAAATTCATTGGACGCCGACTAAAAAATTTGTCAAAAGATCAACTTGACGTGTAAGGAAGAGATTGAGAACAGTGACAGAAGAGATGATCGATTTTCCCACATAAGTAACAAGTCCAAGGCAAGTCCTCATAACGGTAAGTAATCCAACTGTGAACACTAACGAAGCAACTAGTTTTTAAAGGTCGATCGACTAACAAAGTGACCTTAGCGTGAATATAGTTCTGAATCACTGAGATGAAATGAGTGGGACCTAAGTGTTCGAAAATGGGTATTCCTATTTCTACTGAAAGGGTTTCAAAAGGCAGGTCATGGATTTGAACCCAAAGTTCAATCTCTTGTAGGTTCCAAGCATATTGGGGACGTCTGAGAACCCATGGTTGCATCAAGACCCACTGACCATTTAGAGTCCACAATCCATTGTTTTTAACCCTCTCATAATCCTCTTCATAACGAAAGTTTAGCCAGAAGTGTCCGCGATGGAAAGGTGCTAACAAAAGACGATTTGAGTCTAAGTTCCACAACTTATAAAGTCCTTGAACAACCTCATCAAACCGACAGTAAGATGAGGAAAAAGATGACAAATGAGAGACATGTGCCAACTTTCTTTAGTGTTAGGAGGAATGAGGGGTTGAATATTAACTACATCTATATTGGCATTACCGTTACCGTTACCGTGGAGCAGATGTTGGAAAGCTTTATTTAATGCCTCAAGGTTTTCCATGGTAAGGAAGAATTCGAGAAGAGTCCGAAGAAAAGGGAAGGAAAAAGCACAAAAACCTAAAACAAGAAAGAAACTGAGTAGAAGAACCAAAGATAGACGAAAGGAAAGGAGAATAAGAAGAAGAGAACTAAAGAAAATACAGAAAGAAGCTTAAAACGTAACTTACAACCAAAAGAAAATAAAGGTGAAAAGACCACCAAACTATTTAGAAATTGATGATGGGTAATTTGGTCCTCCGAATTACATTGCAACACGTGGCCTGCAGAAGACACCTCGGCACTGAGTAAGCGAACTAGCTCAGCAAGTTAGCTTGAAGCACCTTGCCTAGGCAAACCTCCACCTTGGTCGGGTCGAGCTGACAGGTCTCCCAGCTCATTGTGACCTACCTCAGAGACCGGTCGAGTTGTAGGGACCAATGGCGACCTGTGAGGAGGGCCCAATGACTTGTCCTGAAGATAAGTTACCAGCCCGAGATCTCTGGAACATTAATGCCTCGACCGTTAGACCGGCCTACTGCATTGCAAGCACTTAAGTAACTCGGATGGACTGTAACCTCTGCACAAAACACATAACCGGCGTAATAACTCCACTGACTATGCGAAAACGGCTCCACAAGAAGATGAGATCTGTTGTAAGGAGTCTCAAACCATTGACACCTATTTAAGGTGCTCATTTCTACATGTGAAGGTACACGCAATTATAAACTCTCAAATTCTCAAGCTCTCTCATTCTCCAAAGACTCAAACATTTTATAACTTAAGCATCGGAATGCCCATCCCGGGTAAAGACAACCTAGACACTCTAACCCTCTCTTGTAGAATATAACAGCTCGGCCTAGTATAGCTCGACCCAGATAAGGAATTTTCCGAATTAGCATCTGAGTCACTTAGCATAGGAGAGCAGCCAAACCACACTACATCAGAAATAAATGACTTCAAGGAGAGTTAAAACTAATTAGAACAAATCAGAATTAGTTACTTAACTATAGACTTCATAATTAAGGACAAGTGTCTTGAAATCTCTTAACATTTACGTAAACAGATCATAAAGATAGAAAATAATATAAGAATACTCCCTGGTCTTTGATGAACCGCACTTCCATGGTAACATATTGCAACGTGTTCAACACTAATAGTAGAATCAACAACTCGATGCTCTACTCCGAGAGATTTTAGCCTTAGGCCTTGCGAGAACCTGCCTAGGTTTTCAAACCCCCAGTGACTCTGCCTTATGCTGCCATGCTTCCCAGGTACGCAAATATGTTCCCTACTTAGTACTTTTGTTCACTTGTAGAGCTTATAAATGTCTTCGCTAGCTCACTCCGACTACATCTTTCATGCACTCTTTACTGTTTCTAACAATTGACATTGTCATTAAGTGCTAACGGAAAAAAAAAAACAAAATGTCAAATTTGCCTTCTACTATTCTTCAAACTTTCAAAATAAAACCCAACTCATGAAAATTTCAAAAAGATAGGAATGAGATCGTTGCTCCGTTTCCGTCTCTACCTGAGACACCTCTATTGCCTTCGTCACCAATCACTATGTTGGAAGCGTTTCTAAGCCCTAGCTTGAGCTCATTTAGAAGTCGTGCTCCACAAGCATTTACACAGTGGAAGTTGCCACTCTTGGAATGAGAAGTTCAGCCTCCCATTTCCAAATTCCGCTAAGTTCAACATGGTAGTGGAAAACTAAGTACTCCATGTAGTCCCACATGTGAAGTTTGGGCTCAACCATTTTGCATGGATCAACCATGAGTTTGAAGATTCCAGGGTTCAAATAGAGGACCTTCATGAGGTTGGGGATAGGAAGTCCAACATGCTTGAAAAATGAAAGGACTGAGACTGACACCAAGAACATTGTAATAATCAGTATCTTTCACCATTGGATCGTGGTGTCCAACCTTCTCCGATAAGTTGTAGATCTCATAATAGAGGAGAAAACATAATAAAAAAGAGTGAGATGAAGATGACCATTTGAGCACCACGATCTTTCTCTCTCGTTGTCGACGACATGGATTAGCTCTTATGGTTACACAATATAGTTGGGATGCAAAATTTTTTTTGTTCGCCTTTAGAGTTGTTGGCGACCTGGGTTGTAATCTTCTTCATCCATTCCCTCTCCACCTCGATCCCCTATATACAATCCCAGTCGATTGCTAGCCATTCAAAGAGGCACTAGAGCGATTGGAATTTCTGCTCCTTTCGAGCTGCAAGCTAGTGAAGGTCTAGCTCTTGTCAATGGAACTGCAGTCGGCTTTGCTGTGGTTGCCACAGTTTTTTTCGATGCCAACATCCTGGCTCTGCTTGCGGAAACCCTTTCAGCCTTGTTCTATCACGAGAAGTCAGAATTTACTAACCCACTAACACACGAGTTGAAGCATCATTCCGGCTAGATTGAATCGGCTACAATCATGGAGTTCCTTCTAGAGGAGAGCGACTACATGAAAGAAGCGAAGATCGTCACGAGAATGACTCACTAACAAAGCCCAAGCAAGATTGCTACGCTCTCAGAACATCTCTACAATGGCTTAGGCCACAAATTGAAGGGATATGCATGGCCAATTCTCTCCATGGCCCAAATTCGTTCTTTGCAAGAGGAGATATCTCGGTTGATTGTTGTCATGGCATTGCTTGTGAGGTCGCACAATTTGGATGCTCCCTCGTGTGTAGTGACTCGGACTTTGATAGGATGTTTATTTGGCTAGGTCGAGTTGTAAGTTCCGAGCTGATGTTTGGATGACTGAGATGATGTGTGGTGCAAGGAGTAGGAGGTGACAATGTTCAGGTGTCTTTTAGCCAGGGAGGGCTCTTTGATGCTTAAGTTAGTTGGTATTCGAGAGTTCTTTAAGTGGGATTGGGTGCCTTTTATAGGTCATAGGGTTCAAGGTCCTTTGGGTAATGGTTCTGAGCTCCCTGTGGGGCCATTTCCGTTTTACTTGACGTGTTAATGCGTTAGTTACGAGATCTCCGTTGAGGTTATGGTCTACCTGAGTAAAGTCGAGGTAGGCGACACAGCGGACCGTTCTAATGGTCAAAGCGTTGGTGCTCTTGGCGGCGCACTGCAAGGGGTGGTTAGCAAGCTCTCCCTCGTAGGTCGTCCCAAGTCTCTACAGCTCAACGGACTCCTAGGACAACTCATCGTAATCTCACGGGGTCTATTAGTTTAGTCTTGTCGAGGTGGATGTCAACCTGGGTGAGGTGCTCCGAGATAATTTCGTCGAGCTGGTTTGTTGACTCAACATTGAAATGTCGACTATAGGTCACATGCCGCTATTTGATTGGGAGGACCAAATTACCTCTCATTAGCTTGTCTTCTAATGACCATGGTGGTTGTCGATTACGTTTAGGAGAATAATGAGGAGGGAGATAGTGCTTCTCGGATGGGTCACACTCAAAACCGGTACATAGATTATCGTTGTTGCTATTGATGTTGTTCCATCGGTGACGCTGCGATGGAGATTGACGAATAGGGGATCCCCTCCTTTTAGGGATGCAAACGGATCAAATCAAGGTGGATTCAAATTCAATTTGATAGAAAAAAATCAAATGATTCAAATTTGAATATGAACCGTCGGATTTTGTATTCAGTGGTTCAAGTTCAGTTCGGACCTTTTCATTGGATATCCTTTTTGAATATCACCAAACCTATTCTAAAATTCAATTCAACATTAAAAAAATCATATTTGTCATTCCATATTCAAATAGATTATGTATAACAATATCATACAAAAACCTAAACAGCTAAACAAAATCAATTTCGAACAAACCTAAATGGCTAAACCTATTCCATATGATAAAATTCATATAAAAATCTCAACAAACTTAAACCTATTTTTTCTAACAAAATAAAAAGCTCAACTCACCTCTATGTCTGTTCGGAAATAAATGATTATAGAATCTCAGATCTGGAAATGAAGAACAAAAAATAAGTGAGGTGCGACCGTGTGAGGTGATCTTGATGGATTTAGAAATGAAAAGGGAAAATGGTAAAATAAAATAGAAGATGGGGGATGAAAGATTACTGACAGCGTTGTTGAGACTTGAATGTGACTATGCGAGGCAACCGGCGACTAGCGATGGTGAAGATTGAACCGATCGGCAAGTCGCAACCGACGACAATCATCGGCAATGGCGATAGGCAGCAACACAGTTGTGTGCGACAGCTAGGGTTCTTCGATTCTTCTCACTTCTCAGGCTTAGAAGTTAGAATAGAGGAAGAGAGAGAGAGAGAGAGAGAGAGAGAGAGAGAGAGAGAGAGAGAGAGAATGGGTCTTTGGACTCCTTTTGTTCAATCGATAGGGTTTTTACTTTTAAATTTATAATTTTAGACTTATGTAATTAATTAAATTGCATTATATTACTTTTAAAATAAAATATTAAAATATGGTACAATTGTTATTTTATAATAATTATAAAAAAATAATATTATATATGTGAAGGGTTCGATAGGATCTAATCTTTTCGAATTAAAGCAGGGTGATTCAAATTCGACCCGAATTCCAAACAAATCCAATTCTACGATCCGACCCTATTCGAAAGTATGAAGGGAGTGTCCTAATCCGCTAATTTCATATCGGATTCGAATTTGGATCGGATTAGAATCCGATCCATTTGCACCCCTACCTCCTTTCAAAGAGAGAATACCAACTTTCTTGGGAAGCTTCGTAAAAGTAGGAATTTGAAGGCCTGAAGTGACTTTCTCCGCAACAATTTCCATAATCAACGAGTGGAGTCCATCATTACCTTTCTCCAAAGCTTATTGGAATTAGATCTAACGATTTGGGACGTTTTGGGAAGCAATCCTGAAAAGACTATAGGTGTGCTTGTTCTGGAGATTTTCGGCAAGGGCAAACTTTCGGATGCCATTGGGGAGGAAATTGGGAGTATCGTTGCAAATCTTTTGAAGCTCTTTAGTGAGAGAGAGAGAGAGAGGCCAAAGGTGGAGGGGTTATCTACTGCAACAACAATAGTAGTGATGGAATAGGAGAGAGAGAGAGTGTGTGTGTGTGTGAGTGAGTGAGTGAGTGAGTGAGTGAGTGAGTGAGAGGCCGGAGGTGAAGAGAAGAGAGATGGAGGGTAGTATTAGGTTTTAAAAAAAAATTATACATCATGTGGTGTCACGTGTGTACGGATTTTGATGGGACATTAGTGGATGCTAACGGTATGGGTAGAGCTATCAATTGTTAAAAAACTTAGGGGTAGTTTAAGACAATGTTTAAATAGTAAGGGTACAATTTGTTAATTAGCTTATTAGGGGTAGTTTAATAATTTTACCCATCTATTTTCTTCTTTTTTGTATTTTTTTCTTATTTTCTTTTGTTTTTAAAAATATAAAATAGGGAAAATTCCTGATCAGTACCCTATACTTTGGCTCGAGTGACAATTTGGTCTCCAAACTTTAAAATGCGACAATCCAATGCCCGAACTTTCAAAATGTGACAATTCAATACCCGAACTTTCAAAATGTGACAATCCAGTACCTACCGTTAACCAGTTCGTTAATCAGCCGTTAAGTGATTAGATGGTTGATAAATAGAATTAGATGGCACTCTTAGGACATTTTTGACTTTTCAAATGTCACTTAACAACTGATTAACGGTAAGTATTGGATTGTCACATTTTGAAAGTTCGGGTACTGGATTGTCACATTTTGAAAGTTTGGGTACTGAATTGTTACATTTTAAAGTTCGGGGACCAAATTGTCACTTGAGCCAAAGTACAGGTACTGC
This sequence comes from Nelumbo nucifera, assembly GCF_055504915.1. NCBI lineage: Eukaryota > Viridiplantae > Streptophyta > Magnoliopsida > Proteales > Nelumbonaceae > Nelumbo > Nelumbo nucifera. Next base: position 62,195,952 of record NC_142654.1, on the reverse strand, counting down.
TCAAGATTGGTAGAAATAGAGAGAGGGGGATGTAAGGATGTTTGGATATTTTAGGCCTCCTTAAGGACTAAAGAACTCATGATACAAACCCCCCAATCCTAATATTAATAAAATAATAAAATATTATTAAATAATAAGAAGAGAATAATAAAATAACATCAGGCAAAGATATTAACTATTAAATATATAATAATAATAATAATAATAATAATAATAATGTATAAATAAAATATTAATGCAATACATTTTGTGGTAAGGACAAAATAATTTTAGTTATAATAATACTACTAAATAATAAAATAAAAAAATATTGTTATTAATAATTAAATGATATTAAGTACAAATAAAATGTTAATATAAAATATTCATTATAATTAAATACTATGATATTAATTATTATAGACTAATAAATACTAATAAAATATTAAGAGAATTTTTAGTTGATTCTAGTTCCAACTCCAAATGAACCAAACAACAGCAATTGGAATCCAATTTCGATTCCCAATGAACCAAACAGGTGTCAAGAATAGGGACTCTAATTCTGATTCCTAAGGATTCCAATTCCGATCCTATCTATGAACCAAATAGACCATAAAATAGATTTGTCTTCTATTTTATAATATTCTATATATTATATTAATTATATATTATTAATCATATATTATATATTTTATAATAATTTATATATTATAATATATAATACTTTTGTCACTACTAATTTTAATATTATATAATATATATATCATGTATTGTTAATATATATTATATTTTTTACTATATATAATATTATTGGGCCGACTTGAGCTTAGGCCAAGCTTATTTGGGAAAGCCCAAGCTCGACCTGAAAAACAACCAAGCCTGATGTTTAAAGCTTGAGCCCGATCTTATTGGGTTACTTGGCCCATTAACAAGTCTAGGCCCAACCTAAAAATAATGTATGTGTTTGTGAGAGAGAGAGAGAGAGAGTTAATTTAAGACATAACTCCCACCATTTTCACATTTCTATAGGCATATTCTATTACTAGTCTCTTGTATTCCAAAGAAAGAGAGAATTTTACTCTCATCCAAATTTTTATCCATATTCAAATTCTATTTAATTGGTTAATTGTTAAAAAATTACAATTTGTAACCTAATAACTAAATTTAATAAAAAATTACTAAACTTAATAAAAATATTAAATTTTAGCAAGTTTTTATCTGTCAACTATTAAAATTTAAGAAATTAATAAAAAATAGTATTGAGAGGATAATTAAAATTATAATGAGAAGTAACAAATCATTTTTAACTTAGCCCAATCTTGCATTTTTTTTTTAGGCTCAAACAACTATTTTCTTTTGAGCTAGGTCTAGCTCAAATCTTCACCAAGCCCACACATAATGCAGGCACTAGGGCTGTAAGCAAATCAGATTCAAATCAAATGCAACTACATTTGCATCAACATCCGATTATGAAATATTTAGATCTGCATCCACATCTAATTATTATGTTGTATTTTAAATTTAATCCATAACAATCTTATTGTGTTTTAAATGATCCCAGAAATTAGAAAGTAAAATAACCAATTATTTTTGAACTATATGTGTATAATAAATGCATGTAAATATACAATACAAATTTATTAATTATAAACTTTATATAATTACACATAACATCTATATTTATACATAATTCTACTACATACATATACTAATAATTTTTTATTAGACATGGATTTTAATCAGATCAGATGAGGTTAAATTTGCATCCACTCCGATTATTAATCAAATGCAAGTTCTAACATCTAAATGTGGGATTATGGGATTCAAAGTCTAATTAGGTATTGGATTTTTGGAGTCCAATGATGGCCTTGGCAGATAGGGCCCAAATTAAGCAACCCCTAAGCTCAACATGGAAGTTAAATGCATATATGGTAATTATATAATTTTTAGATAACAAGTTTTATATTAATATATAGATAGATGCATTATATATTTTTTATAATAACTAAAATTAAATAAAATAATTTAATTTATAAAATAAATCACTATTTTATAATTAACACGGGCAACCCTATCCATGTCCTAAGCCTAGATAAATATCATTACACTTAAGGTGTCGGCAAGGTTATTAGGCCAGACAACCTTAAAAACTGTTAATACACTATCAAAATTAGATTGGATGGGATCCAACCTAATTACAAATGTCACATTGCTCTTAGGGGTGCAACTTGGGAGGGTTGGGTCATGATGAGGATAAACCCGAGCCTAACCTGAAGTCTTACACCTCGAGCTTGGGTTTAGATTAATTTAATTATGACTAAAAAAATTTGATCTATATATATTAATTTTGTTATGACTATAGCCTAATTTTATATATTTACTAATGCTTAAGTAATATTAACAAAAATTATAACATTTAATCATTAATAAAATAAAGTAAATAAAATGGAACACTAATAGATAATATGAAAAAAATAATTATTTTATTAAGTAATTAGCAATATTAAATTACTAAATTATTAATATAATTAATCCTAAATTACTAAATTATTTTCGTAACAAATTACTAAAATAAAGATTAATTATTTTAAACAACATTGCATTCCTTTCTTAATTATAAGTTTTGATTGTTTCAGTTTTCTTTGATAATTAAATTTTGTGCATTGCACGGGTCCTCACTAGTATATCATACAATGTAAAAGGGGCTTGGGTTGGGCTTTAACTACCCGAGGCCTCAACCCAAGTTTAGATATATTCCTTTCTTTTCTGAACTTGAAAACTTGTGTCCAATTGTAACCTAAGGTATTGGAAATAGTATGAGTTGCATTTACTTGCACCAAAAATCTAATACAACTCTCTTTTTTTCTCTCTCTTCTGTGTCCACACTATAGCATGTTGTGTTGTGTTGGCATGTGGGACTTGGCAAATCATGTATGCTCAACACAAATCTCTTAAGAGGGGAGCCATGCATGGTTTGAGATGATGTAGGCTGGGACAGCCCATCCATCAAACCCACTTTACAACTTTATGTGCAGGGAGTTCAGATCTGCTGGCCACGCTCATCCAGTCACACATTGAAAATATCGGTCACCATAACACAATCGATGTTCCATATGTGCGGTGGTTTAGAGTATTGATATGATAATGGCTTATGTTTAAGCCTCTACAAGAAAAATGGCCTAACCCGGTGTCAGGTGAGATAGATACATCTAAAACAAGATTCTTATATGACCTCCAGCTAAGAACTAAACCAATATAAAATAAAAGACGGGGCGGCAGTTTTGTGTTGTAACCCAGTGGTTTCTCTTGAACTGGTCGTGAACTATTTCTAAAAAATTTATTCAAATTAAAGTGGTACCTACCATTCATTTTTTTGGGGGGAAAATTCTCAGATTATTACCCTGTACTTGGGTCCTAAACACTTCAATTCCCTTTATCAACATGTCGTCTTCTTCTTCTTCTTCTTCTTCTTCACTTGGATCAAGGGCTTAGGATTTTAGATTGATCCCGCTCAAGTTTGATTGGAAGCCATCTCTGGGTTATGCCATCGGAAAAAAAATTAGGTGCTCAAGCTTTTGCTTTCGTTTTCCAATATTTTGACTATTGGAAAATATTTTAATTATCGTGCAGGAATTTGATTGGAAACAACCTCAATGGACATGCTAGGTGCTCAAGCAGGCGAGACAGCCCAACGATTTCTTGCAGCAACAAGTTTGGGTTAGCCATCCTAACATCAAAACAGGGACTCGAAGGTGGCATATCTGGAGGGTTATCACCCTTGTTTTCTTGTAGTTGGTTGCTAGTGACAGACGATCATGGAGGATTTTAGTTAGTGGCCCATCGAGATATCTAAGTGCTCGATCAATCCTGTTGAACATGAGGTACCTCTAACGACCTGCTCTGTTTATTTTCTTATATATATATATATTTAAGCATGCATTTTCCATATTTTTCTATTTGATTTCTCATTTTCCCTGTATTTCATCCCACCATGTTCAAACCTGACTTGTTGAATGCCTTATTTTTTGCCATTTTCTTGGTATCCAACACTTCCTTTCGTCCCCTTGAGGTAAGATAGCGTTTGTTTTAATTACTTAATGAACTGAGCTTAATTTTTTGTTATATTTTCACATGGGAATTAAAGGATCCAATGGGTTAATCGGGATTATTTTGTCCTATCTCTATACTTTAATGGCTACAATATCGTTTTTCAGGATAAAATGGAATTAGGTATGATTATTTTTATAGTGATGGAAATGAAGAATTTTAGGCAGCAAGATATTGCTCTCAATGTATGCCACCTTCTTCTTTGAGGTCATGTATATTAGGTTGAAGTTTGTTAATTCTATAAATATTTCAAAGTACCAATAAAAGAAGTTCTCCCACTGTCGCTATGAAATTGAAGATTTCCTAGACTTCATATTCATCATTCTTTGTTTTCAGCCTTTATTGTGAAGTAGGAGGAATGTGAAGCCCAAATTAATTCTCGTTTACTATATTTGAATTGTTTTACAGTACAGACTTTTTCCGTTAATTCTTAATTTCCATATCCTTTTTTTTTAAGTACTTCTTGCAATATAATAGTACAACCATTAGTGGTGCATTTAAGAAGAATACAGTTCAACCTCCTTCAACCCAATCTACTTTTAAGTTAGCTGGTTCTCTCTCTCTCTCTCTCTCTCTCTAGTGTTTACTTATCTATGAGTGTTTGAGAAATGGATATAACTAAACATAAATTTAAATATTTTGTGTACAACTTATCAAGAGATTTCAATTTTCACAATTTCACTTCACTTTTCTCTCTTGATTCTTGTGAATTCCAGGGGCTATTTTTTGAGCAAAATGGTCTTAGTCAATTTTAGTAGTCATGTCCACCACTTTTTGTCCTTTATTTTTCCCTTTACTCTTCCTAGTATCGTTTGGGCTTCAACAAATTATTTGACATGGTTGTTTAATTGAATTTTTCTTCCATACCTTTTCGAGAAACATGTATTGCAGAAGATACAATTGATTCCTATTGGTTTATAGAATAGGCCTTTTGGTACAAAGGTATTGGAGTGACTGATGTTAGTATACGTTTAATGTCCCTTACAGATGAATCATGAAATTTATTTTGAAATTTGGTTGAATATGTTTACTTATTTTATTAGTATATATTTAGCCAGCCCAACATACTTTCTATGGTCTTTTTCTTGTAGGATCTCTTGGATAGAAATGGAGATTGGAGTGATTGATGTAGCTCTTCTTTCTCTGATAGATAATTTTTGCTAACAAGTAAGAGTTTGGTATTTGCAAAAAGACATTGAGAAGATATACTGCAAGTTTAGATCAAATATATGGTTTTTCTTTTCATAACAAACTTGGTATGATTTAAGATAATCTGTCGCAATGGTGAATGGTTTTTAGTTTGTCGGTATGTAGCCTCCACTTAAGATTATCTTGAATTATGAGGTTTTTAAAATCTTGTTTTCTATCACTTTTCTTATTAGTGCCATTTCCATGTATTTTTTTTTAACCTATCTTTGCTTCATATGGTATTTCTTGTTCAGTTTCTGATGCAAAGCACATAAAGATAGAGCTTGTAGGATTGAAGTCATAGACCCTGAACTGCTACTACAAGTGGTTGATACTCATCATAATGAAGGTTAGCCTTTAAGCCCTAAGGTGAAGCAAGGTGACTGAAGCTTTCATTTTTCATGACCAATTTTTCACTTTCTCTAGAGTCATGTTTCATAGTGATTTGTGCTGTATTCTTAACTAGTGATCATAATTGTCACTATCTTAATGTTTTGCTAAAAAAAAAATCCTACTCTTTGGTCATCAAAATTTGACCAAGTGAAAGCTTGAAACAATTTATAAGGAATTAAAAATAAGATGGTTTTCCTTGGTCATTTCTCTTGTTCCAAATGCATTTTGTTAAACCTTTTTTTGGCATGTTTCTTATTAGTAAGACAAAGAGTACAATAATTAACAAAATAGATAAATAAATAATAAAAATAAAAAAGTGATGAAGCGTAATCTGACTGCTCCCTGCTAGAGGTGATTTGACTTCTAGTAAACGGTGGACTAGGTCGATCTGCAAAAGAAGAATCAGAGAACCCGGGGTTGTTTGCCCGGCGAGGTCGCTCCGATGCTTAAGTCAGTATACTTGATTGCAAGATGAAAAGCTTAGCTCCTTGGTTGTTTGCCCGGAGTTTAAGTTTTTCAGCTCGCAATCAAATATACTAACTTAAGCATCGGAGCGACCTCGCCGGGCAAACAACCCCGGATTCTCTGATTCTTCTTTTGCAGATCGACCTAGTCCGCCGTTTACTGGAAGCCAAATCACCTCCAATAGGGAGCAGTCAGATCGCGCTTCATCAAAAAGGATGTAATATATTGCTTGGCCTTTCACTACTTGCTAAAAGGTGTGATTTAATTGTCATGTAGATGGATATAAGTAAGGAGTGTGGTTTATGATATTCGGATCTGGGAGTAAAGCATTTGTATGGGAAGAAAAGTGTTGTGCCCAAGAACTCATTACTTAGCTCTTTGTCAAAAAGTTTGGTGCAGTGGCATCAACTAGGGCTTTTTCATTTACTTGGGCATTCATTTTTCTATTTATTTTTTCTTTCTTTATTTACCCCCTTAAGCTAATTGTATCCATTCCAAACATGTTTTAGGCAAAGCAAAATGAGATCATAAAGAAAGACCTCCTACACAAAAAGGGTGATGCTCAAGGAAATTAGACAAACGGACTATCTTCCCAAAGTATGTTCTCTTTGGCCTGAATTTTAAGCAGTGTTGACCAGATATTTAGACTACAAATGATTATAAAAATGGTTTGCTCTTAAAGGCGACTGATGAAACACTGTGCCTCATTAATGTTCATTGGTAGCTTTTCAAGAAGCAAGAAAGGAGGTTAATATCAGTGGTCGGTTTCTCTTCTCTATTTTCTATTTATTCCTTTTGCTTTCCTCTTATGTTTGGTTTGAAGGAAAAGAAAAGAAAAGTAGGAAAACATTTACAAATCTTGTATAGGTTTCCCTATCTTTCTCTTCCTTTCCCTACATTTTCCTTCAAACCAAACATAATCTAAGTTTGTCCTGGTGGTTCTGGCCGTCGCATTTGAAGATTAGAACCCCCTAAGTGTTTTTGTTAGAACCGCTGGGAATGAGGCAGTTTTGTGATTGCTGACTTAGGTTGTTTTTTCTTGTAGCGAGTACGGAAACATTGATTCATCTTATGCTTGCATGCCAGTGGTAATTCCAATTTGGTTCGGCTCCATGCTACAATTTCGTCCCACAATATTCTCTGATTATTCAATTCTTGACTTTCTTGTGTATTGGTGACAGATTGACGATGAAAATCATAATGTTGATTATGGTTATTTTCTTTGAGGGTCATAATGATATGGAACATTTGCTTAGTCAGGAATAGTGTTGTTTTAGAAAGAACTACTTTTAACCATATACAAGTTATCACAAAAAGCTCCTTATCATGTCAATCATATCATTTCTGTGGCAAGGCCTCTAGTCATGGTCCTGTTGTTCATCATCCTCCGTCTATCACTTTTTGTTGGCAAATGCCACCTCTTGAAGCAATTAAGGTGAATGTAGGTGCAACAATCACCAACGCTAAAGGTTTAATGGGCATCATTGTTTGTGACCACTCAAAGAATTTCTTATTTGATGAAGCTAGATGGCAATTTCTATCCTACCCATATCACGTATAGTATTAGGCTAAACCCAACCCGTATATTATCAGGAAGCATATAAACTTTTATGTATTAGGTGTCAAATTTAATATTATTTTTAATTTTATGTGAAGGGCAATTGATAGTTTATGTGTTGTTTGCACTCTTAATCAAATAAATGGAATTTTTGTTGTTTGTTTTGCATTATTTTATTTGTTTATTGCTTATATATAACAAGAAATAATTGAAAATTAGTTTATGTGTTGTTTACACTCTTAAGAAAAAGTTGGTGTAAGTTTTGGCCCAAGTTTAGCCTCTTCTTGATGTACGAGTGCTAGGCTTGTCAATGATACCTGAAAATTCGAGGCCCGATCTGACATCCGATCCGATTATCTTGGATTCGGATGATGTATTTATGTAATCAAATCGAATTCAAATGTTAGAATCTACATCCGATTAATAATCGGGTTGGATTTGGATTTGACCCCATTGCTCCATTTGTTTGTGATGCAAATGCCGAATCTGCGTATTTTTTAACATTTTTGTACTCTAAGGAGAGAGCATTACTATACCTATTTTTTGGATTCAATTTTGTGCTCTTCATTGATTTGCTTTTTGGCCAAAGTTTAAGGAATTGGAGCATAGGTAGTGTAACGTTTTGTGCTATTCATAATTTTGTACTCTAACATTTTTTGACCAAATAAGATGAGGGCAAAAACAGTTTAAAAATGCGAATCGCATTTGCATTTATTAACCGAAAATAGGGTAATTATGCATAGTACATATTTGCATTTATATCGTAAACATTTTTTGGCCAAACAAGATGAGTGCAAAAACAGTTTAAAAATGCAAATCACATTTGCATTTATTAACCGAAAATAAGATAATTATGCAGAGTACATATTTGCGTTTATATCACAAACAAACACACCCCATCTAATCCGATTATATTATAATATTTATTAGTTTTAATATATAAATTTTATATTATATTTAATTTATAAAAATATATCCTATATATTATATTATATATGAATTTATATATAATAAATTTAATATGTTATATTTATATGAATTTATTATATAAAAAGTTGAAAAATAAATAAAATTTTACTTTTTTGATATTTTTAAATCCGAATCCTAACAGATTCGAATTCAAATTCGAGTCTTTAAATCCGATCAATTTGGATGTAAGTTAATCATATCAGATGCGAATTTTTCTGCATCCGATCCGAGTTCCCTAATGAGTGATAGTAGATTAGTACGTGGCCGGCTGGCCCGAGCCCATCTTGGTCGAGCATGGCCATGACTCATGTTCATTAACCTCAATCTGTTCATCCACGGAAAGACAAAAGCAGTTTTGATTTAGGGCCACCCATAAAAAAAAAATTGGTTTAGAAACTTTCAAAACGGTTCCAACATAATCTGTGTCCGCACATCTCACCATAAGACTGGGACTCATATGAGACGTGCGGCCACAGATTATGTTGGTGCAGTGTTGGGAGAGTTTTTATTGGCAGCAGATCCGCCCGCGATTGACCTGACACTAAACATTTTTTCATCCTGGTTAAACTTGTATCCGAAATAGAGTTATGATTATTATCAAATATTCGATGTACGTGGCCATTCCCGACATGCTTGGTTATAGTCAGCAAGAAGAGAAAGACAGAACGACAATAGTTGAGAGAGAGAGAGAGAGGAAAGGGGGAAGTCTCTGTTATCGATAGTTCTATACAAAGCTTGACGGAAACTGTCTCACTAAAAATCTAAGTTCTAGAGAAAGAGAGAGATAGAGGAGGAGGAGGAGGAGGACCTGTTTGTGCAGTTCTTCCATGCCACAGCGAATCCGTGTCGTCTATGATGCCTTCGACCTGAGGAATTCCATACCTCTTATATATTGTTGAAACGATCATCCGAAGTCGATCAATTGATTGTACTGCCAGTAGATCGCCACAGAGAAGCATGGGCAGGATGTTGAAGAGGGCAAAGACAAACCCTGCAAAGGAATTCCTGGATGTATATGAACGACAGGTCGGCGAGCTCTCACCCAGAAAATTTGCTCATCGTGTTGGAGGCTCTGAGGTACTCCCATTTAATAACCTGTTCACCTTTATCAATATGCGTTTCTTTCGTGCTTTGCATTGATGGGGCCCTTTCAGTTTGTTTCAGAGTATAACATTGTTAACCCCCCTTCTCTCTCTGTCTGTATAGCTGATGTAAAAGATTAATCTTTTATTATTAAAGAACCTTCATCTGACATCCATGGGTGATTTGGATCGGATGATGGGTCTTGTGTCTGTGCAGAAGCCTGATGTTTTATTTTTGTTAGTAGAATCTCTGTATTTGATATCAAATTTAACTTAAACCAAAGATAAAAACAGATTTAACAAGGGAGGAGAGGAAAAGGAGAAAAATTGAATCTGATGAAGAGCAAAATTTTATAACCTGATTGTTGCATTTTCACGTTCGGCCTTTACACAAGTCAATGCCCTTTTATAATGTATGATTTTAATTGTTTTAGGGGTGAATCCCGATTAGGGGGTTAAATTGTGCTGCGCAAGGAGAATTTAACTGCATTGTTGTTAATAATCTGGGGAGGGTTGTTAAGGAAGCAGAAGTGCATTCTATTCTATCTCCATAGACTCCACAACCAAAATCTGATAGACAAAATTTGAAATATTCTCAACCACCTTACCGATCAATAGAAAAAGAAAGAAAAATAAAAAAAAGGAAAACCCACCTTGCACTTGCAATATTCGTAGTATTTAAAATGTATCATCTCAAATTTCCTCTTCCTTTGCTTTAATATTCACCATTTTAGAGCAGCTGACAAAGGCGTGGACAACATGATGCTATTGGGAGTGCATTATTTCGTGCTTCATCAAATAAAAATAATCCAACCATATTGTTTAGTCCATTTTCTGAGCTTGCCTTTTTACTTCATGGACATGACGTTCTTACTGCTTACTTGATCAGACGGTTTTTCATGGACTCTCCTTAATGGATGAAGTGAATGTTTTGAACACATATAAGACTTCGATACTCTGGATTCTTGAAGGACACTTCTATTTGATTTCGACATTTTTTCTTTTCTTTTCTTTTTTTCTCTTTGCTCATTCATGTTGAATGAGAAGCTAAAGCACACAATGAATGCCATGTTTCCTATAAAATGTTATTAAGTAACAAAGTTTATCTTTAAACCTTTTTCTGCAATGTATTATGGGTTTTAATCAAAGGGCATGGTTATAATCTCTTTACATAGCTGCTATCAGCACTGAGAAATGGCCTTTTACGTAGATTCAATGTCAAGTTAAAAAATACTTGATGACATCATCCAAACCTTAAACAGATAGCATTAGGTATTTTGGCATCAGGTGTACAGGTGTCAAGTAATGCAGGGGGATGAAAAAAAATAGCTGAGAGGATGGTAGATACAATAGCCAGAGTCATTACTAAGAACTCTTTGATGAGTGTATATTGTATAATTTCCTTACATATTGGTTTAATTACCGTGTGATGAGTGGATATTTCCTTACATACTGTTCTTTGCTTTGTATTGTCTTACTGTATAAGATTCCATATTCCTTTGCATTAACTTGTTGCTGCTTTTCTGTTCAGAATTTTGTGCTGCGACTTGATCTCTACAAAAAACTTGAAAAGCATAGAGGTTGTGTGAATACTGTGAGTTTTAATGCAGAAGGTGACATCCTCGTCTCAGGATCTGATGACAGGCTGGTTGTTCTTTGGGATTGGGATGCTGGGAATGTCAAACTCTCATTTCATTCGGGGCATACCAACAATGTTTTCCAAGCAAAAATTATTCCATATACTGGTAATCGTAGCATTGTCACTTGTGCGGCAGATGGCCAGGTAATTATATTTGTGTAAGAGGGAACTCAATTTAGGATACCATGATGGGAAGTAGCTAATTAGCTATCTACCTCTCTTGTAGGAGGGGTTTCTATTCAAGATAGCATGATGGGAATTAACATTTACTCTTTTTGTAGTAAATATGGTGTGTACACTGCAGGCTTGGGCCTCATGTCCTCACCTTTTAATGACTGAATTCCATATAAATAAATTACAGGTGCTTGCAAGCCACACTCACACACATACATACGTACGCACTTGCTTACTTTTTGTTTTATTTTTTTTCTTCTATTTGCTGTCTATACAAGAAGATTTAGTGTTTTATTATAGATATTGTTTTGAAGATGAAATTTGATACAGTGTTTGATCATGTAGCAAGTTGATTCCAATTCCAATTTACTTCCATCCAAGCAAAATATTTAAATCTCTGCACATGGATTTTCTAAAATTGGAATTCCAAAATCCAATTCCAATTATGTGCATCAAACAGAGCCATATGGTGTCTTCTAAGCCAAAAATTCATCCTGCTCGGTTGATCCTAACCAATGTTGACTAATGTTTAAAGAGTTAGAGGAACAATGCGAGATGGCTGTAAGGGCGAATAATGGAGATCTTCGAACACATCTACCTGTGACTAATGAGAGTTATAATGACTTGAGTATGATTAGACCAGAAGATGCTGATAATGAAAGAACTACAGCATTGGTTGATGCTCAGTTTTTTTGAGAAAAACATAGTTCTGGAGCTGGAAAGGATCAATGAGAACTCTTCTTGCCCATTGGAGTCCAGGAAGATTGTTGCAGCAAATAGAAGATTTAAAAAACAAAGTGAACACAGAAATATGTTGGTTTCAAAGGATTTTGCCAGACTAAAAAGGAGTCTCTTTGGGATTGGACCAAACAAGAAGTTGTTGATGATCAAGAAAGCTGTAAGAAGGCATTAGTATTTTTCAGATCAAAGGCTGTAGTTTCTTAAGATGGTTGTGGTTGTTTGGTTGTTCTCGAGGTTAAATGTATGATGGTGGGATTTTATTTTTTTCTTGTCTTTGTTGACCTGAGTTTTTGAGCTTTTATATTTAGGCTGTTTTTGAGCTTTTTATGTGGGCTCTGGTTTCTGCTGGCTTTTTGGAGGCTAGGCTGGCTTGGAGTGTCTGTGTTGAGTATTGTACTTATGTTTTTCCTCTATTCTCTCTCGAGTGACTTCTGGTCACTCCCCTCTGTAGTTTCTTCTTTTTTTTCTTTTAATAAATTTTATTTTATTACCAAAAAAACGTTGACTATGATTTTGATCATGGCTAATTTGTTCTGGACGTTCCAAAATGTGAAGTAGGTCTAATAGTATCTTTTAAACTTTTGTAGTAGATCACAAAAGTTCTTGGTCCTATCACCCTTAACTAACTGATGAGTGGACTAAGATTTTGATCATGGTTAATGTGTTCTAGACCTTCCAAGATGTGTAGTTGATCTTGGCCCTATCATCCAGACTTGAGCATTCCATACTTTGTTCCTCCTTTTTAAAATAGATCTAGTTTTCTTTCTTCAAGAACCATCATAGATATCTTCTTTTGGTCCACATAATGTAGATTGCTAATGAGAATTGTCTTATGCTTTCCAAATTTTAGGTGAGGCATGCTCAGATCCCAGAATGTGGACGAGTGGAGACGGTAACGTTGGGAAAGCATCAGGGAAGGGCTCACAAGTTGGCTATTGAACCTGGAAACCCTCACGTATTTTACACCTGTGGTGAGGATGGGGTGGTTCAGCATGTAAGTTGTCATATTTTTTCTCCCCTCCTCTTCATCTTTGATTGACTTTGAATTTCCTTTTTGTCTCATGGAATAAATCTGTGGAAGTACCTATTGGACCTTAAGGATGGTGGTATCTGGCAATTAGATGTAGGTCATACAGGATATCATGTGTTTTCTTGGATGACTTTTAGTTTGACAAGAATATGCCCAATGGAACCCTTTCTTTAGCCTCCCCCCGTCCATCTTGACTTTTCTTTGGATTTCTATTCTTGTATGGTTTGTACTTCTATGTGATGCTAACAAAGGCTTCTTGCAGTTTGATCTGAGGACTGGAGCTTCTACAGAGCTCTTCACATGCAAATCTTTTGATGATAAATCAAGATATGTGCCAGTTGTCCATCTAAATGCAATTGCAATTGATCCAAGGAATCCAAATTTCTTTGCAATTGCGGGATCTGATGAATATGCTCGACTTTATGACATCCGGAAGTACAGGTGGGATGGATCTACCAATTTTGGTCAACCCACAGACTGCTTCTGTCCTTCAAAATTCATAGGTGATGAGCAGGTGGGAATAACAGGTTTGGCTTTCTCGGACCAAAGTGAGCTGCTTGTCTCTTACAATGAGGATAACATCTATCTTTTCACAAGGGATATGGGACTTGGACCTGATCCACTTCAGGTATCTTGACCATTTGTGGACAGTAATACTGCTGGAATGGGATCTGATCCTGTTTCCCCAGCATCTTCATCATCCAAGGGTGCTGGTAATATAGCTGAGCCCCAAGTCTATGAAGGCCATATCAATAGAGATACGGTGAAGGGTGTGAATTTCTTTGGCCCTAATTGTGAATATGTAGTAAGTGGATCCGACTGTGGTCATATCTTTATTTGGAGGAAGAAGGGTGGACAGCTCCTACGTGCTATGGAAGCAGACAAGGATGTTGTTAACTGTATTGAATCACACCCTCATGCCACCATGCTTGCCAGCAGTGGAATTGAGAGTGACATAAAGCTGTGGACTCCCAAGAGCGCTGAAAGAGCCACCCTACCTGTAAAAGTTGAACCGGTGCAATCCCTTATCTTGTTAATTGCTTGCATCATGAATCCTGAGATATGATTCTAGTTATTTTGTTGCCTCGAATTGCAAATACTATGATTACAAAGTGTTCTTTTGTATCTTGAATGTTTTTGAAGAATGAGTAGAACCTAATTTTGGTGCATCTTGGCTGGGCTTCAGTGTCAGTTGAATGATCCTGGCCCTTGTGCATCTTCTTCCAAAGGCAGTCAGTAAAAAAGTGCATACCATTTCATATAGTAGGTTCCTGCCTCTTCCTCTTCCTCTTCCTCTTCCCCCCACCCCCACCCCAAAGGACAACCATGCTTAGGGACCCTTGATTTGATGTTAGCATCTGGACCTGAGATTCTTTTGCTGGAAATCAACCTCACCGGATAATCATAACCATCCATTTTGAATGATTTGCTTCTACTCATTTTCTTTTTTTCCATGTATCACACAAACACCATGTTGAGTCCGGCCACCGTGAGAACGTTATCAATTTAGGCAGAGGTATCCTAAAATGGTTGCCCTACCATGTTGCATTGTGCAAACCATTCCACCCCTCCTTGGCATGCCCTTTCCTTTTCACAAGATGGTGTCCTTGTGTCTCCTCAAATTAATTTTCAGGCTATGTTAGTTTATATTCTATTGATTTAGTGAGTTCTGTTCTTTTACTAAATGATTTTGTAGACTTACCATGTTATGTTTATTTTGAATGAAATCTTCCAAAAACTTTTCCTTCGGGCAAAAGATTTCTAACTCTTCCCAGATTGTTTCTCTTTATTTGTGCGCGTTTTGTCTTAGCATTATCTCTTTTCATTTGAGCAATAATTGAATGAGGTGACAAGGTGTCATATGATGTGGTATGCACATAACTGTGTTTCTGAATTAAATTTTCTTTAAAATGCTTTGTTTGCATGATGCTTATTTTTGCACGTTCTTACTCTTTAAGAATCGAGAATTGAAAATATGATCAATTATTTCTTTGACCGTCTAAACCTGAAGTTGAACCTGACAGTTGCTGAGATGATGGCTGTACATAATCTTGTGCATGTAGGTAGTTGAACATGTCATTGGATGTGTACTACTTAGGCGAGGTTTTGCACTCAAAGCCTAACCCATACAGTTGATGGTGTCAATAAAACTATTACATTCTCCTCCACTGTTTGGAATATTGTTCCAGATGCTTCCTTCACCTTAGATCAGATTTCCATGTTTTTTTTGGGGTAAATTAGATCAGACTTCCATGATTGCAATGTCAATTTTCCATTATGCCATTTGACTTGGTAGAGCATGGTGTCCGAGTGCCTGTACCTGTGCACTCTTCAGGTACAGGCCATGTTATTATAGACTCTAGACAGGATAAGAGTCTAAAACCTAGGATATGGATCATCTAAGAATTACTATGAGCAGCAGAGGAAGTTCTGATTTCTCTGCTGTTACTTGTTGGAAAGGTTAAGAAACATGATGGAATTGATCGCTTCCTCTGTCACAATGTCTTTATTTTTGACGATGATGATGACGACGATGATGGTGGCTATGACGATGATGACGATGACGACGATGGTGGCTCTGACGATGATGACGGCGACGACAATGACTACAATGACAATGACAATGACAATGATGATGATGACGACGACAATGATGATGATGGTGTTGATGACAATGACATTGATGCTGCTTCTGATGATGACCATGACAATCTTAACCATTTGTAATGATGATACTTGTGGTGGTATTGGCAATGGTACTCTGGTTCAAATATCCAGGCGAAAGAGAGGAGGAGAAGGGGCTGGATGTTAAACTTTTCGTATCCTGAAGAATTGTTATTGCAACTCATCCCATTACAAAGGCGGAGGCGAAGGAGGAGATCAGGCTCAGATGGAAGTGGGGAAGAAGATGCAATGGCAAACAGGGACTTGCTAGAGCTTTTAATGGCTATTAATGACAACTTTGATGGCGCTGATGATGATGGGGGAGGTAGCTCAAGCAATGCAGGGGACTGTATAGTTAACTGATGTTGCTGGTGGGAATGATCCATTTGATCTGGCGAATGAAAAAAAAAAATTGTACATAGTGCAGGGAATAAATTGGACTGTTTGAACTTGGGCAGTGAGCCCTGCCATGCTACTTTTCTTGATTGTTTTGTATTTTATTTCTAGTACTTATTTCCTTCACTTGAAATTTCTCCTTTTTAACTGTAGATTGGCTGGGTATATATAATAGTCATATATTTCAGTATTTCGATTGCTAGTATTTTTGTACTATAGTATAACTGTTTTAACTGAATTAGGCTCTAAGTATTCGAGGTTTTGCTTAAATACATTCCTAAAAACCTGATTACATGTGTTTTTTTTCAAGATCCAAGTGCATGGTTTGGGCCTACGATGCTTGGAGAACGGGTCTCAATGTCTCATTGTTAACAAGAGTATGTTTTCTTCAATTAGATTCTTCATGCAGTAGCAGTAGGTAGATGGAAGAAGCCTTAAACATACGAAATCCTTACTCTTTCTTTCTGTTTTCTTTTATTAAAAATGAAAGTGTTGCCACTTAACCCATCTCGTTCTCCTCCAAGCCCCTTTTTCTCCATCATCGCCGTTCACTCCACTTGTTCTATTTTCCTCTCCAGCCATTTTCTCTGTTCACGGTGATATGTTTACCTAAGATCTTTCTCTCATTTCCATTTCCAAATCCTTTGGAACCATAACATGTGAATATAAATCTCTTGTGATTAGATTATTCTTAAGGCAATGTTTGGTTTGAAGGAAAAAGTAGGGAAAGGAAGGGACAGGCAAGGAAACTTTCACAAACTTTGTATAGGTTTTCATACCTTTCCCTTCCTTTCCCTACCTTTTCCTTCAAACCAAACATAGCCCAACTTTTTGTTTTGTTCTCAAAAATAATAACTCCTTGGACCACCGAGCTTCGTTAACCCTGGGAGTTTATAATGCTTGGGAAAACAGGAGAATCAATGATGAACAGAATGGTGTTGTTACTGCTCTTCTCCACAATCCGCTAGACCATTTACCCCATATTGTGCAAACAGAAATCACCTTTGTCTCCCCTCTTTTTATTTTGCTTTTTTTTGTTTTTGTTTTTAACATTTAGAAACAAAATAAATAGCCTCTCTCTTTCCTTGACTTTCTCATTTGTTGGTTTCTTTCTCTGAGATGATTGAATCCACAATTATAAAAGAGAATATAGCGGTAGAGCAGCCCTGAGACAGTGTGAGGGAAGTAGGGAGAGGTGTGCTCTCAGTGTGTTCACGCACTCTTTGTTTATAGGAAATCTGGTTTATATCTTTTTTACCTCTAAGCTCTAACTACTCCTTTACGTCCATACCCCTAAAGGTAGGGGTGCAAATGGAATCATCTGAGATGGTCAAATTTGGATAACCCCTAAAGGTAGGCATTGTCTGGGTCGACAGTTTGACTGCCTGGGTGAGCGGCTCACTAACCAAATTAATGGTTTTTGGCCAAAAACGGTTTTGGGGTAAAATGGAACCTATGACTGGTTCCCGGTTTTTTTCGATCTGACCATCCGGTCTGGTCCGGTTTTGGAAACCATGCTTCTAGTAACACAATAGTGAAGTATGAGATGATTCACTCACTCGCAAACCTACAAACACAAGAGACATGCATGAGGAGAAAGAGAAACTTTGCCAAATCTTTTCTTTTGCCTAGCATTGCAGGTATTGATCTTTCCCAGACAAGCTTCCTAGTGAGGTTCTTGATCCTCCCTAGGGTGTTCTTCTTTTCTTTCTTTGTTTCTCAAAAAATAGAAAAATAAAAAAAAGAAAAGCTTCCTAGAGTTATAAATTGGGTCGTGTCGTCGGTGACTCAGCATGGTGACACACAAGCTATGTCAGGCTTGCATTTCTAGGCCCATGGGCCGGCATTACCTAACAACTAGTTAGGGGGGGATTTATGTATTTTGGTTTGGGGGGGTGGGGGGAGGGAGGATGATAATAATGCCCCCAACAGCTAGTTTGTGGGTATTTGGATAAAGTGATAATTAGCTTTATAATGACCAAAACATCCCTCCCAACAACTAACTAATTTTTCAAGGCATTTAGGATAATTAAATTATTTTCAATTCCTATAAATACTCCCATCCCCTACCATTCTTATCACACCAATTCTCATACTTTCTCATACTCTCATATACTCTCTTTATTCTCCAATTCTCAACTTTATTCAAGTTTCAACAAGAAGAAGGCTTGCTCAAGTATTTCAAGTTAGAAATTTGGAAGGCTTAGAGGCTTCAACCATTGAAATCAAGTTAAGATTCCGAATTGATAGTCTAAGTAAGTTGCGATTAAATTAATTTTTATTTAGTTATAATTAAAAAAATGCCTAGCTCCTCCCGAAACCAATTTTCCAACATGTTCAATGTTGATGATGTTCAATTACAGTATGATAGTGCTAACACTGATATGGATGCTATTGATATTGTTGGAGTTTCCACCCTAGTACTGCTACTAAGGGAAAAAAAAAGAAGGGCACTAAGTTGACTAGACTTGTTTGGGAAGTATTTATCATAGAAGAAGTTGTGGGCAAGGGAAAAAGAATCATTTGCCATAAATGTAGGAGTGGATTTAGTTATGGTAGCAAGGGTGGTATTAGCCACTTGGGCACACATATTCTTAGTCATCAAAAAATGAAGAAGAAGAAGAAGAAGAAGAAGAAGAAGAAGAAGAAGAAGGGAAACAGTTATCATAAATACAAATTGGGCATGAGTTTTTTTGGTAATTTTAAATATTCTCAAGAAAAATGTGGCAAGAATTAGCAAAATCTATTGTACATGCTGAACACCCATTTTTATTAGCTAAAGATACTAGCTTGAAAGATTTTTACAACATTATATAAATCCCCAATTTAAAAAAGTTTCTAGAAATACTATTATATTGGATACTTTAAATTTTTTTACATATAAATAAAATTTAATTTCTATTTTATTAACTTTTACTTCTAAAGTTGCAATTACTTCACTGATATCTGGACTTCTAAATATAAGTTATATTTGTGTTACTGAAAATTGGCTTTTACAAAAAAGAATTTTAAGTTTTACTAGGCTTGAATGGCCACATACTGGCCCATCAATTGCTGAAAGTATTTTAAATACTTTACATAATTATGGAATTGAACATAAACTTTTTTCTATTAGTTTTGATAATGATAGTAATACTGATTCAACAATAAATATTTTAAAGTCTCAATTAAAATCATGTGTAAATGGTAAATTATTTCATATTAGATGTGAATGCCACATCTTAAATTCATGATTTTAAGATGCTTTAAATATTATTTCTCATCATATTTCTAAAGTTAGAAATTGTATTATATATATTAGAAGTTATGTAACAAGAAAAAACAACAATTTAAGTATTTATGTAAAAATATGGTTTAAAATATCAAAATTTTGTATTAGATGTTCAATATAGGTAGAATTCTACCTATTCTATGTTAGAAAGTTATATTTCATACAAAGATATTCTTACTATTTTTTATAATAAAAAATTGCCACATGATTTTATAACTGAAGATGATCAAAAAATGACAATTTGTATAAAAGAATTGTCACAAATTTTTTATCATACAACTAATTAACTTTCTAGTGTTTATTACACAACTAGTTGGATTTTAGTTAATCATTTATTTATGTTTAGTGAATATTTTTCAAAACATAGAAATAATTCAAGTTTTAAAAGTATTATTGAAATAATAGAACTTAAATTTAAAAAATATTTCTCCTCTATATTGCTTAGCTGCAATATTAGATCATAGGATTAGGAAAAATGTTTTAAATATTATATTTAAATCATATTGTGAAAATATGAATAATGAATCAGAAATAAAAAAGAAGAAATTAATAATTTATTATTTGCAATCTACAATTTATATGATTGTAAATTATTTGAAATCTACATATTGTGAAAATTTCAACTTGTACTGCTGCAACTTCCACTTTTGAAACATCTAGTTCTAGACTTTCAGAAGTGGAATAGAAAAATTTTGGTTTCTAATAAGTAAAAGGTAGAAATCTACTATCACTTCGTCAATAGGTTCATTTATTGAACTTAATTTTTATTTACAAGCAAAATTTTTTAATCAAGTGATTCCTTCAATTTGGAGGAAATAAATAATTTTGATATTTTAACCTAGTGGAGTAAACAGGAAAAAAATTATCTAATTCTTGTTGACATGGCATGTGATCTACTAATCTCTTTGGTGTTTACAGTTCCATCAAAGTCTTGTTTTAGTGAAGGTACTAGGGTGTTGGACGACAAGAGAAGTTGCATGAATGATGAAAGTTTTGAGATGTGCATATGTTTGAAAGATTGATTGGATGCTGAGGATAGACTATAAGATAAAGGAGGGCATGACATTTCTCTTGATGTTTTACCAAAGGCAGATGATGATCAGTGTCAAGGAGATGCAGGTGAAACATGAAGAAAAATGATGAAGTCAACATTTTTTTTTTGTATACTCAATAATTGTATAACATTTTTAAAATTATAGTAATTTTTTCAGTTTTATTTAAATTGTTTGTCATTTTATCAACAATACCACTGTAATTTTTCATTTTCAATTTATAAATTTATCATATTTTTTTTTTATATTTTATTCTATTTCCAATATTCCATTCATCCATTGTATTGTTCAAATTCAAATGAAATAAAATTTATATTTTTTCTAATTTATTGTCTATTTTGTATTTTTTAAGTATTTCTGTTAATTTTTATTTTTCCCAAAGTTTTTATCACTTTGACACTTTACTTAGCAAAAAAAAAAAATAATAATAAAAAAATCAAAGTGTCAGAAAAACTGGACGGATACAGACTGGGCCCGCTTGGGCTTATGCTGGGCCAAACTTTTGAAGTATTCCAGAGGAGGGAAGCACAGCCTGTCTCAGCCTGATTTACACCTCTAAAGCTTCCCAAACAAACATGGCAACTTTGGTAGGGACCCATTAGTTCCAAACCTTCTTCATTGGAAAAGAAAGATTAGGGGACTCAAGATTAAGCACCTTGCAAAAAGAATTGGTCGAGAAGAGGCCCGAGGGATGGTCCATCCAAATTCTTGTCTTGTTTAGTGGGATCAACGTAGACTTCAAACAAGGGAGACAAGAGGTTTGAAAGCTCATGGGTTTCTAGGCCTCTAAGTGGTTTGCACCACAAGAAGTTCCAAGAAAATGGGGAAGAGAAGGAAGAAAGCATGGTCTCCCAAGAAAGGTATTATCTCCCTTTACCCCCTATTCTTTGCTCATATTACATACTTATTTGGAATGATGCTAAAAGTAAGTGTCGACTGATCTTTGGTGGGGGTGATAGATCCCTCTCTCTTCCATTCCCTCGTTTGTTTAGATTGTCCCTTAACCCGGAAGCCCACATTGTCAATAGAAATTTATAAGCAGATTTGACATTGTACTTGAGATTTGAGACAATATGATGTCTCCACGACAGTTCATCTTTCTGTAACGAGTTCACATCTCCTCCCCACAACGCCTTACAGCACATCCCCGCTGTGTATTGAGAGCATCATCGGTTCTAGTACATCATGGGAGATGTTTCCAATACATGGCGAGGATGTGCTGTGGGGCATTGTATGGCGGGATGTTATGGGGCAGAGATGTGGTCTCTTCTGTAACTGGGTGAAAGAATGTATCTTCACTATCTCATCACTATGTTGGGAGGGAAGAAGTAGTTGAGAGCTTGTGAATTCCATCACCCATTAGATTTCAATATACCTATTGCTCTTAAAGATTTTGCTATGTCCATAATAGTTCATCTTTCCATTAGGTGGCCAATGGTGACCATGACAGAAGTGGCTCACAAAATTAAACCTGACCTACCAATCAATGATTTTAATTAATTTTTTTTGAGGCTTCACTATGATACTCTACAAAGACATGATACTAGAAAACTTTATAACCAATCAACCTGTATCATAGAAGTGTTAATCAATCAAGTTGTATTCATCAAAATTCAAAGCTCTTCTAATATCATACCTTTTGACATCATAGGTTTACTCTACTCTTAGTTCATTTTTTCCTCTATTTTGTGTTGATTCATTTTACGAAACATCAATGTTTTACTTCACCTTCTCATTCATTTCTCAGACTAAATAGGTTTTAGTTCACCTCTAGATCAACCATCAAGTGAATAATCAAGGGTATTTTGATTTAAAAGGATAGAGATGAACAGAGGGGGTCCTGTGATGATTTTGTAGACAATGTCTTTCTTTTAGGGCCTGTTCATTGTTTTTTTTTTTGGATTTTGAGATGGGGGAAGTTGGTCAGTGGGATTTTGATTCCTATTGACCAAGATGCCTATGTTCTTTTTTGAGATTTATGTGGGGTTGATGGAAAATTAATTTTCCTGGGTATCACTTACCCGGGTAAGTGATACTCATCTCCCATGTGGGTAAGTAATTTTCCCACCTTGGGAAAAGTTGTCAATACTTGGATGGGACAAAATTACCCCTTTTAATAATGACTTTTAATGGCCAAAATGGTCATTGTCTTATTTACCTAGGAAATAAGGAACATGAAATTGTGTTTGGTTTGTGGGAAGATTTTGGTGGGATGGGAAAGGGAAAATGGGTGGAAAGTTTTCATGTACCATTGTTTGGTTGCAAAAGGGAAAATAGTGGGAAAATCAACCCTAGTTACATATTTATTATTTAATTATTTTTATTGAATCCTTAGTTAAATTAATAATAAAATCCTTATTTATTTATTCATTAATTACTTAGTTAATTAATAATTAACTATTTTTGTTAATTATTAATTAGTTAATAATACATTTTATTATTATTTATATATAAATTATTTAAAATCCATAATTAGTTAATTAATTGTTTTAATGAATTAATATTATACATTTTATTAGTTTATAAGTTATTATTAATATTCATGATTTAATTAATAATTTTAATATTAATTATTCATAAATTATTGAATTATTTTTCATTGATAAGTTATTTCTTTTAATTTATTTTAATTAAATTATGAATTACAAAATAATTATTTAATTATTAATTAGTTAGTAAATTAAATAATTATTAAATATTATTAATTCATTAATAATTTTTATGATATTAATTATTAAAATTTTATTTATTAATACTTATGACTTTATTAATAATTTTAATATTTTATTCTTAAAAATAATTAATTATTAAATTATTTATTGATTAATATTTTTATTAATCATTTATTTAAGTTATTTATTATTTTCTTTTATTAATATCATATTAAATAATTAATAACGTATTTTGGGGTCACGGATCTAGTATTAATTCATAGAAATACTACAAGGAACAAGTTTCCCCTTCATTCCCACATGTTTCCCACCAAAATGGTGGGATTCCACATCCCAAGAATTGGGATGTATAATCCCACCTTTTTCTCATCCCATAGACCAAACATGGGAAGGAAGGAATATTCCATATTTTCCCTTCCCATCCTACAAACCAAACAGAGTAAATACATTTATTCGGGCAAGTATTTCCCAAGAAACATTTACTAGGGTAAGTAACTTCCCAAAAAGTGAATAAGGCCTTAATAGAAAGAATATTAGGGTAAATTTAAGAATATCTTGGAAAAAAGAGGGGCAGCTTTAGATAAAAATGTAAACCATGGTTTTTAAAACCGACTCGGTGACCGAACCGATTAGGGGTCCAGTTATCGTTCAACCTGAACGGTTGGACCATCCGACCTGAACGGTCGGCCTGTTCTAACAATTTTTTTTTTAAAAAAAAATTAAAAAAATTGAAAAACGATCAAAACCGTTCGAATGGTTAACCGACCGATTCAACGGTTTGCTGACCAAAATCAACGGTTTTGAGAAAAAACAGAATTGGTTAGGTGAATGGTTCCTAGTTTTTCTTGTCTGACTGTCTGGTCCAATCCGGTTTTAAAAAACATGATCTAAACAATAAAAAAATATCCATGCTGGATTATCATCAATAGTATGACTAGAACTCATGTTTTGCCCTAGAGCTTTGTAAGCTGATATGCTTATGCTGGGTGTAGTGTCTTAGAAAGGTATTCTTATGCCAGTAACATGTAGATTTTGGAATGCAAACTTAGGCCCCTTTGAGAAATCTGTTAGCTGTGATATTGATGATCTTCATGTATTGCAGAGGTATCATTGCAAATTGAAAAATTGACACATTTACCCCTTTTCGTGCTCAAGGTCTATGATTTGTGTGCTGCTTTGAAGATGGAAAGAAATGCCAGCTTATCCACAGTCGTGCTGTCTAACAGTCCACGCTGGGTTGGAGTAGGATTTGTTCATGGGAAATCTGCCACGTCCAAATGGAAGGATAGGCAACTCAGTTTTTAATGAATCCATACCACTTGCAAACAAAACAAGTTCCAATATTCTACCAACCCGCACATCTCATATATGATAGTCGAATCCGGATCTGCTCTTCCCAGAGCACTCCTCACACCGACCTTATAGTATGCTTCAGCTGTACATCGAGAACACCTCCTGTATTATTAAGGGATTTTTGGACTGCAGTTCCCCTCGGAAATCTGAATTGCAGTTTATTCCTAGTTTATTAGTAGTTCCCCTATAAATGCATCATGTCTGTGTATTTGGCATCAATCCATGGGCAGGATTCAGTCTATCTCTAGAAATCCTAGCTCTATTCTTGGAGTGGGCTGAACTATAAAAACCCATATTATTAATGGGAGCAGGGGTGGAGCTAAATTTTTTTTATGAGGGAAGCCAAAACCTAAGGCTATGTTAGTTTTGAAGGAAAAGGTAGGGAAAGGAAGAGAAATGTGAGAAAACCTTTACAAACCTTGTATAGGTTTCCCTGTCTTTCCTTTCCTTTCTTTACCTTTTTCTTTAAACCAAACATAGCCCAATTGGATTGGGGGAAGGGGAGTTATGGATGACCATTAAAGGGGGCAACCATTGGGATGGAGAGTGGGGAAAGGGGGAAAATGTGGGGTTGACCTCAACTTGACCTATCCAGGCCCAATTTGCAACCAAACCCAACTCGATCTCAATCCAACCCAAAAACTTTGGATTAGGTTAGGGTTGATCTCAACCTGACCTAATCCAGCTCAACTGGCACCCAACCCCAACTCGATCTCAATCCAACCCAAGAACTTTGGATTGGGTTAGGATTGACTTCAACCTGACTTAGCCTGGCCCAACATTAATTGACAAATCTTTCTCCGACTACACTAACCAATCAAGGTGTGACAGATGTTCACATATATGTGACGTATACATGATATGTGTCAAAGTACAACTTTTGGGCCTTAATATCAGTAAAAGTAATATTTTTAAAAAAGTTTCAAAAATAGGATAACTTTTGAAAAATAATATCAATAAAGGACAAAATCACTGTTCATCTTCTTCCTCTTGTAATCTATTCACCAGTGCCACCACTCACCGTTGTCCGCCGCCGCGTCCGGCAACGCCTCCGCCCACCTCTGCCTCCGCTTCCAGCAACATTTTCGGAGGTGGGCGGAGGCAGAGGCGGTGGCGGCAGCGCTGGTGGTTATTTCTTTGCCCAACGCCGCCACCTCCGCCCACCTCCGCCTACGCCTTTGGCAATGTCATCGGAGGTGGGTGGAGACAGAGTCGGTGGCGGCGCTAGTGAGTGGAGGTGGCGGCGTTGGGTTGAGAAATAACCACCAGCACCGTTGTCGCCGCCGCCTTCGCCCACCTCCGGCAATGTTGCTGGAAGCGGAGGCGGAGGTGGGCAGAGATAGGTGAAGGTGTTGCCAGAGGCGACGGCGAGTGGCGGCGCTGGTGAATAGACTGCAAGAGGAAAAAGATGAACAAATTCTACCCTTTATTGATAGTATTTTTCAAAAGTTTCTATATTTTTGAAATTTTTTTAAAAATATTACTTTTACTGATAGGCCTAAAAGTTGCCCTTATATCTTTTATCCCATTTTTTTACTGACGTTAAAATTTTAATGCATTGAGTCCACTTGAATCTAACGAATCAGCTCAAGCGTGGAGCAGGCCCGAGCCCAACTCATGTGTCTTAAATTTTAGTTCGAACTGATCGGGCTTGATTTCCAGGCTGTTACTTGGACCTAGGTTGATCATAAAATTTTAATCGAGGCCCAGTCCGCTCTTGTTGCACATCTACCCTTAATAACAACCGACTGATATGCTTCCTCGATTTAAACGATGACGTATCCGTGTTTTATTGGATAACAAGAAATTGCAGCGACCGTGTGATCTCCTCTCATTTTCCTAGGCGGTGGATATTGCTAGATATTTAACTCACGATCACCAACTTGAGGAATGGGGGAGAGAGTCGTGGTGCGACCAAACTTCACCAAGCATAACCACTTGTTGAATAAAGAGACACCTGTAAACAAGTGAAAGGCATCCCGCGCTACATTGCACGTCGCCGGAGCTCTCTGCAACGACGGTTGAACATCGGGGAAGGAGGAAAAGAACAGAAACTTATTTTCCTTCATCGCTATGGAAACCTTAGGGTCTTCTGCGACGATCATGTCTTCATCTTCGCCTCTCTCGATTTTCTCTCCAAAAAAGAAATTCTTGACCAAGCCTCTTCGGTTCCCCATCGCCTCCAAGAGTACGATCATTTCCTTTTTCCCTTTTGCATCATTTTCTCAAAATTTTAAAATTTTTTAACAGTCTTAGATTTCGGATCAGATAAGGACGGCGACGCCGAACAAACGAATTCGAACGAAATGAACATCGTTCCCCTCTTGAACAATCGCATGCCCCTTTCCCCCCTTTCTAAGGTCTCTTTCTTCTTGTGTTTCCTTTTCTTTTACTCGGTTTCGTTCTATTAGTTTTCTTTTTTCTTTTTTTTTTTTCTATTCTGCTTTTAAATTTATGTTTTTTTTTTGTTTTATTTTATTGGAATTCTTTGATATATTAGGATGCTGCGATGGGTTTGGTTCTGAGTGCGGCAGCGGGCCGAGGATGGACTACGGGTTCTGGGATGGAAGGTCCCTCCGTTCCTGCTGGCGCGGAATCTGAGTCCAGCACCGAGAAGATCTCGACCTTCCCATGGTCTCTTTTCACTAAATCGCCTCGTCGGAGAATGCGCGTGGCCTTCACCTGTAACGTCTGTGGCCAGCGAACTACTCGTGCCATAAATCCTCACGCCTACACCGACGGTACCGTCTTCGTGCAGGTAAATTATTCGATTTTCTGACTTTTCTTCCATTTGTGCACATGTCATCGTTATAAGGATTCCTAATATGGCATCTTTCCCATTTCTTCTATGTAGTGTTGTGGATGCAACGTGTTCCATAAGCTGGTCGATAATCTGAATCTCTTTCATGAGATGAAGTGCTACGTGAACCCGAGTTTCAGTTACAGGGATCCGAACGGAGATGTTAGCTTCAAGTACCTGGACATGGATGACGACAATGATGATGTTTTCCCTATCCTATGAGGTTGAAGGGTGGCTGTTAGACGGTGTGTACATTCATGTAACTTTGTACTGTCGATGCATTGTTAGCTTATATCATCGCCATTGTAAATATTCCATGTTTATTATTTATGTTCATATATAATTATAGTCCATATTGTGGTATGAGATTATTCTAGATAGGCCTTAGATAAATTGCTGGAGAATATTTCCTGTCTAGATAGTTGGCGTCTTTGACTTTGTGTTCATCTGTATCATCGTTTCCTTTTATTGGTCCTTGGGGTTGTGTTGCTCATTTGCTTTCTTCAGGAAGGACATAGTGTCAGTGTACTTTTTGAAGATTTAGATTCTCTACCCTAATACCCTTCAACTAATCAACCATGCTATAAGCACTGAATCAGGAACTGTATTTACAATGAAAGAGCACATTTTGGTTTTATCTTTGTTGGGATCTGTCAAGTCGCATGCTTTTCCATGTTCAGTGCTTCATTGTTTCTGCATTGTGGTTGTTCCTGTTTTTGTAGACTGTAGAAGATAACTACCACACCCCTAGTCAAATCCTTCCTTGACCAAAATAGGTGTTCGTCATTGCATCTTGTAAAAGAGTAAACACTTAGGTTGTTGCTACATCTGGTAACTGTAAACTGTTGATGCGCTTACCTCTGGTTGGGTTTCATTTCATAGCTGTTGTATATCTATCTTGTTTGTAGCTGAACTAGTGTCATGGGCGACATTTTTAACAAATCTATTTGCATAGTTAGAAGAAGCTTCCGAGTTCCGGGAAACTATTCTTGAACGTCACAAAAATTATCAACAATATACTGCAAGCTCCAATCTACTAGGTTCCTGTTTCTTTAATGTACAACTGCTATGTAGGAGTCTGATTCTGAAAATCAATTTGGTGGGTGGTATCTAAGTGCTTCCCCTAATTGAAGACCCTCCAACAGGGCTTTTAACTCGATTTTCTAAGTTTCAATGACATGCTTTGATGACACATTTTTCTGCCATAAAAGAGATCAGTGTGAGTTCTTATGAAAGAACTATATGAATCCATATTTTCCCATCGTAATTAATTTCATTCCAGTGCTGTATGGGTTCCTGACATAGCAAATCAGTTTTCTGGTCTAACACATTTTCAAGCAGCAGACCAATTCCTTTCAATTGCAACATCTGGTATTGTTGAAAGGCCTATTAGTTTTCAATTGCAGCATCTGGTCCATACAGAGCGAGTTATTTTGAATGATTTAGGGTGGATTTGGCTGTATTTCTCGAAACAATAGATCATTTCTGAGCTTTCAAATATCACACATAACAATAGCAAAAAAGGTTGATACACCTTTCCTTTCCGAATTAGGTATGTGGG
The DNA here is from genome assembly GCF_055504915.1 of Nelumbo nucifera. NCBI lineage: Eukaryota > Viridiplantae > Streptophyta > Magnoliopsida > Proteales > Nelumbonaceae > Nelumbo > Nelumbo nucifera. Next base: position 62,166,858 of record NC_142654.1, on the reverse strand, counting down.
TTCTTTTTAAGTCTTTAAGACTCCAAGAAAACCTGAAATGAGTATTAAGTTCAAGCTGTAACATGCATTCCAAGAACTGGGCTAAATTGTCATGCTTTAGCAAAGAACTACAAATGAAGACATGATCTACTGATTTAGCCTTTCTGTGCTACCTTGGTATTTGAACTTACAAGATTAGCTTTTATTCCTAGAAGCCCTTTCAAAAATATGAGTAACCATTCTCTTTGTGGGATCTTTATAGACCAAAGTCACCAAACTACTCTCTACAGTGTTTGCTCCGTATTCGATGCCTCCCTGTTCTAACAGTTTGAGGTTGTGATTCATCCATTGGATGGGACAAGAAAACATAATGGAACAGTGATTCAAGCTGGCTTTGTTGGATGTGAACTGGAGTGAGTGAACAATTAGAAAAGAGGAGTCTCTGGGAGTAGAAGGGGCACTCAATTTAGATGCATGTTATCACATGTTGGATTAGCATTACTAGTGTCTTGCGTTGCTTCTTTAGGTGCGTGGAGAGAGGAAAGTGCAAGCATTGATAAATTTTCTTTACAGTGTTTCATATTTGGTACTAGGGCAAACTACCTGGTTAAAGATATGGATTTTCTGGAGTTTGCTTTTTGTATTTTGTCTGATGTTCCATAAAAAACTTCCACGATAATAATCATCTCATTGGGGGTTTGTCCTGAATACACTGATGTCAAGTAGGACAGGTGCCCAAGTTGGTAACCGTTGTTCTTCCTATTCAATTGATGATTGATAAGGGAAGTAATTGGGCCATCTTAGCAAATTAAGATTCTTTGAGTAACAGGAAACAACGGATGAAAGTGGGGAAAATCCGCTTTTGTAAGAACTGTGTAATGCAATCACTTGCAAGGCTTAATAAGGCTAGAAGTTTTAGTATAGAACTAACAAATTTTGACCAGCTGGATCTATTCAACGATGTTTTTAAAGTGAACTAAAAACAAGAATATCATGAACATCTTACTGGGTGTAGCTCTACAAATGAAATCCTTGTTAGTTGTTAGAGACAACATGATCAGAACTGTAGTTTCCGAGTACTTTTTTTTACAAGAAAGCAATCAGATACTTGATAATTCATTTTTCTTTTTTGGTAAATAGGAAGCTACATACAGGTTAGAGGAGCACAATCTATCGTGTTACAGTTTTTGATTTAAAGTTATTTTCTAATTCCATAAATCCTGAACCCCATTACAAGGCTTGGTTTTTGATCATGAATTTATGAAATGATCAGTGTCTTACTTTTCCTCCCAGGGTAATTTTTAGGCTGCGTGCAAGTTGATTTATGGTAGACGGCCGTTTTAACTTTTAAATAATATATACATGCGCTTAAGTAAAATCCGTGGTTTGATTTATCCTGTTAATCCTTTTTAGTGAAAGGTTCTGGCTTAATTGTGTCTAGTCATTTTAGGCCTTTGTAGGTGTGAAATAGATAATGGAAAAGAAAACGCTACCACTTGGGCAGGGCGGAGCTAGTATTCATCTTTTCTGAGGTCACTGGACAACTCTAGTAGGGTAGAGTCCGACCTGTCAGGGCTGTTAATCGGGCTGCCTGATTGGGCCCATTGAAAAATTAACGAATCCCAAACCCACAAGTTGTACTAGGTACCCCTTCCTGTTACCCCCTGGGCTTAAGAGTTGAAGACGTGCATATAAAGGATTTATAAGAATTAGAGGTAGGTCGAGTTACCAAAAAAAAAAAAAATCAAAAATAAAAAAACTAGAGGCACGTCGGAAAGGACTGGCTTGAAGTAATGAAAATTGATTGATTTGAGTATTTATAATTTAAAAAATAGATATGACACTGAAGAGTAGAATGGTGGAAGTAGAATTAGATTCTTGTAGCCAATCCCATATGGTTCGAACAAAGATTTAATTGAGTTTGGGTTGACGGTGACTGCAAGGGGATCATCCAATTGAAATACATAGAACAAGATTTTCGCTGGTTAGCTCACCTTTTCTCAGAAAGTCTGAAATTACTATTGGGCTGTAATATGCTGTAATATGTGAATATTGTTATGGTTATTGATGATGCGCATTTGGGCAGCTCGGACGCACGGGAACCTTGAAAGGCTTGACCCGCAAGGGCGATTGCAATCTGTCAGCTGTCGACTCCCACAGGAACCGCGAAGGGCTAGACCTGTAGGGGAGACCTCGCGAACAAGGCTGACGAGGCTCGTCCGGGCTGAGTACGTGTATCACCAGGTCGGCGGTGGAGGCTGGTCGCCAAAGCGAGTTCGTTAGGTTGTCAACATTTTGACAATCCGGTTTGCTCTTAGTACCTCGACCTATAAACACTTCATCACCTTGGCAGGGCTGACCTGTGAGGGCAGTTCCACAACCTGCTAGCCGTCAACTCCCACATAGAGCATGGAGGGCTCGACTTGCGGGGCAGCCTCACAGTTTGTTGGCTATCAACTCCCACGGGAACCACAAAGGGCTCAACCTACGGGGGTGGCCTCACATTCTGTTGGCCGTCAACTCTTGCAGAGAGCATGTAGGGTTCGACCTATTATTGGCTATCAACTTCCACGGGAACTACGGAGGGCTCAACCTGCGATGGTGGCCTCACATTATGTTGGCCGTCAACTCTCGCAGAGAGCATGTAGGGCTTGACCTATGGGGGTGGCTTCATAGTTGGAGATTCTGTCCAAGCAAGACTGCGAGAACTTGTTTGGGCTAATCATTTTGATTTTGCCCCCTTAGGGGTTCCTTTGATCCAAACGTTGTTATTGTTGTTTGAGGATGCCATTATTTGAGGCTCAAAAAACGGGTGAGAACTTAGCTTTTGTGTAGAGTTTCCCACAGACGGAACCAAATGATGATGCACATTTGGGTAGCTCCCTACTAGATGGCAGCTCAGACGCCGCGCTAGACAGTTCCTAGCTGGAAGGTGGCTCGGATGCCTGGCTAAATAGTTCCTAGTTGGAAGGCGGCTCAGATGCCTAGCTGAAGAGTTCCTACGTAGAAGGTGGCTCGGATGCCTGACTGAAGAGTTCTTACCCGGAAGGTGGCTCTGGTGCCTAACTGAACAATGACGAGTTGTATAGTTTACTGGGGCGACTTGCAAGGAAACAGTGTTAGAGTGCCCGGGTTTCTTTACCCGGGTGGGCACTCCGATGCTTAAGTCAGTGAATCAGAGATTTTTGAGAGAGTTAAAAGCGAAAGAGATAAGTGAGCTGCAAGAGCTAAATTGTGCATGTATCTTGTGAGGTTGGAGGTAGGGCCCTTATATAGGCATTGTTTGGCGTAGGCTTCATGCATCGCGTCTGAGATCTCTGGGAAGATGTGCCTAACTGGTTTGAAGTCCTTGGAGGTAGTCGTAAACATAGATCAGTCTTTGCACCTTATTCAGTTTCCTCCAGAACACCTAATGCGGAAGCCAACTTCCGAGAGACCCGGGAGTGACGGGATGCATGCAGAATTCGTTGGTGAGCACCTCTCGCAAGTTGCCACTTGAATCTCAATCAGGTCGGCAATCCCTCGAGGGAGGTCGCTCCTCATGTCGAGGTCACTTCGGCTGGTACTAACGAGGTACCATAGGTCGGCCCTGGAAGAGGTGCTGCTAGCCGCCCTGAGTTGTGGACGAGGTCGCCAGTTAGGTTTCAACTATGTCAGCGGAGGCAGGTCACCAAGTCGATAGGTCGGCGGAGGTAGGTCGCTAGATAGGACTCCATCATTTTGGCTAAGGCAAGTTATTGCCTAGCTGGTTCCGGGGTGTCACCCAGCTGTTCCGAGATGCCATGTATCATGATGTTAGTGGAGGGTCAAATCTGCCTTCATCAGTTACCATAAGTTAGCCCGTTCCTTTGCATTTTACACTTACTACAAGAGAGAATGTTATGATTACCATCAAGTTTTAGGATGACTAGCTACCCTCGAGGATTTGAAAATGTGCTAAAATAAGAGAGAATGTAACAATAATTTCAATCTTCTTCAGGGAGCACAGATCTCTTTTTGAATCTTCAACAACAAAACACAGTGCTGTAGGGCTATGCCTGGCCAAGGGAGTCTTTGAGGGGCATTTGGTTCAAACTTCAAACATCTATAGAATTTGATCACCAAAATGCCTTTGAGACTCTCTAAGCCAATTAGAACATTTTAGCAGCTCGTTGTGCTAAAGAAATTCAGCAACAGGTTTAAACTTGGATATGGCACTTAAAAAACAGAATGGCAGAATAGGATAGGATTCATATAGCCTATCCTGTATAGTCAGGACAAGGGTTAGATGATGATGATGTTTTTTTATTGAAGATTTTTATTTTCATAGACTTTGAAGGTGTCAGATAACTTGCTGGTAAGGTCTTTGGCTGATTGTAGCACGGAGACTTAGGATTGAATCCCCTTTCACCCGGGTTTGGGTCTGGGGTGGGGTTACAGGTTTGCTTGTGTAGCCAATTTGTCTACGAAAGAAAGTATAATATGCTTTAATTGCAAGAATCATAGAAAAGACAGCTTTCGTATGTTTTATTGAGGATTCCATTTGATGGACCATCATTGAGATTTTATAAACCCAAAGGCTATACCAAGCACAAGCACGAAAAAAGGGTTATGTTTAGTATTTATAAATATTGAAAATTTATGTATTTATAAGAGAAAAAAACAGTTTTTACCTACCCCCATGCCATGCTTCAACCATTGGTTATAATATAAGTTCTAAATTTTAATTTATATATTCTCTTCTTAGTGCATGCCTATCAACAAATTTTAAGGACTAATTGATTATTAAAATTTTATGTATTTATAAATATTAAATATGGTTATACATTTTCCAATATGTCTTTATAAATATTAAAAAATTATCTATTTATAAACTAATATAAACTGATGATGCGCAATCTGATCTTTCCCTCGTGTCCTATGACTGGGCCCGAACAAGGTTCTGATCTGGCAGTGCCAAGTTGCACGATCGAGCTGGTAGCTGTGTGTTCGAGCTGGAAAGAGCTGTAAAGAGAGAAGGGTGAGAGTGCTGGGGTAGGTTTTACTTAGGAGAAGACTCCGATGCTTAAGTCAGTATGGGAATTTCGTGGGAATGTGTGAGAGAGCTTAAGTGCACATACCTTTCTGGGTGGATCTAGATGTCCTATATAGGCTCCTGGGTTCTGGGGGTTCAGGGTAATAGTCTTGTTCTCTTTGTAGAGTTGTTTCCTTATTTTTTCAGGCATATTAAGGTGTCAGTTGAGAGATCTTTGTGGGAGTTACGATTGGTCCAAGTGAAGTCAAGGCGTGTGACACGGTAAGCATTCTAATGGTCGCGCTATCAGCGCCTTTGGTAACGAGTTGTTGGGGACGGTTATTGAGCTCTTCCTTGTAGGTCGCCTTAGGTCTTCTCAGTTCGTCCGGCTCCTAGAACAGGTCACTACCAATTCGGCCAAGCCGAGGTGGAATTGTAAGGGGTGGTTAGCGAGCTCTCCTTAGCAGGTCGCCTTAAGTCCCTATAGCTTGACCGGCTCCTAGGACAGCTCGTCGTAATCCTACGAGGTCAGCAAGTTCGATCCCGCCAAGGTAGAGGTCGGCCTGGGTGAAATGCTCAGAGCTAATTTTACTAAGCTAGCTTGCTAACTTGACATTGAGATGTCATCTAGAAGCCACATGTAAGGACCAAATTATCCCTTATCATAAACTATTAGAGTATGTGTTGTTTTATGTTTATATACATCATTTATGGTTGTCTAAGACTTATATTTGGTGTTGTTATAAATGTAATTTTGGAATCTATTTGAATTTTCTAATATATCCATGAATGTGTCTCTTAATTTTTCCACCAAATCCATACATATCCAAAACAAATCTAATATGCCTCTTCAAATTGCCTTTATGATACTCCTTGCAGATCTGACATTTCGAAACTTGGATAGAAAATAAAAGAGAAAAGGTCGAGAGAAGGTTCTTGTCATCTTGTGTGAATAAAACATATGTCACATGACTACCGTACAAGGAAAGTTTGTGTCTATGAAAAAGAAGTTTGTGCCTAGAATGTTATTATGAAAACAATTATGGTAAAAATCCGATTAACCATGATTTTCTCCGTTAATATATCCTACAGTGGTCAAAACAAATATTTCCATGTTATTAACCATTCTTTTTTGCTAGATTAATAATTTTATTAGGGGTAATAGCATATAAGGGCAACTTTTGGGGTTTAATATCAATAAAGGTAATATATTTAAAAAAATTTCAAAAATAGGTTAACTTTTTAAAAATAATATCAATAAAGGGCAAAAACACTGTTCATCTCATTCTTCTTGCTATTTGTTCACCAGAGCCGTTGTCCGCCACCACCCGCCGCCACTGGTGATTTCTCTATCCAAATCCACCACCTCCGCCTCTGCCTCCGACAACATTGCCGGAGATGGGTGGAAACAGAGGTGGCGGCGGTAGTGGGCAGAGGAATGACCACCGGTGTCGCCGCCGCCACCTCCGGCAACGTTGTCGGAGGCGGAGGCGGAGGTGGACGGAGGTGCGACGAGCAGCAGCGAACGACGGTGGTGGATGGCGGCAAACTGCGGTTTTGGTGAACAAATGGCAAGAAGAAGAAGATTAATAGTGTTTTTGCCCTTTATTGATATTATTTTTAAAAAGTTAACCTATTTTTAAATTTTTTTAAATATATTACTTTTATTGATATTAAACCCTAAAAGTTGCCTTTATATGCTAAAAATCCATTTTATTAACCATTAAATAAGCTGGTTGTAGTTCATGTAAAATTGGCTAGGATTGGTTGATTGGCCGGTTTAACTGAAAAATTGGTGAACCGGTCTTGGTTTTATAAAACCACAGGTCACCACATGAATAGAAACCTCTTATTTATGTGTATTGCCTTATTACTATTAATCCATCTCTTTGTTTGTTATGCTTCTTTAAGTGTGTATGTACTTTGCATGGGACAATTCTTTATAATGATGATAATAGTAATTAATATGTTTTCAAATGTTTTATATTTCTATGGCTATAAGAATTATTTTTATTTGTCACACTTATTTTTATTTAAAACGATGGATATATGATATTAAAAATGTGCTTAAATGTTTTTACAATTTTTTTAGATTTTGTACTTTTTTATATTTTGATCTTTTTCAATTATTATTATTATTATTATTTTATTACGGTATCAAATGTTGATACATTTGACCAAAAAGGTTGAATTGTTGATTTGTCAACTAACAAAAAAAATCCTTTTGGGGTTGGTTTTAAATTTGTTTTTTATTTCTATCATCAATAGAAACAATTATTCTTTGTCGCATTTATTTTGCTTTAATATGGTTAATAAACACAGAAATAGGAATTAATACTTTAAATAATGACTTAATGAGAGTGAATTGAATAAGGAAAAATGTAGTGATTCAAATTACATTTATGAGGGACCAAATTAAAAAATAAGGATATTTTAATTAAACAAAAGCTCCACACTATCATTTACACTTTTAATAATAGTATAGATATAGATATATTGATTTAATACACCATCATTTAGAAACTAGCCATCCATTCATCACATGCAACTATGCAAGTGTAATCATGTGCGGAAAAGATATGGTATGGGAAAAGTTTTGACCAATCAAAATCCATCCATGAATTTTGATAAATAACACCTGATTGGCTACTACATTTATAATTCCAGTTGATTGGTCAGAAAATTTTCAGATATCATATCTTTTCAATATCATAGTTGAACCCAAAATTGGAAAATATATTATATATAATATTTATATATACATTTAAGCCTCTAAACCTTTCTGTTTTTTCTTTCAGTTCTCTGAACATTACAATTAACAATTTAAAATATTCACAGAACTCAGAATTACTTAATTGAATTTCAAGTCGTGGTCTTTCTTTTTGAGAAAATGACAATAATACCAAAACACCATCATAGCAGTAAGAAATTTCACTTTAGAGCCCAAAATAACAAACAAATTAAAGGATTTATTTGCAGCCAACAAGAAATTTCCTTCTTTGGAATAAACAATAAAACCAAAAGTCCCTATTTGAAATAGGATCTCCTACGATAAAGATCGTACCCACTCTTACCCACAAAACGCTACATCTGTACATTGGGAATATCTCAATAAGGAAGCCATTACATTTTATAATTACTTCCTCGTCGAATGGTTGATCTTTAATCCCATATGCACGAAACCGCTAAGCTTTTCACTCATAGATAAATCACCAGATCTGATGCAAGATACAAAAGAATTGTGGATATTTAAAAGATAGCCAATTTGTTCAAAATACTACAATCGGAAATTGGATTCAGTCAGTGCAAGGCCCTTTGGAACAAACTTTATAGCCTTGCATTAGAAACATCTCACATGAAATAAAGCACAGAAGTACAGTAAGACATATTTCCAATGCAAGGCTGTAAAGGTGAACCCATAACTCGCCATGTGTTCCAATCCACAGAAATTGCAATTCTGTGACTCGTAACTCGCCATGTGTTTGATATTTATAGGTGAACCCATAGATTTTATTCTTAACAGAACTATGCTTGGTTTGAACTTATATAGGCAAAAGTTTCATTAGTTCTAGAATATTCTTAATAGGAACTTTGAAATATCACAAATATTTTGGGGTGCTTCAAATGTTCGAAGTGTAAATGGTTTATAATAAATTATTTTAAAAAATGTTAATGCCTTTACTTGTTGACTGAAATACAGAAAAACCTTGGATGAATTCACCAGCACGATCAGATTAATTTCAAAATGGGCTGATTTGGGCACTGGTGGTGAGCTACCTTGATGTTGAGCTCCCTGGTAGTGAGCTTCCTTGATGAGCTTTGTTGCTCTTTTAGAGGCCAAGGAATCAAATGTCAGAGGACTCGGGGTAGCTTACCCGGCAGGGACACTCCGATGGCTAAGTTAGCACAGTATAGTATTAGAGAGCTTGAAGATGATATAAGAGAATGAGAGAGCTAGAGAGCAGAGATTACCATCCATCCCCCCTTTCCCTCTGGGGGGTGAAGTCTTTATATACTAGAGTCCTCGTGGGTTAGGTGGAGCAGTTCCTGGATTCCTGCTGTGATGGGACCTGTTTTCGTGTTAGGTGGGGATAAAGCCACCAATTGGTAAGGTTGCCCATTTTCGCCTGACTTGGGGAGTGGGTGAGCTAATATAGCTGTTACAAGTCATAATCCCGTAAAATGCGGGGTACGATGGTGAGCTCCTCGGGGTTGTCAAGTCGGTGCCTGGGCCAGGCCGCTAGGTCGCACCTGAACCAAGCCGCTAGGTCACGCCTGTGCCAAGCCGCCTGCTCGCGCCAGGGTCAGGTTGCCAAGTTGTGCCAAGGCCAGGTCGCGCTAGGGCCAGGCCACCAGGTTGTGCGTGTGCCAGGTCGCGCCTATGCCAGGCCGCGCCTGTGTCGGGCCACGTCTGTGCCAGTCCGCGCCTGTGCCAAGCTACGCCTGGTGGGACACCATCAACTTAGCATAGGCAAGTTGTTGCCAAAGTGGTCCCGGGTGTCACCTACTTGTTCTGAGGTGCCAGGTGTCACAAGATCATTGGAGGGCCAAATCCGCCCTCATCATTTGCCCCCCACTCCCGAGCCGAAAATAACTCGGCGAAGGGAGTAGATTTCTCCTTTTGGCCCGGAATTCGATGAGCTCGTAAGCGCTGATTCAATTCCTTAGTCTGGGAGCGACTCGCAGTCCACTCCTGGATTTTGCCCATGCCGAAGAGGCAACTAGGTTTTATGCGGTGAGGTCTCCGCTAATTTGGTACTTTGTCCCTTAGGTCTCTGGGAGCGACTCGTAGTCCACTCTCCTTGATCTTGCCCATGCCGAAGAGGCGACTGGGTCTTAAGTGACGTCAAGGTCTCTATGAGGTGTCGGGCTGACCAGGTGCCGAGCTACCTGTGAGGGGTCAGGCTGACCAGGTGTCGAGTTGCCTGTGAGGTGCCGAGCTGCTTGTGAGGTGTCGGGCTGACCGGGTGCCGAGCTGCTTGTGAGGTGTCGGGTTGACCGGGTGCTGAGCTGCCTGTGAGGTGTCAGGCTAACCGGGTGCCGAGCTGCCTATGAGGTGTCGGGCTGACCGGGTTGATCGGGTGCCGAGCTTCCTGTGAGGTGTCGGGCTGACCGGGTGCCGAGCTGCTTGTGAGGTGTCGGGCTGACTGGGTGCCGAGTTGCCTATGAGGTGTCAAGATGACCGGGTGCCGAGCTGCCTGTGAGGTGTCGGGCTGACCGGGTGCCGAGCTTCCTGTGAGGTGTCGGGCTGACTGGGTGCCGAGTTGCCTGTGAGGTGTTGAGCTGACCGGGTGCCGAGCTGCCTGTGAGGTGTCGGGCTGACCGGGTGCTGAGCTTCCTGTGAGGTGTCGAGCTGACCGGGTGCCAAGGTCTCTACCAGTTCAGTACTGTAGCCCTTAGGCTCTGGGGGCAACTTATAGTCCACTTTTGTTGATTTTTGCCCATGCCAATGAGGCGGCTGGGTCTTGTGCAGTATTGTAGCCTTTAGGCTTTGGGAGCGACTCGTAGTCCACTCTTGGACTTTGCCCATGCCGAAGAGGCAACTGGGTCTTAAGTGATGAGGGAGTCTTTATCAGTTCGTCAGTTCGTGCCAAGGCCAGGCCACTAGGTTGTGCCTGTACCTGGTCGCGCCAGTTTCTAAAAAGTGATGAGGTTTTATCCAAATTGAAAGTAAAGTTGGTAGAGCTGCTTAGTCTGTTAGCTCCCTGCATAGTCTTTGAGTTCATAAAAAATGGAAACCATAAAGCGAGAGCTTCAGTTCCTAAAAAGTGAGGACTTAGCTTTCTGGGAGAAGAGGACTTAGCTTTTGTAGGATGAGAACTTATCTTTTTGTAGCGTTTCTCACAGACGATGCCAAATGATGTAACCGTTTCTGGTTACGTATCAGTTTTTTTTTTTTTTTTTTTTTTGTGATGTATCAATTTTTGGCTAAGTACGTCGTCATCTCGTCTGCTCCCATGTGGTCGGTGACTCGGAGGATAAAGTGGATCTCCCTAGTGGCGAGCTGCCTAGTGGTGAGCTACCTTGATGCCGAGCTCCCTGGTGGTGAGCTTCCTTGATGAGCTTTGTTGCTCTTTTAGAGGCCTGCAAGGAACCAAATGTCAGAGTACCCGGGGTGGCTTACCCGGTGGGGACACTCCGATGGGTAAGTTAGCACTGCATAGCAGTAGAGAGCTTGAAGATGATATAAGAGAATGAGAGAGCTAGAGAGCAGAGATTACCATCCATCCCCCCTTTCCCTCTGGGGGGTGAGGTCTTTATATACTAGAGTCCTCATGGGTTAGGTGGAGCAGTTCCTGGATTCCCACTGTGATGGGACCTATTTTCGTGTTAGGTGGGGATAAAGCCACCAACTGGTAAAGTTGCCCATTCCCGCCTGACTCGGGGAGTGGGTGAGATAATATAGCCGTTACGAGTCACAATCCCGTAAAATGCGGGGTACAATGGTGAGCTCATCGGGGTTGTCAGGTCGGTGCCTGGGCCAGGCCGCCAGGTCGCACTTGAGCCAGGACACCAGGTCGCGCCTATGCCAGGCCGCCAGGTTGCCAGTTGGTGCCAAGGCCAGGTTGCGCCAGGGCCAGGCCACTAGGTTGTGCGTGTGCCAGGCCGCACCTGTGTCAGGCCACGCCCGTGCTAGGCCGCGCCTGTGCTAGGCTATGCCTGGTGGGACACCATCAACTTAGCAAAGGCAAGTTGTTGCCAAAGTGTTCCCGGGTGTCTCCTACTTATTCTGAGGTGCCAAGTGTCACAAGATCATCAGAGGGCCAAATTCGCCCTCATCAAGTCTATCTATCATCCATTTGTAGTACTGCCTCAAATAATAAAGTCTTCCTCATGTTTCCAATTTTCCATCAATTCCCCATGTACATGGAATGCAAAATGTGGTGTGGCTATATCAAATTAAATCACCTGTGGTGTATTCATATCAAACTAAATTTCCCAAATGTGGTGTGTTCAAATCATTTTTGTGTCAAAAGTCAAATCATTTTTATAGCATTTGAGATAGTCACAACATCATGATAGGAAATAAAATCAAGGGTAAATTACAAAGACCCCTGATGGTGCGCAATCCGGACGGTCCTAGCTGTCAACGATCTTGCCTTGGGCTGGAGCAAAAGGTGCCTGACACGGAGGAGAAAGCGAGTAATCTTCGGGGAAGAACCCAGTGAGAGTGCTCCGAAGCTCAAGTTAGTATTTCCTCAAATGCAAGATAAAAAACCAGATGGCGCAAAGTTATCACATACCTCCTTCTTGGGGGGGAAGGGAGCCTTTTATAACCACTTCGCGCACTCACTCCCAAGCTCCTGTCAGGTCGGGTATCATTACCTCTGCACTTCTACTAGTTCGGGTGTCATCACCTCTGCTGGGGCAGACAACCGCCACTGCTCTCTTTGTCGGAGCCGTCTCTGTGACTGGAGGTGGCAGTGGCAGGTGGCCGTTGAAGTGCGGTTGTTCAGTGTCAGATCCTAAGTTGGTCAGGTGCGCCGCCTCAGGATACGGACTCCTTTGGTGTCAGGTCAGGTACAGTTGTTCAGCTCGGTGTCCTGGAGGCGAAGTGGTGGAGTGGTGTGCAAGGTGAAGTCTTGAGTTCGGATAGAGGTGTGGCCCGAACTGCCCTGGGGCGGGCCAGTTTGGGTTGTTGCCCTTTGTGCTCCTCGTAAGGCCCGGGGTCAAAGGGACAGTTCGGGCTCCTTGTGGGGAGCTCGGACCGCTGGTTCCTCCTTTCAGAGCTCGCGCCTTGGGCGTACTGTCGTGCCGAGCTGTTGCCTTTGCCACGTGTTGAGTGGTTACGAGGTCGGCCAAATCTTCCTTCATCAATTGCCCCCCACTCCTCGCGCTAAGGGGCTTGCCTTGGCACGGGGAGTTCACGAGGTGGCGGGTGGATTTTACCCGTACTTCAGACTGGTTTGACTGATAGCGCGAAGTGCGCGTTCGTCAGGAGATTTTTGGGTTTCTCGAGTGCCAAAAAGCCAGGACACGCGCCAATCCGTTTATAAATGCTGGAAGACGTGACAACGTGCATTTATTTCAAAATTTAAAAAAATGCGCCGCTGGGAGACGTGACAGCGGGCGTTATTTCAAATTTGAAAAAAACACGCCACTGCCGCCTTTAATGCGGGGAGATGTGCGTCGGCGCTGCTTCAGTTTCAAAAGACGTGCGACCAGTCACGTCTCGGTCTTAGGAGACGTGCGATCAGCGCGATCGTGGGCCGTTGGATTCGCCTCGATCAGAACCGTCGGTTTTTGGTCACTTGTGGGTATAAATAGTGGGGGACCCAGTCGCTTTTCATTGCCATTCTCATGGGTTTTGCTTCTTGAGCTCGCGTCCAATTTTTTATCTCGCGTCCAAGTTTTCGTAGTCCGTTTGCCTTTTTTCCGGGTGAGTCTACTTTCTTCCTGGTATCCTTTTCCTCCCGATGTCTAGCTCGGATAGGTCAGACAGTACTTCGAGGGGGTCAGATGCAGGTTCTACGAACCGAGTTGTATCCCCCCGACAACCTTAGTGAACCCGAGGTAGAGCTCGAGCTCGAGGAAGAATTCGAACCCGTAGGCCGAGTCGCCTCGGGTAGTTTGGCGTCTTCCTCCCATTGAGGCCGGACGTTAGACAAGTTTGCGCCCTCGACCATGACGCCTGGGGGGCTTTACTCCCTCATCACTCAGTTCAACTTGCCTAGGGAGTACACTTACTTCATACCCTCGGGCGACTTCCCTTGGGAACACGGTCCCGTTGAGATCGTGATATTCCGGGAGCAGCTCGTCACTGGGTTGCGCCTACCTTTCCACCCCCTTATCGTCGAGGTTATGAACCACTTCGGCGTTACCGTCGGCCAGCTTCACCCGAATTCTATTCGTAACTTGGTGGGGACTATTTCCCTCTTTTGCGAACAGATCTTGGCTTTAGACCTGGAGATCTTTTCTTCCATTCTAATGCTTAAGAAGCAAGCGGGTCCCCTTCTCGGGCGTAGGCAGGCGTACTATTTGTCTCCTCGCCCGTGGTTTAAGCTTTTAAACGATTTACCCAACAAGGTCCCGGCGTGAAAACGGGACTACTTCGGAGTGCGAAGTGAAATGGGGTGGCCGTTTCAAACCAGGTGGGGGACGGCTGCCCCCGATGCCGGTGTTACGCTTGATAGGGAGACGGCGAAGGGCCTCCGGGAATGGGCACGACTTGGGCTAAAATGCCACCATTATCTGACGGAGGCCAAGCTCATCGAGCCCGGTCTGAGTTTAGGTAGGTTCCTTGCTCAGAGGCTTGCCTTTTGTTTTGCTTTCCTATCTGTCGTTTTCTTGATGCCGAGCTCTTTTTGCAGGTGCGATGGACGTAGAGAAGACTCGCGGTGGGAACCTGTTTCATGTCATGAAGAGGAGGAAGCGAGTCGCCAAACGGATTCGTGCCGAACTACCCCGGGATGTGGAGTCTGAGGTACCGGGCTACCCGTCAGTGGACCCGTTACGCCGAGGCTGCTTATACGGGGGCTCCTGCTTACACCGAGTCTGCTTATACGCGAGTTGGGCCTTTAGGCTCGGGAGGCCAAGACGAGTTCAGGAGCGTGTCGTCGCCGAATTATGCTCTTCAAAAAAGTAGGGAGGCCATTTACCCTGAGGAGGTCGCGGCGTGGACCGAGCTTCCTTTGAACCATGTAGCCGGGCGTGCTGCCTCTCATGTCATGGTGGTAAGTTAGCGACTTTCTTATCGGGCTTCTTGTCATTACCTTTCTTGCTATTGCTCTTTTGAATACATTATTTTTCCTTTTGGTAGGTGAACTCCTCCATCCATGCCTTAGCGGCCCAAGCGAAAAGGAGCTCGAGGCGGGCACGAGCTGCCGAAGAGGCTTCCCGTGCTGCCGAGACGGCTTCTCGGGCTACTGAAGCAGCTTCTCGTGCTGCACAGGCCAGACTGGCGAGTTCTCAGAGAGACACCGAGGCCATGGGAGTGGTGGTGAAGCATATGGCGAACCTAAGGTTGGACTTGCAGCATCAAGTTGAATACCTTCGAGAGGATATTAGGGAGAGGACAAAGATTTTTTCTCAGGGCATCGAGGATGCCAAGAAGAAGGCAGTCGAGGACTATATCGCCTTGCCGCGCTTTGACGACCTGATGGTGGGCTCGTACAGAAGGGGCTTTAAACTGAGCCGGTGGATGATCCGAAATACGTACCCCGAGCTCGATATTAGTGCCATAACCACTTCGCGCATTACTTAGGAGATGGCCAACGCTGCTGACGGTGAACCGGATTCTGAGGACGAGGCAGGACCTTCGGGTATCGTTAAAGTGCCTTATGATGGTGAAGAAGTACCTCCGGGCCTGTGAGCTCGCTTCTGTTGTTTTTTTTGGAAATGTAAACAAAGTATTTTGCAATGGAATGATTTTCTTTTGGTTAAGTGTTGGTCACTCTTTCTTCCAAACTGACCGAATTGCCGATGTCCCTATTAGTTCGTTGTTAGCACTTTGCCTGAGCTTTTGGTTGACATTTTTTGCCTTTGCTTGCCCATGCCGAGGTCCTTGTTAGCTCGGCATTCTAGCCCTTAGGCTTTGGTAGTGACTTAGTCCACTTTGCTTGGTGATCTATAGGTAGTATCGTCTCAAGTTAACGACGTTCCACGCTCGGGGTACTTTTTTGCCCTCTAAAGTTTCGAGCTCGTATGCTCCCCCGAGCACTCTCTTTACTCGGTAGGGCCCTTCCCAATTCGGTCCAAGTTTGCCCACGTCGGGCTCAGGTGCCATGATTTTATGGAGAACCAGGTCGCCGACACAGAAGTTCCGCTTTTTTACTTTGGCATTGTAGTACCGAGCTACTCTTTGCTGGTAAGTTGCGGTCCGGATGTACGTGATGTCTCTTACCTCGTCCTGTAGGTCGAGGTTGGTACGTAACTCGTCTCCGTTTGTCTGATCGTCATATGCTTCTAGTCGCAATGTAGGTATTTTGATCTCCGCTGGGATTACCGCTTCAGTGCCGTAGGTGAGGTTAAAGGGGGTCTCTCCCGTGGCGGTTTTTTCCGTAGTTTGGTGAGCCCATATTACACTTGGTAGCTTGTCCGCCCACAACCCTTTAGCTCGGTCTAGTCGCGCTTTTAGTCCGCAGAGGATAACTCTGTTCATTACTTCTGTTTCACAGTTTGCCTGCAGGTGCGCGACCAGTGTGAAGTTCTGTCGAATCCCAATATATTGGCACCATTTCTGAAACTTGATGTCCTCGAACTGCTTGCCATTGTCGGAGATCAGTACCCGAGGTAACCCGAAGTGACATACTATGTTCTTCCAAAAGAAGTTCTGTACGTTTTGAGCTGTAACTGTTGCAAGATGTTCACCTTCTATCCACTTTGTGAAGTAATCTACCGCCACCACTAGGAACTTCCTCCCACCTGTTGCTGGCGGGAATGGCCCCAGGAGGTCGATGCCCCATTGCGCAAAGGGCCATGGGCTGGTTAGATACTTAAGGTCGGCGGCAGGCTGATGGTGGATATTGGCATGCTTCTGACATTTGTCGCATTTTCTGATAAGCTCAACGGCCTCTGCCTTCATCGTTGGCCAGTAGTACCCTTGTCGAAGTGCCTTTTGGGCGAAGGCTCTGCCCCCCAAGTGTCCGCCGCACAGACCTTCATGAGTGTCGCGGAGTACGAGCTCGACTTCGGCAGGTCGCAAGCAACGCAGGTAAGGGAGCGTGTAGGACCGTCGGTACAGCCGTTCGTCTATTATGACATATTTGGCTGTCTGGCGCTGCACCCTTCTGGCTGCATTGCGGTCCACAGGGAGGGTCTCATCTAGCAAGAAGCTCGCAAGTGGGTCGATCCAGCTCGGCTCTGCTTCAAGGATGGGAGCGACCTCCTCTGCCCCACCGAGAATGCTAGGCCGAGGTAAGTCCTCTATGTACACGGTTCTCATGGCGTTGTGAATGATGTTGGCTAATCGGGACAGGGCATTGGCCTCAGTGTTCTCTGACCTCGGGATTTGCTTGATGAAGTGTGACTGGAAGTTGAGCAGAGCCTCCTTTACCTTTGCCAAGTAGGCGATCATAGTTAGCTCGCGTGCTTCGTATTCGCCCATAACCTGGTTGACCACAAGCTGGGAATCACTGCAGATAACTATGTGTTTTGCTCTTACCTTTTGCGCTAGGTTCAGCCCGGCTATCGATGCCTCATACTCCACCTCGTTGTTGGATGCCGTGAACTCAAAGCGTAGCGCGTATTCCAATTTCGTGCCACTCGGGCCGCGCAGCACTATTCCAGCCCTGCTGCCCTATTGGTTCGATGAGCCATCTACGTGAAGGATCCATGGCTCCTCATCCCAGTTCGCGTTTGGCCTAACTAGGAAAGATGCCACCTTGGCTGCTACTTCACGGGGTTTGTACTCTATTGGTTTGGGAGCTCCGGGCTCACCCGAACTGGGGATCTCGGGCTCAACCGGCCTATTGACTTCGAGGCTGAACGTGCACTCGGCGATAAAATCTGCTAAGGCTTGGGCCTTAATAGCAGTTCGTGGCTTATACTGGAGGTCGTACTCGTTGAGCTCGATGGCCCACTTCGTCAGCCAACCGGAAACCTCGCGCTAGAGTAAGACTTGCCTCAGAGGTTTGTCAGTCAAGACGATGACATTGTGAGCCTGGAAATATGGGCGGAGTTTCCGAGCTGCAATTATCAGTGTGTATGCCAACTTTTCTATCTGCGGGTATCTCGTCTCTGCTCCCTGCAGAATTTTACTAACATAATAGTTGGGTCGTTGGACCCGATCTACTTCTTTTATTAGTACCGAACTGACCACCTCGTCGTTTGCTGAGAGGTACAGTTCTAAGACCTCGCCCTCCTCGGGCCTGGTTAAGATCGGCATACTAGCGAGGTAGTTTTTTAGCTCGTCGAACGCGAGCTGGTAGTCTCGGGTCCATTCGAACCCTTTGCCTTTGATTGCTTTAAAGAAAGGCAGGCAGCGGTCTGCCGACTTGGACATGAAGCGGCTCAGAGCAGTTATGCGGCCATTTAGCCTCTGAACCTCTTTTACTTTTCGGGGTGGTCTCATATATAGGATGGCCTTTATCTTGTCCGGGCTGGCCTCAATACCACGCCAGTTGACGATGTACCCTAGGAACTTACCCGAGGTGACACCGAAGACACACTTGTTTGGGTTCAGTTTCATGCTAAATTGACGCAGAATTTTGAAGACAAAATCTAGGTCTTGTATTAATTAATGTGAGAACTGTGTCTTGACGACCATTTCGTCTACATAACATTCTATCTTCGTGCTAATTAAGGGTTGAAACAACTTATTCACAAGTCTTTGGAAGGTCGCTCCAGCATTCTTCAGTCCGATGGGCATGACCTTGTAGTAGTACAGGCCGAACTCGGTTATGAAGGTGGTTTTTTCCTCATCGGACTGGTCCATCCTGATTTGGTTGTAACCCGAGTAGGCGTCCAAGAAGCTTAGCAACTCATGTCCCGAGGTCGCGTCCACTAGGCGGTCAATTCTGGGGAGGGGGAAGCAATCTTTCGGGCAAGCTCAATTCAGGTCGGTGTAGTCGACGCACATGCGCCACTTGCCGTTTGCCTTTTTTACCAGCACTGGGTTGGCTACCCAGCTCGGGTAATGAACTTCCCTTATGAAGTCTTCTGCGAGGAGCTTTTCGACCTCCTCGTCGACTGCCCTCCAGCGCTTTGGGGCTAAGTTGCGTTTCTTCTGTCTAATGGGTCTGACTACAGGGTCAGTATTAAGTTTGTGAGTTATAAGGCTGGGGTCAATACCGGGCATATCGGTCGCGGACCATGCAAAAATATCTAAATTTTGAAGTAAGAAACTCACCAGTTCGGTTCATAGAGGTTCCTGGACGGAAGCACCGATCTGTAGCGTCTGAGCCGGGTCCGGAGTTGAAGTTGAGATTGCGACCGTTTCCTCTGTGGGCGAAGCTCATTCCTCGCCTTGCTTCGGTGGCCGCTCTAGTTCGAGGTCGTCGGCAACCTTGGTTTTTCCCTTCAGGGCGGCAACATAGCACTTGCAGGACTCAAGCTGGTCGCCCCGTGCTACCCCCAAACCGAAGTCTGTAGGAAACTTCATTGCCAAGTAGTAGGTGGAGACCACTGCTCGTAGGACATGAGTGATTGGCCGCCCTATTATGGCATTGTATGGGGAGGGGGTCGTGACCACCAGGAAATCGTGGTTGAGTCTGGCCGCATAGGGCCATGTGCCGATTTCCACAGGTACTGTTATTTTCCTGAGGGGTCTGACTTTCTCTCCACTGAAGCCCACCAGAGGAGTGTTCGCGGGCTTCAACTCGCTTCTCTGCAGCTGAAGCTGGTCAAACACCGACTTGAAGAGAATGTCCGCCGAGCTGCCTGAATCAACAAGTACGCGCCTGACTTCGAAGTCGCTGATCCTTAGTTTTATGACAAGCGCATCATCGTGGGGGTAGTGGACCCCTCGCACATCGTCTTCCGTGAAGAAAATCGGTTCCTCCGTCTTCGGCCTCTTCGGAGAGTTCTGTTCTTCTCGGGCAGCTTCGCGAACTGATGCCCGGGCCGCTGTCGAAGTACAACCTGCTACCACCGAACCTCCCACTATCACGTGGATGGTTCTCCGAATTGGCCTCTCTTCTAGAGGTTGTCTTTGCGACGGTTCAGCCGGCCTGCTACTGGATTCGGGGGCATCCCTACCGTGCTCCCCTTGCCAACCTGTCTTATTATTATTGTTATTATTATTATGCTGTACAAAATTTCTCAAGTAGCCGCGGCGGATGAGTCCCTCTATCTCGTTCTGAAGATTATTACAATGTTCGGTACTATGACCGTGATCTCTATGGAAACTACAGTACAAGTTTTTGTTCCTCTCGTTTGGGTTCCCTTTTAGGCGAGGTGGCCATTTTACGTACGGGGCGTCTTTGATCGTCATCAAGATCTCGACCCGCTTCGTGTTTAAGGGTGTGTAGTCCGTCTGAGCTGCTAAGGGAGCTCGGAACGGCTGGCTCGACTTCATCTCCCGGGCTAGGTTTTTTCTTCTGTCATCTGGGTTGGAGGGCTCGCCTTCCCTCTTCCTTTTCTCGATCCCGCTTTCGATCCTTTGGTTGATCTCCTCCTCTGTTCTCATGAACTTATCCGCGAGATTGAGGAATTCGGCTACGGTCGCGGGTTGGCTAGCTACCATGTGCCATTTGAACTCCTTGTGTGTCACTCCTCTCTTGGCTGCCGCGAGCTGCACCGCGGGGTCCAGCCGCGGTATCTGCAAGCACGCGTCATTGAACCGCTTGATGTAGCCCCGGATGGACTCTCCTTCCCTCTAGACTACTCCGAAGACGCTTTCCTCGGTTCTGGGGCACCGCTTGCTGGTAATGAAGTGTGCGGTGAAGACCTGCACGAACTGGGTCTAGCTTCTTATTGACCCGGGGGCCAGGTTCCTGTACCAGGTGCGGGCCCCCCCTGAAGGTGGTGGTGAAGGCCACACACATGCATGATTCACTGGCCCTTGCTAGGTGCATTTGGGACTGGAAGGCATCGACATGGTCGTTGGGGTCGAAGGACCCATCATACTTGTCTAAAGGGGGGAGTTTGAAATCTCTGGGCATGGGGACTGCAAGGAGTTCCGATGAGAGGGGGGAAGGAACTGAGAGAATAGGGGCAGCTTTTACCTCATCCGAGCTTGTCTCTTCTTTACCTCGGAGCTCGGGCAGGACATGGGTGGCAGTTCGGTGACTTCGCCGGCGTCATCGTTGTTGAGTGGTCCTGGTACTGGCGCTGCTGGCCTCTGTGTTGCCAAGCTCAATGGGCCTGGACTGTTGGTAGTCCACTGCTAGGATGCTGAATCGGTTCTCTGTGGGCGGGAGCTCAGACTTGGAGTGCCGAGGTGCTGACTTGGCGGGCGAGGTTCCCGACCCGTCAGTGAGCTGCGAGGCGGGGGCGACTTTTCTTTCCCCCCGGCCCGGGGATGAGGCCTGACTCGTGGGGGGGTTCTAAAGTTGGGAGGCTTCTCCTCGGTGATGGAATCCACCCTGAGGGGAGGGCTTAACCGGCTTTGGAGCAGGGTGCCAAGGTGGAAGCTGTGGTTGGTTCAGAGGCAGTTGGGGGAACTATTGTTGATAGTGATACTGAGAGATGTGGTGCAGTACTTGGTGCTGCTGGAGCTGATGCTGTTGGGACTGTTGCATTTGGGCTTGCATTGCCCACATGCACTACATCAAGTCATCAAACTGGTTCTAGCTAGTCGCTAGGGGAACAACAGTTGGTTCGGTAAAGGTTGTCTCGACAGGGAGAGGAGGGAGGGGGACGTTCATGACGGGAAGGTTCACGGGCGCCACTATTCGTGGTGTACTCAAGCTGGGGATCCCATCCACCGGAAGGGGGATGGTGAACTGTCCGATGCACACCACGGGGACTTGAAGTTGTTCCCTGGTGGCGTTCATCTCCGTGCCATGTCCGACATTGCTGGAAGAAGCCATGAGTGTTGGGGTTTTTTGGAAAAAAGGGGTTATGAGAGTTTTAGAGGGAGGCTTTTAGCAGCGTTTCTCACAGACGACGCCAATTGATGGTGTGCAATCCGACCGGTCCTAGCTGTCAACGATCTTGCCTCGGGCTGTAGCAAAAGGTGCCTGAAACAGAGGAGAAAGCGAGAAATCTTCGAGGAAGAACCCGATGAGAGTGCTCCGAAGCTCAAGTTAGTATTTCCTCAATGGCAAGATAAAAAACCAGATGGCGCAAAGTTATCACATACCTCCTTCTTGGGGGGGAAGGGAGCCTTTTATAACCACTTCGCGCATTCACTCCCAAGCTCCTGTCAGGTCGGGTATCATTACCTCTGCACTTCTGCCAGTTCAGGTGTCATCACCTCTACTGGGGCAGACAACCGCCACTGCTCTCTTTATCGGAGCTGTCTCTGTGACTGGAGGTGGCGGTGGCCATTGAAGTGCGGCTGTTCAGTGTCAAATTTTAAGTCAGTCAGGTGCGCCGCCTCAGGATACGGACTCCTTTGGTGTTAGGTCAGGTACGGTTGTTCAGTTTGGTGTCCTGGAGGCGAAGTGCTAGAGTGGTGTGCAAGGTGAAGTCTTGAGTTCGGATAGAGGTGTGGCCCGAACTGCCCTGGGGCGGGTCAGTTCGGGTTATTGCCCTTTGTGCTCCTCGTAAAGCCCGGGGTCAAAGGGAGAGTTCAGGCTCCTTGTGGGGAGCTTAGACCGCTGGTTCCTCCTTTTAGAGCTCGCGCCTTGGGCGTACTATTGTGCCGAGCTGTTGCCTCTGCCACGTGTTGAGTGGTTACGAGGTCGGGCCAAATCTTCCTTCATCACCCCCATGTACTAGAGTTAGGCTTTAGTCAGGGCAAAGCCCATTCGAGCATCCTTTACTGCCTTGCATTGAGAATACCTCCATACTTATGTGCTTTATTTCATGGGGAGAGGTTTGCCCTGATGAAAGCCGATATCCATGTATTATGGGATCAGTGACAATTACACCTTAAACTTTCACTTTTTGACAATACCCCATCTGTTAAGTTAGATGACAAAGTGCATCAAATTACCAAAATATTCACATGATTTTTTTTATTTTCTTTTTCTTACCCTTTTTTCTTAAACCCTAATTGACCCAAAAATACTTTCATTTTCTCCCAAACAAAATTAGCTAGAATAACAAGAATCATTTCAATGATAGAGAAAAACAATGTTTTAAATTCTTATTTCATTTCACTGATATGAATGTCTCTTCATCTTAAAATATAAAAAAATATGTACTCCTTTCTCCAATAAATAAAAAAAAAGAACAAATGAAACCTTAACTTTATACCTATTAAAAAGCAATCTCTACCATTTTATTTGAATGTTGAGTCTAGCTAGAAATTTGAAGGATCCATTTGAACAATTGAGAGGATTTCAATATTATATATAGAAAGTTAATCAAATTATAAAGCATTCAAATAAATAAGAAAATAATAGTTTGGGGATTGAAAAAAATTTAAACAGCTGAATGAGATTTTTTTTTTCTAGAATTTAATTGATGAAATGAAACTTTAACGAAAGTGGTATTTGTTGCAAAGTAAAAAATCAGGAGATCTTTATCGTAAATGAAAGATTAAGAGGTAATTGTCATCGAGTATGGGGGTGTTTGTAATTTGGTCTAAATCATACGGGTCAGACCCGATACTGATTTTGTGGACGTTTTTTTCAATTGCCCCTTGGTTCTTCTGTGTGAGGACTGAGGACTGAGTAAGGTAGGAAAAAGAAAGTGGGTTTTTATTTCCTCCAGTCGTTTAGTGTGGTGTGGGGTGGGGTGGTGAGCTCCTCCTTCGCACTCTCAACCATCAGTGCCACATCATCGGATAGTATTCCATCCCAGCCAGTGGGATGAAGCCGCAGAAGATAACCCTCTCACTCTCGCCCTCCTGTTGTCAATCCGTTATCCAATCACTCACCCATCAATTCTATAACCACACAAACTCAAGCCCTCATCTCATCCTTACATTCACTCTATTAAAATCTTCCTCTCCTTATCTTATACTTTGATTTCCTTCCCCACCCACAGGCCACAGCCAAGAGCGTTACGCCCCAGAAGAAAACAATGGCTACTGTCACCTCTGCTGCCGTCGCCATCCCCTCATTCACCGGCCTAAAGGCCGGCGCCACCGCCAAGATCTGCGGTGCCTCCAAGGTGGCTGCTTCTCCTGCCCCCATGGTCGGTGTTAAGGCTTCGCTAAAAGAGGTTGGAGTGGCTGTCGTCGCCACCGCTGCCAGCGCAGTGCTTGCCAGCAACGCCATGGCCATCGAGGTCCTTCTGGGCAGCGACGATGGAGGATTGGCGTTCGTGCCCAGCAACTTCAGTGTAAGCGTTGGGGAAAAGATCGTCTTCAAAAACAATGCTGGGTTCCCCCACAATGTGGTGTTCGACGAGGACGAAATTCCTTCCGGCGTCGACGCCGGTGCCATCTCCATGTCCGAGGATAACCTTCTCAATGGCCCCGGCGAGACCTACTCCGTGACGTTGAGAGAGAAAGGTACCTACACTTTCTACTGTGCTCCTCACCAGGGAGCTGGCATGGTTGGCAAAGTGACTGTTAACTAAGTCATCATGGATGCCTTTTGTAAGGATGTCTAGCTCTCATTTTTTTTTTCTTTTCTTTTTACTACTACTACTCAATTAAGGATTAAGGTCGGTCATGGGCTTTGTTGTTTTCTCGTTTCTATTTCTTTTCGGATAGTAGAATTCTGAGGGCTGAGGGAGAGAATGGATGAATGAATATGAAATGATGAATCAAAGTTCAAAGCACCTTCTACCTGTAATTTCATTTTCTCCATCTAAACTTGTAGATTTCGTGTTGTTCTTATATCAAGCCTTTATGTATATCTAATACTACTACTCCTGTTTGCAAATTCCATGTCCTTTTGCTTTGAATGAAAAAAAAAAAAAGAAAAATTTCAACTTCCTTTCCATTTACAGTTTGTGGGGTGGGGTGGGGTGGGGTGGGGGTGCTAGGACTTTGGAAGAATTTGTTAGGCTCTGTTTGGATAATTTTTTTGTTTTTCAGCTTTGGACTGTCAAGTGGGCATACCCCCTTGTTCTTTTTTTTTTCTATTTTAGGTAATTTGCTGAAACCTCCCCTGAAGTTTAAGTTTAGTAATTGCAATCACCTCCCCTGAACTTTCGAATACAGTTTCAAGTAGACCCTCTCTGGTAGAATCTTATAAAAAAAAGGCATGAAAAAGTCTAAAATACCCGTGCAGAGTTACTATTAAGGCTGGTTCCTAAAAAAAATACAAACTTTATGAACAAGAAAAATAAAGAGAATTTATGGCAGCTTTGGTGATTGATATGGAAGGAAAATTTGGAGAATAAATCAATTTCAAAAAAGAGATTCTAAAATACCCGTGCAGAGTTACTATTAAGGCTGGTTCCTAAAAAAATACAAACTTTATGAACAAGAAAAATAAAGAGAATTTATGGCAGCTTTGGTGATTGATATGGAAGGAAAATTTGGAGAATAAATCAATTTCAAAAAAGAGATTGTAAGGGTTTGAGGCAATGATTCATATGAAGAGAAGATTAGAAAAATAAACATTTTTGTTAAAAGTAATTGCATGGGCATTTTGGACATTTTCATGCCTTTTTTTTAAGAAAATTAATTCTACCAAAGAGGTCTACTTGCAACTATGTCAAAAAGTTCAGGAGAGGTGATTGCAATTACCAAACTTTAGGGAAGGTTTCAACAACAACCAAAAACTTTAGGGGAGGTTTCAACAATTAACCTTTATTTTATTTTTAATAAAGAATGCATTTTGAGTATGCTTGGGGTGGATTGGGCCATTCTAAAGCTACATGAAGCCTTTGCCTCAAGCCAAACATGAATTTAGGTTAAACTGGAAATTTCAGGAGTAAGCCCAGACTAGAACACAAGAATCCAAAATCCAACCTGTTTCAATATGTGGGCTGAGCTTAGGGGTGTCAGCAGTATTCGAAAATTCGATTTCGAATTCGAGATTCGACATAATTGAATCGAATTCGAATATCTAACTGGTTGAATTTAGTTAACCTATTCATACCAAATAGCTAATTGGATTCGAATTCGGATATGACCTTATTCGATTCGACAAATATCCGAATTCAATCAATTATTTAATTCTTATATATAATATATATAAATTTTAAATGTTTTATATAATTTATATGTAATAATTATATTATATAAATAATTTATATATTTATATACTTTATATAAATAAAATATTTATTTTATATATTTATTAATTACCTAAAATAATTAATTAGTCAAATTCAAATCAAACCAAATATTCGAATATTTAATCGGATTCAAATTTGATTATTAATTTTCAAATCGAATATCGAATCAAATTCGAATATCAGATTTTTTTTAATTGGATTCAAATTCGAATATTGCCTGATCAGATCCGAATTCAATCCGTTTACACCCTAGCGGAGCTCACCCATATTACAGCCTCTTAAAAACGACCATGTATTTATTTCTATCATCATGTTCATGAATGGAGTTTGTTCACTTATTTAATCATGAGCCAAATTCTAAGTCTTCGCTTCAACACCAAAAAAGGCAAATGCTATTGGTAAATTTTATCTTAAATTCAGTATTAGGTTGTCCACTTGTGACTTAAGCCCCCCATAAATTCTGAGGCAGAGGTTTAGCTTTACGGTGACTTCACCGTAGAATCATGCAAGAAAACGATCAATACTTCAATAGAACAGAGTCTGACATTTAAGTAAGGGGCTGTTTGATTAGTGTTTCTAAGCAGATCTTTCAATAGCCCCATTGACAATAAGACCACTGTACTTTTGGGGTTTTGTTTTTAAAGACCAAAACCGTTTGGTTCGCATTCTGGCCTATCGGGCAGTTATAAACAGTTTTTTTTCGGTATTTAACACAATACATTAATAACTCACAGAGATAATTGGTAATAGCAGGATTCCAATCCACATATCTTCGAATCTTTCGATCTATGCAATATCGAATGAAAAAATCCATTTCTTGAAATGATCTTTTGAAATTCCCATAGAGTGAAAGATGCATAAAAAAGATGCCCCAAACAGTACCTAAAATTTCGTTGTCTATTATCAAGGGAGAACAATAAAAGAAAGTAAGGTCACTAACTTTTCTCCACACTCTTCATGTTTGACATTGTCGACCACGAATTAACCAAGCGCTAACTGCCATCATCCGATCAGAACAGATTAGACAGAGGAAAGGGAGATGTGGCTACAGCAGATAACCAGTCATTATCATTCCTGCACTCAATCCTCTTCTAAAGCAAGTCAAAAACACCACACGCAACACCCATCAAAGCATAATCACACGCAACCAAGAACTCAGCGTACACAATTAATGAAGACCCTATCTATATATATTCCCACTTAGCTTTCCCAATTTCCTTCATCCCCGAAACATAAAACGTTATTACAATTTACAAACCATAAGCCAAAATGGCTGGTCTCAGCTGTGCTGCCGTAGCTCTGCCCTCATTCACAGGGCTGAGGGCCAATGCAACTCCTAAAACCGGTGGCGCTGCGAAGGTGGCCGTCTCGCCCACCCCTGTGGCTGTGGTCGGTGCCAGGGCTTCGCTAAAGAAGGTTGGAGCGGCGGTTGTTGCCACCACTCTTGGCACAATCCTTGCTACCAACGCCTTGGCGACCGACGTCCTACTTGGCGGGTCGTCGGGTTCGATGCCCAGCAACTTCGCCGCGAGCCCCAGAGAGATGGTGTTCGACAAAGATGCAGGGGTGTCTCATAATGTGGTGTTCGAGGACAGTCTCCTCCATAAGGAAGGTAACTACGCTGTCAACTCTGCCTCTTTTGATCATCACAAATTATAGTGTTAGAGCGAGGGCCGAAAAAAAATTGGCTATCATTGTTCGTCAGCCTCTGCTGTCTACAAGATTACAAGTACAAGGCTCTCCTTGCCTGACAGCCTTTTTTACTGTGTATCAGTAAAGTGGCATGATTGAATGAACACACACACGTTCACGAGAAGAGAGCCCTATAAGCAGTAGAGGCTGTGAAAAGAATTGGCTGAGGTGCTCGCTCTTGTTATCATAATTGTTGCTCCTTTTGAACTCAAGGTGTTTGTGATTTTGCTCCAACCATTTTGCTTCATTTCTTGGACATGTGAGGAGTCTCTTTGCATTAAGCCCATCAATATCTTCTTTCTAGTGGGATCTTTGTAGTGCATAGGCCATATGTTTCCAGAATTTACAGATACAACCCAAAATGATTAATCCCCACATTATCCTATCCCCATTAAGATTCAACTTAAAGTACACTAATTGATTATAAAAGAAACCCTGGGGGCTCTGCTCCTGCAAAAGCAGGGCCATTCTCTAGTAAGCTGCTGTATGCGGTGTTAAGCTACTTGTTCATTCCCTAGTGCATTGATGTAGTCAAGGATTAAAATTTGGTAACATATTAGGGTGTTTCGAGGTTTGACCTGTTTGCAGGCAAAGATCAAAATTTTGATACGATACATTCCATATTGGGCGTATCAATATCGTATCTTTTGAGCAGGTGTTTGGAGAATCCTCTCTTGGGTAGATGTTTTTAGTACCGATAGACCTCTGTATATTGATACTTTGAACCTTAGTTTCAGGGGTAAATGGGCTTAAACTGATCCTCTTCAAGCTTCAACCAGTTTGAAAAAACTGACAAAAAGTAAAAGGTGGTTAAAGATACCTCCCCATCGGCCTGAATCCATACTCAAAACCTTGGATGTTGTATAGTTGAACAGAGAACAAAATCAGAACACCATGCATTCTTATTTTTTTAATTTTGCATTCTAAATCTGTTCCACTAGAGGGATACTAAAAGGTACAACGCCATATTGCAAAAATGCAGAATCAGGTCGTCCGCGTGGGAGGCCATACAACATGATTTTCCATCCACCAACTGGTCTCTGTGTCCTGAGAAAGTCTCTGACGGAGCCACTACAGCTAGGTTCTTGTGCTGAATCGGAACCCTGGAAGTATTCACCACAACAGATTTTGTTTCTCAAGGGAACATACTTTTGCATGCAAGCTGATGGATTGGGCAAACCAGCCAAACTTGGAATCATGTGCACTGATCCTGGTTCGAATTGGGATGTGATATCAGACGGTAATATGCATCTTTCATCGAATCTCGTCGACGGTACGGCTGTGTGCTTGGATGTTGACTCTAACAACAACATTGTCACCAATTCATGCAAATACTCGAGCGAGGATCATACTCCTGATTCCGCAAGCCAGTGGTTTGAAATTGTTAGAAACTCGAAAACTCAACTCCCTCTACCAGTGAGAAATTCTCCATTGAATCCACTTCATCCGGAAGAGCAAATTCAATCGGAGAGAGATGTTCGGCATGGGGAAGAAGGGTTAAGCAACCAGTAATTACGTCTCTGATTCGTTATGTTAGAGTGCCTTCCCTTGTAGGTTTGCACAATTATGTTACGTAAGGAGAATAAACAATATATATATATATATATGTTAGCTTTCTTGTACATGTAAAAGCTCTGATGTCTGCTTGTACATAATCTGATGTCAATTACTGTTTTTTATTTCATTTTATTTTCCATAATAGGAAAATTAATGTAATCTCCTTTTGTGTCCTCCATTCAGACACCCTCTTTCTCTCTCTTTCTCTCTTAATTGATAACGAATAATTAGATTTTTTCCATTAATATGTGGATGTATGAAAAAATGACAATTATAGCGGTGTTTGGTGGTCTTTGGTGTGTCTTCTGGCTTGTGGGAGGTTCAAAAGACCAAAAAATGGTCTTTTCCCATTTGATATCGTGTAGACCGAAGGGTCCTAAGATCAACACACAGAAAGATCAAAAAATCCAACTTAGGAAGCTTCGAATGGTTAAATTGGGCCGTGCCCTCCGTGGCCCGTGCGGGGCATGGCATGATCATACGGATTGTGCTGGGCCTAGGGTTTCAGGTCCATGGGCCAGCACGACACAACACAACTGTGTGCTGTGCTGACTGTGACCTGCCTGCCAACACAGCCCAGTACATGGCACGGTTCAACCCGGCCCATATATATATTACATGATAATATAAAATATATAACATATTAATACAAGGTTTTAAAAACCGATCCGGAAATGGAATCATTCTAGCTACCGGTTTCCGGATCAACGATTCAACTGTATGGGTCAAACGGTTCGGACGGTTTGTATATTAGGGTTAGGGCAAATATTTTATATGAGATTTGGAAAAGGAGAACCGGAGTGGAGAAGTCAGCTGAGAAAGAAAAAAAAAGGAAGAAGAAAAGAAAGAAAGAGAAAGGAAAAAAAGAAAAGAAGAGAAAGGAAAGGAAGGATGGAAGAAGAAAAAAGAGGAGGATGGTTCGACGTCATCGGCGACAATAATGGCGACGGCGAAGCGGCAGCAACACACAGATCTGAGATCTGAGTTCTCGGATCTCAAATCCGAGATTCTCTACAACCTCTTCTTCTTCTTCTTCTTCCATAGATATGACACACGAACTCAGATCTGAGCATGTGTTTCTCTACATCTTTATACAATGAACCACTGTCTGGGTCAAACGAGAAGATGGTTCGACCACCCAGGTCAGTGGTTTTCTGACAAAGTCAACGGTTTTTTACCCAGGAACGGGTTAGGGTTGAAATGGAACCAGTTGCTTAGACGGTTTCCAGGCCAAACGGTCCGACCGTCCGTGTCAGCGACAGTTCAAAAACATTGTATTAATATATATAAATTTTCCAATTTTATTATTGCATATATAAACAATTGTATACATCAAAATTCATATTAAATAAAAATTTAAGACTTTTTTTAATTTTTTGTCTATATTATTAATTTACTTTAATTTATTATTATTTTTTTCAAATTTTTAAGAAAATATAACTCTCATGGCTTGATCAGTCCGCATCTTGGCCTAGACTAAGGCTTGGCCCGCAGACCAACCTGACCAGTAGCACGCCATGGCCATGGGCCATGCTGTGCCGGCCCAATTTACACCTCTAAAAATAGCCTTCCTAGCTGTTTTTAATAGTATAGTAACCACAACACGAATCAAACAGTATTGGTCTTTAAAAGATAAGACCCCAAAAGCATAGTATGTCTAGGGATGCAAATCGATTGAGTCATGATCTGATCCGAGATTCAATCCTATTTGGTCAAATTCAGATCTTTGAATCGGATCAGATTGGATTAAGATCACCCCTTATCCAATTCGAGAAGATCAGATCCAATATATGTCATATATATTTATAAATATAAATATATGTTATTTATTTATTTATAAATATACTATTTATATTGTATTTTTATAAATTTGTTATATTATTTATTTTTTATAAAAACATGTACAAGTCAGATCAGTGATTAAATCAAATCCAAAAATCCAACTTACTGATATGATTTGAATTCAAATCGAGGCCTATCAAATCTGATCAGATCTTCGGGTTGGATCCAATCCGATATGAACAGTGTCAAATCAGATTCGAATATACCCTGATTTGAATCCGAGCTGATCCATTTGCATCCCTAAGTACGTCTTCGCGTCTACTAGGCTGTTAGGAGGATCTACCTACAAAGACTTGCCATACAGCCCCGAATTGGGCTCTTGGTTCTATCTTTAGATCTTATGGATTCATGGCCTCCGAGGACACAATGGAAACCAGTGGAGCAACAGAATCAAAGGTTGATCCTGTAATTCCTCATTTCCTCTTAAAAACAGAACTATACGAGACAAGCCCGAAACTTTCAAGAACAGCTTCTTTGCCTCTCTCTGTTTATTAATTCCTGAAATTTAGAATTCTTGGTGCTCTTGATTAGTCATATTACAAATTACAGAGGAAGGTAATAAAAGAAAGATAGAAGTTAACTTATTCTTCTGTACAAGTACAAAAGTATGACTACAAGATGGCACATCGGTCTTAACTCTCGTCTCTCTGTGACGAGTTACTGACTTTAGAAGTCCCTTCCCTTCATCAAGGAGGGAATGGCTGGAGCTATGTGGTTAGAGCATCCGGAAGAGATGTGTAGCTACCGAGTACCTTGCCACCAACATCTGGGAAATTTTCATGTCCAGGCAAAGGGCTTACCTTCCCATCAGCTTCCACCAGGATCGGATACTTGAGAAGGTGGCCACACAATGGTGTCACCTCCTCAGCTGTGAACTTCTTCCAGTTATCCTCAGCTATACCATTCACTGTCCTTACACATTCCAATCTCTGAGGCTCCAAGAAGCTTTCATTGACCACACCAAGGTGCTCTGCCCACAAGGACATCCTATATCCATATACCTGCACACATAACCTACATAGTTTGATCTTTTTGCTTGGATTACCACAACTTTGGCAACAAAACTACAAGAAAACAAAACTGCTGGCTGCAGTTCCATTGATCCCTAACCAACAACCCATGCATGTGACCTAGATTGTTAACCTGAACTGCTTTGCTTTGACTGGCTGGGCAACATCTTAGATTCCCTAGAAAGTGAAATATGCTTAACTGAAAACCATGTATAAACATTACTAACCTGGCCATGTGGGTGTTTCTTCTTCACAGCCCATGTGTGATGGGGCTGATATGCACCCATAGCTATCTCAGTGTCCCTTGCACCAGACATAGATCGTTCGTTGATATTGGCTGACCCTAAAATGACATATTCGTCATCTACTATCATTCCCTTGGCATGTACATAAATCATAAATCGCCTGTTTTTTTGGGCAGCTGATGCCTGAAAGAATAGTTTTGGATTTAACCAAGTCAAATTTGTTGCTAGTGTAAATAACAAAGTCATGCTTATATCATTCTAGCAACTCATCCACTTTGGCATTAATATTCAGAAAAACAAAAAGAAAGTAATTAGGATGGCACATTTAATGGATAGCAAGATAACATTTTGTTTTCTTTTATTTGATAACAGTTAAGTAATACTGATTTTGAGAATTCACACAAACCTAGGGCAGCTAAGTAGTTTATATCAAGGTCAAGGGCAATATCCTGACGCTCTATGTTAAAATGGATTCAGGTGTTGTCATGTGGGTGTGGGTGCAGGTATGCATCTGGGAGTTGCATTCATCTCACTGTCAATGTGTTAGGATAATGGAACTTTGCTAATATGTATGCCAACTAGGACATGGTAGACTGAACATGAGATATATATTTTCCAACTAAGCAAACAATTATAAAGACCTTGCAGCAAAAGATGACAATTAAAGAACTTTAACATGCAACAAAAGAAGCATTGACAAAGGATGCAATAAAGAACTTTAAAAATGACAAAGAATAAATAAGAGGACAATAGGATGTATCTGGTCCTGTGTTGTATAACAAAATGCAGATTTAATCCCTTATGGTGAAGGGTTGGGGTTGAAGATGGAGACATGCTGAAGACGTGCAGGAGAATTTTTTTCCCTTATGTTTCCAAATTTCTACTCCATGAAATGCAGATTGAATCCTGTAGCTAGTCACATGGTGAAGGGCTGAGGTTGAAGAAGAAGACATACTGAAGACGTGCAAGAGAATCTTTTCCCTTTTGGTAAAGACAAGTCAAATATCTTTATAGTAGCAACAAGAAAAAGTCAAATGTCTTTATAAAGAATTCTTTTAAGGAATATTAGCTATTAGAAAGTGGAGACCATGTTACAGCTTATTTTAGGACGTTTTATTTCTAATTTAAATAAATAATTCATTTTGGTAGCTTAGGCCTATAGCTTTTTGTTAGGATCTAGCATGCAAAAATAGTTTTTTTCCCGTTTCACACATATGGCCAAAAGAAATTGGGTTTGACATTTTTACATGGAAGGACATGTCAGGATGAGTGAATACGAATTACTAAGTAGTAGCATACTAAAACTAAGATGCATCACCAAAGATCAGACGATAGGTGTGATATTGCAACTAAGTGGATAATTGGAATTTGCAGGCATGTAGCATTGTCTTGTCGTATAATTACCGCACCACCATTAGTGGATGAACTAATTGATTCAGGTATGTCCTTAGGTATTTGTTCCCTATTACCCAGACAATAGAAATTCAGGTAGTCTTGAGGATATGAATTCTCAAGCTGCATGGATTTTAGTTCCTTAGCAACAACTTCATACATCATTTGCATTGTCTGACCCTGCAAAAGCAAAGAAGCAAAAAGTCAAAACTACTTTCAAATCAAGTTTTATACTCATGTTTGATTTCTATACAAGTTCCTGATAAATTCTTCATGTAAAAATATATCAAAGACACACACACACCAACCATATTTAAGGTTTAAAATGAACCATATCGGTATCATACTATCATCATTCTGAAAATGCAAATATAATTGTTTTTCTTTCATTTTTTGATGGATAGTGTGAAGGTCTCAGTTAATACATAACCTTTCAACAAAAAAAGTGAAAATCTCAAGCTGACAAGTAAAATGCAGATTTGAGTCTTGAGCAGCTACTTTGTGCCACAAAAGCCAAATATTAGGCCCATATCCATTTCACCCCTCCCAAGACCCTAGATAGCTAGGATCGAATTTGGGTAATGGTACTTTTTAATGTGAAAACTTCATTAAACCAAAAATAATACGGGAAAAGTATAACTATAAATGGCCGATGGAAACATACCCCAAGAAGACAGACAAGTTCACAACAAAACAAACTAGTGTTAACTGTAGTATCCTAACATAACTCAGACCTATTTACACCATTCCTTGCTAGGTTTTTTGGTAAAGAATTGGCCAATCTTGATGACATGGCATACAAGGAGGATGATATTCATTGTTATTTATGAGTTATTCAAACTTAAACCGAAAATCAAAAGAGGCCTCTTCAAGTCCATCACTCTACTTGTGGCTTAAATAATTTCGCTTCGTTTTGGTATTGTTATTCGATTACCTATGTAGTAAGATCAAGATTAGGCAATTTGGAGGTCAAGTCAGTGAATTAGGGCCAATTTAAGGATAATTCAAGATTTTGTATTGTTTTTTGGTTATGTTGAGTTTTCTGAATTAGAATTTTATTATTTTTATTGTTTTGGTAGGTATTGGTTTTAGAAACAAACTTGTAATGTATCAAAATATAAACGTCAGAAGGTTGTTTAGGAGTTCTAGTAGATTCTAAGACATTCCAGCTATAGGTAGTGCTGGAAAGTACTTAAGAGCCATTAGATTAGGGATAAGCCTATATGAGGTCCACAATGTTGCTAAAAGGATTTATTCAAGAACTCCAATGTGAATGAAATTTGGTCATCAACATTAAACACCTGGTATAATTTTGTAAACAAGTAAAGTTGTGGATTGAATCATTTAATAGTTGACAAATCACATTACCTGCCAATAGAGAATTTCTTGCACAGATGCATCAGTAGGGAAACCCTCAGGCCACATTGGTATTACAATATACACTGCAAATCTCTCCTTAACTCTTATTTTGCTAGCAATTTTCAGTGCCAACTCCATTGGTATTAGATTATCAGCACCTGATAAGACCAAGAACACTAAACTTGAGAAATTTAAAATGCCAACTCCATGGGTGATTTCTGTTGGTCATTCATAAGTTAAGCTTTTATGGGCAGGCATCTTATTTTGAACTCTTGTATTCAGTTCCAGCCCTTGGATTGGAGCCTCACCAAACAAAGCAAGGGAAAAAAACCCTAGATTGCAACATAAGCAACCTTAAAATGAAAATACAAAATCCAAGAAAACTGAAATATCTTTGAGAAAGGAATCTTTTTTGGTGCCCAAGCCCATGCAAGCATGTCCAACACCATTCTCCCTCAAAGAATTGGGTCTGCTTGAGTGGGTTTACTTGTAGCTCATGCTAAAAGAATCATAAGCTTATATCTGGAGCATAAACCTTTAGTCCTTTTGATTGGATAGCATTGCAATATTTGCTGAACCAATCAAGCTATATAATTTAACAAGAAAACGAACAAAGATTGTAAGCACGGATTGGGACATAAGATGCACCATTACAATATAAGTTCAGTGGAAGAGAGTCTCTCCTGTAAGTGATGATACTTCAAAGTATATGAACTGTGTAATCCATATAGAAGAAGTTTCTACGAACCTGCATTTTTGTAAGATGGCCATCCATATGATGATCCAAGAAAATATTGATTTTCAATATATATAAAGTGCTGGGCAGATCTGATTGCTTGGACATATCCTGTTTGAATGCTCTTATCTATCACCAAGTTTTTCTCACAGATAAGTTTCTGCAATAGAATGTTACAAATTACACTTCACCCAAATTTCCTTTTCGCAATGAAAATTGAATAAAGAACAGGTTTCAATGTAAAATCTTAGTCAATTACTTTGAAAACCCACCATAACCCTATTCAATAATCAATATATAAATTGTGTTCAAAAGGAAAATAATGGTTTAATAGATATACCTGGTCATGAGCTAATTGAACATCTTTGGTAGGAAACCCTTTTACCGATCCAGAGTCAATAGATCGAAAAACCTGCCAAAGAAGAGAAAGTCAACCAAGGCTCGTAAATGCAAACCAATGAAATTAAATAAAGTAGTGTCACTATAGCAAGGAATTTGCACCATCCAAATCCAACCTGAACATGCCAGTTTTCAGCATCACCTTCCTTAGAAACCCACAAGATAGGATCATCGTTTGCAATATATGGGGATGGGCTAAGTATCCACGAAATTCTTTCCAATTTTATCAAAGCATCATCATCCCAACGAGAAACCCTTTTGAAACGTTTTCCAAATTCTGTCCATTTTGTTGCTTTCCTCCAGCGCTGCTCAAAGTTTTTAAGCACATCATATGCAGCAGGGCCTTCAATTTTGCAGTGCAAATCATGCCATGGTTGCCTTGGACCCTTAGTTTCTGCCTATTATTGAGACAGCCAAAAGACAAATGATCCAGATGACAAAAACTATTGGAATGAGATTATCATCAAATATTAAACTGTATAAACCAAGAAGTTCAAGACCAACTGTCCGCATACACTATAATGGTAAATATAAAGTTCTAGATGGTGAATTGCACTTTCATAGAAAGGCATGGTATTTTAGTATTGATAAGATAATACACAATTCAAATCTTTTTTTCCTAGAAACACTATTAACAGGCGACTGGTATAATGTACCCCCAATGTTTTCAAACATGGAGGTGTGATGCAAGGTGTTCCACTATCTGGAGGTGTGAGGCATAGTTCAGAACGCAAGAAGTGTAAACCTCCAGAGCACAAGGAGGTTTTTCTTCTTTCCTTTTGGTGAAAACTGACTTGTATTAATAATGAGGATGCATAACCCAGAACCCAGCCCAGGCTCAGGCTATAGCCCTTAAGCCCAGCCTGTGGTCACCCCTACCCCTAAATAGGTTGGATGTCATATTTTCACTAAAGAATTATATAAGTTAAAGTTTTTTGTGTTAACAATGTATAATATCAGTCATTTTAATTCATTTTATTATAATATATAATATTCAATCATTTTAGTTTATTTTATTTATACTATTCAATATCTGACTGCGATCTGAATCCAATTAAAATCTGATATAAATCTAACAGGTGAAGTTCAACTAAATCTGAATATAAACGAATCAAATTTGGATCTACGTATGTCCTATTCAATCTGATCCATTTGCAGCGCTGGTTAAATGAAAGTCCAAAAATAGGAAAAATGAATTGATCTACTCACAGGAAATGTTGGGTTATGATAATCATCCCGAAACACAGTGTCAAGATCACTAAACAGTCGATGCTCAGGTGTGTCATAGCGACCAACACAAAGATCAAGACCTCCTATAAAAGCAGTTATCTTTCGGTTATTTCCAGATGCCTGTGTATCCACCAGAACACATTTCTGATGATGTGTAAAAAGGGTCCCAACAACCTGGATGCAGACATTACAAAGTAATTGCAGCAAAAAAAAACAAATATTATTAAGAAGAAAAGATCATAATGTGGATATAAAATAAACAAAAGAAAACTGAACCAAATAACATAAATGAATAATGTTAACATGCACAAAAAGTCTCACTAATCATTTAACTTGTAAATACATTTGTGGTTGTCCCTTACCACAAACAGACGATATACACTATTTAAACACTTATGCTGAAACAGCCCCACAAGATGCATTTTGAAAGTCCGGCATCAGTTAGAAGTTAGCTATTCTTTTTGATAGGTAAGGCAAGAATTTTTTACGACAAGAATTTGATCTCCACATAGAAAACCACAAGCTATGGCCACTAAAACTCACATACAAGATATACATCTAGAAACCAAGAGATGAGAAAATAATCTCATGCCATTTGGTACAAAAGTAAGAGAAGTTAATATCAGATAAATCCAGAAATACAGATGAGCATAAATATATCATGCAATGTAAACATTGAGTAGCCCTTTAAATCCAAAGTCTTGGGGGAATTATGGTCTATCATTTTTCTAGAGGTGTAACAGAACCTACAAGGATACTTGTACTTAGAGTAGGTCGGTTCCTCTCATGATTGAGGAATTCATGTGGCTGGTTTTACTTGATAAAGTCCTTGTTGTCAACAAATTGGACCATAGAGGGCTCCAAATTACTGTAGGGAACTTTGATTTAGATGTTAACTGCTCACTGATTTAGCCAGCAAGGAGAATTTTGCATTGAACTGAGAACCTCAATGTAAAGCTCCCGTGGAAAGTGATAGATTTAGAAGAGATAGCCCGATCCGTGATGCCAAGACAAAGCTAGGCAACAGGGGAGTGCCTTGTCGCCTAGGAACCTAAAATGGCTTTTTTAAAATAAAAAAGGTTAAATCCTAGGATAGTTCCCTAGGTTTCATAGCAACAAGCAATCATTTTTACTAATAATCACCAGTGATCTTAATCAGATAAACATAAACTTCATATCAAAATTATCAATAGGTTCCTACTCTTAAATTAACAGAATTGATAGAACAAACACTTTAGAACCAGTATTTATTACTTCTGCTGTGGCAGTGGACACAACTACCATAGTAAAATGGTCAGAAAAGATTTTCCAAGTTCCAACAAATTAATACAACTGAACAAATGGTGTAATGCCTGCCTGTTGCTTGACAATGCTAAGCTTACTGCTGGCATAACGAGGGGCCAGCACACAAATAACAGATGAATGCTTGAAAAATTTCCTAGTTTCTTCATCATGAGTTTCCATAACTCCAGCCTGCAACCAATGCCAAGCCAATATTAATATTAGGAATATGAAATAGCACCTAGTTTTAGAGAAAAATAACAATAATATTTGGTCACAATAAACTATATTATATCTGAACAACAACAGCACCAGAATTGCAAAAATAACATATAAGGGCAACATCCATGGAGAAGTTGCCAATTTGATGTAGTTGAATGACAGGGAATAAGTAGGTAAAAGAATAATAAATAATATAATAATATAATCCATGTATACTGAGTGGCTAGCCATGAGTAATCATAATTCATAGGCTCAGATAAAAATAGTTACACTCAACCAAATGCAAGGGTTTCTGAATTCAGTGTTGTGTTGAATTCATGTTTACACGGAAAGAAATTGTATGAGAAGTAACTGGAGAAAAAAACCAACTTAAAAAATAATTCCTTTTTTCAAACATGAAAGTGCCTACTAACTACTGGGTATAATCTTTTTTTCCCTCTTCTTTGTTAGACAGTGTATGCCCTTAGCTCTAATCAGCATAATGTACATTATGACATTTATTGTAAATGAATAAAATACATATTCGATTCATGTTATTGTGGTGTGTTTTTGTGTAATACCCTTAAACTGGACACATATGAGACTCGTGTTAGTTTAGAACCTTCATAGCCGTTGGATAGATTTTGGGAGATTTGTCCTGCCAAAGTTGACACTGATGTACCGCCAAGTTGGTTGGGGTGGCTTGTCTTAACTGCCAGGGTGAGACCTGAGGTGCATGCAGTGTGGGTTTTCTTGAAACCCTGAACCAGACCAAATTCTAGTATTGCCCTGGACCTTGGAGACAGATGGGCAAAACTAGAATGTAACACCTGACCTCTAGGCTCGATTATGATACTGTACTAGGTGTCGGATTGAGCTATCTTTGATATGCCAATCAATGAAATCCTTAGAGGGGGTCAAAACCTGGGTATGTTGGGATAGTTCGAGAATTCACCTGAGTGGGTGATCATGGTGACATAATCACCCCCTTTGTCGGACAAAGTGAATGATCGGGGAAATGCACTTTCTCTGAAAGAAACCTAAACTGTCGGCAGTGGATTTCAAATGTGTTTGAAATTTGGTTTTGCAAAATATATTTATATAGAGATATACTTATATATTATGGTTTCACAAATTGTTTGCAAAAGGTTTTAAATCCCGGGATCCATGTGAGTAGAGAGTGCAACACTATACCTTGCAACCGAGGGAGAGGTCCTCTCTTGTCGGATAGTGTTTGATCATTAAGGGCTGAGAGGTTAAGTGTAAGACCATTGAGGGTTATACCTGATGGGCTAATCTTGCATCTGCCCACAATCCTTGGGCCTTCATAAGATGGCTGGACTCAGTGGCTATTTAGTGTAAATATTCGGCCCATTAAGAGCCCATAGTGATGGACTCAGGGGTTCACTGTATTCAACGGTGAATCCAGCCAGGCCTT
Source organism: Nelumbo nucifera (assembly GCF_055504915.1). NCBI lineage: Eukaryota > Viridiplantae > Streptophyta > Magnoliopsida > Proteales > Nelumbonaceae > Nelumbo > Nelumbo nucifera. The sequence goes on along the minus strand of NC_142654.1, from coordinate 62,126,873 downwards.
GTAACAAAGGCTAGGCTGAACCCATGTGGTTGATGTGTAGATCAATGTTAGGGTCCCATGCCATACAAAGAGAGCCAAGCTAGCCAGCATTAAAAGGAAGTGAGCCTGAAAGATTAATGGGCCTAAAGCCCATTTTGAACTGGATTAATTGGGTTAATTAAATTGGGGTGGATCTGGGTTTGGATCAGCAGATAAGGATAAGATGATAACTCTTATCCATTTAAAGAGTCTAGATCCAAATAAAGATTTGGATCAGGGAATTCCTAATTTGATTAGGAATAAGTTGATCTTGAACTGCAAATAAGATAAGGGATTATCCTTATCACTTAAAGAGTTCAGATCCAAATAAAGATTTGGATCAAGAGACTCCTAATCAGATTAGGAGGTTGTCTCTTTATGGCTATAAATAGAGAGCAGGGCAGATCTGAAAAAGACACACAGACATTACAGAATACAACTCAGTTTGACTAATTTTGCCTTCAGTTTTTTTTCTCCCTACTCTTGTCGCTCTACCCTGTTCGATCTCCAATTCTTGGAACTGACCAAGATTTGATCTTGATATTGTTTCTTATTAGAAAAAAGAATTCTGAAGCTGTGCTCACTACCCCATTCGGTTCTTGTTGAAGAATCAAAAGGTTCTTGGTGAAGAACTACCTGTTGATCCTGCCTCATCCTAAATTGTGTCATCTTCAGTGGAGGGAGGATTTGGTACACTCTTTGGGCGTGAACACCTGCGTTGGGAGGAGCTTTTTGCGTGGATTCCGTATCAAATATATCCCTCCCTAATCTTGATTTCAGATTTGGTCCGGTTTGGTTACAAGAACGAACCTTGAAAACGCAGTTTTCTAAATTAGGAATAGAATTCCCGGATGGGAGTAAAGAAATTTTTGAAATTTTGCCCAACCTTATAGGATTCGGCCATCCATATGATGGACCTTCCATCCCTTTATTCTTTTCATTTGTTTGGAGGGTCAAGGTGGCTGTTTAGATTTAGGATTGAGTCATCCCTTCAGCCAAACCTTCAGTATTCTAATGATTGACTGCTGGCCATTGATACATTGTCCATCAAGAAAAATAACTTTCAAACTATAATTTGCAACATAATTAGGTTAAATTTGACAAACAAAATGACAAGACATTGTATCTATTACATTACAGCTTCATTGCACATGTATATCAGAAGATGACAGGCAACAACGAATTTGTTTGTAGCAGACCTTTACAGTTTATAAGTGTAATGAAAGGCAGTAACCTTGTCACCTAGGCACTCCATGGTTGCCAGCTAATGCGCTGCCCATGTGCCTGCCTGAGTCTACTGCAGAAAGTCAAAGCAGATTAAGCTAGGTACATAGAGCCAAAGTTTCCTAGTATATGAATCCCCCTATAATTATCTGAAACACCCGTCCACTTTTCTAATTTTCTCTTAACCTTACCCGACATTTTTGATACCTCCAGATATCCTGTCAGACATTTTCCATTAAAAAACTAATGGTATTTGCAAGATTATAGTGATGGTTGAGAGACGAATGAAAATTCCAAAAAAAAGGCCCACCCATTCACTAAAATCCAACTGTTGTTGGTTGAGAGATGAATGAACATAAAATAGGCAATAAAATAGGGAAGAGAAATGAACTAACATTAACTTTATCATACCAAAATAAGTTAATAGAGTAGATTAGTTGGTCAAGGTTTGTTTTGTCATTGAAAAATAGAATGGCACATGTGGACCACATGATCACTGAGTTGACTGATCGAAGGTATGCATGTCATTAAATAAAAAGTTAGGATAAATTTAAGAGAATGCTAGAAAAGTGAAGGGAATTTTCAGATAATAAGCCCAACTTCAATTGTAAACAAGAAAGCTTTATTGACCGTACCAAGATTTACATAGCCAAACATAACTTTGCGTCTAAATACCCTCCAAACTCCACGGCCAAGTAAAAATAGTAATAAAGTTTCTTTCTGATTAAATGCCCATATAGAAGGCGAAAAAAGTCAGAAGCGAGAGACAGATTTAGGCTGTGTTTGGGAGTACTTTTTGGCCTAGACAAGTGTTTTTTTTTTAAAGCGCTTTTCTAGTCTTTGTCTGATCGCCGGTTTTTCTGTTCAAAATAACTTCTTGCAAATTTGAAAAGTTAAATGAGTTTTTTTTTCCTGCTTTTTTCTACGCGCTTTTTTAATTAATAGCCGTTTAGTGCCTTCTTTTATTGGCGTTTGGTTTCCAGAAGCACAAACAAGCTATTCGGAGAATCACTCCCAACCAATACCACTCAGAACTAAGGGCATATCTGATATCTATCTCGGTGCTAAGACAAGAACAGTCAGTCACCGGCATGACACAATACCAGATCCAAATTTCTCCTTAATTCTAGCTTCAATTTTCCACCGAAGCAGCAAATGGATCCAAACTAAATTTTGTAATATTAATTATAAAGATTAACAGTGATGATGGAATGAGAAAAAGAAACGATAAATTTTCTACTGAGCAATTTATGGAGAAAAGAAGAGCAGGGCAGAGACCAGAATTGGATGGAAGTCTACCAGAAAATCTGCAACCACTGGTGATAGTAAAATTTCTTACCGTATTGATGAGGATATTACTGTGAGAAGTCTTATCATCCCAAAGCAGAAGCAGCACCCGTACCCCTTCTTGCGACTTGTACTTAAGCAGCTCACCCAGAGTCAGATCCCCACCGCTCGGCAACGGCCGGGTGGACTCTCTGACCAGCTTCACCTTATGGTAAACAGACCAACCTACGATATAGACCAAGTGATGAGCTTCCAATATCGCATGACAAATATCTCCCCAGCATTTGTTGTGACGGAAGACTTCTCCGTTCTCCAATTTAATCTCGGGAAGCATCCCGTCGGGAACATGTGCGTCCTGGTAAAGCGTCACAGATCCTCCTTTCCTGACAGGAAAGTAAGTGTCTCGAACACCCAAATGTTTCGGGTCCGCTGCAATGCCGTGGCGATACAAAGGATTACTCTCTATGGGGGTAAATTTCATCTCGAGGTTGAGAGCCGAATTGGGCTTCGGCGGCTTCCCGGACGGTCCAATCACCGAAAACCATTCACTAATGAGCTCTCCGGACTTGATCCTCTGAGCAGGAATGGAAACAACTCCGATAACCTGAGCACCAAACATATCGTTATCCTTGACATGGAACTCGACATGAGCAGCGGGATGGGCGAGGGGGATGTTAAACTCTTCGTTCCACTGAGGGTTTTCAGAATTTGGAATAACTCGGGTACGGGCGACCGTAGCTCCGGAGAGAGAAACAGTAACATAAGAATCGCTTGTGATCATTTTCCGGTGTTCCTGGTCCCGGGGCTGCTTAGGGGCAGCCGGATGTAGGCAGGTGCCGCAAACGGTAAAGCAACGACGGCAACGCTCGAAGAGTAAATCCATGTTTGGTAAGCTTCGAGCTCCGAGAATCTTCAAATCAAGGTCTCCGTGAAGGTAAATGATTTGGTCCGAAGGATTGTTGTTGGCCATTGAAGCTGGGACTTGAAGGTTCCCGTCAGAATTGGAAGCCATGAGAGCTGTGGAAGAGCTAAGGTACGTCACAGACAATCAAGATTCAAAGGAGAGCACCGAACAGCATGTTACAGGAATAAAAAGCAGGTTGCAGGAATAAAAGAATGTTAAATTCAACTTCTCCTAAGTTCACACTCGGGCAGCAGGGATACTCAACCGTTCCAACACATTCCAACATCGATCTGCGTCCGCACACCTCACAGGTCCCAATATTATGTCACGGTGAGATATGCTGATACGGATAATGTTAGAAGTAACGATGGGCGGGGCCCGGGGCGGGTTTTGTCTATGTTTTAAATTCGAGTCCAGCCCTCACATAAAGTTCCAGGGCACGAGTCCAAACCTGATTAGAAATTTGAAAATATATATTAAAATATTTTAAATTTAAAAATAATAAAAGATCTCATTATTATTTAAAAAAAAAAGAAGAGAAAAAATATCGTATATATATATATTTATTTATTTATTAAATAAAATATATTTTTTATTATTTAATATATATTATTAAGTCAGGTTCAAACGCGAGTCAAGCTCTTTTGAGAAAATCCAAGTTCAGCATGAAAAAAGGTCGGGCTCATGGTTTAGGGCTGAGCTTGAACCCGCGGGCCTAAAATTATGTCCAAGCCCAACCCATGAATAGGTCTAGTTGGAAGTGTCTTGGAACTGAGAGAATGGCAATTCTTTCTTGAGATTTTTTTGAGATCACATCTACGCCCCACATGCACATCAGTGTGCATTGGGAACATCTCCTAAAGTTGTCAATGGGAAGTGTTTCCAATATATGGTTGGGATATGCTATGGGGCACCCTCTATGGGGCGCAGATGTAAATTTGATTTGTTTTCATTAGTAGTAAGTGTGCACGTGATTTGTATGTGGCAATTTTTACAACAACAACAACAACAATAATAATAATAGTAATAATAATAATAATAATAATAATAATAATAATTTGTATGTTTCTAAAATTCTTACATTTTTTTATATTTATAGATCTATAAAAATTAGGGTCCATTTGGTTCGCAATCGGAATCGAAATGGTCTATTCTCATAGTTTGTTTGGTTCTGACATGAAGAGGAATGGGAATTGAAATCATCATGAATGAGATTTCATTCCAAAGAGAGGGGCAATGAATGACCATTCCCTCAAATGGGAGAATGCCATTCTAGCAGTAATGGGAATGGGATTTTGATTCCACCCAACCAAATAGTTGGAATTGGAATATCCCATTCCGATTCTGATTCTAGACCCCTATTCCTATGAACCAAATGAGGCCTTATTCTTATTTGGTATACTTGTTTTTGTTTAATATGATGGATATATGATATTAGAGATATGTCAAGTGTTTACTTCAAAATTTATTGTATTTTTATATTTATTATTATTATTATTATTTAATTACGACATCAAGGGTTGACACATTATTTAATTATTGACTCGCTACCAAACAAGAAAAACTCAATTTTTTTATTGGTTTTAAAATTTGTATTTTATTTTTATCATCAATAAAATAATTATTTTTTGTCACTTTTTTTTCTTTACTATAGTTAATTAATATAAAATATTAGAGATATGCCCAAATGTTTTATACATAATTTATATATTATATCTTTTTATTTTTCAAAACTTTATTATTTAATTATGACTTCACACATTGATACATTTGAACTGAAAGGTTGAATTGTTGATCTACTTCCAAATAGGAAAACAATTTCACTTCTATAGGTTAGTTTTAAATTCTGAATTTTATTTTTATTATCAATAAAATGTTCAAAATAATTATTGTTTATTGTGTTTAATTTTTTATGATATATATAAAATATTAGAAATGTGTCCAAATGTTTTTTATAAAGTTTCTATATTATTTCATATTTTTGTCTTTTGTCTATTTTTTTATTATTTAATTATGAGATCAAGGGTTGATGCATATGAACCAAAAGGTTAAGTTGTTGACCTGCCTCCAGGAAAGCAAATTCGTTATAAGGTTGGTTTTAAATGTTATATTTTATTTCTAACATTAATAAAAACGACCATTATTTATTAACTTATTACCACGATTAATATAAAATAATAGATAAGTGCCTAGATGTTTTCACAATTTTTAATCAATAAATGCTTCCTTTACTTTTTTTTTTGTATTACTACATAATGCTTTTGTGTTTTTTATCTTTCTTATTTATTTATGATTTCAAGGGTTGAAATTTTGGCTCAAAATGTTAAAATTGTTGACCCACCACCACGAAAAAATATATTTTTGGATTGGTTTTAAATTTATATTTCATTCAAATATTAATAAGAATATATTTATTTTTATTTAATATGATTAATACAAAACATTAGAGATGTGCCCAATTTTCTATATTTTTTATTTATTTGTATTTTAAAAGTTTTTTATTTAATTATAACATAATGGATTGACCCATTTGACCTAAATGGTTGAATTACTTACTCACCACTAGGATGGAAGAACGAATCCATGTTTTGTTCAATTTTAAAAAGCATATATTTTATATCATTAAACTTATTGATATTGATTTAATTAATAAAATTTATTGGTAAAATGAATAGTTTAAATATAGAATCCAATGAGAGAATGGGAATAATACCCTAAATATAAATCTAATGCATTAATTTTTTAAAATACCCATTTTATCCTTATATCTATCGTATTGAGATTTACTAAAATACTTTCAAAAAAATTTTAACTTTTAATTAAAAAATTCTATAAGTCAGATTAAAAAGAGTAAAATAATTTTATTTTATAAATCCAATCTGATCGATTAAATTCTAAAAAGGCAAATCTGGCATTTTGATTATATTGAAAGATGTCCTAATAAATAATTAAGGTAATTTTATAATTTCAAAATCTTTATTATTAAGATAATAATGTTTTTTTAATAATGAATAGAAATTATAATAAAAGGGGGTAAATGTATATTTTTCCAAAACTACAGGAGAGGTTTTTATTAAAATGAAACTTTAAGAACGTTGTTTTATATTTTACCCTTTATAATATAAACAAAATATTATTTATTTAATTTATTTTGCAAAAATAACTTTTATTTAATTAGTTTGTTACTTTGTATATCAATTAGCAAGAAGACGACGAAAGAGAAGGTGAAGAAAGAAAACAAGGGAAAGACGAGAGGAGAAGTCGCAGCCGGAAACGTCGCAATCAACTCAACGACGGAGAAGTCAGATCCCATCAAACAAAACAAGCAAACAAAATGCTCAGTGATGAATGATTAAGGGGCTTTTTTGTCTGATAAAATCGCTCTCTCTCGAGGGGCCCACGAATTTATTACGGCGTGGAACTTTATTATTGGTTCCACAGTCAGTGGAACAACTCAATCGATTATACGTTCACCTGATCCGAATTCTAATTAGTCGGGGTAAAATACTGCACATTCGGATCTGGATATCTTGCACTTTATTCTGCATTTTAAAGACTGTTTGATTTGAAAGAAAGGTAGGGAAAAGATGGAAAAGGTAGTAGGGGTGCATCTTGAGTGGGATCAGCCCAAAATTATATTGGGGTTGGGTTTGGGCTTAAGAAGTCAAGCTTTTTTATTTTTAGGTCGGATTCGGGTTTAGTTTTTAGATAGCTTGAACCTTAGTTATATATACACATATATATATATATATATATATATATATATATATATTTAAATACACATATTTGGTATAAATATATACCTGAACCCAGCACAGGCCCAAGCCTAATCTAAATGTATCAAATTACGGTGTGGGTTGAGAAGATCAAATTTGATGTCAGGGTCAGGTCTTAAGCCAAAATTTTAGGGCTGGGCCTGGATTGACCATAAACCTGGCCCTACCCACATGACTTGCACCCCTAAATGCTAGGCAACACGGTTACATATACAGCCTGAATTCTAAATATTCGCATAGATTGTAAAAATATGATAAAAAGAAATTATATGCATTATATTTTAACTATAAAAAATAGTGAAAAATCGATTAAGCATCATTAGCTATAAATGAAGGTGTATATATAATACACATTTTAGAAATGAAAAGGAAAAAAAAAACTATGTTTTAGAATATATTTGAAATTTATTAAAAATATTTATAATTATACTTATATACTATAATGTGTACTTAGAAATGAGACACCTAACATTTTGATCTTGTGATCCTTGGACTACATTTAAAGTTTAAAAGTTTTGAAATCAATTATTTAAAATTTGAAGAATAAATATTATTTAATATCAAATTAGAATTAGATATTTAAGATATGCAATTTCTTGTATTTCTTAAATTGATAATCCTGAGGTACAATTAGGCCTAAAAATTGATTTAAACCACACTTTTTTCCATACGAGTAGAGAAATGGCACTTACCATAGGTCACATCCACATTAGAGGTGTAAATTGGGTCGTGCCACCCATGGCCCGGCACGAACTTGGACCGGCCTGGCATGGCCCGACACGACGGTCTGCAGGTCGTGCTAGGCCTGACATGACCATGCGGCCATGCTGGGCCTAGGATTTTACGTCCATGGGCCGGCACGGCACGACCAGCACGGCCCACATATATATTTTATATAAATAATTTATAGTATATAATATATTAATAAAATAAATATTTTATTAATGTATTTAATTATTGCATATATAAGCAATTTTATACACAAAATTCATATAAAATTAAAATTTTAATTTTTTTGTCAACTTTTTTAAATAAATAGCTTTGGCCCAATGCACTGCCCGACCTGGCCCAAGGTTCGGCCCACGAGCCAACCCGACCTGCAACACGGCACGACATGGCATGGGCCCACACAGACCCAAGCCGTGGGTCGTGTCGGGCCAACCCCCGAATTTTTCACTAGGGAGAGTGGCATGGCCCGTGATGGCTCGCCGGCCAGCATGGCATGGCCCGCAAAAAGTGCGGGCTGCCCACGAGCTGTGCCGTGCCGGCCCAACATAGCCCACTTTACACCTCTAGTCCACATTATATAATTTTAGGGTTGCAATAGAAAAGGTTGTATGGTCCCCAAACCATATCATGTTGCCGGACAAACATGACACCGTAAAGGTTTTGATCAATTAATCCCCACTCCTTGAATTTTGATCGATCCCATTGGTTATAAGTTTTTCTGATATCATATTCAGATTCTTTATTTTGACCAAATAATGTAAAAAGGTGTTTCCTTTCATTATTCTTTTTTTTGAACTATATATTATATGAACATTGATTGAGAAATGCATGCCTATGATTAGACTTGTTTACGAGCCGGGCAGGGTTTTGCCTCTGTATTAACAAAATATGTTCAGGCACGGGCCCAAGCCTGGTTCGGCCATCGGGCCTAGGTCTTGAGCTTGAGCTTGACCCTCATATAAAGTTTGAAGTCCAAACCTGAGCTCGAGCCTGACCAAAAATTTAGAAAAAATATTTTTTTTACTTTTTAATTCAATTAAAAACTATTTTAATTATATTAAAATTAAAGACCTCAAAACCTAAAAAATAATGAAAGATATCATTATTATTTGAAAAAATAGAAGAAAAATAAAGAAGAAATATTATATATATACGCTTTTTTATTATATAAAATATATTTTTATTATATAATGCATTATCAAGTCGGGCTCGGGCTCAGGGTGGACATTTTTGAAAAAGCCCGAGCCTGGCCGGAGAAAAGGTCGGGCTTGAACCCAAATCCACAGAAAATCTTGTCCAAATCCGACTTAAATCGGGCCAGGCTGGGCCAAGTTGGTCTGTTAGGCTACTCGGGCCATGAATAGGTGTACCTATGATTCATTATTTGCTTTTGATTTTTTATAATTGGCATATTGGCATTTGATTATGTGGCCAGAATCAAATAAAAGCATCATGATTAGGGCCACAATAATGGACTAGAAACACCATATAATTGTGATGTCATGTTTTCTTAAATCAACAATCCATGGTCTGCCATGTAAGCATAGCTCTCCTTGCAGGAAACCCCTTCCTAATTTTCTATTTTTTTGAATTTTTTATGTTTTAATTCCACATAATTACCCATTAAACCAATAAGGAAATCACATATACTTAACTATTTCTAACAACCATAAAGCTTTTCTAATGTTTAGCAAAGTGGCACCACTTTCCCCCACTTCCTCCTAAATTTTCTCTAATTCCTATTTATCTCCTAAATTATCTCTAACTCCTATTTATCTCTTAAATTATCTCTAATTTAGTAGAGAGATTTTCTCCTAAACTATCTCTAATTCCTATTTATCATCTCCCCCACTTTTTATCTATATCTATCTAAAGAAAGTTTCAATTAAAAAAATTCAGAACCATTTAAATGTTATAACAAAATTATATACTAAATTTAAAATATTTATCCAAAACACAAAAAATTAATATATTTAATAATATTCATATTATTAATAATTCAATATTTTTACAAAATTCATCATGAAATTAAGTAGTAACAATATAAATTATAATTTTACGAATTAGTCAATAATAAAAATTTAACATTAAAAAATAAAACATTATTTAAATATTTCAATAACTAAAAATATTAAAGAAAAATATTAAAAATATCTATATAATATAATAAAATATTTAATATTATGTAATAACATTAAAATAAATAAAATTAAAATAATGAAAAATTTTAAATATTTTACATATTATTTAAATAATTAAATAACAAAATATTTAACATGACAAAATTTTAAATAGTTAAAATAACGAAGTTATGTAATAAATTTAAAAAAAATCTTAAAAGTAGAAAAATAATTATAATAGAATTCATAATATTCATATTAATAATAATTTAATATTTTACAAAATTAATAACGAATTATGTAATAATAGTACAATAATTTTACAGATTATTAAATTCAATAAATAATTAATATTTTAAGAATTTAAATAACAACATTATTGCAATAACTAAATAACATTGTAAATAACTAGTTTCACTTATATCAATTAATAATTATTGAAAATAACTATCAAAAACTTATATTTATTAATAATAATTTTACAATAATAGTGTATATTCATTATATATTTATATATACTATAATTAATATTTATTTTATTTTCAGTAATTATTTATTGTTTTTATAAATATGCTTTCAATAATTATTTATAAATTTATTTTTATTTTTTATTTAATAGAAAATTATCAATAATTATTTGAGATTAAACAACTATTATTTAACTTTTGAAATTTAATTTATCATATTTATTGTATTTTTGTTATAAATTTATTTTTAGTAATTATATATTTTTTATATTTTATAGATTAATACTTATTAGAGATTAAACTATTTATTGACTAATTTAGTATATTTTATAGATTAATACTTATTTTCAATCATTGTGTATGTTTACTATAAATTTTCAATAATTATTGGAGATTCAACTATTGTTGTTCATTTGAGATTAGACTATAAATTTAGTTGAAATTAGGAGTGTTCAATGATTGGTTCAGCAGTTGTAGGTTGTTTCACCAACCAAATCGATTTGGTCAAGTCCGCAGTTTATCACTCGAAACTGATTGACTATTATTGAAAACCCATCAACTCGGGTTGTATCGATTTGGGTCTATTTTTGGTTTAATTTGTTTGTTCAAAAGATTTAAACTTAAAAATTAACTTTGAATTTCATAAATTGCAATGATATTATTAAAAACTAAATTACAAAAATTAAATCTACGATATAAAATATTTTAGACTAAGAAATTTGAGAATTTTCCTATTGTTTATTAAAATGTTAAAATATAAAACAATTATATGCTCTTATGTATTTTTATTGTTTAACTTTAACTTAACAAAGCCCCTGCATTGCACGGCCCCGTCACCATGACTTTCCTTGCTCCATTATCCCCACCCTGCATTCTCTTTGACTTTCTCTCCTCTCCCCTTTCCCCCACTCCCAGTAAGCCATGTCACCCAAATACCTAAAAATATTCATATAATCTCTCTCCTAAGGTATCTTATTTAAACCAATAGGAAAGTATCATGTTGCCCCACTCCCTAATCAATTCATAAATGCATCCCCCCATCTATACCCACTCTCCCTCATTTAAAATATTCATATTAATTAATAAATAGTTAAATACGGTTAATATTTAATCCCACCTATATTCAATGAGTATTAAATAGTGTTATTACCAAAAGTTAATAAATACGGTTAGTAAATTACCAAAAATTAATAAATATTTATTATTAATTAACTCATTAACATCATTTTATAGAAATTGAAAACTTTTTAACTAATTTCTATAAATTTGAGAATTATATTTTTACCAAAAAGTATAAAATTTTAGTTATTGTTATTATTATAATTAATAACCAAATACAAATGGGGGAACACAATATTATAATGTTAGAAAATGAAATTATTAATTAATTTATATTGAAAAATAAAAGATAAATTAGTAATTTTGTTAGTAAACTACCAAATAAAAATATATATTTAATAACAATTTAAACAAATTTTCAATAAATCCCCATAGTTACATAAATGTAATAAATTTTTTCAAAAATTTTCATAAAACTACATTTTTGAAAAATAACATTTTTGAAATTAAAAGATATAAAGTATTTGAAAGTTTATTTAAAATGCATTAAATAATTATTGAAAATTATTAGAATATTTTTGAAACTTTAGGAAAATTTATTACATTTGATAGATTTTGGAAAACCATTGATACAACTAAATTTATTAAAAAATATTTGTTCATATTCAATTAACAATAATTATTTTTTATAGATCAACATTAAATGAAAAATAAAATTATTAAATCTTTCATATTTTCTCGTGCATGGCACGGGTCCCTACTAGTATATATAAAACAAGAAAGTTTAGAAATTTTCTCCTTTTTTGAATTTTTGAATTTTTTAATATATGTCATTTTCAAAGCTACCAACAACCTAAATAATCTAATATCCTAAATTTTCTCTCTCTCCCACACACTTTCCAACAACCTAAATAATCTAATATCCAAATTTTCTCTTAAACAACCTCCCCCACTATCCCTAACTTTCTCCTAAGTTATCTCTAATTTAGTAGATAAGTGCCTTTCCTAAATTATCTCTAATTAATAATTATCTTCTCCCCCACTTTTTATCTCCATCTAAAGAAAGTTTGGATTAAAAAATTAAAGAATTATTTAAGTATTCCAACAAAATTATATAATAACTTTAAAATGTTTATTAAAAAGACAAAAAATAATTATAATCGATTTAAGGGTAAAATATAAAAAGCTCCCCTGAAGTTTCTAACAATCATAAAAACCTCCCCTAAACTTTTAAAGATCTCGATAAAAACCTCCCTTCCGTCACTCATTTAGACGAAAAACCAATAAAATTATGAAATTGCCCCTAATTAATTGTCAGAGTTAATAAAATATTTTAAAATATCAAAATTGCCCCTGCTTCCCCTTCCTCACGCAATAGAAGCCTAGAAGGGAACGTCATGAAATACATCCCCCGATCTCCCCTCACTAGTTTTTCTCATTGATTTCTTCATCTTCTTCTTTTTCTTTTTTTTTCTTCTTCTTCTTCTTCGTCCCCACTGTCTCCACTTTATTCCATCAAGTCAATTGAGTCGAAGCAACCAAAAGGCACTGCTCATCTACTTCATGGTAGTAGCGAATAAAGTTTCAACAACTGTCAATGGCGACCTCCTTGAAGCTCTTTCATTCTCTTATGAGAACTTGAGGTTTTAACTAAACCTACTAAAAATCAGTTTCAGGTTGCTGCCCAACACAAAGCAATAGAACTAAGTAGTGAACGAAAAAGAACTTGCAATTGGCAACAATGGCAGTGAGTCCATCAATAGTGAAACCCTTACAAGACGAGAGGACCAGAACACTAAAATTCTTAAACAAACGCGAGATCGGTTCCAACACCTCATCAGTCACCACCATGCGCTTCAAGCTCAACTTCTCTAACCACGAGTAAGCTTCGGCCATGGATGAGATCTAGGGGTACACATACCCTCCCCACCCCTCCGGCATGAGATTGAAATCAGCAAAATGCGGTTTCCCCTTAGCGACACAGATCAGACCTCCGGGAACCGCTTGATTAGTTGCAGAGGGAGCTTGTCCCTTATCTCAATCTCTCTCCTTGTTGAATGGATCAACGTATGATTTGATTTTTGTTATCCCGTCTGTCGTTTCCCTAATTTATAAAATTTCTTAAATTCGATTCTGGCTAGGGTTGGAGTCATCTTTTCTCTCCATTTTGTCTGCGTGTTTTTCTACTTTCCTTTCTACATCTCTTGTGGGTTTGAACTTTCATGTTAATCTTGTTATTGCTTTCTGGGTTTATCGAGTTTACCCTTTACCAATTCTGAGTTGAAATTGGTTGTATTGCTCTTGGTTTTCATAAGAAATTGTGCAAATAGTAGATTTCGGCGATCAATCACCTCAGCTTCAAGACATTCTATTAGAAACACAATTGGCAATTTTGGGTATATGAACCAATCTTTTTGAGTTCTTTCATCTCCTGAATTATTCATCGTTTTCTGTTAATAGGTGCATTGATTGCTCTAACTCAATTGACTCAATGGAAGAGAGTGGGGACAATGGGGATGGAGAAGAGAGAGAAGAAGAGTGGGGGCAGTGAGGGGCGACTGGGGGAAGGATTTCACGTTGTTCCCTTCTATTGCAAGAGGAAGGGAAAGTAGGGGCACTTCTGACATTTTGAAATATTTTATTGACTCCTTGACAATTAATTAGGGGCAATTTCATAATTTTATTGGTTTTTTGTCTGAATCAGTGATAGAAGGGAGGTTTTTGTCGTGATCTTTAAAAGTTTAGGGGAGGTTTTTGCTAAAGTAAAATTATAGGGGAGGTTTTTATGATTGCCAGAAACTTTAGGGGAGCTTTTTATATTTTACCCTTGATTTAATAACATTCATATTATTAATAATTATATATGTGTACAAAATTCATGACGAAATTGTGATTTTCTAGATTATTCAATCTAATTGTTATTCAAATAATAAAAATCTAACATTAAAAATAAAATATTATTTAAATATTTTAATAACTAAATAACTTAAATAAAAATAAAAATTTAATATTTTAAATCAATTAATAATATATATTAAATATTTACTGAATAACTTTCAATTAAAATAAATAGATTAAGATGTTAAATATTTAGTTAAATAACTAAATATTTTAAATAACGAAATATTTAACATATTTGGATTTTAAATAGTTAAAATAACAAAATTATGTATTAATAGTACTATAATTTTATGGATTATTATATTCAACATGTAATTAATATTTTAAAATTTAAATAATGATATTATTTCAATAAATAAATAAATAATATTGTAAATAACTAATTTCATCTATACCAATTAATAATTATAGAAAATAACTTTCAAAAAAATTATTGTTTATTAGTAATAATTTTAAAAACTTAATCTTTATTTATTATATATTTACCTATACTAAAATTAATATTTATTGTATTTTAGTAATTATTTATTGTTTTTTGTGATAAAAAATAATTATTAGAGTTTAAACTACTGTTATTTAGCTTTTAAATTTAATTTATTGTGTATTTTCACTATAATTTTTTAATAATTATTGGAGATTAAACTATTGTTCACAGGTTGGTTTGGTTTAGTTGTAGGTCATTTGGCTAACCAAATCGACCTGGTTGGGTTGGGGGTTGGTCACTCATATCGGTTTGGGTCAATTTTCAGTTTGGTTAGTCGATTTAAAAGATTTAAACTTAAAAATTAAATTAAAAAAATTACAATGGCATTATTAAAAAATAAAATTATCATATAAACTGTTTTAGCCTAAGAAATATTGGAAAATTTCCACTTTCCCGTATTAAAAAATATATTTAAAATTATATATATATATATGGTTGAGCCGTTCGATTTTAGCCAATTTACAAATGGACAAAGCGAAATTGATCCAATCCAGTTGAGTTGGGAAATTGTTGAACCAAAGCCGATTGAAAATAATAGAAATCGGGTTGGTCAGTTTCATTAGTTTGATTCAGAATGGCAACGGGGTGGGGATGAGGAGCCTATCCCCATGCCCGCGGGGATCCCCACTCCATGTGATTCTTTATAATGTCAATTATTATGTTTTTGCTTTATACTTTATTTAAAAAGTAATTGAAATTTACAATCTTATTAGAAAATGTTCAAACATATTAAACCATATTTTTAAAAAATATTAACATATAGACAATATGCGTACATATATACATATATAAATATATGCGTATACATACATATATATTAGGGGTCCATGCGGGGCAGGAAGTGCTCTCCCCATCCCTGCACTGTCCCTACCAATGGGGATGAAAATTTCCCCATCTCCATCCCTACAGGGAAAAAATATCCCCATCCATATCCCATTCAAGGCAGATCCCAACAAAGATTGAGAAAATGGAAAAAATTGCCATTCCTAAGTTTGATAAATAATCTTATCTAAAATTAATTATTACTATTTTTATATTATAAAAAAATTATTAAAATAAAATATAAAATATAAATAATTATTAATTATTATACAAAATAATTATATAAACTTACATATTTATATTATTTATCTTTTAACTTAACAAATTCCATACATCCCACGACCCTGCTAGTATCATAATGGCATTGCTGGATTGTATGATTCCATCTTGGCATGCGATTCAAACGCTGGAATCTGGACTATAGCAGATTCAAAAACTAGAGAATATAGAGGAATGCTTTTTGAACACAGATTCACGCTGGATTCTGGACACATTTTGGGTCTGTGCCATCTCTCATTCCATGCTCTGATTCACGTGGTGGATCCTCATGCATACACACAACTGACGTGCCGTATCAACATTTTCCCCGATATGTATTATTTTAAAGCCTCCATCGGATCTCACTCTCAGAGTCTCAGTATTAACGGTAAGCGATTCAATCTCAACAAAAGAAAAATCCAGAGTAGTACAGCGGCCCTTTCGGTTGGTAGGCAGTAAGCTGTTGGGCTCCTATTTTTGTATAAAATTGCACAAAGAAAAACAGAGGGGACGGGTGGCATGCCAAATTATTGCAGTTCTTCCCAAATAAATATTTTCACAGCAAATTAAGCAGCAGAGAGAACATACGCCACGTGCCAATATTCTTTCCTTCATTCCTTGTTGTAGAATATGGTTCATTAACAAAACCCACCCTCACTACCATACACGTGATGGATGGTAAGGTTGTGTTTGGTATAATTGAAATAATTCTGATGTAAACTTTAATCATTATAACTGAAATAATTTTGATGTGACCATACCTATCTCTTGTTAATTTGTCTCGATAAATAAAATGTTTCAGAAAAAAAAAATGATGTCAAACACAAGCTAAGTATTTGAAAGGGTTCAATTTTCAACGTATTTTGTTCTACTTTATATATTATTACAATTTACAAGTAACCTATGATATTGATTAAAGAATAGATTCAAGATCTAAAAAATCAATTATTTTAACAAAATTTTCTTTTGTTAATCCACTTCAATACATTACCTGAATGAAATAAACATATTGATGTAATTCAGATTGGTCCGAATCAGCATTTTACATTGTTTTTGGGGCCCAAAGCAGAAAACATCTCAATCCGGACCCGCCCAAATTCAGATTGTATCCCTAGAAGGCTAGGAAATTATAAATTAGTTGAAAGGGAGGAAAGTTGGTCAACAATCTTATCTTCTTTTTTTCTAAGGTTTTTGAATTGTAGTTGACCTGGACGATTGAACTATTTAGCTCGGGAACCATTCAGGCAACCGGTTCCGTTTTATCCCAAATTTGGTATTTAGTAAAAAACCATTGAAAAAGTTAATAACCCATTGACTTAGGCAGTTGAACCATTGACCTGTGTTGACCTATTCAACGGTTTTGACCGTTTTTTATTTTTTAATTTGTTTGTCAAAATGGATAGTCCATTTGAACCCGAGAGTTAGACCATCAACCTAGAAACCGGTGGCCAGAACGGTTCTATTTGCGGATCATTTTTTAAAATGTTGCTTTTTTCAAATTTATGTGGGGACCAAGAAAAGTTTATTTTTCTAGGTATCACTTACCCATCTCCTAGGTGGGTAAATAACTTTCCCACCTAGGGAGAAAGTTGCCAACACTTGAATGGGACAAAAATGACATTTTTAATAATGTGTTTTTATGATTAAAATGATCATTACAATATTTATATGAGAAATAAAAGAACATGAATAAATACATTTACCCGAATAAATAACTTACCAAAAAACGAAAGGAGCCTAAGAGTGATGTGATTGAACGTGTTCTCAACCCGTAATTAAAATGGCCTTATTTTAGGTTTTAATCGGCGTTAATGCGGAAATCTTATCTCAGTTCCAAGGTGATAAACTTGGGCAGGATCAGATTCTATTAAAAAAAGAACCAAAAACGAAATGATTATCTTCCGGATTTCTTTCAAAAACCTCATTAAAAACCCCCCATCATATAGGAGAATCAGATGTTATGTGCTCCCTCAATCATGGAAGCAGTGAGAGATGCCCTATTTTATATTGGGCCTCTCAAGGCCCTGGGCCCAGATGGAATTTCATCTCTTTTTAATAATGTGAGCTCATTGCTTTGATTGGGCAACTCAATGAAACTAATAATCTTCTCTGAGACTGAGATGGTGTCAGATTTACTCTCTATTGGACTTATCAATATGATTTACAAGATTATTACTTTCTCTCTCAAAGACTTAAAAGAAAATCTGCCATGATTGATTTCTCCTTTACAAAAAAATACCTTTATCCTCAATTATAGATAATAGAATTATTGCCTTGGAAGTGGTTCATTCCCTCAAAAAGAAAATGAAAAGTAAGGTGATTTTCTTCTCGAGATTGATTTGTTTAAAGCTTATGACAGATGGATCAATACTCCTTGCTCTAAGTTTCTTAGTTAAGAGGTTTCTCTCATGGTTTTTGCATTCTCATATTTAATTGCATATCTATCCCACTTATTCTTAATGGCTGCTTTGGCACTCATATCTCTCCTCAATAGGGTCTCGGGCAAAGTTCCCCTCTCTCCCCATACTTATTTAGATGATACTAAGGATCCATTTGGTTCACAATCGGAATCAGAATTGGAATTAAATCAAAATAGTCTATTCTCATAAATTGTTTGGTTCAGACAGAAATTAAAATGAGAATCGAAATCAGTTGGAATAAAATTTCATTATCATTGGACAGGAAGTCAAATGGAAGATTGTTATTCCACCAAAAATAGGAATGAGATTTCGATTCCATCCAACCAAACAATTGGAATTAGAATAGTCATTTTGATTCTGATTACTTATTTAGATGATACTAAGGATCCATTTGGTTCACAATTGGAATCAGAATTGGAATTAAATCAAAATAGTCTATTCTCATAGTTTGTTTGGTTCAGACAGAAATTAAAATGAGAATCGGAATCAGTTGGAATAATATTTCATTATCATTGGACAGGAAGTCAAATGGAAGATTGTTATTCCACCAAAAATGGGAATGAAATTTCGATTTCATCCAACCAAACAATTGGAATTAGAATAGTCATTTTGATTCTGATTCTAGACTTCTATTCTTGTAGACCAAATGGGCCCTAAATTATATGAAGGCAAATCAATTGAAGTACAGACAATTGCAAGGGCATTATTGAGAAATAAAGTTGAGGATTCAAAAGAATCAAAACTGGAAGAATAAATTGCTTTTTCAAGCTGGCAGGAGTATATTGGTGAAGAATGTGATGGAATCCATTCCCTTTTTTTTATTTTATCAATTTCTATTATTTCACAACATGCTTATCGAATCAATTAACTTTCTTTCGAGAGGTTTCTGGTGGGGCCACGGATAAGAGGGATCTTGGTTTCTTCATTCATGGATATTAACCTCAAAAATCAAGAAGTGTTGATTGTCAAATTGTGGCGTTTATTTTGTCTTTTCCACAAAGCCTGTGAACTATGGGCTCAGTTGTTGGTCTCGAAATATTTAGCACATAGAATATCTATTTGGTTGGCCAAAATTAATATGATCTGTGGGATTACGTGGGCTAGCATGTTGGCTTTATGGACCTGTTTTGCAAACAAGGTGCTGAGGTCAAGATATTTGAGCATCCATGGATTGTAATTAGGGGTGTCAATGGATTAGTTTTGGGTTGAATTTTAAGTCAAAGTCAGTTTGGATGGATTGGATGGACCAATAAGACATTGAATTGGATCAGTTCAGAGTGGTCCAATATATTTATTGGATTGAATTTAGATTGGACTTGATCCATCCATGATGGATTTATATTGGGTTGAGTTGGATTGAATCAATATCGGTCCATTGATAGAATATAAGAATGCGGTGTCAAATGACCAGATTTGAATTGGAACCCATCTAAATTAAAACCAATTTGAAGAGATTAGATGGTCCAGACATTGAATTGGATTGATCCAATAATCCAAATTATTCATCCATTTGTAATTGACTCATAGTGGACCAGATTGGGTTGGACCAAATCCAGTCCAATTGACACCCCTTGTAACATGCATATAATTTTGAACCCTCTTATTACAGATGTGCCTACAGGTATCAAAGGAGTTCAAATCAGCCCCTCACAAGATTGCCCCCCACAATGTCCCACAACACATTTTCGCCGTGTTTTGGGAACATCTCCTGATGATGACATCATCATTTTTGGTATTAGCATCAGGAAATATTCTCAATACATGGCGGGGATGTGCTGTGGGATGTTGTGGGGGACTGATTTCATCTCGTATCAAAGTTGCTGCTTTAATCGATTGGGTGAATCGCACGTGGAATGTTGAGGAGCTACATAGATATTTCTCTCTTGATACTTGTCGTTTGGATTGTTTGGGATAGGGGTTTGGAATCAAAATCATAATGGGCCATTCCGATTCCAACTGTTTGGTAGGGCAAAATTGGAATGCCATTTTCATTCCTGATAGAATGGTCATTTTCCCCCCTCCCTTGGGAATGAAGTCCCGTTCCAGCTTATTCTAATTCTTATTTGAACCAAGACTCTGAGAATATACCATTCCAATTCCGATTCAAATTCTGACCACAAATCAAACAAAGACCCTGAGATGGTTGCCTGCCACAGGCAAAAACCAGGAAATCAAACAAAAACAAGCGACAACCCACCAAGAAACATCTACTAAACCAATAAGGAGAACCAACGCCAACAAAGTGCTCTCGAGACATCTCTTTTATGGCATCATATCACAAATTCCCTCCTAGTGGGTTAGCCCGTTTTTCTACTAAAATGGACCTAACTTGTGCTGTGCTCTTTCTCTCTCTCGTTAGGACTATGGAGCATTTGTTCTTCAACTGCTTGATTTCTAGCTTGTTTTCTAGATTGGTTTGGTTATATGACGATCTTAAGAGTGGATAGCCATCCACAATGGACAATTCTGGGTTGCTTTTCTTTCTGGTCAAAGTTGATGATCGTTGTTCGATGAGAGTTTCGAATAATGCCTCAGTTGGCTTTTGCTAAATGTGCTTGTCTAATGTGGCATTTGTTAACTCAGCTCATGTAGTCATGCTTTGATCCAAGATGTTAGCAGAGTTCTTCAGGAGTCAGGAGGTTCTTCTCCCAGTTATCATGAAGTGCGGGAAACCACTTACATTGCTCGGTGGATGAGACCTAGGTAGGGTTTCTTTAAAATCAATTTTGATGACACAACTAATGCTGGTGGATAGGAACACTGTCAAATACTCCCAGACGCATAAGATCTCATATCAAGAGTCCATTTGGTTCAGTCGGAATTGGAATCGAAATGGTTTATTTCCATAGCCTGTTCGGCTCAGGTAGGAATCAGAATGAGAATCAGAATCAGTTGGAATAAGATTTTATTCTCAAGAGAGTGGAAGTGGCCATTCCCTGAAACGAGGAAATGTCATTCCACCAGGAAAGAAAAATGAGATTCTAATTCTTCCCAACCAAACAGTTGGAATCGGAATAACCTATTCCATGGTTTTCAAAACTGGACCGGAAAAACCAGGAACCAGTCAGGTGACCGGTTCCGTTTTCCCCAAAAACTGAATTTTCCCTCAAAACCATTGATTTTGGTCAGCGAACCACTGAATCGGACGGTTAACCGTTCGAACTGTTTTGACCATTTTTTAATTTTTAATTTTTATTTTTTTGTCAAAAACAAGCCTAGCATTTGGTTCGAATGGTCGAACCGTTCAACCCAGTAACTGGACCCCTGACTGGTTCGGTCTCCAAGTCGATTTTAAAAACCATGGCCTATTCCAATTCTGATTCCAGAATCCAGACCCCAATTCCCACAAACGAAACCAGCCCTAAGTCTCTCCTGCTAGTAATTAAGTCCGAGAAATAACATAGCTCATCTCATTGCTAAGCATGCTTTTACTGTTTCAAATATTTTTAGGTGGCCAATGAAAGATGATCTAGTAGTTGAGATGGTCAGTCTACATCCCTCCAAAAATAGGCGGCGTGGAATCATGCCCACAGAGCAGCAGGCTCTACATGGTATAGCATAGCCAGTGGGTCTCATGTGCACCCTGCCCTGTCCCCACCCATATGGGTTGTGGGAGTCCGGATATGCTCCTCAGACCAACCAGTATGCCCTAACCGTAAATCAGGAACATCTCACATACTTGTATGTTATTAGGACGTGCTGTGAGGTTGGTTGAGGAGCGCTCTGTGAAGAGAAAATCCTGATTCAGTTTGTGGAAGCCTCTTATTGCGCCAAACACATGCCAATAATATGATAACAAAATACTAGGATTAGATTATAAGCATATAAGAATGGGCATTTACAAGCCAGATTATATACAGGCCAGAGAGAGAGAGAGCATTAGTATGTTTTCGGGGTTCAAAGTCAAAGTCATGGATTCCTGTAATGCGACTTCAACTTGCACTTGGCACCCAACTGGAAAGATTCTAACCACCAAATGCAGTCAAAATTCTATGAATGACAGGCATGAAATCTTAAGCTGTCTGATGACTGCTTGAATCAAGATGATCAGCAACCAGTCTCAGCTTTTTTTTTTTCCTGTGCTTAAAGGCGTTGAGGTTGCAATGGCTACTCCAGGAGTAATGTTAAAGGCCACAGATGGATCTTCTGTACTTTATAGGCATTCTCATCTTAAAAGATTAGGCCTTAACAGAGGCTGTTGCTGCTGATTTTGTGGCTTGCAGTAGGAGCCCTAATCATAATACTCTGTATGAAGGCTACCATCTGCATGGGAAGAAAATGGCCTATGTAAAAATATGTCCATGAGTATGGTAATAACATATCACAAAAAGTATGGGTAAGAGCATTAAAAGAAAAATCTCCCAGCCAACTTGATTACAAGAATTTTAATTAGGCTCAAATAATATAGAGTGAGGCTTCTGGTCCAGTTTAGGGGAAAAGAAACAAATTATTCATGTAATGGTCATAAGCAAGCTATTAAACTCAAAATACTGTACCAACTTAGAAGGGCTTACCATTGCAAACCCAATGCACACAATACTGAAACCTGGGAAATGAAAAGGGGCATTTTCTGACAGGAACAAAGCTGCAAGAATAGAATAAACATAATTATTATATAATCAAATTTTAGATCATACGAAGTTGTAAAACGACTTTCCTACTACCTGTTAGAGGAGTGAAAGCTAATGGAGAAACAACATTGGCAAAAGAACTTATGCCTGAGATGCACCCTTGAGCCTTCCCCTGCAATGAGAAATTTGATTCAATTATATAAGCTAGCATAGGACGAGAATTAGTTTTCTTGAGAAGGAAATTGGCTCTTCACTGTTATG
This sequence comes from Nelumbo nucifera, assembly GCF_055504915.1. NCBI lineage: Eukaryota > Viridiplantae > Streptophyta > Magnoliopsida > Proteales > Nelumbonaceae > Nelumbo > Nelumbo nucifera. The sequence continues at coordinate 62,103,572 of NC_142654.1, read as the reverse complement.
CTGTACACAGTATTATTTTTAAAGAAATTTGAGCATACATTGTGGGATTGTAAAATTGTAAATGGCTAAAAGCTTTGTTCTATAATTTAGAGATTAAAAATTGTAGGAACAAACTTTCAGCAGTCACACTCCAATGTACAATCAAAAGAAAATGCACCAACCATTACATTTTGTAGAAAAGTTACCTGCTCATTGGGCCCAACTTGCTTAGATGCAATGCTCCTGATCTGCACAACATAGGAACTTTGCATAAGAAAAACTAATTCCTAATTCAACTATTCAGAAATTAAAACAAGTTAACATGGTAAAGCACTCACACAGGGGTTTGCAAGAACACCCAAAACAGAGAACATGGCTGAAACATAAGGAACCTGCAAGTTTTTGACATGTCAACTAAGAAATATGGTTTGAATGAAGCTAGTTAAGAAAGTATCAGAATAACTAGCGGAACAAAAACATGGCCACTATAAAGAAGAAGAAAAAACTCTTCTACCATGGAAACAAAGATAAAACAGATTATCAAAATACAAGGAATTTAAATTTTATGGTAATAACTTATGATTAGGAGAGGTGGGGGAGGAGGAGGAAGTACCCAAGAGGACCATGATATTCCATAAAGAAACATCTGCAACATTCCATTCCATGGATCAGTAAGTCCAAGTTTAAAATATAAAGGATCAGCTGAAAACAGCAAAGAACCAAAGAAGACCATGAAGTATAAAGAAGTATCAGAACTGAATAACTAATCACCTAATTACTCACATGTGTGCAACTTGCAAAGAGCCCAATGGCTAGAAGCTTCTCCTCCCCGATAGCAGGTGCCAATGTGGGCATGAGAACCAGCTGCAGAGTGACTCAATTTTAGCTGCATCAATTGCCAGCTAGAATATTTCATGAATAGTACACATAAACACACAAACTATGTAAAATTACCTGTGAGAATGCCCCTGCAATCCCCACTATTAGCATTAGATCAGCAAACTGATCTTTGCTGAAGTGAAATGATGCCTTCAAATAGTACTGCCCAAGGCAATAATAAAAGTGAATAATTAATCACAAAAAATTCTGAATGTTTATTTTAGAGAGACGATATAATTTATCTATTAATCTGTAAGACTCATTTAACAATGTAAGACACCAACTGAATTTTTACAGCGTACGTTTTGGTCAATGAATTTCTTGAGTTTGCTCCAATAAATTCAAATTTCTATTTCCCAGATCACTAGCATGACTTGAATATGTATACCCACATTAAGACAACACTCAAATTTCATAAGTGGCTATATAGTTTTTATTTGAAAGACCACGGCAAGGTGGTATTTTATAGTTCCACCTATGGAAGATATTTGATATCAAAAGCAGAGGCCTTCACTTCTCAAAGAAAATTTATTCTTCACATTTTTCTGCACTTGAATATTGGAAGCCAAGGCTTGACTGACAATAATTTGGTTCATTTCTCATAAGTAATAACCCTATTAATATGAAATGACAACTTTAATAATCAATCTATTTCACCAATACCAAACATGATACATTTCTGTGGTAGTTTTTCCATTCATTAAGGGAGTCTCATCCAATGTGAATTGTTTTTCTTGTTACGAGTTCCAAAAACAAACTGAAACCAAAAGCATGTTCTTGAATTTTTGGTTTAAAGCACATGCTTTTCATCTGGTTATTTAATATCATATTCTATAAATAATATCATATAATTTCTATAACAAATTTTTCTTTCATTCTAAAAAACAACTCATATTCTCGAACTTTATTTAAAAAACATGTATTGTTTTTTCGAAACAAAACCAACTCATTTTTTTCTTTTAAAAACAAAAATACAATTCAAGAATGTATTTTTGCTTTTCTTCTGATGTGGCAATTCCAAAACAAATGAAAGCAAAAACATTGATGTTGTAGAACACCCCCAAAGGGAAACATAGGGTGCAGGGTTAGGTCTAGCCTTGTAAAGTAGAACTTGGTATAGGAATCTGTTGTTTGAAATTGGTGGAGTAAGGTAATTTATGCAAACTAAACTTTCATTCTTCTCCATTTATTTTTTTTAAGTCTGACTTCGAATCTAAAGATGAAGTTATTCCTAATAAAATGTTAATCATTCCTGCTGTGGGCCACAAAAATGACAATGGAAAGTTAACCAAATTCATTGTAACAAGCACATTTGATGGAGCCATCCTGTTGCTTCTTGGGCTAAAGGTGTGTTGCTTTCATCAAATGGGAATAGCCACCCATGATCTAACAAGGTTAGAATGGGTATTTTGGTGATTACTGATCTCTAGCCATTGCAGGGCCTCTATTGAAGGGGAGGGAGGGAGGGAGGAGAAGAGAGGAATAGTGTCTGAAGTGGTGAGACCAATGGATAAGATTATAGGAAGAATTTTCTTGTTGGAGTACGTTGTGTCAACTAAAAACTCTTCGTCATTTTCTGTTATCAACCGAGTGTATGAATGAGATTACTAGATCATATATTGGGTCCATAGATCAACTAGCTAATGTTTAAAGTGGCTTATAAGAGAACGTTTGCAAGACTAAACTAAAGACAATCTCATGTACACTAGCTTGTGTAATACTATTGCATCACCCATTCCAAATAAGACTAATCTTTTCCTTTCTTCTAATATTCTCTTATTTATTCTATCTTGTGTATGAACATCTCAAAATTAATACATAGTGAATAATATCTGCCATAGAAACAATTTCTCCATGCATCATACAATTGGATCTCAAGTAATGATTAATGGAGGGAGAAAAATACCAATAGTGAAGTATAAAGGCCACCCTCTGCAAGACTGGTGAAAAATGCGATAATTGCTGCTTGTGAGAATGTCAAGCTGCACAACAAATTCTCGGTAATCTTATCAAAACAGTTTAGATGGAAGAAACAATAAAAGAAAGAATCATTGCTTTAAAGAAGATTTGCAAAATGAATTCTAATACACCTGGCTATTGGATTTAGAATATAAGAATAGACAGAGTACCTACAAACTACTGATAAACATTGAACAGAAGAAATTTTAGTCAATGCTTTAGGTCAACTCAACTAAGCCATGTCCGAGTTTTTAGTCAATATTTTAGGTCAACCAAATGAATGACGCAACAGCCATCTATGTGCTCTTCAGGTCTATCAAACGTGTATCTAATCAGGCATTTTGGAAAGCAAATGACAGAGGTTTGCTGAGTGGATTGTGACGATAAGATACCAATTGGGCTCCAGAACTCTGGGGCTTCCAGCCTTCCACTAATGTAAAATGAAGGATCAATTCTCTTTTTTACATAAATAACAATACTTCCTCCCATATTCCTCATCAATTCCAGAGTCGCTGATTAGGTGATTGTTTATAAGTAAGATTGCATCTTTGCAAAAAGAAAAGGTGAATTAAAACAAAATTAACATACATACCTACTCTTCAATAAACAAATCATATCTTCGATCGAGGGAATCGTTTTAAAGATTTTGCTTGAGGAATCTTCTCCATTGGAACAAGTAACAAGAGGGGTCTTTTGAGAGACATCTTGCTTCATATTCTCCAAATCTTCACAGGTCGATTCCTTGAGGAAAGCTTTCATGTACATAGCTGCGAGCACCGCTACAGACGCAGAAACCTGAAACACAGTAATGATAATGATATTAGGCCACGGAAAAGGCTATTGAGAGTCGATTCACTGGTAAGTGATAACAACTCCGAAAGAGAATTCGAAAATGTATATTAAAAGAAAAGGAAAAGAAAAAGGCGGGAAGACCTGGAATGTGGAGGAAGTAGAGAGGAAGCGAGAAGTTAGAGTTCCACAGACAAAAGCCGCAGACCCGGTGCCAGCTAGAATTCCGAATGCCGATATTCGTTTGCCATGTGGAACATTGTCTGCCTGCAAAGTGCGAAAACAGAAAGAAGAAAATGGCTGAGTTAACCCGTTGCAAGCGCTAATATTTAGCTGGTCTCTAATCTCTAGCGACTTGGGCTTAGTTAACCCGAATTTCGAGTCCAGCTCCAGCAGTCGTTGCCTCCTTGGGCTCGGCTTGGGTCGAATATCGGGTTTTTAGTGGGCTAGACAACAACCAACAGGGGTAGCCCATCCCCCAACCTTGGTAGCAGCGGAGTTAATCTTAGGGCCCGTTTGGCAAGTTTTTTTAGAAGATCTTCTCGTAGTTCTGACAGTCAATAGATGTATTGAGCTTTTGACATAAGATCTAACGTATTGAGCTTTTGACATAAGATCTGGGCAGCCCGAAGACCATTTGGCAGGCGCGTATCTTTCCGTGCGTCGTTTCAGGTTTAAAATGCGGAAGACATGGGAAGTTTCATTTGGAGCTTCCCGAAATCAGCCCAAAATGGACTTCCCACGTCTTTTTGGCACCCTGTCTTTTGACGGCGATATCTTCCGTGTGCCAAACGGGAATTGACCGATTTTCGGTCTTCCTGGCTTGTAAGCAGCCAAAAGACCACACGGAAAGATGCACCAAACGGGGCCTTAATCTTTGCTATGAATAAACAGATAACCTACCAACTTAGGGCCCGTTTGGTTCATGGGAATAGGAGTTTTAAATCAGAATCCGAATAAACTATTTTCAATTCTAACTGTTTGGTTGGGCAGAATTGGAATCCGTTAATAGCATTCCCCTATTTATTTGAAGGAATGCTCATTTCCTCCCCCTCCTTTGAAAATCAAATCCTATTCTAACTGATTCCAATGTCTATTCTAATTCCTGTCGAACCAAGGGAAATTGGGAATAGACCATTTCAAGTCTGAACCCAGGAATTTTGATATTTTAGATTCTGACTGTGAACCAACCCAACCTGATATGTTTGTCAATTCAGAGTTCACTCTGGCTTATGCACCTGTACTTCAGTGATAGGATGGAGATCAAATTCAGTCAGTGCAGGACCTGTTTGAACGAATTGGGATCTGCTCCTCACAGAGCGTGTCTCACAGTCACATCCCACCCTGTATTGGAAATATCTCCTTATGAATAATAAATACAAGTACGGGAGATGTTCCCAATATGTGGCCAAGATATGCTGTAAGATCAATGTGAAGCACGCTCTATAAGGGGCAGATCCGGGCTCCGCTCTAACAGTCTTTACAGCCTTGCATTGGGGATATCTCCATGCTTATGTGCTTTATTTCATGAGAGATATTCTCAATGCAATGCTATAAAGACTGCTCAAACGGGCCTTTATACTGACTGAATCCGGTTTCGATAGGTTGTAAATATACCTCTACTGGCTCTACAACTTTATGTATCTAGCCTTATTTTGAATGGGTCATTAGAGAGCAGTTATGGGCTTGGATGTACCAGACCATGAAGCCCAATAAAATGAATTGCCCGTGGCTAAAACTTAAAAAACACAAGCTCATGTTCTTGAGCTTGGATGAAGTGAGAACTTAGACGGGCCCAATGTTGGTTGGAGTGAAGAGGGGTCGAGATATAATACCACGTAAGCCAAAGAAAGGCACTGAACGCTGCCCTCACAAATCATGGCTGTGAGTGTCTTGAGCACGTAGTATGCATAGAAGAAGCTCTTCGTCCTGCTGCATGCCAATATAGCTGCAAAATTGCATTTTGTTGTTATTATTAGATAAAATAAAACTGTATCCACCTTATTACTATTATCGACTGGTGCTCAAAGTAACCGAACCACTACCATCAGTTTTTGGAAAACTATGAACAAAACCGATCGAAATCAATCGATTAATCGGTTGATCAGTTCAGTTTTTCATTGGTTTGGTTTATGATTTTTCAAGTTTTTGATGTATATAATATATATTATAAATAATAAATATTATATATATATATAGAGTAAAAAAAATCAAACTGGTACCTTTGATTTTTCAAAAATACTAAATCGACCAGTTTGATTAACTGAAATTTTTTATTCGATTTGATTTTTCATTTTCTCATTTTTGATGATCGCCCCTATAGAATATGTGATGTGAAGATTGTGGTCGTGGGGAAAACCTACAAATACAATCACTATTTTTTTTTTTTTGCCAGAGTGCTAGGTTTGGACCCATCTACTTAAATCCAAAATTGAAATTGAGTCAGACCTCAGAGCTGAACCCGGATCAGGTAGGCATGCATTGTAAGCATGCTAAATGAGTACTTTCATTTTTTTTCTTTTTAACATTTTTCACTTGAAATACTCCCAGCCTATCATTGAAAAATATTAAAGACAACTTTTAATAGTTGTCAAAATATTTCTAAAGTGATCACTAAATGTTCTTCTTTTCTAAAGTGTTCATCCAAACCGAACCGAAATTTTGGAAAAGAATCTTAATTTTTTGTCAACGTTTGGATGATTAATAAAGAAAGTTATGACACTCAAAGGACATTTGTATCTTTTTAAATGCCACTTAATGACTGGTTAATGATAAATACTGAATTAACACATTTTAAAAATTTGAATATTAAATTATCGTAATTTAAAGTTTGAGGACCAAAATAACACTAAACCCAAAATACATAGTACTAATTGAGAATTTTCCCTTTAATTTGGGGTGGGTCAAAACCAGTGATCCAGTATATTACTGAACGGCCAGTAAACTTTTTGGATCGTCTTGGTTTATAAACACCGGCACAAATGTGTTTGATGAATTTCTTGAAAGAAAAGCTGTTTACGATACAAGTAATATGCAGCAGTAAGGAAAGAGTACAGACCTAGTGGAACAACGTTGAGAGTCATTGGGAGAATGAGCAGAGTTTTCCTCCCGTACTCGTCGGAGAGGTTCCCAAGCAAAGGCATCATGACGAGCGACCCCACCCCTGTTATCTGCATCACAACAACATTCATCCCAAATTTTGAGGGTCATCGCGCATGAGTGACCATCATAGAATCCACATGATCCAATAATATAAGCAATTTGTGTAGAATGAATTTTATGGTTCCACCGATAATAGAGGCATTCACGACCATGGGCTTAAAAAATGACACGAAAATGAAAGCATTTTAACTATCAGTTTCTGGGTCGATGGTTCGACCATTTGGTTCGATTGGATGGCTCATTTTGACAAAATATTAAAAATAAAAAATAATAAAAAACCATTGAACTGATTGACGAGTCAATGGTTCAATCATACGAGTCAATGGATTATTGTCTGAATCAATGATTTTTGACTAGGGACTGGATCTAAGGTAAAACAAAACCGACTGCTTAGATGGTTCTCAGGCCAAACGATCCGATCATTCAAATCAACGACAGTTCGAAAACCATGTTCACAACAACGTAAAAAAAGTTTGAGGGTTTCAAGTTTGGAAGCACCCAAACCAAAAGCCCTTCTGGGTTATGCTTTTACTGGTTTAACCAGTGACTAAATTAACTGTGCAGCCTATAGAGGTAACCGGCGATCGAACCGAATATGATAATACTGGCTATGAGAGAGGAGGGAGGGGGCGTCTACTTCGTTGTCTGAATGGGTACAAAAAAACCCGCATTGGTGAATGAGACGTGCGTAATGGAGATGGAGAGCGTGGTCTGAATGGGTACAAAAAACCATCATTGGTGAACGAGACGTGCGTAACGGAGATGGAGCGCGTCTACTTCGTGGTCTGAATGGGTAAAAAAAACCCGTGGAGATGGAGCCCCAAACTGAGAAGTGCGCGGAGCACTTGTGTAAAATATTTTAATGGCACATGTCATATTGTGTCATTTGTCTTCTTTAGAGTTAGACATCAAACCGATCAAAACCAACTAACCCAATTCATCAGTTTCTAATATTTTTAATTGGCTTTAATTCAGTCATTTTGTTAATTCTAAGATTGGATTGGTTTGATTTGACTATATGTAAGTAGATCAAAATTGGCCCAAATTAATTATAAATATATATTAATATTTTATATTTTAAATTTAAAATTTTTAATGTAAAAAATTAAGAATTTTTTTTATATTTTCTAATTTAAAATATTTTATATTATAAATTTATTTATTTTTAATTTAAACCTTTTGGATTGATTAACCAAACTGATAAATCAACTCAAATAAATCAATCCAAGTTGACTGATTTTCAATAATGGTCAATTAGTTTTGAATAACCAACTCCCTAATATGATCAGATCGATTTAATTGGCCAAACAACTTGACACTAAACTGAAAACACCCCTAATCTCCCTAACCATTGCACGTATCATTTCAAAGATCATACCGGACACCATGGTGGTTCAGTTGTTAGATCTCTAACTCATTGTAGACTTAAAGTCAGATTATTGGCCGATAACCAACGACTATGTTAAAACATCATAGTTCAACCATTTGAAGAAGTGATACGGAATCGAGTGATGGTTCATTGATGTATTAGAATCCCCCAACCACCACTTTAAGGAAAGAAAAGGGTCAAGAGGAGGGTTAGTGGTGCATGACACCAAATACCAAAAAGGTAAATATGTAGCCTACTGTCCATACGACAAAGAGCCGACATACACACACCCAGCCAACATTGCATTGATGGTGCCCGTTTGATCCCTTTTCAAAAGCATTGTCCACTTTCTTTACTTAAACTTTAAAAGCTAAAGAATAGAAACGTGCAGATTTGCCACTGATCCAGCAGGATTAGTATAAAAAACAAAACTCAAAAGATTCATTTACTAAAACACCTATCTTATAACATTTCTTATAGTTTGTAATCAATTTATTTAATCAATCTTTTATTAGTTGAAAATGAAAAATAAAAATTCTGACACTAACATTCATTCATATAAATTCAATTAAAAAGAAAATAAAAAAATACCATTTGACACAATCAACCATTCTATTTGGCTCTATTTAATTAATTTTGTTTTTTATAAAAAAAAACATTAGAAACACTTTTTGGAATAAACTAAGATGATCGATGCCTTTGAACATTTTCCACTCAGTTTAGGTAATTATATTACTATTTTCATATGAAAAAAATAAATAGTTATTAATAAATGGTCCAATAACAAATAGGTTGCAAACTATATAAAGGGTGTTTAATAAAATAAAAAACTATAAAATAAGTTTAAATAAATCCATGAAACTATAGTGGAAAATGATACAATGGATTTGAGTAAATCCGTTAAACTATAGAGGTGTTCCAGCATATGACCCAAATTAAAAAGTAGAGATAGGGATGTCAAATGGGTTGGGTTTAACCGGATTTGCCTGAATTCAAACCCGACTTGCAGTAATACCAACCCAAACCTGACCCAATCAGACTAAATGAAACTAGATCTTCAAAGCAGCAGCGCCAACAGGCCAGGTTAGTACGGGCACACCCCAACACGAATCCAACCCGTAAGACTAGCCCGACCCAAATCCAATAGGGATTGGATAAGTCTGGGTTTATCACCTAACCCGACCCACTTGCATAGAAGGCGAAAACGAGTGTGTCGTCTACTCAGACTGCACTCCTCACACCAACCTCACTTCAATCGCTCATCCTTGTATAATGTTATCCATGGTGAGATGTTCTGAGTAGACGGTGGGATGAGCTGTGAGGTCGGTGTGAGGTGTGATCCGTTAATTAGGTATGCGACGTCAGCTGCCATAGTGCAGGGAAACCCACATAGACACTAGCCAGGACCAGGCCTATATTGGTTAAGAAGTTGGCTTGATCCGGCACGCCAGTCGGTTGACGTTACGTCAAGGCTACAACCATGTCCGCGGGGACAGGTTTCTCGAATCAAGCCGTTTCCCCAGCTACAAGACTTTTTGATTGTTGGTTCTGATTCACACATATCCTATTTGCCCATTTCATCCCATTTGTTACACACTTTATCTTTTGACATCATCGCCCTACCACAAACATTCCACTCTTACGCCTTCTCGGAGGGATGATGACTACTGCCTACTGACATGGCCGGACTCTGTTCGCCGGTCGGACAAATTAATAACCATAACTTGTTGGGAGCAGGGAGTCATATCAGGAAGAAGAAGAAAGCAAAAACAACGGACTAACAAATTGCAACTCTAGCTCTAACGAGTGAGTAAATAACTAAACATAGAATTTAAAAGAAAAAAAAGAAAAAAGAAAAAAAGAAAGAATCACTTCTGCAAGCTTGTACGTTGTAATTGTAATACTTGTTGCTGGGTCAAGACCCTAACTACATAGCAGTCCGATGCGTCATGAGCTAGGCTAATTACTGTGATACCAACGTAAGAAACCAAATTCGCTACGACCAGTTCATGAGATATGCGAGAGAGAAGAAGATAGAAGGAAAAAACAAAAGGCAAGTTACTTTAATTGATTACAGTTGCAGAGACATACCGCCTGTTGGAATCCGCTGAGGTAAATGGCGATGGAGCATTCATCTTTTCCCGGGCAAATCGCCGACATTGTGACGTCGGTGATGGCCGGAATGACCATGAAGGTCGCGAAGTGATAGAGAAACACTGTAACAAAGAGGTGGATTAGCCCTGCATACACCATCTCTGTTTCTGTCTCTGTCTCTGTCCCTCGACTCTCTCCAAGAATCCTGCGCAAGGAACAAAAGAAAAAGAAAAGGAGGGTGAAGCCTGAAGGAGAGAAGAGAGACTCAGAGCAAGGACAGAGAAAACAGGAAACGAAACTTCGTCTTAAAGAGCAAGCTACCGGACTAAACACATCATCACTGCTCTGTCGAGTAGTACAAGTCTTGACGTTTTTGCTTTTACGCTTTACGACTTTTGCTTTCACTCTATTGATGTTTGGAGTGAGGAAGGAGAAATGGTTGTCTCTTTCGCGATTTTTACTTAAACAGACCGGGGTCAAGAGAATTAGAGAAGATTGAACTTTGAAGGAAATCATTACTTGGCTTCTAAGCGTAGAACTGTGAATTAATGACGAACAGACAGAGACAAGTCGAATGGGTTATGACCAAATGATCCTCGTCCTTTCCCTCAAATTACCTCTATCTCCCTCACGTCACGTTTGGCCAATTAGTAACTCGTCTCGTCGGACTCGGATAAATGGATAATCATTCAGAGCAGCAGCAACTTCCAGGCAGCTTACAAAGGTCGTACATATACAGAGGAGAGGACACATTAAGTAGCCACACTGAAATCTATATACACCTCGACACCATGTGTCATCTGAAGCAGAATGACTTTGGATGATTTGGGCCCACTAACTAAAATAAGGGTGTAATTGTGTCGGCCCGAACCGAATTTGTGTTTGTCTAGATTTGATCCGATTCAGATATTATTATTTTAAATTTAAATCTAAACTGTTCGATTAAAGCCAAATTCCATTGTATTTTAAGATGGAATAATAAAAGCAAACCACTTTGATTTAAAATTCAACAAAAGCAACGATAGAAAGTATTGTTTTGGTCCAAGAGCCAAGCGTGCAGAATGAACCAATGAAAATTGGTTTTCTTGGCTTCACGTACAAAATTGGTTTTCTTGGCTTCACGTACAAAAACATCAATAGTTACAAAATTACCCCTAGGCGTCATTTAATAATTTTATCCTAATCGAACAACAAAAACCTCGTTGTCCCTTTTTCTTTCAAGTTTCAACCTTCTTCCTTCTCTGTTTCTTCATAGAGAATGAAAAAGTTTTTTTCCTTCTATTCCATCTCGTCCAATGCTTTTCCTTCTATTCCATCTCCGGCTAGCTAGTCTTACAACTGTTATTTTTGGTAATCATGACTAACCAATTCGTTTAAAAATCCATGTTTGGAAGAACCTAGTGCTCTCTTAACGAGAGTTGCCTTTGTCTCTGACATCGCCTGAGCAGTATCAACTGGTGCAATGGTTTGAGATGAAGAATGCTTAATCAAATTTAAGAATGAAAAGGGCAATTTTCATGGATACCCTATGTTGTCATGTATACGATGTGTGGTTGTCTGTCTTGTTTGATTCAAAGAGGTGATCGATATGCTCAATCTATATATCAAACAAGGGGACTTGTCGGACATGCCATGTGTTAACTTCCCAGGATAGATGAGCTTTATGCTATCTAGCTTGATCATGTCTATCATCTATGATTTCTTCTCGATTCATTGATTCTAGCTAATAGAAGAACTCTTTTTTATAATAAAATTCCCATAAAATTATTTTGCTTAGTTATGAAGCATGTTTCTTTTTCCTCCGAAACTTGATAAAGCACCATGCATGAAGCATGGGTTACTTATTCTAAATCTTGCTCCATGAATAATAACAAAGAAAGCATGGGAGGAGGAACTTGTTTTGGCGGGGTTTCATAGAGGTTACAAATGATGCGTTGGGGGACTTTGTGGTTGTTGATGAAGACTATCTGAGTTGAAAGATGTTGGATGCTGTGAGATTGTTAGTCTAGGGGGCTTCAGACAAGCGCTTTTTTTTTTCAAAGTTTTGGAGATTCATATTAAACAAAATAAGGTCTGGGTGAGTTTAGCATAGGAAAGGGAAGATACCTCTTTGGGGAGGAGGACTTCTTCACGATGAGGTAGGACAACAATGTTGCAACTTGTGCTGATAAAGAGAGTTAATTTTTGTTGAAAAATGGGGTCACTATAACTTTGGAAGAGAAGCTCTGAGGCACATCTGAAAACAATGTCTTTAGAACGTTATTTGCCCCCACTCAGTTTCATTGATTTTACTGTTGGGTTACAGGAAAATCCGTTCCCATGATACAACAGAGCCTTGGGCGAGAATCTACAATTAGCAAAATTGAAGAATCTCTGAACAAACCTTCTATGAGACTGTAGTAGACCGGACTGAGTGAGAGAGAGAGAGAGAGAGTTAGTGAATTTTGAAAATGTGTGTTTTTGAAATATGATTCATGCTCCTTAAATAGTTTATGAAGAGTTATGAAGAAAAGGTAGGTGTTGGTTCAAAGAAGGCACATTGAATAACCACAATTTCAAACATTGTGACTGTTTAAAAGGTATTTAACAGTTAATGACTGTTAACTTTGAATTGTGTCTCTTGATCACACCTGATCGAATTGTAACCATCAACGGTGATCAACGGTCAGCATCACACCAAAACCAAAGTCGCCCTTCGCGAGTCACACAGGTGCGAGCAAAGTGTGCCTCTAAAGCACCTCATTGCGCTGCGCACACGCGTGCGTGCACATTGTGCGGTATCAAACCTCCATACTCTCCTCTACTATTTCTAAGGAGTGTAAATAAGCTCTTATTAAAATACTGAAAACAAAGCTTATAATTAATCAATGTGGGACAAGTTCAAAACTGGGTTTTGTAAGAGAAAAACTAATTTCAAAACAAGTGTGCAGGTGCAATTTCTCATGTAATTGACCAATCAAACCCATTGGATTTAATCTCTTATGAGATTAAAATCCAACAATTTTCAAGCAAGTGTACAAGAAACTAAGGGACGAAATTAGCATGGGAAATCATATCATTGTGTTTTGTGTTTCCAACAGAGGGGACGTCCTTCCAAGGTGATTGACCGACCTGAGATGCTTGTTATCGCCCCATGATTGACCATTCTTGTTACAGGTAAGAGTGCTTTAGTTGCTAATTCAAATTTAAATTCTATTGGCCTTGGGCTGTTGACAGTCATGGAGATGAAGAGGTGCACGTTGTGTTCCTCCTTAAATCAATGAAGTTTAGATGTGAGATTGTGTGTTGAGTTCCATCTCTTCAGACTCGATAAACTGGGATAGGAAAAGAGGGTAGAGAGGATAACATGCTAATAGGGGTATTTCAATGAAATAGATACAAACTAATTTGTAAATGAGTAATATAGGTATTTTGGAAAAATTGATTCATCGCTTTAACATTTTTCATCTTGATCATAAACGGAAGGGAGGTTTTTGTTGCATTCTTTAAAAATCTAGGGCAGACTTTTGCTAAATTGAAACTATAGGAGAGGTTTTTATGATTGTTAGAAACTTCAGGGGATGTTTTTGTCTTTTACCCAAATATCAATGCTTTAAAATTGATTTGGAACTGGAATCTCTTTGGCCAATGTTTGGCATCGATGCCATTTTCTGAGAAAATGACACCACATCAGAGAAAGTGGTGTCTCAAACAATGTCTTCTTGTTTGGTATTATTTTTCTAGAAAAAATGTTGTTTCAGACTACATGGGAAAGTGTGGTCTGGAGCAACACCAAATTCAATATTTTCTGAGAAAATGGCACATTACTGCCAGCGGTGCAATGATGTGGCATCACTTTGGACGTTGGATAATATAGATCAATGTTGAAAAACGTTGCTGCTAGCATTGGTACCAAACAAAACCAGTGTTGTTTTCTCAGAAAACACCTATATGGCAACATTCGTTCCGAACAAAAAACAAGTACCATTTTACAATTCTACATGCCCAGCACCGATGCCAAACACCTACTTGACTTCTGGTTTTTGGGTAAATGGTTTGACCATTCGATTTGAACTGATGATCCATTGTAACTTAAAAATAAAAAATAATTAAAACAAAAAAAATGCCAAAATCCATTATCAATCGCCTAGGTCAATTGATTGCTGACCAAAACCAACAGTTTTTGGCAAAAGACTGATCGAAAGGTGAAATGAAATTGGTTGCCTAAACGATTTCTTGACTGAACGGTCCGACAATCTGAATCAGCGACGTTTCAAAAAACATAAAAAATAACGCCTTGTCAAATGAATATTGGCTTCAATAATTTGGAGTAATTGTAAATACTAAAACTTAATGTCTTCATGAGTTTTAAATTCTCAAGCATATTTATATTTAACTCGATGCCCTTCGTAATAAGGTTTTTAAAATTAGACACGGAATCGTTCTAGGATCAGTTCCTGGTCAAATGGCTCAATTACCTGACTGACTCCCAGTTTTCCGGTCCGATCAGGTTCTGAAAACCATGCTTCGTACTGTTATTTAATGGCTCCATCAATTTGATAATTAGACAATTCCTTCGTAAGTGGCCACCCAACCAATTCCTAATAATTCCCTAACCCATGTGACTGAGGTTGCTTCTGAACACGTTTATTGTGCTTTTGATTTATAAAAAATCAGCGTTTTAATTTATCTTTAACTGTTGGTATATTAACTCGTGTTCCATTGGAATGAACAAAAACAATAATCGGTATTACATACGAACAAAAAAAAAGAAGAAAAACTAAAGATTTATTTGCCATTGTCAATTTTAATAATGAATGATTATACCTTTTGCTTTTAAATAAGTAAAAAAAAAATCAATTTTGTTTTCACAGTCTGCAATTAAAATCTTTAAATAAGTGCCACTGGATTGTTAGGGTTGTGGAGAATCCAACTTCGGTGAGGGCAAAGCCCGTTTCAACAGTGTTTACAGCCTTAGATTGGAAATATTTCCGTACATGGGAACAACGTTGCAAGCGGTTGCTCGAACTGTGAGAGTAGCACTGCATTGACGGAATCTGAATTTAGTTGTGGGGTTGGGGATATGGGGAGGGTTATCCTCGTTATGTGGCTAAAATAGGATAATAAAGAAATGAGATAATTACTTATAAGACCATTTCACATACATATTAAATTTTACCCTTTATCTTCTTTTTTTTAGGTAAATTACAAAGGCACCCCTGTACGATAAAGACACTCTGTACTTTGTTTTGCGTAAAAGATTTGCTCCCTTTCGTTAGTCATTCGTTGAAGTCCATCATTGCAATATTTTTTTAATCCCATACTATCTTTATAATAATTATTCATAACATATAATTGAGAGAAAAACACTGTTTATCTTCCCTGACCTCAGATACACAAACAGCATCTCAGATTTCTTCACATTTCTTTCTCACTCGATCTCTCTTCTTCTCCTTTCCCTTTCCCTTTCTCTCCTCCCCTTTCTTCTTCCCACTTTCCTCTATTTTTCGTTCCTCTCGCGGCTAACTCGATTGTTGAAATACTTGGTTCGATCCATTCAAGAGCAAAGAAACCAATGGCGGGATGGCGCCGCACACACCGATAGAGATCTTGTTGTCTTCGATGAATGAGAGACTAAGCAGAGCACAAGCAGCGTTCTGCTTCGACACCTCTGTACCGGTTTTCAGAACATAAACAAGAGGCTTTATAGCTCCTGCGTTTGTGATGGGGACCTTGTTCCCCTCATGCAGAGAGGTTTAATAGAGCAGTTACCGCGTGTTCTTGTTCCCCTCCTGCGTAATTTTGCTGCAGCCGAGTGTTTTATCGTAATCGGCGGGGATTGAAGACCGCCCACGTAGATTCTCACCACTAGTTTGAGATTTTCCCGGGAAGTGTTGTCAAATATATCTGATGAGAGGTTCTGTCGTTGCAGTTCCCCTGAGATGTCACTACTGCAAGCCGAAATATCATTAATTGCTTGGCAAATTTCGAGCAAACCAAAATCCGAAAACGAGGACTTAATTGGTTTGTTGCTTTCCATGACATGCTCTCTAAGCCTGAAATCGTTAACGGATTTCGTTAAGGTTTCCGAGACTCGGGAGGAATTTCCATCGACCGGACCCGGACACGAGCAGGTATCTTCTTTTTTGGAAGAGATTCGAGTGAATGGTTCGCATGGATCTACCTAAAGGCCTTTGAACCTTAGCTGAAGACAAAGAAGAAGAAGAAGAAGAATAGCGAGACTGCGTTGAAGGAAGCTGGTTGGAGTAGGATTCTCCAAGCTCCAAGCGAGACCATGGCAGAAGCGGTGTCGTCTCAACCAGAAATTCGGGATTAACACGCATGCAGAACTGCAGAAGAAAGACTTCCAAGCATGGGAGATGAGTTTTCAAGATTAGTTCATGGTTTTTTATGATTAATGCGAGAGATGCTGTATAATGGTGATTTCTATAAAAAGGAAGATCAAGCTCTGGAAGAGAGGAGTTTATGGGATTATAGCGGATCTGCACCGTCTGGTCTTGTCTACACTTTGGAGGTGGGCGGAGGTTGCGACGTTGGGCAGAGGTAGAGGTGTTGCCGGAAGCGGCGGCGGGCAGCTACGAGCGTCAGCACTGATGAATAGTTTGAGGAGGAAGACGATGTTTAGTGTTTCTGACTTTTTCTTTAATATTATTTTAAAAAAATGTACATTTTTTTTTTAATTTTATTAAAAATATTACTTTTATTGATATTAAATCCCAAAAGTTGTTCTTATCAACTATAATCCCAAAACAATTTCACAATTATCTTCATCAAACTTAGGATATATGTGTTCTCTCAGTATTTTCACCGTTCCACAGAAAATGAATTTTCTAGAGGTAACTAATACTCTCTTGGAGGGTGGGCATGTCGCTTACCCACCCATAAAAAATGTTAATCTTCTCCTGCGTTCATCTTTATGTAACTAATTGGAAGTGCGATTAAACACGGAGATTGAAAGTTACTTAGACAAATTTTACCTAGGAATCACTTGCCGAGATAAACAACACATTGCCCGAATACCAATATACAAACAAGGGGTAAAATATAAAAAACCTCTTCTTTGATTTCATTTTAACAATTACTTATCCTGAATTTTTAAAAAAATTGATAAAAATCTCCCTTCTAGACGGGAAAACGTTAAATTGAAGCATCAATTTTTTCCAAATACCACTTACACCTTTTATAAACTATTTTACATGTAATTTTATAGAAATAACCCTATTTGAAACTGGACAAAAACCTCAAACTTGTCGAACACCTCCCTTTTGTGAATCACATTCCCCGTATTATGCAAAGAGTGCCTACATCCGTTTTTGCTCATGTCTTCCAACATTGCGCCAAGGTGTAAATTGAAAAGACTGGTTTTCACCTCCGCCACTCCAAATCCATTGTTCAATTATGAAATATCCGTTACATTGATGATCCCCAACGTTGGACACTGACCTGTTGATGAAGACAAAGTTGGTGCTTGTGTGGTACCAAGAGCACCCCTAAAATAGGGTAGCTCGGGAGCATGGTTTTCAAAACCGGACCGGACCAAACGGTCAGACCAGAAAAACCGGGAACCGGTTAGGTGACCGATTTCAGTTTTCCCCAAAATCGGAATTTTTTCAAAAACCGTTGATTTCGGTCAGCAAACCGCTGACCTGGGTAGTTAATCGTTTGAACGATTTTGACCATTTTTTATTTTTTTAATTTTTTTTATCAGAACGAACCGATCATTCGGTTTGAACATTCGAACCATTCGACCCGATAATTGGACCCCTGACAAGTTCAATCTTCGGGTCGGTTTTAAAAACCATGCTCGGGAGATTCCTAGATCGGAAAGAGAGGGTGAGAAGAAGAATGAAATTTTGAAGAAGAAGACCCATATGAGATGTTGAAGCATTAGGAACGAGAAAATCGCAAAAGAGAACATGATAGATGCATGGATATCTCAACTGATATGTTTATATTTTCATGGGACATCTCTCTCTTATTCTTGGAGTGGAGGATTTATTTTTTTTTTCCCTTATTTTCTAATCCAGTTGAGATTTTGGTTGCATACAATTGGTGAGGCAGGGATGGAGGGACGGTGGGAAATTAGAACACTAATAATAATGAAATAATATAGGCTATTATTTGGTTGATATTTTGACTAAAATTTTTGAATTTCTTTTTATTGGTGGACAGGTTCAAGTTCAGCTAGGAGTTGAGAGAGAGAACAAGAGCCGAGAGGGAGGAAGGTGCTTCAGCCTCCAAGCTCTGGTTACAAACTTACAATTTGAAAGTTCAATGGGTGAAGAGTGTAGAGATTGAATCTCTGTTGTAACCAAATGATGACGGTTTAGTTGGTAGCCTATAGGTTCTTTGGCTGTTTGTAGAGGAGACGTGAGATCAAATCCCAGAGGATTATGGGTTTGGGGATGGGTACCCCTGTTGGATACAATATTGAATAGTAGGACGATGGAGCGGAACTGACGGCCATGAAATCATGGAGGGATTTTTTCGGAGGGTGTTCTCCGACAATTCAAGGGAGGGGTGGAGGGCTTTGAACGCCCAGTGCTATTTGAGGTGCTCCGGCAAGTGAAGGGTATAGGCGTATAGCAAAGCTTTTAGGGTTCCTCTCCTCCTTTTCAGTTTCAGATAGGGTTCTCTTTGAGTTGATGGAGTTTAGGGATGATAGTAGATTGAAAGAGGATAAAGAAGTCAAAGGGAGGTTTTGGTTGAGTTTCAGATAGGGTTATTTCTGTAAAATTGTATATAAAATCATTTAGAAAAGGGTATAATGAGTATTTGAAAAAAAAAAAAACCGATGTATCAATCTAAGGTTTCCCATTTGAGTCAATGACCAAAGGGAGGCTTTTGTTGAGTTTTTTTAAAAGTTCAGGGGAGGTATTTGTTAAAATGAAACTAAAGAAAAGGTTTTTATGATTGTCTAAAACCTTAAGGGAGGTTTTTATATTTTATCCAACAAACAAGGCCTTCATGTCAAAATGATAAGCATCAGTGTGTTGTGATTGGAGAAATTCACAACCTTCTCATTGTTTCTCATCATAATAGTCCATATATATGTTCTTGTCAAATGCCGATGCAGCAATAATAGAGTATGCTTAGAATGAATGCCTAAAGAACACATATTGGTACTAATGGTATAGTTGTAAAATGGGCTATATTAGGTTGGCACAGCACGGCATGACACGCGCAAAGTGTGAGTTTTCTCGGGTCGTGCCTCCCTCTCCTGAGATATTTTGGGGGGTTGGCCCGGCATGACCCATGGCTCGAGCCCGCACAGGCCCGTGCTTTGCTATGCCATGCCATGAGTTGGGCTGGTTTGTGGGATGAGCCTTAGGTCATGCCAGGCCATGGATCGAGCCAAAGCTATTTATTTAAAAAAAATCTTAAAATTTTTATTTTATATGAACTTTGATGTATACAATTGTTTATATATATAATAATTAAATAAAATTGAAAATAATTGTTTATTTTATTAATATATTACATACTATATATTATTATATAATTATAATTTATATAATATATATAAATATATATGGGTCGTGCCACGGCATAACATGCTCGGTTGTGTCGGGCCGCGAGCGGCATAGCCCAACTTTGGTTACTAGAAATCAAGAATTTTTAGTACACTTGAAAACTACAACAAGGTTCATGCATTTAGAAGCATTGGAAGAAGAGAATAGGTTCTTGAGAGGATCTTTCAGGTTAGAAATAGTCTCTTTGGCCTCCTCCAAAGTCAGAACACCTCATGAAGACAAAAATTGTGGATTCTGGGGACGCTTTTTGTGTTTCGGGATACCCTCTTCAAGTTGATTTTGGGATTTAGAGGAATGCATGGAGGTTTATAGGAGTAAGGTCTTGCTATGGAAGGGATTGCGATTGAGCAAGAAATATAAAGGGATAATGTTTTTGGGGGGTAGTTTTGTAAATATACATCTAAACAAAGATGATTAAGGGTAAATCTAGTATTTTAAAAAATTAAAGTCTTGCATAAGTTCGGCTTAGGTCAAGGCAATGCTCGTTCCATCAGCCTTTGCAGCCTTGCATTGGGAATATCTCCGTACTTATGTGCTTTATTTCATGGGGAGATCTTCCCGATGCAATCTTCCAAGAGGTTGTTCGTAGGGTGTGAGCACGGGCTTCCCCTGACTAAAGCCAATTTTGTCTTGCATCACATCATCATGAAAAGTGAAAACCAGCAAAACAGAGATGTTTGCGCAATTTTTCAAAATTACAAGGGAGGCTTTCGTTATATTAACATGGGGGGTTTATAAGATTATCGTTAAACCCAAGCGAGGTTTTTATATTTTATCCAAAGGTAGAAATGAATCAAACTTTTCACAAATTATTCGAACTCGACTTATGAAAAGCTTGATTCAGCTCGGTTTTAACTGAGCTTCGAGTCGAGCTTAAGCTTAGTGAAGCTCAGTTCGTGAGGCTTGTGAGCCTAATCGAACCACACATACATACATACATACATACATACATACATACATACATACATACATACATACATACATACATACATACATACATATATATACATGTATAATAAATAATTTTTATAATTCTTAATTTTTTCTATGTAAAATAAAAAAATATATTTTTCATCGGAAGCTTGGCTCATAATTGAACTCGAGCGCCGAACCAACCTCAAACTCACAAGCTTTTAAGCTGAGCCAAATTTGAGATCAAGTCTCTGGCTTGAATCGAGCTTGAGCCTAACATTATTTTGGCAAGCCAAACTCGAATAGTTAGGTATTTGGTTTGGCTTAGCTGGAATCCACCCTTAATTTTACCCAAACAGAAAAAAAAAGTTCGCTTGGCCAATGCCCACATATTTTAATCTTTATGGGCTTATGACCAAGTGGCAAACCCAGCTTGAGAAGCCAAGGCACGCTATAGATTCTTAGCTAATTCGTACACATATACACTTTATAGGGTTAGATAAGATTTGTCTGCATACGTCATGAAGCTGATACGTAGAGTTGTTAATGGTTCTGGTCTGCTTTGGAACAGGGTGTACTAGTTCCAAACCAACTAATAAATGGTTTCCATATGATAGATCTTGAACCGTTCCTATTATAATTAGGTTTGAGCCAATTATATTTGAGATCTATAATTACTTATGGTAAAAACAACTTGAAACTTATATTTGATTATTGCAGAGAAAATGATTGACCACCTTGTGGTCCCACTTCTTCATATGTTTCCTTTGATTATAGTGTTGTTATAATGCTTTTTTTCAGTTGTTGCTAGTAACAGGAGTATTCCTACCATTGTACCTCTTTTATTATAAGCCTAATATAAATAGCACTTGGGGTGGCAGATTGAACATGTCTGAACCCCTTTTTCTCTTTTGTTCTTTGTTCCTCCTCTCTTCTTCTTTTCTCGTCTTCTATTCATCTCTGTTTTCTTCCTATTTTTTTATTACTAAACATGTTTGAACCTCATTGGTTTTAGAGAACTTGGTATCAGAGTAGGCCTAAGACTAATTAGGGCTCTCATGTAGGTGTAGTCCAACCGACTACATGAGAGCAGTTCTAGGGCTAGAAGTTTTAGCTTAGTTCGTTTGGTTCTTGAATGCTGTTGGTAATTGAAGAAGGTGCCCAAGGTTTAGAAAACTTGGAGAGTTGTCGGATGGGCAGGAAGAATAAGAGAAAACAGGTTGGTTTCTGATTTAGGGCTTAAATCTAAGATTAGGAATGGCACTCAGTACTTTCTAGGTTGTTTTTCATTACTTTTTGGATTGACATACGTCTAATTTTTTTTGGGAATCCTCTGGGAGGTTTGGCTATTTTCTTGGACTGTTTTTAGGGTTTCTTTGTAGACTGTACTTCTGGGCTATGTTGTTTGACAGTGTTGGTCATTTCATCCACCCACCTTGATTCGTAGAAAAGCCTCTAAATATATTTTTTTTTTATTATTCTAGGTGTTGTTGGATAATACTTGAAATTTCTTTTGTTGGAAAAGGAGTTGGACGGTGTTGTACTTTCCATTCGGTGAATATCTATTGTTCATTATAGCATGGAAATGGTTGGTAATGAGAACAAACCATATGGAGGACTTGTAGGAGCTGAAAATTCTATTGACAAGAGTTCATTTCAATTTTAAGATTACTACGGTCAAATTTGAGGGAACAAACTAATTGGAATGGGCCCAATCAGTTGTAATGGCCATTGGAGGAAGAGGAAAGCTAGAGTATGTAATGGAAGACACAAAGAAACCAGAACAGGAGGACCCTTCCCTTGCTAAATGGGTCTAAGAAAATTATCTGGTTATGACTTGGTTATGCAATTCCATGTAGTGAACTGAAAATTAAGGTGAATATGAAAGAAATATTTGGGCAAAGACAACTAAGGAGATTTGGGACAATATGAAAGAAATATATTCTCAGCCCCTTATTGTTGCTAGAGCCTATGAACTGAAAATTAAGGTGAATAATCTTAAACAGGGGGAGAAACTTGTGTCAATTTATTTCACCACCTTGAAGTCATTGTGGTATGAGATTGATCATCTTGACACTATTGAGTGGGAGGGCCATAAAGATGCCGCCACATACAGGAAATTAGTTGAGAAAAATAGGATGTTTGAATTCCTAGTTGGGCTAAACTTGATTATTACATTGTAAGACAACAAATTCTCACTAGAGATAGTGTCTCTTTATCTCAAGCCTACTCTCTCGTACATAGTGAGGAAAGTAGAAGAAAAGTTATGTTACAAATTCAATCTATGAGATCGGCTTTAGCAGCCATAAAACCGAAGATTGAAGGTGATAAGGAGAGGGAAGTAAAGAAGAATGGAAAGAGGGATGTGTTTTGTGACTATCGTAAGAAGCCGAAGCATAATAACAACACTTATTGGAAGCTTCATCATCAGCGAATTACAGAAAGACTTAGGAACAAGAAAGGAAATGCAAATGCAGTTGTAACCACAAGAGCTTCATCCACACCCAACACTAGATCTAGTTGTCTTGATGCATTGGTTATTGTTAGGCTATTTTATCTCAACTGGAGAGTGAAGTTGGCATCTCCAAACAATCTCATTTGATCCCTCCTCCCACTTCTACTTTTGCTTAATCAGGTACAAGGGCCACTGCTTATCATGCATCAACCCTAGGTAACATAAGCCATTTTTGGATTGTAGATTCAAGAGCATCTGATCATATGACCAGTTCGTCTTCCTTATTTCACACTTATTGTTTGTCCTATGATAGAGACAAAGGGTCCATTGCTGATAGCTCCCTTGTCCCTATTTCAAGCAAGGGAGACATCAATTCTTTGATACCATTTCCTTTTCCTTTGTTCTGCATGTTCTGAACTAAGTACTAATCTACTTTTAGTCAGTAGTATCACTAAACACTAGAATTGTTCAGTGACATTTTCCCTTGATCATTGTGTTTTTCAAGATCTGGCAACAAGGAGGGTGGTTGGGATTGGCTGTGAGACGAATGTGATCTACTTACTTGAACATCCACCAGGGAAGAGTAAAGATGTTGGGAAGTCTTTTATGTCATAGTCTGTGAGTCAGATTATGCTTTGACATAATCGATTGGGTCATCTTTCTTTTGGGTCTTTAAAGAGTCTTTTTCCTACTTTGTTTAAGTTAATCTCGAGATGAGGTTCCCACTTTGACCCGTGTTTTTCCTCAAATGAGCTTAACTCATTTTGGGATTAAAATAAAAAATCTCAGATTTGATAATGCCAATGATAATTTTGCAAAACCCTTATTTTTTTATCTCCTTGAACATGGAATTATTCATCAGAGCACTTGTTCGCATACACCACAACAGAATGGGGTAGCTGAGAGGACAAATAGGCACTTATTCGCATATACGTTTCTAGAGGATGTCATTCTTACTGTTGTTTATCTCATTAACATGATTCCTTCACGAGTCTTGGACATGAAACGTCCTTTTAACTTGGTGTATCCTAATAAGGAGTAGTTTTCTATTCTTTCCAAAACTTCTGGTTGCACCTGTTTTGTCCATATTCTTAGGCCTACCCATTCAAAATTTGACCCTAAGGCTACTAAATGTATCTTCCTTGGGTATGCACAAAATCAAAAGGGGTATTATTGTTATGACCCTGTCTCGAGAACCAAATTTGTATTTATGGATGTTACATTCTTTGAAGATGTCCCCTGTTACCCTAGAGTTCCACCTCACGGGGATAGTGGTGAGTAGGGTACTTTTGCTCAAGATGTTCTTTTACCTATTCCTGCAAGTGGAGAGGAGTGAAATGAGGGGAGTTGTTAAAAGTGTAAAGAATTAAGGGTGTTTCACAAAAGATGGTGGAGGCAAGTTGGTTCTAGTAATGATTAGTCTAGACCTGTTCCTGTCTCTTCTGCGGCATCAGATTCAAGTATTGTCTCCTCCTTACCCACTCCTATTACTGGTGACATACCCACTTCCACTATTGAGCCTTAGCGATCCCCATATGACCTTGGCCTCCCAATTATAGTACGCAAGGGGAAGAGTCGGAGTATCTCATCCACTACCCAATGTATCTCCCAATTCCTTTCTTATGACCACTTTTCATCATCATATAAGTCTTATTTAGCCACCATTGCTGCCCTTCTTATTCCTAGAACACTGCAAGAAGCCCTTGTTGTCCCTGAGTGGAAGGAAGCAATGAAGGTTGTGATGGATGCCCTTGTAAAAAATGATACTTGGGAACTGGTTTATCAACCAAGAGGAAAGAAACTTGCTGGGTGTAGGTCGATATGCACAGTGAATTATAATGCCGATTGTACAATTGAAAGATATAAATCTAGGCTAGTTGCTAAGGGATACACTTAAACTTATGGTATTGATTACATGGAAAATTTTGCTGTTAACTTCTCATGGCCATTATTTTAGATGGATGTTAAGAATGCATTTCTAAATGATAACTAGTAGGAGGAGGTGTATATGGAGTTGCCTCCTGGTTTTTATGATGAAGAGATTGGTAATAAAGTTTGTAAGTTGAAGAAAGCATTGTATGGTATAAAACAATCTCCAACGACATGGTTTGATAGATTCAGACTTGCTCTAGAAATATTTGGATATGTTCAAGCCCAATCTATCCACACTCTTTTCATTAAGAAGAAACGATCTGTTTTGACTGTCCTAGCTGTGTATGTTGACGACATTGTTGTGACAGGAAGTGATATTGATGAAATTAATTCTCTTAAGCAACTTTTTAATCAAGAATTTGAAGTAAAGGATCTGGGTGAGTTGAGGTATTTCCTTGGGATTGAAGTGGCAAGGTCCAAGCGTGGCATTTTTATTTCTCAGAGGAAGTATGTTCTTGATCTCTTGGAAGAAACGGGAAAATTGGGAGTTAAGCCTGCAGATACACCCATTGAGCAAAATCACAAAATAAATGCAGATGATGGTGAACCTCTTGATGATAAATGTATGTATCAAAAGCTTGTAAGAAGATTTCTCTACATATGTCTGACTCGCCCTGACATTTCTTATGCTATCAGTGTTGTTAGTCAGTAGATGCACTCTCCGAAGACCTTACACCTCCTTGATGTTGAGAGGATTTTAGCCTACTTGAAAAGGTGTTTAGGCTGAAGTATACTTTTTAAAAATAATGGCCATATGAAAAAATAAGTATACACTGATGCAAATTGGGCATGTTGTATTGATGATAGGAGATCTATTTCAGGGTATTGTGCCTTTGTTGGAGGAAATTTAGTTTCTTGGAGGAGCAAGAAACAAAATGTTGTTTGCTCCAGTACTGAAACTAAATACATGCCTATGGCTAATGGTATTACTAAAATATTATGGCTGAAATCTCTCCTTACAAAATTGAGAATTGAGTTTGAAAGACACTCAATGTTGTATTGTGATAATTAGGCAGCTATAACATTGCTCACAACGCAATACAACATGATAGAACCACGCATATTGAAATTGACAAGCATTTCATCGAGAGAAAGTTGCCTATCAAGAAATATGCCTTATGTTGCCACTAAAATGTAGCTTGTCGATGTCTTCACCGAGGCAGTTAATAGAATCAAGTTTAAGATAGATTTAAGTAAGTTGGGAATGATAAATATATTTTCCCAACTTGAGGGGGAATGCAGAGTAAATGATTGACCAGTTTGTGGTCCCACTTCTTCATATCTTTCCTCTGATTATAGTGCTGTTAGATTGAACTTGACAGGCATTTCATCTGAGAGAAAGTTGCCTCTCAGGAAGTATGCCTTATGTTGCCACTAATATGCAGTTTGCCAATGTCTTGCAGTAAACATAATCAAGTTTAAGATAGATTTAAGCAAATTGGGAATGATAAATATATTTTCCAAACTTGAGGGGGAGTGCAGAGAAAATGATTGACCAGCTTGTGGTCCCACTTCTTCATATCTTTCCTCTGATTATAGTGCTATTAAATTTTCTTTTTAGTTGTTTCTTGTGATAGGAGTATTCCAGTCATTGTACCTCTTTTATTATAAGCCTAATATAAATAGTACTTGGGGTGGTAGATTGAACATGTCTGAACCCCTTTTTCTCTTATATTCTTTCTTCCTCCTCTCTTCTTACTTTCTCTTATCTCTTACCTTCATCTTTGTTTTCTTCTTCTTTTCTTATTACTAAACAAGTTTGAGTCTCATTGGTTTTAGACAACTATAATATAGCCTTGATAAAATGACAACAAAAATCTAAATATGTTTTTAACCAAAATTATCTCATATACAATCTATAAAATTTATCCTTTTGGACATAAAATATGGCAAAATAATATAAGAAAACCAAGAGGTTGTTATATATTATTGAATATATAAATGGTTTGGGTCTGAATTGGTTTGGAATAGCAAGAACTGGTCCAAACCAAATTACTAATTGGGACAAAACCATGAAACCAAATTGACCAAATTACTAATTGGTTCGGTCGGTTTAATTTTGTCAAATTGACCCAATCCAATAACAGCCATAGTTAGAGCTCAAATCTGCTGACCACAACACTGGTTACATCCCATGCACAAGACATTACAGCTGCACATAGAATCTCCCAATGAATGGAAACAAAAGTCAGCAGATCTGAACTCGATATGTTACCTCCAGGTCCACCACTTAGTTCTGTGTAATATAGCATATGTTTAGTTCCATGGGTGTTTTGATAAATTCCATCATGTCATTGCCAAATCAACATTTATCCCATCATTTCCATTATATGCATAGGTATTTGCAAAAGTTAGTCTTGATTTATGTGTGCACCAACTATTGGGGGAACTTCATTTTAGCGCTTCCCCCAACGTTGATCCTTTATTCACTATTTCACTGATTGTGGTACCTACTTGTCAATAAACGCTTTATCAAGTACTTTTCTGGGTTTTGAAGACAAATCAATTACAAACATTTATTTAATAAACGGAAACTATATCAAATATATACATAATAAGATTAAGTCGTGTTTGCCCTTGAGCACTATGAATTTGTTGCATTATGTGGCCAGCACGTAATGAATTTTAGTTTTAAATATTAGGCCCCCATGACACAAATTAGGATTAGCTAAACATAGTATCTATTTAGCAGGCTGTGGAACAATTGATGAAGTTCCGTGCTAGTAATAAATTCAGGGGCCCCACTGTGAATGGTGTGGATTACATGTATTTTATTACTGATGTGGTCCACCGCCTGCTGAATAGCCATAACCCATTGCGTTCAGCTAAACCTGGATCCCATGATATACCAAATCAATAGTGTTCAAGGATATTATATGTAAATTCAGATAAACCAACTTATATGGAAACCAACTGATGTGGTCCAGGGGATGGGGATGGACTACCCCATTGTGTAGCCCATGAAGTAGGTGGGCTCAACTTGAATTTTCTTGCCCACTATGAGATTGGCCACATGTAAACCTGGACATCATTCCAAACCTCATCGCAGCATTGCCCAACATCACCCTTTCCTATTGTCATTAATCCACCCAGTTATTCACGAACTGAATTCGGATTAGTTGAATGCTTCGGCTGTTTAGCGAGCTGTGGAACCAATGATGAGGTTCCATGCCAGAAATAAATTCATGGCCCCACTGTAAAATATGTGGGCCTTATCCATTTAAATACTGGCGTCGAACTTTATTAATGGTTCCAATAGCTAAAGGTTCATGCATTTAGAAGCATTGGAAGAAGAGAATAGGTTCTTGAGAGCATCTTTCAGGTTAGAAATAGTCTCTTTGGCCTCCTCCAAAGTCAGAACACCTCATGAAGACAAAAATGGTGGATTCTGGGGTGGCATTTTGTGTTTCAGGATACCCTCTTCAAGTTGATTTTGGGATTTAGAGGAATGCATGGAGGTTTATAGGAGTAAGGTCATGCTATGGAGGGGATTGCGATTGAGCAAGAAATATACAGGGATAATGTTTTGGGGGGTATTTTAGTAAATATACATCTAAACAAAGATGATTAAGGGTAAATCTAGTATTTCAAAAAATTATTGTCTTGCATGAGTTCGGGTTTGGTCAAGGCAATGCCCGTTCCAATAGCCTTTGCAGCCTTGCATTGGGAATATCTCCGTACTTATGTGCTTTATTTCATGGGGAGATCTTTTCGATGCAAGGTTGCAAGAGGTTGTTCGTAGGGTGTGAGCATGGGCTTCCCCTGATTGAAGCCAATTTTGTCTTGCATCACATCATCATGAAAAGTGAAAAACCTACAAAATGGATATGTTTGCGCAATTTTTCAAAATTACAAGGGAGACTTTCATTATATTAACATGGGGGGTTTGTAAGATTATCATTAAACCCAAGCGAGGTTTTTATATTTTATCCAAAGGTAGAAATGAATCAAACTTTTCACAAGCTATTCGAGCTCGGCTTATGAAAAGATTGATTCAACTTGATTTTAACTGAGCTTTGAGTCGAGCTTAAGCCTAGTGAAGCTCAGTTCGTGAGGCTTGTGAGCCTAACCGAACCACACGTACATACATACATACATACATACATATACATATACATGTATAATAAATAATTTTTATAATTCTTAATTTTTGTATGTAAAATAAAAAATATATATTTTTCATGTTTAATTTTTTTATAGGAAGCTTGGCTCATAATTGAACTCGACCACCGAACCAACCTCTAACTTGCTAGCTTTTAAGCTGAGCCAAATTCGAGATCAAGTCTCTAGCTTGAATCGAGCTTGAGCCAAACATTATTTTGGCAAGCCAAACTCGAATAATTAGGTATTTGGTTCGGCTTAGCTGGAATCCACCCTTAATTTTGCTCGAAGAGAAAAAAAATAAAAAAGTTCACTGGGCCAAGGTCCACATATTTTAATCTTTATGGGCTTATGACCAAGTTGCAAACCCAGCCGAAGAAGCCAAGGCACGCTATAGATTCTTAGCTGATTTGTACACATATATGCTTTATAGGGTTAGATAAGATTTGTTTGCATAAGTCATGAAGCAGATACGTAGAGTTGTTAATGGTTCTGGTTTGCTTTGGAACAGGGTGTACTAGTTCCAAACCAACTAATAACTAGTTTCCATAGATCTTGAACCGTTCCTATTATAATTAGGTTTGACCCAATTATATTTGAGATCAATAATTACTTATGGTAATAACAACTTAAAACTTATATTTGGTAATTGTAGAGAAAATGATTGACCACCTTGTGGTCCCACTTCTTCATATGTTTCCTCTGATTAGTGTTGTTAGAATGCTTTTTTCAGTTGTTGCTAGTAACAGAAGTATTCCTGCCAGTGTACCTCTTTTATTATAAGCCTAAAATAAATAGCACTTGGGGTGGCAGATTGAACATGTCCAAATCCCTTTTTCTCTTCTATTCTTTGTTCTTCCTCTCTTCTTCCTTTCTCTTCTCTTCTATTCATCTATGTTTTCTTCCTATTTTTTTATTACTAAATATGTTTAAACCTCATTGGTTTCAGACAACTTGGTATCAGAGTAGGCCTAAGACTAATTAGGGCTCTCATGTAAGTGTAGTTCAGCCGACTACATGAGAGCAGTTCTAGGACTAGAAGTTTTAGCTATGTTCGCCTGGTTCTTGGATGTTGTTGGTGATTGAAGAATGTGCCCATGGTTTAGAAAACTTGGAGAGTTGTTTGATGGGCAAGAAGAATCAGAGAAAACAAGTTGGTTTCTGATTTAGGGCTTAAATCAAAGATTAGGAATGGCACTCAGTACTTTCTAGGTTGTTTTTCATTACTTTTTGGATTGACATACGTCTGATTTTTTTTTTTTTGAATCCTCTAAGAGGTTTGGCTATTTTCTTGGATTGTTTTTAGGGTTTCTTTGCAGACTGTACTTCTGGGCTATGTTGTTTGACAATGTTAGTCATTTCATCCACCCACTTTGAGTTCGTAGAAAAGCCTTTGAATATATATATTTTTTATTATTTTAGGTGTTGTTGGACAATACTTGATTTTTTTTTTGTTGGAAAAGGAGTCAGACGGTGTTGTACTTTCCATTCAGTGAATATCTATTGTTCATTATAGCATGGAAATGGTTGGTAATGAGATAAAATCGTATGGAGAAAGACTTGTAGAAGCTAGAAATTCTATTGACAAGAGTTCATTTCAATTTCAGATTATTACGGTCAAATTTGATGGAAACAAACTATTTGGAATGAGCCCAATCAGTTGTGATGGTCATTAGAGGAAGAGTAAAGCTAGAGTATGTAATGGGAAACACAAAGAAACTAGAACAGGAGGACCCTTCCCTTGCTAAATGGGTTTTTGGGACCCATTTGTTGCTAGAGCCTATGAAACTAGAAACTAGAAACTATCTTTGGGCAAAGACAATTAAGGAGATTTGGGACAATATGAAAGAAATATATTCTCAGCCCCTTATTGTTGCTAGAGCTTATGAACTGAAAATTAAGGTGAATAATCTTAAACAGGGGGAGAAACTTGTGTCAATTTATTTCTCCACCTTGAATTCGTTGTGGTATGAGATTGATCATCTTGACACTATTGAGTGGGAGGGCCAGAAAGATGTTTCCACATACAGGAAATTAGTTGAGAAAAGTAGGGTGTTTGAATTCCTGGCTGGGCTAAACTCTGATTATTACATTGTAAGACAATAACTTCTCACTAGAGGTAGTGTCTCTTTATCTCAAGCCTACTCTCTGGTACATAGTGAGGAGAGTAGAAGAAAAGTTATGTCACAAATTCAATCTATGAGATCGGCTTTAACAGCCATAAAACCGAAGACTAAAGGTGATAAGGAGAGGGAAGTAAAGAAGAATGGAAAGAAGGATGTGTTTTGTGACTATTGTAAGAAACCAAAACATACTAAGGACACTTATTGGAATTTTCATCCTTAGCTAATTCCAGAAAGACTTAGGAACAAGAAAGGAGGGTGATTGGGACTGGCCGTGAGACGAATGGGGTCTATTTACTTGAACATCCTTCTGGGAAGAGTAAAGATGATGTGAAGTCTTTTGTGTCATAGTCTATGAGTCAGATTATGCTTTGACAAAATCGATTGGGTCATCTTTCTTTTGGGTCTTTAAAGAGTCTTTTTCCTACTTTGTTTAATTTAATCTCGAGATGAGGTTCCCACTTTGACCAGTGTTTTTCATCAAATGATCTTAACTCATTTTGGGATTAAAATAAAAAATCTCAGATTTGATAATGCCAATGATAATTTTGCCAAACCCTTATCTTCTTATCTCCTTTAACATAGAATTATTCATCAGAACACTTGTTCGCATACACCTCAACAGAATGGGGTAGTTGAGAGGACAAATAGGCACTTGTTCGCATATACGTTTCTAGGGGATGCCATTCTTACTATTGTTTATCTCATTAGTAGGATTCCTTCACGAGTCTTGGACATGAAAGCTCCTTTTAACTTGGTGTATCCTAATAAGGAGTAGTTTTCTATTCTTTCCAAAACTTTTGGTTGCACTTGTTTTGTCCAAATTATGAGCTTACCCATTCAAAATTTGACCCTAAGCTAAATGTATCTTCCTTGGGTACGCACAAAATCAAAAGGGGTATTATTGTTATGACCCTGTCTCGAGAACTAAACTTGTATTTATGGATGTCACATTCTTTGAAGATGTCCCATGTTACCCTAGTGTTCCACCTCAAGGGGAGAGTGGTGAGTAGGCTACTTTTGCTCAAGATGTTCCTTTACCTATTCCTACAAGTGGAGGGGAGGGTAATGAGGGGAGTTGTCAAAAGTGTAAAGAATTAAGGGTGTTTCACAAAAGATGGTGGAGGCAAGTTGGTTCCAGTAATGATCAGTCCAAGCATGTTCCTATATTTTCTGCGGCATCAAATTCAAGTATTGTCTCCTCCTTACCCACTCCTACTACTGGTGACATACCCACTTTCACTATTGAGCCTTAGCAATCCCCAAATGACCTTGACCTCCCAATTGCAGTACGCAAGGGGAAGAGTAGGTGTATCTCATCCACTGCTCATTGTATTTTCCAATTCCTTTCTTATAACCACTTTTCATCATCATATAAGTCTTATTTAGCCTCCATTGCTGCCCTTCTTATTCCTAGAACACTGCAAGAAGCCCTTGTTGTCCCTGAGTGGAAGGAAGCAATGAAGGTTGTGATGGATGCCCTTGTAAAAAATGATACTTGGGAACTGGTTTATCAACCAAGAGGAAAGAAACTTGTTGGGTGTAGGTGGATATTCACAGTGAATTATAATGTCAATGGTACAATTGAAAGATATAAATCTAGGGTAGTTGTTAATGGATACACTCAAACTTATAGTATTGATTACATGGAAAACTTTGCACTAGTCGCAAAAATGAATACCATCAGGGTTCTGTTGTCTCTTGTTGTTAACTTCTCATGACCATTATTTTAGATGGATGTTAAGAATGCATTTCTATATGATAACTTATAGGAGGAGATGTATATAGGGTTGCCTCTTGGTTTTTATGATGCAGAAATTGGTAAGAAAGTTTGTAAGTTGAAGAAAGCATTGTATGGTATAAAACAATCTCCAACGGTATGGTTTGATAGATTCAAACTTGCTCTAGAAATATTTGGATATGTTCAAGCCCAATCTAACCACACTCTTTTCATTAAGAAGAAAGGATTTGCTTTGACTCTCCTAGTTGTGTATGTTGATGACATTGTTGTGATAAGAAGTGATATTGATGAAATTAATTCTCTTAAGCAACTTCTTAATCAAGAATTTGAAGTATAGGATCTGGGTGAGTTGAGGTATTTCCTTAGGATTGAAGTGGCAAGGTCCAAGCATGGCATTTTTATTTCTCAAAGGAAGTATGTTCTTGATCTTTTGGAAGAAACAAGAAAATTGGGAGTTAAGCCTGTAGATACACCCATTGAGCAAAATCACAAAATAAATGCAGAGGATGGTGAGCCTTTTGAAGATAAAGGTATGTATCAAAAGCTTGTAGGAAGATTTCTCTACCTATGTCTGACTCGCCCTAACAATTCTTATGCTATCAGTAGATGCACTCTCCGAAGACCTCATACCTCCTTGATGTTGAGAGGATTTTAGCCTATTAGAAAAGGTATCTAGGCTGAGGTATACTTTTTAAAAATAATGGCCGTATGAAAAAAGAAGTATACGCTGATGCAAATTGGGCATATTGTATTGATGATAGGAGATCTACTTCACGGTATTGTGCTTTATTAGAGGAAATCCACTTCCTTGGAGGAGCAAGAAACAAAATGTTATTGCTTGCTCCAGTACTGAAGCTAAATACATGCCTATAGCTAATGGTATTACTAAAATATTATGGCTGAAATCTCTCCTTACAGAATTGAGAATTGAGTTTGAAAGACCCTCGATGTTGTATTGTGATAATTAGGCAGCTATAACATTGCTCACAACGCAATACAACATGATAGAACCACGCATATTGAAATTGACAAGCATTTCATCGAGAGAAAGTTGCCTATCAAGAAATATGCCTTATGTTGCCACTAA
This sequence comes from Nelumbo nucifera, assembly GCF_055504915.1. Classification (NCBI taxonomy): domain Eukaryota; kingdom Viridiplantae; phylum Streptophyta; class Magnoliopsida; order Proteales; family Nelumbonaceae; genus Nelumbo; species Nelumbo nucifera. The sequence continues at coordinate 62,069,457 of NC_142654.1, read as the reverse complement.
AATGTAGCTTGTCGATGTCTTCACCGAGGCAGTTAATAGAATCAAGTTTAAGATAGATTTAAGTAAGTTGGGAATGATAAATATATTTTCCCAACTTGAGGGGGAGTGCAGAGTAAATGATTGACCAGTTTGTGGTCCCACTTCTTCATATCTTTCCTCTGATTATAGTGCTGTTAGATTTTTTTTTCTGTTGTTTCTTGTGGCAGGAGCATTCCTGTCATTGTACCTCTTTTATTATAAACCTAATATAAATAGCACTTGGGGCGGTAGATTGAACATTTTTGAACCCTTTTTTCTCTTCTATTCTTTCTTCCTCCTCTCTTCTTACTTTCTCTTATCTTCTCTTATCTTCGTCTTTGTTTTCTTCTTCTTTTCTGATTACTAAACAAGTTTAAGTCTCATTGATTTTAGACAACTATAATATAGCCTTGATAAAATGACAACAAAAATGTAAATATGTTTTTAACCAAAATTATCTTATATACAATCTATAAAGTTTATCCTTTTGGACATAAAATATGGCAAAATAATATAAAAAAACCAAGAGGCCATTATATGTAATTGAATATATAAATGGTTTGGGTCTGAATTGGTTTGGAATAGCAAGAACTGGTCCAAACCAAATTAACCATGAAACCAAAACTGACATATTTGGTTCGGTCGGTTTAATTTTGTCAAATTGACCCAATCCAATAACAACCATAGTTAGAGCTCAAATTTGCTGACCACAACACTGGTTACATCCCATGCACAAGACATTATAGTTGCACATAGCATCTCCCCATGAATGGAAACAAAAATCAACAGATCTGAACTCGATATGTTACAACCAGGTCCACCACTTAGTTCTGTGTAATATAGCCTATGTTTAGTTCCATGGGTGTTTTGATAAATGCCATCATGTCATTGCCAAATCAACATTTATCCCATCATTTCCATTCATATGCACAGGTATTCACAAAAGTTAGTTTGGATTTATGTGCGCACCAACTGTTGGGGGAACTTCATTTTAGCGCTTCCCCCAATGTTGATCCTTTATTCATTGTTTCACCGATTGTGATGCCTACTTCTCAATAAATGCTTTATCAAGTAATTTTCTCGGTTTTGAAGACAAATCAAGTACAAACATTTATTTAATAAACGGAAGTTATATCAAACATATACATAATAAGATTAAGCCTTGTTTGCCCTTAAGCACTATGAATCTGTTGCATTATGTGGGCAGCACGCAATGAATTTTAGTTTTAAATATTAGGCCCCCATGATAGAAATTAGGATTAGCTAAACATAGTAGCTATTCAGCAGGCTGTGGAACAAATGATGAAGTTTCGTGCTAGTAATAAATTCATGGGCCCCACTGTGAATGGTGTGGATTACATGTATTTTATTACTGATGTGGTCCACCGCCTGCTGAATAGCCATCACCCATTGCGTTCAGCTAAACCTTGCTCCCATGATACACTAGATCACCAGTGTTCAAGGATATTATATGTAAATTCAGATAAACCAACTTATATGGATACACCAGATCAACAATGTTCAAGGATATTATTTGTAAATTCAGATAAACCAACTTATATGGAAACCAACTGATGTGGTTCAGTTGGTAGCTAGGGTCTTTGATCTTTTGTAGCTGAGACCTAAGATCAAATCTCAATTCCTCCCGGGGATGGGGATGGACTACCCCATTGTGTAGCCCCATGAAGTAGGTGGGCTCAACTTGAATTTTCTAGCCCACTATGAGACTGGCCACATGTGAACCTGGACATCATTCCAAACCTCATCACAGCATTGCCCAGCATCGCCCTTTCCTATTGTCATTAATCCACCAAGTTATTCACGAACTGAATTTGGATTAGCTGAATGCTTCGGCTGTTTAGCGAGTTGTGGAACCAATGATGAGGTTCCACGCCAGTAATAAATTCATGGCCCCACTGTAAAATATGTGGGCCTCATGCATTTAAATATTGGCGTCGAACTTTATCAATGGTTCCAATAGCTAAAGCGTTCAGCTAAACCTTGCTCTCATGAACTTGACAAATTTTTGAAAAAAAAATAAAAATAAAAAATCCATCAATTGCATATATTGAAATTTTTTCCTCAAAAAAATTTACGAATTATTCAAGCACGAATACTTTGGGATAAAAAAAATAAATTTTGTAATATTATATTTTTTTTTATAAATTGTAGATATACTGATACTTATATATGAAGTTGGTAAATCTAAAAAGAAATTGCATATAGAAAAAGGTCAAAATTTTCACCCAGAATTTATGGTTAGGTATTGAATTTCTTTACACCAATTTTGTTTTTCTTTTAATCCTTGAGAATGAATTAAATATGGCCAAATGATGATTATTTAGTACGCTCTTTTGCCGGTTGCTGGTTGTAGCAGAGAATCCAAAATCCTTCTATATAATTAGCTTACTTTTTCTTTTGTTATTTGGGAGTTGGGACCAAGAGGGCAGCAGGGGAGGTAGTCCATCCCTTTTGTGCAATGCCAAAGCTGATGAAAGGAGATCACATTGGCGCCCCACAGCACCACCCACTCATGTGTTGGAAACATCTCCCCATGATAGATAAAGACAGGAGATGTTCCCTATGCATGGTGAGATTGGCATGTAGGGTGCCCCTCTGTGGGACGCCAATGTGATGTCTGATGAAAAGCAGGATTCTAACCCAAGTCTCTGCTACAATTAACATGAGAAATGCATTAATTGACATTTTTTTTTATAAATTAGGTTACTTATTGAAGAAGTAAATATAAATTCACTTTTTTGCCACCCAATTTTTTTTCTTCTTCTTTAAGGAATAAAAGACTTAAAGCCTCTCCAAAAGTTTCATTATGCCCTACCTATCTGCACCAAACGATTGGTCTAGAAGAATTACAGTTTGTGCCTTCGTGTTGTGCTCTATATGATGGGCTGCATGGATTCTAAAAAACCTCTTGAAAAGCTATGCAATAATGAAGTAATATTGCAATTCAGTTGTCATTAAAAAAGAAAGAATATGATGATGGAAATCAGACCAAGTTGTAAGCTCATCCCAAAGAAGCCATGAGTCGAGCCAACGCGTCGAATTAGGCATGACACATCATACATCCGCCTTAGAGCCTTAGAGGAACTGCAAATATCAGAAGCAAAGACGGAGAAACTCAGAAACAGAGACGATGACGGGCGTTGCAAAGAGGATGAGACCCAGTGGCACCATCCACAGCTGAGTGTTGGACTCATGGTGCTCAAGCTAACAATGTATCTGCTCTGAATTTCTCTCCATTTCCTGATCCGTCTTCTTCCAAGAATGGACCAAACCCACCAAACTCTAACATGTCTATTCGGTTTTTTCCTGATATTGTCAGCCAGCTTTTCGCCCTCCACAGCTGCAACGACTGTAACGGCAACTAGCAAAGACCAGATCGAGTACTAACTTGACATTTCCTGATCGTGTCACTAGCAACGACTGCAGAGCAGCACCATTCACTAGCCATTATATTACAATGGTCGGACCGTCAGAGAGCCGCCGGAAAACGAAACTGCCTCTGCTATCATGCCGTTGGCTAGGGTTTCATCACGTTCTCTGATTCTAGAGCTTTTGGAACCCCGCTTTACCGGTGATCTGAGAGCGAGAATTGTTTGATTGACTGGAGGAAAAGATTCTGGGAGAAACTTTTGATTTGTTTCTGTTTCCGGCGGTGTTGGATGGTGATTCTGAGCATGGCTGCAGGAAAATGGAATTTGGAGAGAATTCAGATAGGCATTCGGATGGTAGGGTTGAAAAATTCCACACGTATCGGGCACCCCGATACGCCGTATGTATCGGGGTTCTGACTGAATAGTTTTGGACCAATTTGACACTTTTTTAAAATTTTAGTATTGTAGTGACATTTGAAAGTTTGAACCAATTTGACACGTTAAATTAACATGTACTGAAACCCATGGTTTTCAAAACCGGATTGGACTAGATGGTCGGACTGGAAAAACCGAGAATTGGTTAGGTAATCGGTTCCGTTTTCATCAAAACCAGATTTTTGCCAAAAAAATGTTGATTTGATCAACAAACCGCTGATTCATGCAATTGAATCATTCGAACCGTTCAACGGTTTTGACTGTTTTTTAATTTTTTAATTATTTTTTTCAGAACGAACCATTCAACCTAAGAACCAGACCTCTAACTGGTTCGTTATCCGAGTCGGTTTTAAAAACCTTGCTGAAACCTAAGGGACGTTTGCTAACAGATAAGCTTACAAGCCTCCAGATAAACATTTCATTATTAGCTCAATTTATAATTGAATTTATTTTTCTAGACAATTATCATCAACAATTTTGTATCTTTGTTCATCAATTTCTCCTTTATTTGGTTTTAAAGATTACTAAAATTTTATCAATGGCCAATTTCTTGGTCATTACAAACCAGACGGACCTTGTTGACAGGGCGAGTCTTTTCTTTTATCCATCTCTTCTTTCTTGTCTATTAATTTCTTCAATTGTATATAGCTTAGGATGTTCATTGTTTTTTATGCTGGTCCATACTAACTTATATTTGTGGTTCTGAGCAGACATTGATACCAGATAACCTATCCAAACACTCCCAAATATTATCTTACCAAAAGTATTTGCTTGTTTCTTTCTTTTTTTTTTCTTATTTTCTGAATATTCTAAAGTTGCCAAATGTCTTTTTTTTCAACACATGCTTTGTAAGATCTGTTTTCAGTTAAATAAGGTGTGGTGTTTACAGAAATCGGATTCAATATATTTTTCATGAAATAAATCACATAAGTATAAAGATATTCTTAATGCAAGGCTGTAAAGACTGTTCGAACGACGGGTCTTGCATTGACTGAAGCAGATCTCCTTCAAACATTAGAATAAAAATTCATCAACCTGAATGTTCCTCTCCCAACAAGAATCAGATGAAGTAACGTCTTGGTGGAGTCACAATAATATGAGTGCAAATTGAGAAGGCAGGGCCAAGTTTAAGGTGAACCCAAGCCCAACCCAACTTTCACAAATATGGGTCGAACCCAAAGTAAAGGCTGAACTACCAAACCCAGGCCTGACCCAAGGTTAAATTCAACACACTCGGGTGGGTCTATAGCAATGAAGAGACGATCCAAGAATTGGGAAAGTTAACCTTTTCTCCTGGTTTGTATTGCAGATTTGTAACTCATGGTGTCCTGCAAAGAAGGGTAAAGAGAGATTGAGAGAAACCCCAATTCTTTTGTTTTTTCTCAACCCTATGTCTTTGTGCAGACCGGAGAACTAAGATTTTGTTGCCGTTGCTGCCTGCTGGGGTCCAATAATTTGTTGGCTTGTTTTCTGTTAATTAATTAGACTAGCGAAGGGAGCCCGTGCTGACTGGAAACTCCAAGAGGGTATATCAAGAATTTCTTGGGACATCGGTATGTAGAGATGTAAAATGGGTCGGCATGGCACGGCCTGCCTGTGGCCCTTGCAAAGTGTGGGCTGTGTCGTGCCGGCTCACGGGCTGTCCTGGGTTGTGCCACCCTCTCTAGGGGTGTCAGACTAGGCCATAGGTCGAGCTTTGGGTGTGGGTTGAACTGGGTTAAATTGTTTTTTTTTTTGTTTTTTTGACATTTTTATTTTTTTATTTCTTTATTAAGTAAAACTAAAATATTTAACTTTCCTCTAGCTTTTGGGAACTATTTGAAAAAATAAGAAATCTAACAAAAATAAATAAATAAATAAAATACTTAATCAAATAAGTCAAAGAGATAAAGACTCAAAGTGAGTGACAAATTAGAAGAAAAATAGGAATTTTATTTCATTTAAATTTGAATGATAAAAGCATACAATGTTTGGATGAATGAAATATGAAAATTGGAAAATGGAATAAATTAATAAAATATAAAAAAAATACAATATAGTTACAAATTGACAATAAAAATTATGTTATTAAAATATATCAAATAAATTAAATAAAATTAAAACAAAATTTACAATAATTTGAAAAAATGCTATACAACTATTGAGTATACATAAATACACCCCCCCCCCCCCAAAAAAAAACTAGCTGATATATAGTTGTTGGGGGGCATTTGTGTTATTTTTTCTCCCCCCACTGAAATACATAAATACCCCCTATATAGTTGTTTATAGTTGTTGGGGGTATTCTTGTAACCTCAAAAAAGCTGAAACTAGCTGCCGGGTACTAGTTTTTTATAAATATAAAAAACCAAAAATCGAAGAATTGAACCGATCAAAAATCGAAACCGGCGGACTGGTTAACCAATGGTATCGGTTCAGTTTTGGTTTGGAGAAATGTAAAAACTAGTACTACCGGTTCGGTTTGCAAAATATGCCCATGGTTTGGTTAATCAAACTATGGACACCCCTAGCTGAAAGAGAGATGGGGCGATGGTTTCTGGTAGAGGTGTACCACGCAAGTCACGGGCGGTGTCATGCCAGCCCACGGGCCGTGCGTCCTTTCTCAAGTATATTTCAGACAATCATCTCATGTCATGTTGTGTTGTAGGCTTGGGTCGAGCAAGCAACATGTTTTGTCATGGGCTAAGGCCAAGCTAGGCTGGGCTACGGGTTGGGCCTTGGGCCTAGGTTTTTTTTCTTTTTGACATTTTGATTTTTTTTTTCATTTTTCACCAAGTGTCAAAGTGATACAAACTTTTGAAAAAATAAAATTTAACAAAAATACTTAACAATTACAAAATAGGCAATAAATTGAAAAAAATAGAAATTTCATTTCATTTAAATTCGAACAATACAATGGATGAATGAAATATTAGAAATGGAATAAAATATAAAAACAATATATAAATTGAAAATAAAAAATACATTGTTGAAAAAAAATGAATAATTTAAATAAAATTTAAAATAATTTAAAAAAAATGTTCTACAACTATTGAGTATATACAAAAAAATATTGACATCATCATTTTTCTTCAAGTTCTACCTACATCTCCATGATTTGATCATTTTCTTCTTGTGAAACATCAAGTGAACTACCATGTGCTCCTTTATCTTACAATCTATCCTCAACATCCAGCCAATCTTTCAAGCATATGCACATTTCAAAATTGTTATCATTCGTGCAGCTTCTCTTTTTGTCCAACACCTTAATACCTGCACTAAAATAAGACTCCGATGGAATTGTAGACACCAAAGGGATTAGTAGGTCACGTGCCATGGCGGCAAAATTGGATACTTTTTTCCACGTTTACTCCACCAAGCTAAAATATCAAAATTATTTAGTTCCTCCAAGTCAATGGAATCACCTAAATTGGAAATATTTTGTTGTAAATAAAAATTAAGTTCTATAAATGAACTTATTGATGAAGTAGTAGTTGATTTCTGCCTTTTACTTATTAGACACCAAAGTTCTTCTTTTCCACTATTGGAACTAAATGTTTCAAAAGTGAAAGTTGCACCTATACAAGTTGTAATTTTCCTATGCCCTACCATTTGAGATTCATATAAATTTTACATTTTAAATAAAAAATTATTAATTTCTTCTTATTAATTTTCAATTTCAACATTCATATCTTAATAATATGACTCAAGTAAAACATCTAAACCATATTTCCTAATCTTAGGATCTACTACTATAGCTAAGCAATAAAGAAGAGTAATTTTCTTCTAATATTTTTTAAATTTATTTTCAATATTTCAACAATACTTTTAAATTATGGATTTTTTCTACATTTTTCAACACATTCATTAATCATAAATAAATCATTAAATAAAATACAACTAGTTGGGTACTAAACACCCGAAAATTCATTAGTTGTATCATAAAAATTTTGTAAAAAATCTTTTATACAAATTGCATTTGTGCTGATGCATTATAAAAATCAGTAAGAATTTGTTTAACATAGAATCGTTAGAATTCCATCTATGTTGAACATCTAATACAAATTTTTTATATTTTAAACCATAATTTTGATATAAATATTTAAATTCTTGTGTTCTTGTTCTTGAACTTCTAATATACAAAATATAAATTTTAATTTTAAAAATATGAAGAGAAATAATATTTAAAACAAACTGAACACATAAATTTAATATGTGACATGCACATCTAATAGGAAATACTTTACCATTTAAACATGGTTTTAATTGAGATTTTAAAATATTTACTGTTGCATCATCATTACTACCATGATCAAAACTAATAGAAAGAAGTTTATTTTCAATTCCATAATTATGTAAAAGTAATTAAGATACTTTCAGCAATTGTTGGGCTAATATGTGGCCATTCAAGTTCTTTTTTGTAAAAGCCAATTTCCATCAATAAAATGACTAATAACATAAATATAATTTATATTATATTTAAACGTCTAAATATTAGAAGTAATTGCAACTTTAGAAAGATTTGATAAAGTATAAATTATTTTTTGTTTTTATGAATAAAAAAATTTCAAAACATATGATTAATAGTATTTCTCAAAACTTTTTTAAATTGTGGATTTACAGAATGTTGTAAAAATCTTTCAAACTTAGTATCATCATCTAATAAAAATGGTTATTCAACATGTACAATATATTTTTCTAATTCATGTCTCATTTTTTCTTGAGAATATTTAAAAGTACCAAAAAACCCCGCCAAATTTGTGTTTGTGATATTTGTTTCCCTTCTTCATTTTTCTTATGACTCAGAATATGTCTACTCAAGTGGCCAGTACCACCCTTACTACTATAACTAAAGTCACTCTTTCATTTAGTGCAAACGACTCTTTTTCCCTTGCCCTCAACTTCTTCTATGGTAAATACTTTCCAAACCGGGCTAGTAAATTAGTAGCATCCATATCAGTGCTAATACTATTATAGGATGATTGAACATCGTTGACATTGAACATGTTGGGGAATTGGTTTCTGGAGGAATCGGCCATTTTTTAAATCTAAAAAAATAAAAATTAATTTAATTCCAATGTACCTAGATTGTCGATTCATAATCTTAACTTGATTTCAACAGTTGAAGCCTCCAAGCCTCCTAAATATATGGGAGTATGAAAATTGGTGCAATAAGAATGATGGAGGATATGAGTATTTATAGGAATTGAAAATAATTCAATTGCCCAAAATACCTTAAAAAAATTAGTCGTTTTTGAGTTGTTAGGAGGGGTATTTGGTCATTATAAAGTCAATATGACTTTACCTAAATGCCCCCCTAAACTAACTGTTATATAGTTGTCGAGGGGCACTATTGTCATTTTCCTCTCCCAAAGCCAAAATACATCAATACACCCTAACTAGTTTTTGGAGGTATCAAAAAAGAAAAAAACTAGTCGTTGGGGGGATCCCAACGGCTAGTTTCTTATGAGCAGGCCACGCTCGGCCTGCTATAGGACCATAGGCAGGGCCATGGCAGGTCATGCCGCAATATGAGCCATGGGTGACATGGCCTGCTTGGTCGTGTCATGTCAGGCCAGCCCATGAGCCTAGAAACCCAAGCTTGGCACGGCCCGATTTATATCTCTATTTTATAGTTTATGGTGAATGGTTGAAGGAACTGCTCAATAGAGAAGAAGAGGGTTTGAGAAAGAGACGCTCAAACAGAAATAGACGGAGAATTGATGCTTTATTCATTTCAGTTTTTACCTTGCTCTTTTAGTAATTAGGGTTGATATGTGAAAGTTGAGCTAATACCAATAGATCAGAGATTCAGAATAAAATTATAATTTATTATTAAACGATTAGATTGGAATATATAGTGATATACCTAAACACTTAATAGAATCAGTTCAGGTTCAGTCTGGCCAGGCTCTCATAGGTTCAGGCCTGAACCCAATCTAAAAATTAGAGAAGTCTCAGCATAAGGACAAAAATATCTAAACACAATCCATGTAAAATTTTTCGGGTCTGAATTGATTCAGATTTGTGTGGAACTCCACCCAAATTATATGAGTTCACATCTCTGCCCTACAAGAGGTCACCCCAGAATGTCTCACAGCACAGTGTTGGAAACATCTCTTAATGATGATGTCATCATTTTCTGATACTATCATCAGGAGATGATAGTCATATACGGCAGGAATATGCTGTAAGAACGTTGTGGGGCAGCCCCTTGGGCGGAGATGTGAACTCAAATTATATCGTACACAACAATACATGTAAGGCCATGATCTCATTCTCAATTTTAGCCATGGACCGGATGGGCTGAAGACAATCATGCACACTCGACTATAACAACCTATCATGAGTGAACACACCACTATCCCATACACATGGGGCCTCACACCTAGTGTTTGTGTATAATCCGGACTCCCATTCACAAAAATGAATTCAATTCAACGGATTCCATCGATAAATAAAACGCTCACAACACTGTACCAACTAGCCATGACAGTCGCACATCCGGAATATCTCCTACCCTATGAATTATGCAGTGGCCAGCTAGGATGGTGTTGGGAGCATTTTGTTGGTAATAGATCCCTACCCGCTCCATTCCCATCGTACCCGATTTAAAACCTCATTCATCCATTATATGCTAGATTAACCTTTCACCCTTTTGTCATGGACTCAGGAAGACCTTGTGCCAAGTTGTGTTGATCTTACAAAACCAATTAGATACGACCAAGCATCAAAATAGAAACAACAACCTAGGTAAGCTGAGCACCAGGAGAATCAACAAGAAAGGTCTCCACAATCGGCATTAACGAGGAAATCACCAGTAAAACGAAGGTCATAATCTTTCAACAAAAAGTATAAAACCCTTGAAGACTCCCGTAACAATGAAGGCACAACACAAACACTTAAACACTTACCAATAAATGAGTCCAGATCTCCTGTTCATGAGAACTCTGCCCACATTTATCGCAGTCATACATGGAGAACATCTCATCCTCTCCATAGGGAAGAAAACACCAACACACACACACAAAAAGACCTAAACACACCTAAAAACCTTGACAATAACAAGAACATCAATTGAATGGGCTTGAGCCCACACTCCCTACAGTTCCAAGCTCGGATCTTCTTGGTGCCTGTGGTGGCACCTTTGGACTTACCACCTCAGCCACTTCACAGTTCTGATTTGAGAATGGAGTACTTGTTGGTTGTGGGTCTTCTTTAGACAGGCATGTCCAATAGTAATCCCAGCATTGGCGCTTCCATGGGCGTCATTTTCAATTTCTTCCTCTTGCCCAGATTTCCTTTTTCTTCTACCAAGTTGTTGGTGTAATGGTATTGTTATAAAAGACATCTAAGGCTGCATTTGGCATTCCTTATTTTAAGGATTTATCTCCTTTTTTCTGTTAAAAATTTAGTGTTCACAGAGACATTTTAACTGCAAAAAAGAGAATAGTCCTTAAAATAAGGAATGTCAAATGCAGCCTAAATATCTAATGAGAAGGTACAGCAAGAGGAATTTGGGCTGGGCTTTCACATTCCAAGTTCCTTGCTCAGCCCAATGAGTCCAACCTAATCCTTGTTCCATTGGATTAAATATGGCAGATTTGGGTTTATGCACATTATTAGGTTAATTGTCAGAATGGGTCAGAGACTCGGATCAATTTAGGCTCCAGTTGATTGGCCCAACCTACAACAAAATCCACCTCAAATGCACCCCTGCCGCTGTGAGCCCATGGCCCTCTCTATTTTGTATGGACAAAACCCATGTCTAATTAGAGATCAGATGTACTCATATCCATTTACAATCATGCATTGAAAATATTTTCATGTTTATATGTTTTCATTTATGGGAGATATTCCTAATGCAAAACTGCAAGTGGCTGTGAGAACAGTATAAACACAGTCTTGTGAGCACCGAATCTAAATTCATCTAACCCCACTGCCATATATAAATAAAACAGCCTGAGAAAAAAAAACTCTTTTTTAAGTTTCATAAAAGCCATATTAGCTGGAACTTGCTTATAACAGAGGCAGAAAAAGGAATGATCTAAAGAAGGTAGAGTTAGGAGAATCTTGCAAGCATATAATTATTGCATAACCAAATCCTTCTAGTACACAATACCCTCCTGTTTGACTCATACCATACCTCAACCGAGTATGTATAATACCCATAATTGGAGAGGTGGGGCGTCAATGTCAATCCCTTCTGTGGTTCGTTCATATGATATGCCGAGTTGTCAAGTTTGAAAGTACTTATTTCAAAAATAAGTAAGCATTAATAAACGTTCATGAGTATTTGGAAAAGTACTTATCTCAAATAAGGGTAATCTAGATACTTTGAAAATGAAGTGGTGGGTCAAGATAAGCTAGAAAAAAAAAAGTATTTATTAAATAAATACTTAAAAATAATTTTGAATTTTAAATTTTTTAAATAAATTTATTCTCAGAATAAACACTTATTTAGAGTTGTATTTTGAAGGCCAATAAGTGTTAGTTGATATGGTTCCAGCTCAAAATAAGTGCTTTTATTGAAGTAATGAAGTAAATACTTATTTTTAAGGTATCCCAACCTGCAGTAGTACGTAGTTACGTACCTCAAATTGAAGTTGGTTCAACTAATTGCTGGTTGACCCCGGGGTGGATCCCAAATGACAGCTGGAAATTGTGAGTGGCCAAAAGCAATATTGACAATTGGGTAGCATCCCAACCCAGCCAAAACAAAAGCACTCGTTAAATGCCACTTATTATTTCATCTCTCTTTTTTTTAATTTAATAATTTAGAGAAAATTCCAGATTAGTATACTGTATTTTAGGTCTAATGTCGCTTTGGTCCTAAACTTTAAAATGCAATAATTTAGTACTCAAATTTGTAAAACATGCCAATCATTTGAAAAGATACAAATGTCCTTCAAGTGTCATCTAATTCTCTTTATCAACCATTTAAACATTGACATAAAATGAATAGTCCCAATTCCTTCAAGAATGTTGGAGCCATGGCCCCCCTATGCCTTGAAAATCCCTATAATACCCATTTTAATTTTACTTATATTTTTAATCCCCCTACCTATATTTACTAACTTTCAGTCCCTCCTATCCATGTTTATTACATTTTAGCCCCCTCAAAAGAAAATCCTAGCTCCGCCCCTAGGGTCACCAAAATTGCTACTGAAACATAATCCTAACTTTCCTGAATAAAAGAGGTAAGGATTTGAGATGGTTGATCTTTTATCAACATGTGGATGGTTGATAAAGAAAGTTAGATAGCATTCAAAGGGCATTTGTGTCTTTTCAAATATCACTTAATGACTGATTAACTGATTGATTAATGATAGATATTAGATTGACACATTTTAAAAGTTTAGATATTGAATTATCTTATTTTAAAGTCCGGAAACCAAAGTAATACCAAACCCAAAATACAGAGTATTAATCGAGAATTTTCCATTTAATGTAATATTCCTTGCTTTCATTATTCATTCATTTTCACGAAAGAATGTTTCTCATGTCAAATTGTCTAAACTCTAAAGCCCTGAGACCCCGTAAAACCACATAACCACTCCAAGTCTAAGCTAACAACATTTCAAATAATACATAAACGAAACGCATCCTCTTTTCACGGATACGCGCTTTGTTTTGCTTTTTGTTCCTGCGGAACATTCGGTGTTGCATGTGAGGAGTCGGTGGAGGGGCCATGACTTCAGCTTCCCTGCAATTAATTAGACCATGAGGAACCAAAAAGCTCTTCCTGTGTTCAATTCCTTGATTTAATTAGTTAATTTATATCTCAAGTCAAGAACTCTTTTTGGTGTCTGAAAACGACGATAAATGGGCATCCGGGTCGTCTTACAACAGTTTGAAGGATCAACTGGACGTTTTAAATGTTATATTACAAAATTTATTTTTAATTAACCGAACTCGTTTGTTCATGATTAAGCTCCTTTTTTTTTTTATTGCTGCAAGTACAGGTACAGCCATGAATGCCCACATCCCGCTTGTATATAAGCCTCAATAGTTCAGAGTCTTTGATCAACAGAAACACGCACAGGAAAGAGAGAAAGAGAGAGACAGATGGAGTTAAAGTTCACCGAAGAGAAGGCAGCCAGCAAGAGGGAAGGCCAGTTGTCGAGAGGGCGCAGCCAGAAGACTGTACGGTGCAATCTAGTGGAAGCGATTGCGCAGGTCCACGGCGGGGGAGTGGTTTCTCGTAGCGGTGAGGATGGGATGGTGCGGATGAAGATTGTGGTGAAGAAGAAGGAGCTGAAGCAGATGGTGGCAATGATGGGAGGTTCTAATAACGCTACCAACGGCGTCAATCATCAAACACCTTCCATCTCGTCCTTCTCTTCATTGTCATCACTGTTATCGTCGACAACATTAGAACAGAGGCTAAAAATTTTGCGCAGGAGGCATTTCAAGAAAGCCGATCAGGAGAAGGGAAGCCGCAGCTCATGGAGGCCTGTTCTCCAGAGCATCCCTGAAGAGTAGTTGCTTTGATTTAAGCTAGATTTAATTTGTCCCTGTTTTCTTTCTGTCTAACATCCTGATAACCGATCTTTGTATAATTCAGTGCATTTATCTTATTTAATTCTTAATTAGAGAAAGCCTCATACCTGTAGCTGTCTATTTAGGCTTCTTTGTCACTAATTTTTTCAGCTTCAAACAAAATAATTTAAAGCGAGTGAAGTTGCAGGGCCATGGCCATCTGATGGAATTCATCATTTCATTTCTTCAGAACCTGTAAAAAAACATTGTTGAATCTTCACTCCAAATACATAAATCTTATTGCCCTAGAAACCATTGGATATTCCTCACTACTTTATTCTGGTAAAACTAAAAATTTGCAAATAGAGAGCCTTATTATTGATAGCATCAGATGTAATATTTAATTAGAGGTGAAAGTTTGTAAAAAAAGTTCCTGAGGCCTGCTTGTTTGCAGCAGAGTTTCATTTGCACTGATGCAAAAGAATTGGAGTGCAAATTCTGATTTATTTTTTCGTGGACTTTTACTATATTTTGTTATGTCTGCGGTGCACATGAAGCAAAATAGAACCGTTTTTTTAGTGAAGCAAAATAGAACCTGAAACAAAGTAAAAGCCAAGCCAAAGTTAACCTGAATTTGTATGTAATATTCATATTTGCATTCTCATGCATACATATTCATGCGATTATAATTGCACTTCAAACAAACAGACAATGAGAACCAATCATTACACTAATTTATGTCGTGGTATTAAATATGCTACTTTCTTAAAAAGGCAAAATATGGAAGAAAATAAATAAATAATTGTATTACTAAATTTCATGGTTAAAATTGTTCTTGAGCAATGAGGATGCAATTAATTGGTTTTTGTTGCTTCAAATGCAAAGTAATCAGATATACAGGTTTTCCACTCATCATTTACCTGGGACGAATCTTTGACATGCAATTAATTGGGGTCCCGTTTGATTCACGAGAATAGGGGTTCGGAATCAGAATCGGAATGCACCATTCTGATTCCAATTGCTATCCCCTAAGGTTCAAAGTATTGATACGTATCGTATTGGGGTTTTTTGATATGTCTCAATAAGGGGTGTTTCGAGGTCTAAGATGGTTCAGGGGGTGGGCGGACTTTAAACCGACCTCTCTGAATCAAATTTGAAAAAAAGAAAAAACTAAAAAAAAATAAAGAAACAACTACCGATACATTTCGATATGCTTCTACTAGCATATTGGGTGTATCGATACTTTGAACATTGATCTGAATCAAACAGAATATGGGAATAGATCATTTCAGTCTAATTTCAAAAGATTTTGATTCCAATTCCGATTTTGATTCTGACTGTGAATCAAAAGGACACTGATTCCGCTACAACTAGTAGGAGACCTTATCAACCATCTACTTGGCAACATGCGAATCTGCTACACATCAAGTGTTCCTACATTCCTACCCAAAACACCACTGCCATCCATTGCGAATATCTGCCCATGAATGACAAAAGAGATATTGCCAATGCATAACTGTGATGTGCCGTGGATAGAGATGTAAGAACAAATTGTGGGTAACAGATCCAAGTCCCAAAGTGGAGTTGGGATCTCTTGCTAATAAAATAAGTTCCAACACCTTACCAATATGATCCGAGTCCATACATCTCACCAATAAAGTGTGGTATACTTAATGACAGCTCCTCACAGAGCGCACCTCACACCAACTTCACAGCACATCCAACCATGTATTGGGAATATCCATCTTCCCTTGAATAACAACACACAAGTACAGAAGATGCTCCTAATGTGCGGTTGGAATGTGTTGTGAGGAGTGCTCTGTAAAGAGCAGATCCGGACTCCCCATGTGGGGTCTGGATCTGCCCCTCACAGAGTGTCCCTCAAACCGACCTCAAAGCATGTTACAGTTACATATGGAAATACTTTCTGTACTTATATATTATCATTCATGGGAAATGTTCTTAATACACCGTGGGATGTGACTTTAAGATTTGTGTATGGAGCAGACCCCAATTCCTCCATGGGCCGGGTCAAAATCAGCCACAGCCCACAAGATCCCTCCGTTCAATAGAAAGAGTTGAATTCATTAAGTGGAGCTCCTGATTGAACCCACCACAAAAGACATATATTGATAATGGAAAATGAGATCGTACATGCTTTTAATCCAGTGATGCCATTATCTTAATAGGCTTTGTCAAGATCTCCTGCAAAATCTTCCCATGTTAGGGCTGCAAGTCGGATCGTCTGATTTGGGGAGTTTCAAACTACATAGCGCTCAGGTTAGGGTTCAGACCCATTTCAAAACTTATCAAATGCAGTCAAGTTGCATCCTTACTCGACGTAGCAGAAATGGGTAGCTTTCATTTAGGTTATATTTGGTTTGAAGGAAAAAGTAGGGAAATGAAGGAAAAGGTAAGGAAACCTTTACAAATCTTGTATAGGTTTCCTTATCTTTTCTTTCAAACCAAACATAGCCTTAAGGTGTAGTTGATTAGAAAGAAAAGGTAGGCAAAAGAAAGGAAATGCCATTTGTATATTTTGATCAAGGTTCTAAATATCCATACAGGTCGATATATCAGATGGGACTATCAATCTGTATCTTTGGCCGTCTTTTATTGTTTTTTTTTTATCTTTTTTTTTTCAAACTGGTTTAGGAGGATCGGTTTAAGGCCCATCTACCCCATGAAACTGGTCAGACCCTGAAACATTTACCATAGAAGTGTATAAGAGGGTCACCAATACCATACGTATTGGTCGATACACCCCTATATGTTGCGATATCTTTATCTTTAATTTCAACTGCTCATGCTTAAACCGGAAAAACAGATACATTGTATATTTCGACTGCTCTGATAGCCATTTGTATATTAATTGCTCAAAGTGCACCAATCAAAGCAAAATGATGATGATGATGGACTCATCAGAATCAGATCCATAAAATAATGTCTGCAGCAGGTTTTATTACATCCAATCCAATCGAAAACACAGTACAACAAATGGAATATCCTTGGATAGAAATAATCACCCCACATACCCCATCGATCATCAAGAATCAAATAGCTAAGTTTGGATACAATTAGATTATATTTGGTCTAATCCGATCCAGTCTAAATTGAGTCCATTACAAATAGACCAAATTCAATTCAATCTGATGAATGCTTTGGGTCATTTTGAATCGATCCATTTCAATGTTTGGACCGTCCAATCTTCTCAAATTGGTTTTACTTTAGACTTGTTCCAGTTCAAACCTAATGCATTGACACCTCTATTCTTATCTTCTATCAATGGATAAGATAAGAGTTCAATCGATCAGATCCAATCCAATATAAATCTATTGTGGATGGATCAAGTCTAATCCAATCTAATAAATACTTTGGACCATTAAGCCTGGACTGGTCTAATTCAATGTCTTATTGATCTGTCCAATCCATCCAAATTGCTTTTGATTTGGATGGATCTAACCCAAAACTGATCCATTAACACCCCTAAATTCGGATTCCCTAGTATTTCTGATATTACTTGTTCAGTGAGATAACCAGTGTAGGACCCAAGCCTAGCATTTGATAACTACTGCTTCCCATAAATTCAACTTTATCAACTGCTATGAAGAAATGAATAGGAGCCGCTTGGATCATGGTAGACAAGCTGGATAACCCCAATATTAGAAGTAACAAACCATCTATATAAGGGCACTATTACTAACAGTAGCAGATAATGGCTTAACAACAAATATTCAACTAATTAATATAATTATCTTTGAAAAATACATTTTTTTATTCGTTGCTTTGAAGGGATAAAATAGTAACTAATATAGCAACAGATTTTCATCTAATCTTGATCTTTTGGAAGTAAGATCCTAGAATAACTTTCCTGTTTTGTCTCTCTTTTAACAGCAGTATTAAACAACCAAGATAGAAGAGTACTGGGAGGCAAACCACCAGTGACAAGAATGAATCTCCACTCTCCATATTGTTATTTCCAATGTTTTCAAACTGTTGTTGATTCGAATTGCCGGATTGTTCATCTCAGGAATTGTTAAGGTAATCGGTTCTATTTTATTCCAAACTCAATCCTTGACCAAAAACTGTAGAATTGGTCAATGATTTATTGATCCAAATAATTAAATCATCAATTCGTTTAATCCATTCAACGGTTTTGACCATTTTTTATTTTACTTTTAAATTTTTCGTTAAAACAGGCCACCTGTTCGAATTGAACAATTGAACCATCAACCCAGAAACTGATGGCCAGAATGGTGCCTGTTCCAGGTCGATTTTTAAAACAATGTCATTTTTTCTTTGTAACTGTAAAGGTTGTTGAATTTATCATCAACCAACCTTAGAAAAACAAGAAAAAAAATAGAAAATATTCTGCTTATGACGAGATCAGAAAGGTTACCCACTTTGACAATGTGCATGTAAAACGAAATAAACAAATAAATAAACAAGCAGAGAAGTGATAAGTGGAATTGGTATGAGAAGCAAACTTGAACGTCTTTCCAGCATTTAAAGGGACCAACTGACCAAGGCAACGTAATAAATTCCATTGTTCCAAAGTTGGTTTTCTATGCTTCATTTTTTCTGCAGATGCCCATGGAGCGGGTGATAGGCCAGAGACTTCGGGCTCTGCCTGAAATTGGCCCAAGGTGCTCAAGTCCAAATCCATCCCAACTAAGTATTCTATGAGACCGGATTCAGTCCTCACAAAACGGTTCTCATACCTTATTTACAGTCTTTTGCAGCCGTATTTATAAGTTGTTATTCATGTGGAAACATACAACTGCAAGTGGCTGTAAGCACAGTGTGAATACGGTTTTATAAGGATTGAATCCGATTTTGTGTTTGACATAAATGGAGTTGGGCTTCGGTCAGTGCAAAACCCATTCAGTCTTTACAGCCTTGCATTGGGAATATCTCCATGTTTATGTGTTTTATTTCATGAGGAGATATTCTCAATACAAAGTTGCAAGAGGATGTTCGAACGGTGTAAACATGGACATGCACTGACCGAAGCCGAACTCGACATGATGAGTCCATCCGCTTATCCATGTACTTGAGCTATCTCATTTCATTTTTGACTTGTTCTGAGATCAAATGGTTCCCATTTCCCTCACCCCTCATGTAATGTGAATGATGATCACTACAGTAGTCAAAAAGCAACTTTATCCTACTTATGGAACACCCCAACTTTCATCAAATGGACCAATGGAGGGCTGGCTTGTTAGTGTGTTAGCTGATTTGTTTCAGCGTTGACGTAGAATCAAATCCCACAATCAGCACTTTGGATAAAAAGGGGTCAGAGAGGAAGTCATTAATGATGCACGGAGTATAAAAGAAAACTTTCATCAAATGGAATTTAGCTTAAGAAATGAAATCGATTTCAAAAAATTATAATTATGGCATCAAAAAAATTACAATTGATTTCAAAAAACTTTCATGTAATGTGAATGATGATCACTACAGTAGACCGTATATACAGGTCAAAAAGAAACTTTATCCTACTTATGGAACACCCCAACTTTCATCAAAAGGACCAATCGAGGGCTGGCTTATTAGTGTGTTAGCTGATTTGTTTCAGCGTTGACGTAGAATCAAATCCCACAATCAGTACTTTGGATAAAAAAGGGTCAGAGAGGAAGTTATTAATGGTGCACGGAATATCAAAAAAAACTTTCATCAAATGGAATTTAGCTTAAGAAATGAAATCGATTTCAAAAACTTATAATTATGGCATCCAAATGTTTACCTTGAGTTTTCAAATATTATAATAACGCCCCAAAGTTAATCATTTGTCTCTCTATGCATTATGTTGTATGACATTAGAATTTTAAAATATTATAATAATGTCTTTAAAAGTAATCATTGGTCTATATTTTCAAAATATTACAATAATATCACCAAAATAATCACTATTCTCTTATTTTTATTTGTTATCCTTTTTGTCTCTCACCAAAATAATCACTATTCCTCCCCTCCATTTTCTCTCTCCTTTTTTATAAGAAAATAAGATTACTCACTAAGGCCCCGTTCGTTTACCGGTAAGTTGAGGTGGGAAAGTTGACCAACTTTCCCCATGTTCTTTTGCAATAACGTGTGGGGCCCACGGAAATTAAAGTTTCACTCGGGTAAGTTTAAAGCCCACTTACCTGGGAAAAACTTACTTTCCCATCGTGGGGTGTTTTAATCAGTCAAAAATACCCCTGTGTTGTCAACAAGCTTAGGGCATTCGCATTGCTAGCAAAGATCGGCGTCCCCTCCACCTCCAAGCCTCCACTCTCTCTTCCATTGCTAGAACTTTCAAGCTCGATCTGGTAAGTCACAAATCTCATAGCTTTTGTAAGAGCTAGTAGATTGTTCTTGTATTTGATTAGTTAGGTTTCCATTTTTTTATTAAACTTTGTTCGATTTGTTAGGTTTTCGAGTCACAAATCTTTATCTCGGACTTCTCTGATTTCTGAGAATGTGCATCTTCTTTTGTAATATGCTCGGCTTCTTTGCCCTAATGCTCCCATACAGATGATTGAACCCATTGAGCTCATTTTAGATTTTTAGTAAATGTGTTAAAACGATTATGCAACTATTTCTTTTAATTCTCATTGTAATTGCAAATAAGGGATTTTTGCCTCAACCCATTTTAGATTTCCTAAACCACATAGGATCTGGTTTACGTTAATTTATATAAAGTTGGTTGTGTGAGCTCATTGTTGGGGCATGCTTGTATTCTCTCATGTGCACTGCTTTTGTTGTCTTGTTCATTAATCATTATGGTTTGTATGTGATTATATCTTCGCACCGAAGTTTAAAATTTCTCTCTCCAACTGAAAGCAGTATGCATGGGTTATGTTTGTACATGTATTCCAATTTTTGCCATATACAAATGAGAATTGCACTTTACCTTTTCTGGAAAAAAAATAGAAAAAGAGAGGGTCTTATATACTCAAAGATGGGATGGTTGGCTACCCTTGTTTTTCTTCTTTAACTTGTAATCCGATTAGGATGATTCCAAGTATAATTAAGAAAACCAGCTCCTAGTTAGGTATGACCATTAAACTGATAAAATAAAAGTCAAAATATCATATAGCATAAAATAAATGTTGAAATAATGATATATATATATATAATTTGGCAAATCCCATATCTGACTTGTTGGATCTTGCATCACCTATTTGCTTTGATTAGGTGCTGGTTGGTGTCAACCACTGGATTCTAGAGAGGCAATTGGTTATAAGTTGCATATTTGGATGGCCCTAGCCTCAAGTGAAATGCCAAGTTTTTTTATCTGGAATTTTGTAATACACCTTTGTAGATTTTTTTAATAACATTGACCGTGACAATTGTATTGAAGTGTTTGAATTTGTCTAATGAACATATCCACAGATGGTGAAAGATGCAACTTTATGTTGAATGGTCCAAACTGATGTATGTGGAAACATGTGGGGGATTTGGAGCATCTTAGTTGTTTATTTGTATACTGATTTTTTATTTGGTATTCATGGGAAGCAGAATGGCGAGATCTAGTACATGATCTCAATGTTGAGCTTAATGATGTTTTATAGTGATTCTCCTTTGTCTAGATTTCATAAACTTAAATTAAATCGTTTAGCTGCCAGAAACTGTTTTAACTAAGGCAAGTCTTTGTTTCATCTAGCCGCAAGGATAATTAAGCATTGTTTGGGAATGATGTTGGAGACATTTCCCAGTAACTGTAGTACTACTTATAGATACAACTACAAAACATCCATAGATATGAAGTGTGTCATATCTCCTTTCTCTCCCTCGGTCCCTCCCTCAGTCCCTCCTCCCCCCAGGGAGAAAAAGAAAGAAAGATATCTCCTTTCTCTCCCTCTTACCTTTTTACATGTCCATTTTTTTATTTGATAAATAGGTATTTAACAAATTTTAATTTTGCATGGGCTCTTCTCTATAACTATATTTATTTGGTATAGGTACAGGGGATGGTGGCTTTGCAACTCTCTACATTCTGCAGGGAGATGACTTAATCACTATGATTTGCTACACATGGATTACTTGATGCTTAGAAAAATAATATCAAGACTATCTAAGACAAGAAAAGTTTTTTTTTCTACATTAAACTAAGCCTTATGTAACTTGAATTTCTTTCCATCTTAAGTTGTTTTTATTCTAATAATTTCTTGCATGTCTAATTTGAAAAACATGCCTTGGTCATCACTGTATTTTGCAGAGACATGCCTCGATCACCACTAAATAGGAATCAAAAGAAAAAGTTGGCTGCAGTTGCTATTTCCATTCATTATGAAATGATGATGTTGTATGCTTATTTATGTATTTTGATTGCTATTATCATTGCAATCAGG
This sequence comes from Nelumbo nucifera, assembly GCF_055504915.1. Taxonomy (NCBI): domain Eukaryota; kingdom Viridiplantae; phylum Streptophyta; class Magnoliopsida; order Proteales; family Nelumbonaceae; genus Nelumbo; species Nelumbo nucifera. The sequence goes on along the minus strand of NC_142654.1, from coordinate 62,046,815 downwards.
AGGAAAAGGATGATGGTCTCTAGGATACTGAGTAGTTATGATGAAGAGGAGAATGGTAGGGAATAATGGGAGGAAAGGCTTGCAATTAGGTTTTCAAACATTAAGTCTATGGTCATGGAATCAAATCAATCATGTATAGACCATATACGAATGGATAGGATTAGTTATCTGAGGCTATGTGAGTTACTAAGGAGTATAGGAAAATTAAGAGGTAGTAAACATGTGGGAGTGGAGGAAATTGTTGCATGCTTCCTAAACACTTTATCACATGATGTCAAGATTAGGGAGCAAAAATGGCACTTTAGGAGACCTGGGTCCACCTTAAGCAAGTACTTCAATATCGTCTTGAATGCAGTGTTATGCCTACATGAAATCCTTCGTAAAAAGCCTGAACCTGTGCCTGCAAACTCAATTGATGAGAAGTGGAAGTGGTTCAAGGTGTGCCCATTTTTTATTTATTTTTTTTAATTACAAATAACAAACCTTTAAAGGTTAGAATTTTTAATTTTATCTCTTATTTTATTGTATAGGGTTGTTTAGGGGCTTTAGATGGAACATATATTAGGGTTCGAGTGTCTGAAAAGGATAAGCCTAGATATCAAACGAGGAAGAATGAAATTGCAACAAATGTATTAGGTGTTTGCTCTCCAGATATGCAGTTCATTTACATCTTACCTGGCAGGGAGGGATCTGCTCATGACACTAGAGTCCTTCATGATGTCATTTCAATGAGAAATGGCTTAAAAGTACCACAAGGTAATAATTGAACCATGAGAATTAAGACACTAGAGCAAAAATTCTAATATTGATGTTTAAAAAACTAATATGTATTGTCATATTTGTTTAGGTTATTATTACTTGTGTGATGTTGGGTACCCCAACGGTGAGGGATTCCTAACACCTTATAGGAATCAAAGATATCACCTTAATGAGTGGAGGCAAGGGCACCAACCAAGCACCCCAGCTGAGATATTCAACATGAGGCATTCTACAACTGGGAATGCAATTGAGAGGATATTTGGCCTCTTAAAAATAAGGTGGGCAATACTTAGGACCTCAACTTGGTATCCAATAAAGACCCAATGTAGGATCATCAATGCATGTTGCCTCTTATACAACTATATAAGGAAAAATATGTCAATTGACCCTATGGAATCAAGAATTGAAAATTTCTTGGCCACTGAAGGAGGTTCACAAAGTGTAGCAGAGATTGATGAACAAATCACAAGTCTAGAGAATAGTAGTGAATGGGTTGCATTCAGAGACAACTTGGCAAATCAGATGTGGCAACAATTTAGACATTAAATAATGCAATTTCTTATTTAGGATATTGTATCAAATGTACTAGATTTTTATTATGTCTATTGTATCAAATGTACTAGATCTTTATATGTTGTTCAATCAAGCTTGAATTGTTTGTAACAATTGTTCACTTATTTACGTTTGCATTCATTGTATTCATCTATTAATTGTTATTAGAAATAAATAATATGCGAGTTATTTGTAACAGCTGTTTACTTATTTGTCTATGCCTTCACTGTGTCTATCCATTATTTGTTATTAGAAATGGTTGGAAATGATAAGGAGAAGAAACAACCAAATAGGTAAAATAGAGTTTGGACAAAGGCAGGGGATGAAAAATTGGTTGGGGGCTTAATGTTGTTGGCTTAAACTGGAATGTAGAGAGTAGATAATGGGACATTCAATGCAAAGTATTTGGTACAATTAGAAAAGTACATGGAAGAAAATCTCCCTAGATATGGATTGAAGGCAACACCTCATATAGAATCTCGAGTTAAGCATATGAAGAGACAATATGGGGGCATATGTGAGATGTTAGGCCCTAATTGTTCAAGATTTGGGTGGGATGACATCAAGAAATGCATTACATGTGAGGAAGAAGTCTTCAATGGGTGGGTTAAGGTAATTGTGGATTATTGTATTTTATATTTTAGACAAATATATACATGTGTTTTACATGGCATCCAATTTATTAATATATTTTTGTTTTAATAAATGTAGAGCCATCCATATGCCAAAGGATTAAGGAACAAGCATTTTTCATTTCTCGATGAACTTTCTATCATCTTTGAAAGAGACAAAGCCACTGGGGAGCACGCAGAAACCTCTTCTAATGCTGCAGAAGTTGTTGATAGGGAAGAACAATCAAGTTACCAACCCAAGGAAGATGAACCAATTAATGAAGGAGAAGCTCAACAAGTTGGGTTAGAGTTTTTCAAGAGAATAACATGACTTCACAATCTGCCACACAACCACTATACACTCAACCTCCAATTGGTACCTCATCAACCCCTCGTCCGCATAGAGCAAGTAAGAGTTTAAGGAGCTGCGTGGATGATGACCCGTTGGTTAAGGTGCTTTTAGAAAAGATAAATAGGGTTGAACAACGGTTTGTTGAATACAGTGATAGGGTTACACAAGTGACAAATGGGTTGAATGTGGATAAGGAGGGTAGGGAGATGAGAATGAAAGTGTTTTGAAGAGATATGGAAGATCCCTAGTTTAACTTCAGATAAGATTATCAAAGTGAGTAAAAAGTTAATTAGTGACATGGGAGAGGTTGAATACTTTTTTAGTCAGCCACCTGACTTTAGAAATGCATACATTTTCTCTTACCTCCTCTCTGGTTAGTAACTCAATAGAACAATAGTTATCTTTTTTTGTATTTTGATTATCAAAAAACATGTAGTTAATGAATAGAAAACAAAAACATATTATCTTTTTTTCTTCTTTTTTCGTTTTAACATACCAAGTTCTACTTATTGATTTGACAAGATGAACCTCTAGTTTGTTTTTAATTCAGATCTTTCTATGATTAGTGGTATTAAGAAAACCTCCAAAAAGGGTAATGTTGACAATAGTGATTGGTTTGTGATTGATTGAATTCCTTTCGATATGGCATGGACCTATTACACAGGTTTATAAAACAAAACATCCACAAAAAGCATTATTTAGGCCAAAAGGGCTATTTTGGCAATAGTGTAAGAAATTGGCCTCTTACCCAAGAAAGTTGATGAGACAAAAGAACATGGGTAAGTTGGAATGTGAAATTTACCTGGGTAAGTTTCAACTAAAAGAACATGTGTAAATAAGCTTTCCTATGTAAATTTTACCCAAGAAACACTTACTTGGGTAAGTGAATTACCCAGGTAAATGTGATACCGCTAAACAAACGAGGCCTAAAAGGAAAGAGATTACCATGGTTTTCAAAACCGGATCAGACCAGATGGTTGGACCATAAAAACTGGGAACTGGTTAGGTGACTGGTTCCGTTTTACCCCAGAACTATTATTTCCCCAAAAACCCTTGATTTGGTTAGCAAACTGCTAACCTGGGCAGTCAAACCATTTGAACCGTACAACGGTTTAGCCAGTTTTATTTTTAAAATTTTTTTGTCAAAATATGTCATCCGTTCAGTTTGAACAGTCAATCCGTTTGACCCAAGAACCGGATACCTAAGCGATTCATTGTCCGGTTCAGTTTTAAAAACCTTGGAGATTACATAGATAAGTCGAAAAAATACAAAGGAAATAACCAAATCCTCTCACAAAACAACTTACCTTAAGGTCCTGTTCGCTTTTTGGTAAGTTACTTACCCCGGGTAAGGCAATTATTATTTTAGCCATAAACATCCACTATTGAAAGTGGTATTTTTGTCCCATTCAAGTGTTGGCAACTTTCCCCCAAGTGGGAAAGTTATTTACCCACCTAGGAGATGGGGGTAAGTGATACCCAGGAAAATAAATTTTCCCTGTCTCGCACAAATCTAAACAAAAAAGAAAGAACATGGGCCTCTTGGTCAATGAGAATTTCCCCCCTCTCAAAATCCAAAAAGAAGAACGCCACTTAAAAGCTAAGCATTTAGCCAACCCATTGAAGGTTCTCTTAACAAACAAATAAAAAATCAAAGAGAAAGAGGAAGAGATATTTTAAATAACATCTAAAGTTACAAAAGATGACCAAAGGTGGGAAAATAAAGATTCTCCACAAGGCAAAAATAGAAATTAAAGAGTCTTATACAATAGTCGAAGAAGATATGCCCAACTCTGTAGTAATCTATATAGCTTATTTCATAGCATGGTTTTCAAAATCGGACCGGATCATCAGACGGTCGGACCAAAAATACCAGGAATCGGTTAGGTGATCGGTTCTGTTTTATCTCAAAACCGTTATTTCACCAAAAACTGTTGATTTGATCAACAAACTGCTAACTCGGGCGATCGAACCGTCCAATAGTTTTGGCCATTTTTAATTTTTTTTTGTCAAAACAGACTATCCATTTGATTCAAACGATCAAACCGTTTGACCCAAGAACCAAACCCTTGACCAATTCGTTGTTTAGTTCAGTTTTAAAAACCTTGTTTCATGGAAAAAATCTCCACCTCAACCAAACTAGCATTGATCACACTCTGCCCTCTTGCATAAAAAATGAAATTATCATTAGATTTATCAAATGCCACACATCCAATAAATTTCTCTCTCGCTCCCAAGTCTTAACATAGGGGTATTTTCACCTCTCTCTTTCTCTCTCTCTGAGGCTAATAATTTTCAGTTCGGATTTCCTGTTAATCTTTTTCTCCTCTCCTCTCTATTAACCCAGTCAAATCAGGCCATCTGTCCCTATCTGTCCAACCTCCCAACAAATGTCCAACAAAGTTAATCATCCGTTAACTTTATTTCCGACAGTTATCTTACTTCCTGTCGTATCTTGTAATATTTTATTTATATAAATAAAAATTAAGAAAAGTAAAACGAACACAAGCATTAAGAAGGAAAAAAATCAAAATAATTTTGCAGAAGCGTGCGATGCTTGGAATGCACTTAAAAAGAAGACAGCTCTCCCCTCAGGTATTTTCTCCATCTTCAATAATCGTACAGCGACACTAATTTCTCTATATCTTCCTCCAAGCCAGTAACATCATCTTCCACATCGTGCGAATAGGTCCATCTCAATAGATTCTGCATATCAATTGAAGAGCTCATCACTGCGCTTGTTTTGCCGATATCTTTGATGCCATAAGTTTCACAATTACGAGAAATTTCACCAATCTTCTTCTGGATTTTTTTTTATATTCTTTCTTAACTTATATAGATCTTTCCCCTTGTTGACCATGCCAAAGCAATTCTGGGTGAAGCTCCGTCGTCTCCTTCTCCCTTGCACGTAGATATCAATAACATCCTCCACCTCATAAGCAACATCCCTGATTTCCTGAACCCAGTTCCAGATTATTTCATCTTTTTGCTGCCTCGCTTCTGCATCTTTTAAGAAGCATCAACATCCATTCCAGTTCAGATTGCAACCCTTTGACTTCTCTCTCACGTCAGACAAGAAAAATGCTTCTTGAACGAGCAACTCACCAAGTTTTTCTATGACAAGGGAGACGATAGGAGAAACAATAAGATCGGCCATCCGGTGCTACTTCTCTCGTCACCTCTTGATAAGAGATTGCCAAAAACTTCTGAAACGCCTTCAAAGCTAGTGGACTCAGACTGTGCTAGACCGATCAAGTCTTTCTGCTTTGCTTTCTTTCATCCAACTAGTGACTAATCAACTCACCAATGGAATTATCAAAAAAACTCAACTCTTGAACTAGTGAATAATCAACTCACCAATGAACTTATCAAAAAAAAAAAAAAACATAAAAACTCAACTCACCAATGGACTACTAGCCAACCTATAAGGATCTTGATGAAGGAAGATTAGGCCCGACCTCGTAATCACCCAACACGTGGCAAAGGCAACAGCTCGGCACAACAGCGCGCCCAAGGCGTGAGTACCGAAGGGAGGAACCAGCAGTCCGAACTCCCTACCAGGAGCCCGAACCTCACACAAGGCAATGACCCAAACTGGCCCACCCCATGGCAGTTCGGGACACACCTCTATCCGAACTCAAGACTACACCTCGCTCACCACTCCAGCACTTCGCCTCCAAGACGCCAAACTGAACAAACCGTACCACACCTGACACCGAGGAAGTCCGTACCCAGGAGCAGTGCACCTGACTGACTTGGGATCTGACGCCTAACAGCCATACTCCAACGACCACCTGCCACCGCCACCTGCTACCGCCATCTCTAGTTGCAGAGACGGCTCTGACAAAGAGAGCAGTGGCGGTTCTGTCCCAGCCGAGGTTATGACACCCGAACTGGCAGGAGCGCAGGGATAATCATACCCGACCTGACAAAAGCTTAGGAGTAAGTGCACGAGGTGGTTATAAAAGGCTCCCTACCCCCCAAGAACAAGGTATGTGAACTTTGCGCCATCTGGTTTTATCTTGCCTTTGAGAGAATTCTGACTTGAGCTTTAGAGCAATCTCACCGGGTTCCCCCCGGAGTTTCTTCATCTTCTCCGTTTCACGTTCCCTGTAGCTCCATTCAGAGGCAAGGTTGTTGACAGCTAGGACCGGCCGGATTGCGCACCATCAATTGGCACCGTCTGTGGGAACACTTCTAAAAGCCTCCCTCTAAAACTCTCATAACCTCCTCTTCTTCCAAAAACCCCAACACTCATGACTTCTTCCAGCAATGCCGGACGTGGCACAGAGAAAAACACCACCGGGGAACAACTCCAAGTCCCCGTGGTGTGCATCGGACAGTTCACCATCCCCCTTCCGGTTGATGGGATCCCCAACTTGAATGCGCCACAAACAGTGGCGCCCGTAAACCTTCCTGCCGTGAACGTCCCTCTTCCACACCCTATCGAAACAACTTTTGCTGAACCAACTGTTGTCCCCCTGGCGACCCGCCAGAACCAGTTTGACAACCTGATGCAATGCATGCGGGCAATGCAAGCCCAAATGCAACAATTCCAGCAGCATCAACTCCAGCAGCACCAAGTACTACACCACCTCTCTCAACATCACTATCAGCAGCAGTTCCCCCAACTACCCCTGAACCAGTCACTGCTTCCACCTCGGCACCCTGCTCCGAAGCCGGTTAAGGCCTCCCCTCAGAGTGGACACCCTCACCGAGGAGAAGCCTCCCAGCTCCAGAACCCCCCTAACAGCCAGGCCTCATCCCCAGGTCGAAGGGAAAGGAAAATCACCCCCGCCTCGCAGCTCGCATGCGGGTCGAGAACCTCGCCCACAAAGTCAGCACCTCGACGCTCCAAGCCTGAGTTCCCGCTCACAGAGAACCGATTCAGTGCCCTAGCAGCAGACTATCAACATTCCGGGCCCATCGAGCTCGGCAACACAGAGGCCAGCATCGCCAGTACCAGGCCCACTCAACATCGAAGGCGCGGACGAAGTCGCCGAACTGCCACCCATGTCCTGCCCGAGCTTAGAGGTAAGGAAGAGACGAGCTCAGACAAGGTAAAAGCTGCCCCAATTCTCTCAGTTCCTTCCCCCCTCGCATCAGAACTTTTGGCAGTCCCCATGCCCAAAGACTTCAAGCTCCCACCTTTGGACAAGTATGATGGGTCCTTTGACCCCAACGACCACGTCGATGCTTTTCAGTCCCAAATGCACCTCGCTAGGGCCAGTGAATCATGCATGTGCATGGCCTTCACCACCACCTTCAGGGGTGTGGCCGACACCTGGTACAGGAACCTAGCCCCCGGGTCAATAAGAAGCTGGACCCAATTCGTGCAGGTCTTCACCGCACACTTCGTTACCAACAAGCGGTGCCCCAGAACCGAGGAAAGCATCTTCGGAGTAGTCCAGAGAGAAGGAGAATCCATTTAGGGCTACATCAAGCGGTTCAATGAAGCGTGCTTGCAGATACCGCGATTAGACCCCGCGGTACAGCTCGCGGTGGCCAAGAGAGGAGTAACGCACAAGGAGTTCAAATGGCACATGGTAGCCAACCAGCCTGCGACCGTGGCCGAATTCCTCAAGCTCACGAACAAGTTCATGAGAACAGAGGAAGAGATCAACCAAAGGACCGAAGGCGGGGTCGAGAAAAGGAAAAGAGAAGGTGAGCCCTCCAACCCAGGTGACAGAAAAAACCCGGCCCGGGAGGCGAAGCCAAGCCAGCCATCCCGAGCTCCCTTAGCAGTTCGGACGGATTACACTCTGTTAAACACGAGGCGGACCGAGATCTTGATGACGATCAAAGACGCCCCATACGTAAAGTGGCCATCTTGCCTAAAGGGGAATCCAAACGAGAGAAATAAAAATATGTATTGTAGTTTTCATAGAGATCATGGTCATAGTACTGAACAGTGTAATAATCTCCGGGACGAGATAGAGGGACTCATCCGTCGCGGGTACTTGAGAAATTTCGTACAGCATAATAATAATAATAAGGTTGGTCAGCAAGGGGAGCACGGAAAGGATGCCCCCGAATCCAGCAGCAGACCAGCCGAAGAGTTGTAACGACAGCCTCCGGAAGAGAGGCCAGTTCGGGGAACCATCCATGTGATAATGGGAGGTTCGGTGGTAGCAGGGTGTACTTCGGCAGCAGCCCGAATGTCAGTTCGCGAGGCAGCCCGAGAAGAACAGAACCCTCCAAAGAGGCCGAAGACAGAAGAAACAATCTTCTTCACGGAAGACGATGCGTGAGGTGTCCACTACCCCCACGATGATGTGCTTGTCATAAAACTAAGGATCAGCGACTTCGAAGTCAGGCGCGTACTTTTGGATTCAGGTAGTTTAGCGAACATCCTCTTCAAGTCGGCATTTGACCAGCTACAGTTGCAGAGAAGCGAGCTGAAGCCCAGAAACACTCCTCTGGTGGGCTTCAGCGGAGAGGAAGTCAGGCCCCTCGGGAAGATAACAGTACCTGTGGAAGTCGGCACATGGCCTTGTGCGGTCAAACTCAACCACGATTTCCCGGTGGTCTCGACCCCCTCCCCATACAATGCCATAATAGGGCGGCCAATCACGCATATTCTGCGGACAGTAGTCTCCACCTACTATCTAGCAATGAAGTTCCCTACGGACTTCGGTGTGGGGGTAGCACGGGGCGACCAGCTTGAGTCCCGCAAGTGCTATGTTGCCGCCCTAAAAGGAAAAACCAAGGCGGCCGACGACCTCGAGCTGGAGCGGCCTACGGAGCAGGGCGAGGAACGAGCTTCGCCCAAAGAGGAAATGGTCGTAATCCCGACCTCGGCTACGGATCCGGCTCGAACGCTACAGATCGGTGCTTCCGTCAATGAGCCTCTACGGACTGAACTGGTGAGTTTCTTACTTAAAAATTTAGATATTTTTGCATGGTCCGCGGCCGATATGCCCGGTATTGACCCTGGCCTTATAACTCACAAACTTAACACTGACCCTGTAGTCAGACCCATTAGACAGAAGAAACGCAACTTAGCGCTGGAGGGCGGTTGACGAGGAGGTCGAAAAGCTCCTCGCAACGGACTTCATAAGGGAAGTTCATTACCCGAGCTGGGTAGCCAACCCAGTACTGGTGAAAAAGGCAAACGGCAAGTGGCGCATGTGCGTCGACTACACTGACCTGAACTGAGCTTGCCCAAAAGACAGTTTCACCCTCCCCAAAATTGACTGCCTAGTGGACGCAACCTCGGGACATGAGTTGCTAAGCTTCTTGGACGCCTACTCAGGCTACAACCAAATCAGGATGGACCAGTCCGATGAGGAAAAAACCAGCTTCATAACCGAGTTCAGCCTGTACTTCTACAAGGTCATGCCCTTCGGACTGAAGAATGCTGGGGTGACCTTCCAGAGACTTGTAAATAAGCTGTTTCGACCCTTAATTGGCACGAAAATAGAATGTTATGTAGACGACATGGTCGTTAAGACGAAGTTTTCACAGGAATTAATAAAAGACTTAGATTCTGTCTTCCAAATTCTGCGTCAATTTAGCATGAAACTAAACCCAAACAAATGTGTCTTCGGTGTCACCTCGGGTAAGTTCCTAGGGTACATTGTCAACCGGCGCGGTATTGAGGCCAACCCGGACAAGATAAAGGCCATCCTAGATATGAGACCACCCCGAAAAGTAAAAGAGGTTCAGAGGCTAAACAGCCTCATAGCCGCTCTGAGCCACTTCATGTCCAAATCGGCAGATCGCTGTCTGCCTTTCTTTTAAGGCAATCAAAGGCAAAGGGTTCGAATGGACCCGAGACTGCCAGCTCGCATTCGACGAGCTAAAGAGCTACCTCACTACCGTGCCAACCTTAGCCAGGCCCGAGGAGGGCGAGGTCTTAGAACTGTACCTCTCGGCAAGTGACGAGGTGGTCAGTTCGGTACTAATAAAAGAAGTAGATCGGTTCCAGCGGCCCGTCTATTATGTTAGTAAAATTCTGCAGGGAGCAGAGACGAGATACCCGCAGATAGAAAAACTAGCATATGCACTGGTAATCGCAGCTCGGAAACTCCGCCCATATTTCCAGGCTCACATGGTCATGGTCTTGACCAACAAACCTCTGAGGCAAGTCTTGCTCAAGCCCGAGGTTTCCGGTCGGCTAACGAAGTGGGCCATCGAGCTCAGCGAGTACGACCTCCAGTATAAGCCACGAACTGCTATTAAGGCCCAAGCCCTAGTAGATTTTATCGCCGAGTGCATGTTTAGCCTCGAAACCCCTGGGCCGGTCGAGCTCGAGATCCCCAGTTTGGGTAAGCCTGGAGCTCCCAAGCCAATAGAGTCTAAACCCCGTGAAGTAGCAGCCCGTGTGGGATCTCTCCTGGTTAGGCCAAACGCGAACTGGGATGAGGAACCCTGGATCCTTCACGTAGATGGCTCCTCGAACCAGCAGGGCAACGAGGCTGGAATAGTGCTACGTGGCCCGGGTGGCACGAAATTGGAATACGCACTACGCTTTGATTTCGCGGCATCCAACAACGAGGCAGAGTACGATGCACTGATAACCGGGCTGAACCTAGTGCACAAGGTAAGAGCAAAGCATGTAGTTATCTGCAGTGATTCCCAGCTCGTGGTCAACCAGGTTACGGGCGAATATGAAGCACGCGAGCTCACTATGATTGCATACTTGGAAAAAGTAAAGGAAGCTCTGCTCAACTTTCAGTCACACTTCATCAGGCAAATCCCGAGGTCAGAGAACACTGAGGCCGACGCCCTATCCTGGTTAGCCAGCTTGAGTCACAACACCATGAGAACCGTGTACACAGAGTACTTACCTCGGCCTAGCATTCTCGGTGGGGCAGAGGAGGTCGCTCCCGTCCTTGAGGCAGAGCCGAGCTAGATCGACCCACTCGCGAGTTTCTTGCTAGATGGAACCCTCCCTGCGGACCGCAATGCAGCCAAGAGGGTGCAGCGCCAGGCAGCCAAATACGTCATAATAGACGAACGGTTATACCGACGGTCCTACACGCTCCCCTACCTGCATTGCTTGCGACCCGCCGAAGCCGAGCACGTACTCCGCGACACTCATGAATGTCTATGCGGCGGACACCTGGGGGGCAGAGCCCTCACCCAAAAGGCACTTCGACAAGGATACTACTGGCCAACGATGAAGGCAGAAGCTGTCGAGCTCGTCAGAAAGTGCGACAAGTGTCAGAAGCATGCCAATATCCACCATCAGCCTACTGCCGACTTCAAGTACCTCACTAGTCCATGGCCGTTTGCACAATGGGGCATCGACCTCCTGGGGCCATTCCCGCCAGCAACAGGTGGGAGAAAGTTCCTAGTGGTGGTAGTAGATTACTTCACAAAGTGGATAGAAGTTGAACCTCTAGCAACAGTTACAGCCCGAAACATACAGAACTTCTTTTGGAAGAACATAGTATGTCGCTTCGGGCTACCTCGGGTACTGATCTCTGACAATGGCAAGCAATTCGAGGATATCAAGTTCCAAGAATGGTGCCAAAATATGGGAATTCGTCAGAACTTCACGTTGGTCGCACACCCGCAGGCAAACGGTCAGACAGAAGTAATGAACAGAGCCATCCTCCGCGGACTGAAAGCACGACTAGACCGAGCTAAAGGGTTGTGGGCGGACGAGCTACCAAGTGTTCTATGGGCTCACCGAACTACGGAAAAAACCGCCACGGGAGAGATCCCCTTTAACCTCACCTACGGCATTGAAGCGGTAATCCCGGCGGAAATCGAAATACCTACACTACGACTAGAAGCATATGACGATCAGACAAACGGAGACGAGTTACGTACCAACCTCGACCTACTAGATGAGGTAAGAGACCTCGCGCACATCCGAACAACGGCCTACCAACAAAAAGTAGCTCGGTACTACAATGCTAGAGTAAAGAAGCGAAGCTTCCGCGTCGGCGACCTAGTTCTCCGTAAGATCATGGTACCCGAACCTGGCGTGGGCAAACTTGGACCAAATTGGGAAGGGCCCTACAGAGTAAAGAGAGCGCTCGGGGGGGCATACGAGCTCGAAACCTTAGAGGGCAAACAAGTACCCCGAGCGTGGAACATCGTCAACTTAAGGCGATACTACCTATAGACCACCAAGCGAAGTGGACAAAATCGCTACCAAAGCCCAAGGGCTCGTGCCTGCCTTGAGCTCCTTTCCACCTGGGCCGCCAAGGCATGGATAGAAGAATTCACCTACCAAAAGGAAAGAACAAGTAAACAAAAGAACGACAACAAGAGGGATAAAAGCAAAGAACCCGACAAGAAATCTAACTTACCACCATGGCATGAGTGACAGCACGACAAGCCACCTGGTTCAAAGGAAGATCGGTCCACGCCGCGACCTCCTCTGGGAAAATGGCCTCCCTAGTCTTCTAAAGAGCGTGGTTCGGCGACAACACGCTCCTGAATTCCCCTTGGGCCCCCAAGCCCGAGGGCCCAGCTCGCGTATAAGCAGACACAGAGTAAGCGGGAGCCCCCGAGTAAGTAGTCTCGGCATAAGGGGCCCCTGCCGCTTCTTGCATTGGAGGAGTCATCTCGGGCTCCCTGGGCGGATCCTCTGACAGGTAGTCTGGCACCTCGGGGTCCGCGTCTCGGGGTAGCTCAACACGAGTCCGTTTGGCGACTCGCTTCCTCCACTTCATGCCTTGAAACAAGTGCCCACCACGGGTCCCTCCTGAGTCCATCACACCTGCAAAAAGAGTTCGGCATCAGAAAAAACAAAACAATAGAGCAAAACAAAAAACCTTTGTAAGGAACCTACCGAGCTCAGGCCGGCCGCAATGAGTTTGGCCTCCGTCAGATACTAATGGCATTTTAGCCCAAGCCGTGCCCATTGCCGGAGGCCCTTCACCGTCTCTTTATCAAGCGTAACACCGGAGTCAGGGGCAGCCATCCCCCACCCGGTCTGAAACGGCCACCCCAATACACTTCGCACCCCGAAGTAGTCCCGCTTCCACACCGGTACCTTGTTGGGAAGTTCATGCAAAAGCTTAAAACCCGGGCGGGGAGACAGGTAATATGCTCGCCTACGCCCGGGAAGGGGACCCGCTTGCTTCTTAAGCATTAAAATGGAAAAAAGATCTCTAAGTCTAAAGGAAAGCCCTGTTCGCAAAATAGGGAGATTGTCCCCACCAAGTTACAAATGGAGTTCGGGTGAAGCTGGCCGACCGTAACGCCGAAGTGGTTCAAGACCTCGACAAGGAGGGGGTGGAAAGGCAGTCGCAACCCCGCAGCGAGCTGCTCCCGGAATATCACGATCTCTTCAGGACCGTGTTCCCAAGGAAAGCTACCCAAAGGTATGAAATAGGCGAACTCCCCAGGCAAGTTGTAATAGGTAATAAGGGATTGGATCCCCTCAGGCGTCATGGTCGAGGGCCCAAACTTGTCTAACGTCCAACCCCAACGAGAGGTGGACGCCAAACCACCCAAGGCAACTCGGCCTACAGGTTCGAACTCTTTCTCGAGCTCTACCTCCGGCTCACTAGAACCATCAGGGGATGCAACTCGGTTCGTAGAACCTACATCTGACCCACTTGAAGAACCGTCTGAGCTATCCGAGCTAGACATCGAGGAGATAAGATGGATTCCAGGAAGGTACTCACCTGGAAAAAGGCTTGAACGGACTACGGGAACTTGAACAAGCAAAAAACCTTGAACGCGAACTAAAAGCCTGGACGCGAGCTCAAGAAGCAAAGCACATAAGTGACAAAGCGACGGGGGTCCCCCACTATCTATACCTACAGTGACCGAGAACCAACGGCGCAGATCAAAGCCAATCCGACGGCCCGCAGTCGCGCTGACCGCACGTCCCCTGAGACCGAGACGTGATTGGCGCACGTCTTTCTGAAACTGATAGAGCGTCGGCGCACGTCTTTCTGAAACTGACAGAACGCCAGCGCATGTCTCCTCACATTAAAGGCGGCAGTGGCACGTTTTCAAATTCGAAAAGACGCCTGCTGTCACGTCTCCCAGCAGCGCGCTTTTTGAAATTTTGAAATAAGGCGCGCGTTGTCATGTATGTCAGCATTTGTAGGCAGGTCGGCGCATTTCCCACCTTTTGGGCGCTCGAGAAACCCAAAAGAACCCTGACAACACACCTCGCGCTATCAGTCAATCGAAATTCGAAGTACAGGACAAATCCACCTGTCACCTCGCGAACTCCCCGCGCCAGGGCAAGACCCTTAGCACAAGGAGTGGGGGGCAATTGATGAAAGAAGATTTGGCCCGACCTCGTAATCACTCAACACGTGGCAAAGGCAACAGCTCGGCACAACAGCGCGCCCAAAGTGCGAGCACCGAAGGGAGGAACCAGCAGTCTGAACTCCCTACCTCCTGAACTCCCTACCAGGAGCCCGAACTCGGCCCCGAACCTCACACAAGGCAATGACCCGAACTGACCCGCCCCATGGCAGTTCGGGACACACCTCTATCCGAACTCAAGACTTCACCTCGCTCACCACTCCAGCACTTCGCCTCCAGGACGCCAAACTGAACAAACCGTACCACACCTGACACCGAGGAAGTCCGTACCCAGGAGCAGTGCACCTGACTGACTTGGGATCTGACGCCTGACATCCACACTCCAACGACCACCTGCCACCGCCACCTGCTACCGCCATCTCCAGTTGCAGAGACGGCTCCGACAAAGAGAGCAGTGGCGGTTCTGTCCTAGCCGAGGTTATGACACCCGAACTGGCAGGAGCGCAGGAATAATCATACCCGACCTGACAGAAGCTTAGGAGTAAGTGCGCGAGGTGGTTATAAAAGGCTCCCTACCCCCCAAGAACAAGGTATGTGAACTTTGCGCCATCTGGTTTTATCTTGCCTTTGAGAGAATTCTGACTTGAGCTTCGGAGCAATCTCACCGGGTTCCCTCCGGAGTTTCCTCATCTTCTCCGTTTCAGGTTCCTTGTAGCTCCGTTCAGAGGCAAGGTCGTTGACAGATAAAACCGGCCGGATTACGCACCATCAGATCTATTTTTCCAAAAGTTTAATCCATAAAAAATAAAGTTAACCTCTGTTAACTTTGTTGGACATTTGTTGGGAGATTGGACAGATAGGAACAGATGGCCTGATTTGAGTGGGTTAGTAAAGAGGAGAGGAGGAAAAGATTAACAGAAAATCCGAACTGAATAATTTTGTTATTTATTTTTTAATTTGTATAGCCCAAGAATTCTAGAATTGTAGGTTTTTCTTCCCATCCTATTTTCACGCATCATCTCTTTGCCATCCTCCCTTCCTTCCCCTATACCTAATCTATTGGTTTTCTTCTGTATGAACTCAACCAAAGCAACAAGAACACTTTGAATACAGATATTGATATTCGTGTCCCCCTTGTGAGTATGGTTGTGATTATATAAATTATATAAATCTTAACAAAATAATATAATAATTATTTGTCTTAATACTCGTGTAATTATTTGTCAAAAACAATAGCGGCCAAAAGAAGGGAAAATCAGATTCAAATAATCCATTTAACTTATATTATGGAAACATGCCTGTGTTCAAAGTAAAATGAACACTTACCCAATGCAAATATCATTCTTCAAAGTGTTCTGATTGTTTTGGTTGAATCAATGTATACAACGGCCTAGAAATCCAATGAACACTTACCAACGTAGATACATTCAAAGTGTTCATACAATGAATCAATGTATAATAGTTGTCTATCTTTAGGTTACGTTCCAAACAATATTATATAGTAATCTAATCAGACAAAGATTAAAAATCCAATTAGAAGTAAAAAATATCCCAGTTGTTAATAAATATGGAATCTCTGACTTTCTTTGAAATTCATAGGATTGGATTCTTTTAACATCATGCATGTAAATACGCAAGGGGATTGGTTCTATTTACAAAAGTGTTTTTAAGCCTAGCCTGTTTAACAAGTTCATGAGTTGGCTTAACTATTTGTCTATTTACATACAATAACTTTACATTATCAAAAAGTAACAACAAATCAAATATATGATCATATAGCGCTTGAAGTTCTCAAGTGACGTTTTTATCAGTTCCTCTTAATTTCAAAAGTACTTCATTGGCATCTGATAGCAAAAAGCCTTCGTTGTAACCCAAACAAAAAGAAAAATTACGTAAGCCTCTTACTATTGCCCAGAGCTCAACTACTAATATGATCTTGCCATGCATGATTGTCTTTCTACAACGAGAAGAGGAGATTCATGTGTGAGTTTTGTGGCTCAGTGACTCTAGAGATGCAGTAGTTATCAGCTTTGTGCAGGATCATTAGTGGATCTAGTTTTCCATTTTTTAAAATATGATCTTTTCTCACATCTCATATGCTTCTGAGAATAGCAAAAATTTTTGCAAGACAAGTGTACTTTAGGGCTTTGTCCTTAATATAGCTATTGTACCACCACCACCATTCCATCAAGTCTTTCTATCCCGAGTTTAGAAAAGCCTCCGGCATGAACCTAACTTGGACTTACATCCAGACAGCCCTAGAGAGAAGGCATTGCAAGAAAAGATGATTTTGGGTTTCTGGGTGCAACTTAAAAGAGGTGCACCAAATATCTTCTCTTCTTTCAGCTATCTTTGTTCGTATTGCCTTATGTAGGAATTTCCAGGATTTTTTTAATTAAAGTGTTCTGATTGTAAACTTGTAGATTAGGTTTTGGGGGAAGGAGAGTGAAAATAAGATGGAATTTTGGGCTATATCACTGTTAGCCTAACGGTGGGTTATATTAAGTAAACCACACAAGAGAAGACCACCACCTATGCAAAGAATAGGTGGCGATCAATGTTGGGTCTACAACAAAGTCATTAATTGTAGGTCTACATCAGATCCGGGTTCATATGAGAAGCAGACGTGGTCGTACGTCTTTCCAGGATTTAAATAGCCCAACTAGCCAAGGCAAATGAGTTCCCCCTCGTGCTTTATGTAGATGGCCAACGTAGCGGGTGATAGGCCAGGATGAGAACATGGAAACTTCAATGAATTGGGATCTTCTGCAAATAAAATGTTGGATTTTAATGTATTAGAGATTAAATTTAATGGGATTTGATTTATCAATTACATGAAAAATACATATGTACATATATTTTGAAAAATAGTTTTTTCTCTTATTAAAATCATTTTTTAACTTGTCCCATATTGAAAAATTATAAGACTTGTTTTACACTAGAAAAGAGTATGGAGGCTTGTTATCTGCAATGTGCGCCTTAAATATAATCATATAAAGAGGAGAGTATGGAGGCCTGCTACTATGGAACATGCGAGTGCGTGTGTGTGGCGCAATGAGGTGCACTTTATTCGCAAATGGCAGTTTTGACTTTTGGTGCAAGGCTGATCGTTGATGTTTTAATGGCCATGATTCGATCTGGTTTGATCAAAAAGCACTATTCAAAGTTAATAGTCATTAACTATCAAAAAGCACTACTCTCACAGAAGGTTTTTTCGGAGACTCTTCAACTTTACTAGTTGTAGATTGTCGCTTAAGGTTCTGTTGTATCTTGAGAACGGATTTGCTTGTAACCAAATAGCAAACTCAGTAGAACTGAGTCGGGGCAAATAACGTTCTAAAGACAATGTCTTCAGACGCGCCTCAGAGCTTCTCCTCCAAGTTTCAGTGACCCCAATTCCCAACACAAAGCACATTGGTAGAGGGTTGGAGGCATGGTTTTCGAACCACCATTGACCCGAACGGTCGAATCATTCAGCCCGAGAACTGTCTAGGCAACCAATTTCATTTTACCCCAAACCCGTTCCCTGGCCAAAAACCATTGAATTAGTCAACGACCCATTGACTTGGGTAGTCGAACCATCAACCCGTTCAACGGTTTTTGGCCGTTTTTTATTTTTTTAATTTTTTTATCAGAATAGATCATCCATTCAAACGGGGATAATCAAACCGTAAACCCAAAACCCGATGTCCAAAACGATTCTGTTTCCAAATCGTTTTTTAAAACCATGGTTGGAGGAGTGGGTTCTGGTGATCCGGTCTCAACTTCAATTGGGTCTCTGTCTAAAACTGGCCCAAAGGTATTTAAGTCCAAATCCATCTTCTACGCCTATGACATGGATAAATGACAACCGCGCAAAATTGGCGAGTCACGAGCCCACCCGCCGATCCATCTACTCGTACCATCTCACTTCAAATTTCATCTGCTTTGACATGTTCTGCGATCAAATGGTTAGTTATTCCCGCTTCCCACACCCTTCCCTCGTGCAATGTGAAGTGTGAACGAAGAACAACGGTCGCTCCTCGTAGACCGTACATACGGGTCAAACACCAACGCCGGAGCTTCCAAGGCAGCAGAACAGAAGAGCGCTCAAATCTGCGATGTCTCATGGAATCAAGAGGCATCGTCTGAGCGAGTATTCAAAAAGGGCGTCTGAGTTTTTGTTTAATGGAAGTCTTCTTTGACACATCTGTCTGTACTTCCGTCTGCGACAAACAAGGGGTGCCCATGGAGCCATGGACATGGGTATTTCTTTTAGGAAATTAGTAGTGTTCCTAAATCTCAGAAGAAATTAATCGCCATGGTTGTTCTTGTTGATAAGGAGTCCAACCATTGTTGTTTGGAGTTTGGATCAATCACTAAAAAAAGCAATTAACGAATGATAAATTATGCACATGAAGTAATAAGGTACTGGGTATATATCATATATGCAAATAAAAATCGAACTACTGATCATACAAAACTTCTGCACTTAATTTGTTCATGATCATTTCACCATTAAAGCTCCAAAAAGAATTGTAAAAGGAAAACAAAGAAAAACCCAAGAATCAGACCAATTAAGTTCATTTGCCCATTTTGGTGAGTTGAAGAGGTGCAGGTGGAGAAATAGTTCTTCTTTTCCAGAGATTAATTTCTTTATTTGGCTCCGAAGCCACTCTTCCACCACCTATCATTATGGGTGCAGAGTGGGGGACGATAACCTCATCTTCTCCATCACTCTCTTCCATCTCCTCGTCGTCGGGATCCAAATCCAACGACTCATTCTCCCTCCAGTCGAAATTGGCGAACGCATTGCGGCCGCTGGCAAACCGCTTCATCTGGCCCAGAGAAGGTGCTCTGTCTGCAACTTCTGGCTTCTTGTCAACAGAAACAACAGTTCTCTTACCTGTTCTTACACCGTGAAATATACTACGGATCGTCGAAGATGGCTTCTTTTTTGTGTCTCGAGGTGGCAACACCGATACATGTCTGGAGTCTTGGGGAGGTGGAGCTACACGCTTAGATTTGGATCTGCACATCTTCTTCTTGTTCTTGATCTGGCCGATGCATGAAACCTTGGGCGAAGTGGGCTCCTGTGAGTCGAAGTTGCCATTCTTCGATTTGGTTCGAGCTTCGACTGGAATTATGGAAACTATTGGACCTGAGAAACCTTTGCCGATATTGGATTTGAACTTGCTTGAATTCTCTGACCTCTTGTCGCGGCCGGGGCTGAAGGGTGGGTTTTGAAAGATAACCGCGGTGGCTTTTGGTAGGAAGGATAAGAGCCTGCTCATTGATTTCTTCGCTGGTTTCTCCATTATTATCGAATTACAACCAATTAAATCGCCCTTAGCTTGTTTTTCTTGTATGAGCTCTCTCTTTCTTTCTCTCTCTCTCTTGCTGGTTTATGAACGAAAGTTGAAATTTGATGATTGAGAAGGATGAAGGATGAATGAAGGACTCTAGCTAAAAATATAAATGGGTTGTGAGTCTTGTGACGTTGTGTTGTGGATATTTGTCAAGAGATGTGAGATAAGCTTGAGTGATGATAGGGATTAAGATTTATGTATGAAGAAATAGAAAAGGATGGATTGGTCAAAGGAATGACCAAACAACCAACCATGCATTTTTGGCTCAGACCCAAACCACTATAATTTTACATTTTGAGGCTGCTAAATACCACCCTAATGTTGATTTTATTTCATTTCCCATTTTAATTTTCAAAGCATGATTTTAGAGGCAAAACTGACTAGTATGTGAGATATAATTTTGCACTTGACAAGTTCAGTTTGGAAGGAGCACATGTAGATTGAAAAACCCTGTATTTTGTATTATTTTGTGTATATTTGTATTTATATCCTTTCCAAACTGAGCCTAATGTTTTAGGAGCTGATGTTTTACATAAAAAAAAAAGTTGTTTTAGGACTTGATATGATTCTAATTAATTAACTGATAAGACTCAGTTTAGGAGTACAAATACATACAAAATAATATAAAATGTAAAGTTTTGCATTCTACATATTTGTATTTATACTCCTTCAAATATGTACAGAGTACAAATTAATACATATAAAATAAGGCTCAGTTTAGAAAGAATATAAATACAAATATGTACAGTGAAAATACATACAAAATAAATGGTTTTGCACTCTACATATTTGTATTTATACTCTTTTCAAACTGAGCCTAATATTTTGTATTATTTTATATGTATTTGCGTTATACATATTTGCATTTATACTCTTACCAAACTGAGCCTAAGTGATTACTTATATTTTAGTTAATCTGCCAAATGCTTGGAAAAAAAAGTTATTTTCAGTGCACATTATCTCCATGACCCAATTGTTGAAAGTAAAGATTAGAATATGGATAAGATTCAATAAAATCTGAATCACTTGCATCCGTATCCCAATGAATTTATATTGGGTTCAGGTTTAATTCGATTTTATTTTATTTTTTAATGCAAAAAAATAAAAAGTTAATTACTTTTCAACTCTTATATATAATAAATTAATGTAAATATAATATATTGAATTTATTATATATATAAATTCATATATAATATAATATATAAAAATATATTTTTTATAACTTCAAATATAAATGTGTACAATTTATATATTAAAACCAATAAGTATTATAATTTAATCAGATGGAAATGCAATCTGATTATTAATCAAATGCAAATTGCAAAATCTAAATCTAATCTGATTACATAAACATATCATCTGAATCCAATATAATCAGTTATGACTAAGGATTTGTGGGTATCATTGATAGGCCTGCCCATAATGATATACCGCTAAGCTACTAATCAAGGTAAATTGGAAAGGAAAATGATCAAAGTTGTAGTTTAGAGTGTGTTTGGTTCCGTAAGCGTTTATTGAAAAAAACACGTCACATAGGCGTTGGCATTTATTGCAAATGATACAAAATGAAACAACTATTTGGTTTCACCATTTATCAAATAAATGGTAGAAAACTGAAAAGTTTTGATTTTTGTGCATGGAGCATTTGAGTAAACGTCAAATTCTTGTTTCCCCCAATGCCCCGGCGCTTCTTGAAACGATGTGGCATATTTTAATAGGTATTAATCAAAGGTGGAAAGTAAAAAACGTTTAAAGTGAAACCCAACCAAATAATAAAAACAGAAAACATAAATGCCCACTAAACCAAACACATGCTTAATTACAACATGCAATCCAAACCAAAGGTGACTTCACTAATCTAATAACAAACAAGGGTGAACCTCTCTTGCAACCGCCTCATTAACCCCTTGAACAAAAAGAAGAAAAAAAAATAGGAAAAGGAAAATTTTGAATACAACCACCCAACAGTAATCATCCTGAAGCTCAATTTTTCCCCCTTGCTTTCATTAAATTAAAAGATGAAGTGTTCTAAGTTGTAAAACCCCTTCTCACCTTATTTCCTATTACAAACGTAGGTGCAGGTTATTGAGGGGGAATAGGGGTTATGGTCTCCTTTTTGTCTTTCTTCTGGTGATTAAAGTAAATTCCCAGAACATATGATAATGAAATCTCATTAAAGGGACAAAGGGACAAGGGGACATGCCAAAGGCAATCGTCCTCTACTACTACTGCTGCCGCCTCCGCTGAGATGAGGATCATAAGAGTCTGAGACTGTGAGAGACTGAGCGACTGAGAGGGGGAGTAAGTGAAGTTAGAGCAGAGATTTTAGAGACAGACGACATGAGAAGGCGTACGGCGGGCGCTCTGTATGTGTCATTGGCAGTTTGACACACGCACTGTCGAGTGTCGAGTGTCGAGTGTCGAGTGTCGAGTGTCGAGTGTCGAGGTCTCCAACTCCACTGGAGTCGTACTTGTCCCCTCCTGGCTACTGGCCGCTGGCCTGCTGCAATAACAATAGCCAATAGCCACTATGCCGAGCGCCAGTGATGCAGAGTTGTTCTGCTGTCAACTGCTTCATTAATCAGACCTGACATGCAGCACACAAATACATGACTCCCGTCTTTAGGTCAAAAAATTCCTTTTTTTTTTCTCTTCTTGCAGTGAAACTTGTTGGGGTTTCAAACTTATAATTCTTTCAGAGAACCCAAAAAAAAACAGCTTACAAAGACCCCCTAATTATCTCTATACTTTTCATTTGTTCCATTCTGTTCAGCTTTATTGAACAAATAGGATAAAACTTGCATGAATAAGTAAGGAGATAATGGGTCCCTTGCTTTGCCCCATTTTCCAGAGAAAAGAATTCCTTCATTATCCCATTAATCTTTATAGAGAATCTTGGTGTCGTGATGCAATATTCTACCATTTTGCACCATTTCTCCTCAAATCAAATCCCATTTCCTTCATTGTTTCGGGTATATTGACATGTCAATTTTAAGGAAGGAAAACCCATCCTTTCCCCCTTTTTTCTGCTTTTTTCATCTTATTTACAATCTCCTGAGCCAAAATATTATCAAGCCTTTGTCTTCCTTTCATAAATGCTGCTTGATTTGGAGCAATTACATTGTCCAGTATCTTTTGCATTTTGAGAACCAAACACTTTGCTAGTCTGTATTGACAGATTTTCTCAGGGTGTTTCACTTTAAGGATGTAAACAATATTTGAGAACCAAACACTTTGCTAGTCTCTAATAATTTTACAAACATCATTTTTGATAATGGGCCAAAATCTCATAGAAGAATGGAGAGAAACCATCAGGTTTAAAAGTATTTGCAAGTTGGTGGGGGGAGAAAATAAACTATTCAAAATCAGGGGTTTATTTTTATAGGAGAATTCACAGAAGAAAAAGAAATTTCTTATTTTACCTCCTACAAATGAAACAAATGCCAAATCAAGAGAATATCTAGGGGTCAGTCTAAATCTTCAAGACAGAACATATAACTGCCACCAGGAGGTTATAGACAAAATGAACAGTAAGTAAGCTGCTAGGAAGGCAAAACTTCTATCTCAAACAGGAAAAACAACCTGATCAAATCAGTTTTACAAGCTGTCCCAACTTATGCCATGTCAGCAAATATACTCCATAAAAGAACAATTGCTGAAATGGAAAGAATACAAAGAAGATTCTGGTGGGAAGGTGCTTCTGAAAAAAGAAGTATTCATACAATATCTTGGAGCCAATTAACAAGGCCCTATTTTTTAAACAGGACTCTGGCCTATGGGCAGAGGCTATCTGAAGAAAGTACATCAAAAACAAATCTATATTCTTTTCTTCATAAAAAATCAAGTGACTCAAAATGGTGGAAGACAGTGATTGATACATTAAACCAGTTAAAAAACAACCTGTTTTGGTAGGTTCAAAATGGTCAAGATGTATACATTTTAGACCCTTGGATCCCATCTGAGATTGATGGTCGACCAAAAATAAAAGAGTATACGAAAGACCAGGTGATGCACATTAAAGTGAAGGAACTGATGGAGATTGATGCACATTACAGTGAGCGCCTTACACCGATCTCACAGCATGTTTTGGGCACACATCGGAAACATCTCTCATCCTTGAATTTATTATTCATGGGGAGATGTTCCCAATACAGGGTGGGATGTGGCTGTGAAGTCAGTGCGAGGCGCAGTATGTGAAGAGCAGATCCCAATTCTTATGATCTCATCAGAATGGCAAATGGAGTGTAGGTCTTCTTTGTTGGTGCTAGCATTTCATCGGTGGGAGTCAGTGTTGTCACTTGGTAATTGATTTCTATTTTCTTCTTTAAGTGAGGTTGGTGAGAGGAGTTGGGATCTCCTACCAACAAAACATGTTCCAACACCCTACCAGCGTGATCTGACATCGCACATCTCACCATTAAACTGGGACCCACCATGTATGAGATGTGTAGTGTTAGATCATGGCATCATGTTGATAGGGTGTTGACATGTATTTTAGGGTTCGTTTGGTTTACAGTTAGAATTGGAATCGGAATCAGAATCAGAATCAAAATCCGTCAGAATCAGGATTGAAATGGTCTATTCCTGTAGTCTGTTTGGTTCAGATAAGAATTGAAATTAGAATTAAAATCAGCTGGAATAAATCCCAGGGAAGGCGGAGGGAATGGTCATCCCCTCAAATGGGGGAATGCCATTCTGCCAGGATTAAAATAAGATTCCGATTCCAAACCCTATTCCCGCAAACCAAACAGGCCCTTATTGGCATGAAATCCAGACTTAGTGGGAAAGAGTTGTATGATTTTATTTTCTCTTTGTTTTGAATTTGAAAATTAAAAAGAAGATTATTTTAAACTATCGTGATCAGGGCCGATAAGTATCGTCTTTTCACACTACGAGGGACGAAGAAAAGATCTTTTTGTATTTGTATTAATAAGATTTAAGCATAATACATGCACATTTGTCTGAGTATGATAATTCATACATAATACTACAATAGATCAAACGAAAATTAAAATGTTCGCCAATTATATTTATATGTATGCACCCTAATCTTTGTCACATGAGCATCGGATATATAGTCACTAATATGTTTTTGAAATTTATCGAGTTTTCTTGTTATATCTCTATGTTTCTTAACCATTTATATTGTATCCATGCATTTGCACAAACATACCCTCATATACTTCTTAAAATTGCTTTTCTTTTAATATTCTTTGTGATATCGATAGTTTGAAACCTAAAGCCTTGCGATATCCCCATTCTGGTTGGTGTTACAACATTTGTTATTCTACCAACCGGTTTTTAGCATATTCCAATCCATGTTTAACATCACATCCGACAATGCATCCCACATCAAACCAAGGTTCAAAAAATTGTTAGAGCTGATTCAGAAAGTAACCAGAACTTAAATCAGCCCCTCTGAACCAAAATCGAAAAAATAAGTGAAAGCTAAAATAGGGGCCGATAGTATAAATACTTTGAACCTTGCATCAAACTACAGCTCCTCTCGTAAGTCATAGCTCAAACTGTATTTTCTGGTAATAATACTGGGCCAATGAACTCGGTACCATGTGGGCATCACATTTAATGCTGATGTAATCCTAATTATCATTTGGTCCATAGAGCCACACATCAGGGGCATCTCCATCTCCCGTGTACTGGTCGTCATTCATAGATGTTTCGAATGTCTGACTGGTTCACGTGGAAAATAACCTCCTAACTCTTACTTTTAAGAGGAATCTAAGAGCTGATTATTGTACTTTATTGGGAGAATAAATTATTGTACTTTCAAACGTCAGACATCAGGTCATACAAACAGGGCCTAAGAGCTGATGGGTATGAAAATATGGGAAGAATAGGCAAGAATTCAAGAGTCATGATGGACTGGGGTGGGGGTGGGGTAGGAGGCCATATTTTCCTTCTCATTGAAAATGTATAATGTATAGTGGCAAGAGTAATTTATCAGGGCCTCTAGTAGGACTTACATAGCGTAGCTTAACACAAGATGAGCCGTTGTTCCAAATGGTCCAATGTATTTCTTCTAACATCAATAATCAATTGCTGATACAGACAGTACTTATATCATACACTTCTCTTAAGTGCCCCGATAGCCACCAACCATACGAATACATTCTGGATAAATAGGTTTAATTTCGGCAGGACATTTTACAATCAAGTTGATCCCTATCAAATCTCTCTCTCTCTCTCTGTGGATGGACGGGGCCAGACGGGGGAACCTAGCTCTAGCCTAGCCACAAGCCACCAGTAAGCAATTAGCTATTATCCCCCAGAGGCTTGAGTAAAAACGTTCTGGGGCACAACACAAACACCTCATCCATGATCATCTGGCAAACAACCATCCTTTCTATGAATTCTTCCTGCTAATTAGGACAGTCATTAGACGTTCCAGAAACTCATGGTCCACAATTACATTGCTAGTAGAAATCCATAGAACTGTATGGGTCTCAAACCAGCAATTTACTTGCCGGCTACAAGCAACTTGCACAAACTTTGATTACAGCCGTCCCTCAATCTACACAAGACAGTGCTCCCCTCGTCCTTGTTCCTAAGAAGATGTGGATGACAACTTGTGCCTCAACGAGTGCTCCCCTCGTCCTTGTTGCTAAGCTGAGGGGTGTACTGACTGGTAGATGAAGGTGAGTATCCTGGTGCTGTTGGCGAGTACCCCGCACTTGGGCTGAGGAATTAAAGAAAGACAAGTTAAAACCAAT
The DNA here is from genome assembly GCF_055504915.1 of Nelumbo nucifera. Classification (NCBI taxonomy): domain Eukaryota; kingdom Viridiplantae; phylum Streptophyta; class Magnoliopsida; order Proteales; family Nelumbonaceae; genus Nelumbo; species Nelumbo nucifera. Next base: position 62,020,270 of record NC_142654.1, on the reverse strand, counting down.
TTAGACGTCCTTTTTTTTCCCTTTTCTCTTCTTTTAGCTGGGGGGCTGGGGGTCGACTTACCTGTACTGTGGAGAGCTTGGGCTGTAGTCTGGGCTGATACCAGAATTGAATGGGCTGCAGGGGGAGAAAAAAGAAGCAAACCAAATTACTTTTGTCCATGGTTATTATCTGACCTTGACAAAATTCCTGTCCCGGTTTATATTATTATGCTAAAAGGCAAAGAATACTTTCCAACAGGGCAAAAATATTTAGGGTATGGTTCATTGATCAAAAACTACAGGTAGAAAGATGATTGTGGTGGTGGACATGCAATGATGATTCCAAAACAGTTTCAATGTAGTAATTGGTGAAAAGAAAGCGGCAAATCTATTGTAAAAACATAAAATAAAATAGATACTACCTGCTGGGACTGTAAGTGGGGCTTGGAGGCGAATAAGATGGTGATGTTGGTGAATATGACGGTGATGTTGGGCTGCAGCAAAAGAAAAGAGGGCAAACAAACAATAAGTATATAAGAACCAAACAAGCCTGCCACACCCAAATGGTTGTCCACTTGTTACAATTGCCATACAATTGGGAGAAAAAGCAGAAAAAAAAAAACAAAAGCAAAAGGGGAAAAACAAACAGGGTTCAGCTGCAGCAATACAGCTGAGACTCTGAGTTGGCTGTGGTTGGGAAACTTGTCATCCAAGATCCAATGCACAAAATTAAAAGTTAACAGACTAAAAGCATGGCTGAGAGATTCAGAATTTAGAATTGAAAAATAGTGACTTGTGATATACCTGTAGTTTGGAGATGTCTGACTATATGGACTGGATGGTGACAGTCTGGGACTGCTTGGAGAATATGCCAGTGAAGGACTGTACTTCGCTGATGGAGGATTGTAACTTGGAGAAGTAGGACTGTAGCTTGGTGAGGTTGGGCTGTAGCTTGGGGAGGTTGGACTGTAGCCAGGAGAAGTTGGGCTATAAGCAGGAGAGGTTGGGCTGTATGATGGAGAGGTTGGGCTGTAAGAAGGTGAGGTTGGGCTATACGATGGTGAGGTTGGGCTATACGATGGTGAGGTTGGGCTGTATGATGGTGAAGTTGGACTATAAGCAGGAGAAGTAGGGCTATAAGCAGGAGAAGTAGGACTATAGACTGGAGAAGTGGGGCTGTAGCTGGGTGAAGTAGGGCTGTAACTAGGAGAAGTGGGGCTATAACTTGGAGATGTAGGACTATAACTAGGAGACGTAGGACTATAGCTGGGAGATGTAGGGCTATAACTAGGTGAAGTGGGGGAGTAAGATGGACTGGTAGGAGAATATGCAGGACTAGTAGGACTGTAACCAGGAGAGCTAGGACTGTATGTTGGGGATGTGGGACTATAACCAGGTGAAGTAGGACTATAGCCAGGAGAGGTAGGACTATAACCAGGGGAGGTAGGACTATAACCAGGAGAGGATGGACTGTAGCCTGGAGAAGATGGACTGTAGCCTGGGGATGAAGTAGGGGAGAATGCCATTCCACCAACATAAGGAGAAAATTGAGCATCGGTAATGGGTGAAAGACGAGCATTCGGGCTGAGCAAATAACTCGGAGACATCATTCCCTCATTATATGGAGTTCCCATAATGGGGGATCGTGAAGGTGTCATGCCAAAGTCCAGGCCTTCCATATAACTAGGAAGTTGGAGTTCAATGGCTTGCTGCAGCATCTGATCATTCAAATACAGGGCACAATCTCCAGTGCCAATAGGAGCAAGCTGACCTAGCATGATATTTTCAGTAACACCCCTGAGGCAATCTGTCTCGGCATACACGGCAGCATCCAGAAGGATGTCCACAGTTTCCTCAAATGAGCATCTCATCATTGGTCCTGTATCATTTCGATTAATACCATGACGAGTGATGGCCATTAAGTGACCTCGGTAGGTCATGGTGTCACAAAGAATAGCAAGGTGCCTGTAGTTCACATAAGATCCATCAAAAGATATAACAACTCGCAATTCATCCAGCAAAGCACGACGAACAGCCTCGATACCAAGAACTTCAATCACTTCAATCAAGTGGTTGCTTGTTGTCCTTGTGGCATCAACATCTTCATGGCACATGACAGCTAAAAGATTGACACCTTCAGTGTCCAGCATCCACTCAACCTCTGGCTTGAATCCCTCACTTTCATCAAACTTATTTACCTTTCCTGACTTGATGAACACCTTGTTGATATCTGGAATGCCTCTAAGGGCCATTTCTGTCAGCATGTTACTTTCTATCTTTTTTAGGAAAACATCATCTTCAGCAGATTCATCCTGCAATTCCCCCTTGGGAGCTTCATCATTCATTATACGTATACGAAGAATAAGCTTTTCAGCATTGTCATCATTAAATATACATGTCAAATCATCATCAAACTCAAGATTAATCTTCTCTGCAATGTCAGCCATACTCAACTTCTTATCCACCATCATTTCACGATTTAACTCTATACGAAGCAGCCAGGGAGAAATCTTCTCAGGAGCAACCTCTTCATCTGGCATTTCATAGTAGGACTTTACAAAATCAACATCCTCTTCAATTATGGTGCTCATGGGGTCTGGATCATACCATACTTCAGTAGCCTGTGTCACACTCCGCAAAGTAGTGTACTCCAGGGCACATTGGACATTCTTGGCCCTTTCCTTTGTCTTGTTTACTTCAGGCTTCAGGTAGACTGACAGTGAAGGAGTCTTAATTTTCTTCGCCACATTAATAATTTCCCTCAACCTGGGAACACCCAGAGTGACGTTTTTCGCACTAACACCAGCATAGTGGAAGGTATTCAAAGTCATCTGAGTGGCAGGTTCACCAATGGACTGAGCAGCAACACACCCAATCATTTCTCCTGGGGCAACTAATGACTGTAAGAAACGAGATTCTATCTCACCAATAACCCACTCAAATGCTTCACGAGTAAGCCGGTATTCTTTCAACACCCTCTTGCTGGCAAATGTGCTTCGAAGCAAGATGTTGAAGAAGAGAGTGGCATTCTTTTGAGCTTCCATGCTCAGAAAATCATCACCAGGAACAACCTTCAGTCTCTCCTGGAGTTTATCAACAGCTTCAACAATCTCCATTGGATGCATATCAGACGGCCTTCTCAGGTCCACCTTAAAAGTCTTCTGTGCATTCCAAATCAACCTCTTAAGGTTCACAGGCATGGGCCAGTTATTATCACCAGTGGTTGCAATCTCTGTGCCAAGCTGGTATCGATCTGCTTCCAATTTTTGAACTTCTGCATCAAACACATTCCGGAACTCTCTTATGGTTTTCAGATCCTCAACATGTTCTGGTAACATGTAACTTGGGTTCCAGTTCTCATCATCAATTTCATATCTAAAAACTTTATCAAACTCGGATTTCCTCATTTTCAACGAGTCCAGTTTCTGTGTCTCAATCCATACAGCATCCATACCGTCTTCACCATAGAGAAACTGAATAACATCCCCCAATGAATTCCTGACAGTTCCATCATATTTGACCATAATATCTTCCATAGCCTTCACAAGTCGCCTCTGGATGTACCCAGTCTCAGAAGTTTTTACAGCCGTATCAATCAATCCTTCCCTACCACCCATGGCATGAAAAAAGAACTCTTGTGGGGTCAACCCACGCAAATATGAGTTTTCCACAAAGCCACGACTTTCAGGTCCATAGTCATCTTTAGTGAAATGGGGCAATGTCCGATCAATGAACCCATATGGGATTCGCTTACCCTCAACGTTCTGTTGTCCGACACAAGCAGTCATTTGTGAAATATTAATGAAACTTCCCTTTGACCCTGCAGTAACCATAGCCTTAAGATTGTTACTTTCAGATAAGCTCTTCTGTGCACTACTTCCAGCATCATCACGAGCTTTATTCAACACCTGAAAAGTTGAAAGCTTGTTAAATAAATAAAAGGGACAGACTGACATAAAAAGTAACAAAGAAAAAGATGAATAAATGGGACGGAATGGCATAGAACACAGAAACAGCCTCTGCACACCTGATTCACTCTATTTTCAAATGATTCCATCATAGTTCGTCCAGGTTCAGCCTCCAATTGCCTTTCTTGGGCAGCCCTAATAAGTTCTTTCACTTCATTTTTTGCTTTAGAAATTGTCTCATTAATTTTTTCCATAGTAGCAGCATCAGCAATTGTATCTCCAATTCCAATACTGAAACCATTCTGCAGAAGCCAATAATTAACAAGCCATTGTGTGTGACCAAGAAATTTGCGAGCAGCATCTGGTCCAACTTCTTCCCTGCACAAACATATGCTTGAGATAATGTAGGAATATATATAGTCAAGTTGTTCAGTGAGTGTCCCTAATATGACCCAGTAATCATCCATGTGGTAATTTAATTGGGAGACCCAAGGTTCAAAGTATCGATACACCCAATATGTGTGTACATGTATATCAAGTGTTTCCGTACTATAAAAACTCATTCTTTTTACTTTGTCATTTTGATCAGGGAACAATTTAAACATTGTTTTAACATATAAAAACAATAGAGATTTGGGAAAAGCCTTTAAAAAGGCATATCAGCCACCTGCAATCATGTCCAAATTTAGAACCTTGGGGAGACCAAATGGGCCCATATCTTTGCCTTACTGGCCTTTATTCAAGGGGCAAATTTTAGCCCCAAAGAACTTGCCACATGTAAAGAATAAGCCCTTCTTTATGGGCAAAAATAATATAAAAAACTACAAATCTACAACTTTGAACAGCTAATATTTTGGGGAACCACCAATACAAGGTGAGGTTGTAGCCGATATGGACTGGAGGACTGCACACCTGAAAAAGTCCCCTATTTCGGGGGTCACAACACTTGTACATATATGTAGATATTTAGGGTGTACTTACCAGATCACATGAATAAGACTACCAGTAGATGTTCCAAGGGTCTTTTTGCAAAGAGTGCCTGTAAGAAGCTCCCCCCTCTCTATTCGAACTTGAGTATCTCCTGGGGTTATAAATCCTGTTTCAGATTCAGAGTGCCAAGCCGATGTCCTCATGAGATTTATCTGCTTAGGAATTATAAGATTAAATACTTGTTTCCCAGTCCAAAGGGGTCTAGGTTTCAGAATTGCAGGAGCAGGAATTTTCCCATCAAAATCCTCCCACCACATCAAAATGTTCATGAAGACATCCTGGAGAGAGGAAAGAAAGCATAAAACCAATGATGTATCAGATTGACAAACCCTTCTATGAGGGAATCCACATTGAATAAATAGAATATTTAGCATAGAATTTTCACATCCATCACCTTCTCTATAAAAGTATCCCTTTTAGTGATCTTACGGCATCCTAAAAGTGTATCTTGGACAATCCCCATAACAGGCCGATTTGACTGGGGTGACACAATGCACTTTGGCACCATCATTAGCTCCAAGACTTCTGCCCTTGTTTCAAATGATTGAGGAACATGCATGTTCATCTCATCTCCATCAAAATCAGCATTATATGGAGAAGTAACAGACAAGTTCAAGCGGAATGTCGAGTAGGGCATAATCTTGATTCTGTGTCCCATAATGGACATTTTGTGAAGACTAGGTTGTCGGTTGAATAGAACAAAGTCCCCATCTTGTAAGTGTCGTTCCACCTGCAACCAAGATGCAACATATTTAAATATGATTATAAAACCATGATTTAAATTTTAACCAAGAACTGATCAGAAAAAAAGGACAAAAACTTACCTTGTATCCAAGCTCCAAATGATGATCACTACTTTTCTTTAAGTAGCGAAGATCAAGCCTCTGTCCATCTTCTCTTATGATGTACTTGGCACCAGTTTTACCAGGTGGCGGATGAGGTCCATATTCAACAAGTTCTTTCAACCTGGCAAGTTTGGCTGTCACTTGATAACTAGCAAGATATCAAATAGTACAACTAAAACAAAATGAGTATAAGATCTAGACCTTTCAATGTTGTATGGTGTCACAGTCTCTGGATATGTCAAGTTTAAAGCAATACTCCAAGGAACTCCCAATTCATCAATATTAATGGTCGGATCAGGTGTGATGACAGTCCGTGCTGAAAAATCGACACGCTTTCCCATTAAGTTACCTCTTATGCGACCCTCCTTAGCCTTCAGCCTACTACATATTGATTTAATTGGTCGCCCTGACCGCTGTGTGGCCTGAACACAACGAAATTGCTAGTTGTTCAAAAACAAATTGCAAAAAGCTCATGCAAGTATTTAGACATTAGCCATGAATGCATACCCTTGGCTGGCCAGGCAGCTCATTATCAAAATATGTGGCTATATGGAACTGCAGTAATTGTGCAAATTCTGAGATGATGTGTGCAGGAGCTCCATTTCTCTCCTGTCTCCTCAGATTCTCATTGTGTCTAATGATCATTGCCAACTGATGAGTCAAGTCATCCTGGTTCAAGATTTAAAATATATAAAACCAATATATCAGAAGTAGTATAAATATTGTCAAAAAAATATTTCAATGTCTCACCCCACAGAAAAGTTTTCCTATAGAACAACATAAAAGCAATAACTTTTCCCAATGATGGCATTTTCAATTAAACACAGTACTTTTGAACAAAATGGGAGAAGCATAGTAGATAAGGCATGCCTCACTCCTGGATGAAGTATCCATCATCACAGACGGTCTAACAGGAGGCGGAGGAATTGGAAGAACTTGTAGTATCATCCAATCAGGGCGAGCATATTCAGGATTCAAACCTAACAATATGCAGTCTTCATCACTTATCCTCTTCAGAACACTTAGAACCTGAAAAAATATATATATATATTCAACATAATGGTAATATTACAGAAGAGAAGTGACAGAAGACGAGAGAGCAGGAGGGCAGAGGAGCGGGGGTGGAGAAGAATGACAAGAACCATTTGCAGAGTTAGTTACCCTTTCTGCAGAAAGCTGTTGTTTTCTTTCAACAGGTTCAGGAAGCTGTTCCTGGTCATCATTTTTCTTCCTCTGAGCCTTGTACTCTGCAATCATTTTCATACCTTCAATAGTAAGCTTTGGCTGTTGAGCACCACAACCCCCTCGCCTCTTTTTAATTGGTTCTCCAGTGTCTTGTCCTTGGACCTCAATTTCATCACCACCTTCACATTTAGTTTTATTCTTACAGGCATCCAAAACCTTCTTTAGCCTGTTCTTTGGATTTCTAATTCTTTGAGCCTGCTTGAACTTGTGATCTTCCTGAAAAAGTCATATTCAAAGAAATGCAACATTTAAGAATTTAATAAGATTCAGAATTTTTTTCAAAATCAAAAGCACCATAAAATACCAAAAAAAAGCCATGTTCAAATAGAGAGATTGAGAGACTATCAGGAACCTACATTTTTACAAGCTACAATATCTCAAGGACACCACTCATCCAATAACACACTTAGAACTAAGTGCCAACAGGTAAAAATTTAAGTGGTCATATATACAAACTATTAAAAGCACCAGATATGAGAAAGCATAGATTGGGGTTAGCATTTTTAAAGCAATTAAGGTGGTATTTAGCAACTCCTTTGTTTTTGTCAGCACAACATCAGCAAAACAGGGAAACCCATTCAGTGGCCCTCATTTAACTATTTTCCATTTCCCTGTTCTGACCCTCCTAGAATTATTAGCCACCTGAAACATAATCAACCACATGTAACTACACAAAACAGAGGAAATTGCAGGAAAAGTTGTTATGGTAAACATTACCAAAGAAAAAGAAAATGGCTCACTTGGAATGTCTCCATGTGAGAAATTCTAATTTTTTATTGGAAATGATAGAAATTCTAATTACCATGAAATTATTGAAATGTTTGTAGAAAAGCATCCTTATCTTTAAGATCTGTCTACAGCTAGTTGGAAAAACAAGCAAAATAATAATTTCAGAATAAATCATATGCATGTGAATCCAAGCTTCTATCTTCCCTCTGAGATACATAATTAACATCACAATACAGACTGTTATTTTTATATCCTCTGCATAAAGATAGCTGCATTCTTTGACCGAAACCATCTAGATGGACTTCACATGCCAAGTCCAGCATACTCAAATGGTTTTGTGTTTTTTTTTTCATGAAAAGACCAAACCACAGTTCTAAAAGATGGAAACAATAAGGGGGAAAAGGAAAAAGAGTAGGAAACTCTAACTCTCTATTAATCACTCTTACGTACAAAATTTAACATGACAGAAGTATAAGAGTGCAGTAAGGAAAAATTAAAAAAGGAAAATGAATAATGAACACTATATCCAAACAAATGGACTAAGTGACACAATTTAATGCTTCACAGAAAGGAGGGGATCAATGAGACCCTGTGAAGAAGTTCAAACTCCAATTGGAAAGTCCTATGCAAGTCTTGTTACTCGTAACTGAGAAAGTCTATCCAACCACCCAGTTAAGAAGACAGAAAAGGAAATTTCGTTCACATAAACCAAGTGAAATTCGTAGAGAAAGTTTATGATCATATGGAGTTGGGCTTTTTGGAAGAAGTGACGAGGAGGATGAGCTTCGGGAAAAGATGGAGGAGCCGGATTTTTGCTTGTGCATCTTCAGTGTCATTTTCAGTTTTGAAAAATGGGGTTTCAACTGATTTCTTTGGTTCTTCAAGGGATTTGAGGCAAGGGGATCCTCTCTCCCCAATGCTTTTGGTATTGGTGGTGGAGGTGTTGGGAGAACTGATTGACAAGGGTAGAGAAGTGGGACTGATTTATGGGTTCAAGATTGAGAGAAATGGATTGACCATATCTCACCTGCAATATGCTGATGACACCTTAAACTTTATGGGTGCATCAGTGGAGAAGGCCCATTTCCTGAGGAGTACTCTTAAGTGTTTCCAATTGCTGTCTGGTCTTAAGATTATTCTAAGTAAGAGCATAATGATAGGGTGGGAGATATTCAGCATTCAGTGTCAGAGGAATGTGCTGGATCAATGGGATGTCTGCTTGGGGAATTCCCATTCTCTTATTCAGGACTTCCAATTGGGGCTGGAGTTGTTGCCACCTCTATGGCAACCTGTTTTTGACAGAATTGATCAAAGGTTGGTGGGCTGGAAGGGGAAATTCCTATCCTTCACAGGGAAAATCGCTCTGATTAAAAGTGTTCTTTCAAACCTGCCAGTTTATCACTTATCGTTATTAAAGGTTCTACCTGATCCAGTTAGGGGTGTTTGGGGGGGGGAAACCAATACCCCCAAGGGTAGAAGCCTTTCCATGGCTGATTGCCAGAGGCTGTATCCTAACTCAAGACATTGTAAAGATCAGAGGTTATCAGTTTCCAAATAGGCATTTGCTGTGTCTTGCTGGAGAGGAAGATATTCTTCATCTGTTGTTTCAATGCAGTTTCACAACTCCAATTTGGTCCTATTTCTTCAAGCTGTTCAAGGTGGGCATGTAGACTATATCAGGTTCAGCTGAAATCTTCAGTTTTTTTATGAATGGTTCAGATCAGATGCAAAACATCCGTGCCTCCTAGTTAACAAATGTATCCACCTAAAATTTTTCTGCACATACAAGTTACTAGATGCTTAGCAAGTTCTTTTATTATCCCACCCTTCTACTTTTAAGTTTTAACCATTGGTAATCCAATTCTCTGAACACAATTAGGTGCTAGTTCATTCTGAGCTCTAAGGTAAGTGGATTGACCCTATTCACCTCTATTTGCATCGAAGTTATTTTTTTCCCAACGTACAGTTTCTGTCCAGAACTTCCTTTAGGCCCAAAGGTAGTAATTCCACTAGTGAACCCAAATAGTATCATAACCAAATTTGATTCGGTTTATGATAAGCTAAATAACTAACTCCCAAACCTACAAGGAAGAAATCCAGTATTCAACGAAGAATATTCTTCAATAAGTACCTCGTCGGCGAGAATTTTAGAGCAATTGAAGCAGACGCAGCGCATAATACTGAGAACAGTCTTCATGAAACCGATATGGAACATGGGCTTGGCGAGCTCCAGGTGCCCAAAGTGCCCAGGGCACTCCGCCATGTTCGCCATACAGGTCTCACACTTCATCTTTCGGTCAATTGTACCGAGACGAGTGTCGCTCAAACCACCTGGCTTCGGCTTACCCTTCTCGGTCGTCTCGCTGTGCTCGATCTGCACCACCGACATTTGCCTCTGCGAGAAGACCAAAACAAGGAAACCACAGCGAGTAAGAAGCGAGAGCAAAACCGGAAAACCCTAGAAAGCGACGAAGCAAGAGAGTTAGGACATTACGATCACGTCGGGGCTGAGTATACCAAACTGAACCCGGCGGACTTTGGAGACCTCCGCTGGGGAGTATGGAAATCGCGTATCCATGGCGACAGATCGTGCGAGAATTCAGAACAAAACTAAAAAGTATAATGAATTAGGGTTTGAAAAGAATAAGAGAAAAATGTCTAAATAGAGGTTGCTTGCAATATGTTACTACTCTGTTTCTTGGTTAGTGATTGATTTGGGTTTTAGTAGCTTTTTCGGCTTTTGTAGAGAGGAAAGCTTTGATCCTCCTCCCTATCTCTCTCCCGTCACATGCTCGTGAATCGCCTTCTCAGAGAAGAGAGACCGCGAGAGTCTTGAAAAACGAGATTTGAGGCCCCTCGAGGGGTATTTATAGACGAAAATATGCCGCCCTAGACATCTTCCGCGAACCGACCCGTTTTGGAAGACAATTTGACCTAAATGCCCTTCCTCGTGTAGTTGTTAAGGCCTTGTTTGCCATCACTAGCGATTCTTTTGATTCTCCTGATGAGAATCGTGCTTGATTCACATAACTCATAAACCATCGATTCTTATTCAAATGGGATGAGAAATTCCCTACAAGCGAGTGAGATTCTTCGAAGTTAAAAAAGGGTGACTTGTGAGAATGAGAACTCGCCCAATGCAATTCTCGTAACGTCCTTAGTAGTAGTAGAGGTGTCAAGTGTGCCGTGCACGGCCACGGCCCGCGCAAAGTGCCGGTGCCATGCTGGCCCATGGGCCGTCATGGGTCATAATGCCCTTTTCGGTGAAAATTTTGGGGGTGTCACGGCATAGTCCACGGCCCAGACCCATGCTGTGTCGTGCCACGCCGCGGGCTGCAGGCCAAGCCGTGTTGGGCTGGGCCACATGGTGGGCCTTGGGCCTGAATCAAATTGGGCTAGATTGATTTTTTGACTTTTTTTTGTTTTTTTTATTTTTAATTTATTTTTTAAGTAAAAGTGTAAAACTAAAATATTTTACTTTCTTTTGAGTTTTGGGAATTATTTGAAAAATTAAGAAATGATAAATCTAATACATAAATGAGAAAATACTTAACCAAATAAGAATGATGGAATAACAAATTGGAAGAAAATAGGAATTTTATTTTATTTAAATTTGAATGATACAAATTACAAATCATACAATATTACAATGGTTGGATACTTGGATGAATGAAATATGAAAATTGAATAAAATAATAAAATATAAAAAATACAATATAGTTACAAATTGAAAATACAAAGTTACATTGTTAAAAAATAGCAAATAAATTAAATAAAATTAAAACAAAATTTACAATAATTTGAAAAAAAAATAAAAATTCTATACAACTAGTCAACTATTGTTCATGAATTTTCATCATCTACTTCAGGTGAAATATCCGGTGTAGTATCATGCCCTCATTTGTCTTGTAATCTATCTATCTTCTATATCCAGTCAATCCTTAAAGCAGATGCACATCTCTATACTTTCATTGTTCATGAAACTTCTTTTGTTGCCCAACACCGTGGTACCTACACTAAAACAAGACTCCGATGGAACAGTAGACACCGGAGGGGTTAGTAGATCATGTGCCATGACGGCGAGAACTGGATTATTTTTTCTAATGTTCACTCCACAATGCTAAAATATCAAAATTATTTGTTCCCTCACCTAAACTAGAAAAATTTGCTTGTAAATAAAAATTAAGTTTAGTAAATGAACTTGTTGTAGAAATAGCAGGTTTCTGCCTTCTACTTATTAAATAAAAAAAAAATTATCTTCTACCACTGGGCTCAAGATCAGAAGTAGAAGATGTTGTACAAGTTGTAGGTTTATTTCCTACTCCTTCAGATTCATATAAACTGTACATTTCAAATAATAAATTATTAATTTCTTCTTTTTTATTTCCAATTTCAATATTCATATTTTCACAACATGCTTCAAGTAAAATATCTAAACCATCTTTCCTAATCCTAGGATCTAATATTGTAGCTAAGCAATAAAAGGGAGAAATGTTCTCCCAATATTTTTTAAATTTATTTTCCATTATTTCAACAATACATTTAAATTGTGGATTATTTCTATATTTTGCAAAGCAATCACTAAAAACCATTAATTGATAATGTAAATTACAACTAGTTGGATAATAAATACCTGATAATTCATTAGTTGCATCATAAAAATATTTTAAAAAATCTCTTATACAAACTACCATTTCCCGGTCTTCCTCAAATATAATATCATTAGGCATTTTTGCATTATAAAAATCAGTAAGAATTTGTTTATGAGAAAAACAACTTTCTAGTATAGCATATGTAGAATTCCATTTATATTTAACATCTAATATAAAATGTTTATATTTTAAACCATAAACTTGACATAAATATTTAAATTCTTGTTTTCTTTCCCCTGAACTTTTAATATTGATAATACAATTTCTAATTTTCACATTTGCCCAAGAAATATCATTTCTTTTTTCTCATTTGTGTTTGGGCTATGCATTTCAATTTTTTTTTTTCTAATTGTTTTCCATTCTTTCCATCCTATCTTCAACACTCCTTGTCTCCCCAAACAAACACCCTTTGATTGCAATGTTTGCTTTTGTTGCTCAGTCATCACCTAAATCTCCCCTCAGATAATAGATGGTTCAACACAACCACTAAACCCACCCTGGCCACATATGCCTTACTAATCACTAATTAAGGGTTTATAATTACAAACAAATTGGAATTAATGTTTAAGTTATCAGGGATGGTGAACCAATATATATCTTCCAAAATGGCTCAATTGTCAACTAAACAGTTACCTTGTAACATTAAAGTACGTCTATTGCTTAGATTTTAATATATGTCTGTTGTTTAGATTTTAATATGTGGAATAAAAGATGTAAGACAACTATTGTGAGATTCAAAGTATAATGAATTTTATGAATGGTCTATAGACTCTATAGAATAATGGTTAAAAAGGTAAAGTAAATGAAACTTTCCCATTTCCAAAAGTGAGTTGTTCTTAATAAAGAATTAAACTGAAACCCCACCAAACTATGTAATTGCCAGAATTACTAAAGGCCAAATATTGTAGGAATAGAATATTATACTGATAAAAATAATAGAACTGTGATGGCATCCATTAAAGCTTTGAATAAGAAAAGATCTTAACTGAAAACTAAGATTTATATATAAAGCATATTTTGATACATATTGGTTGTTAACTATCATCATACATGGGGTAACGAGGAACATGAATCAGATGATTATGCCAAATACGTCTACAAATTCTTTGAATGAAATTTCTTAAAAACTATTATTTTTTAGAAGAATTCTAAGAATGAAAATTTTCAAAATTGGTGCCAAAAAGGCCTAAAAAACTATGTAGGTAGTCGACTAGATTTTGGATTGGTCATTAGGCATGGACTGATTGTTAGATGGGCCTACAAAATAGGCCCATGAGCCAATGACAAACCTTTTTTTCTTTGCATGTCTCACTTAAAAATTGAATGTAGCCAGGATGTCAACGGGTCAGGTTCGATACTAGTTTACCTCAACCCTCCAATGCCTACACCCAAACCCTCCCCAACCCTATAGATCTATTTTCTTTGAGTGTTAAGTCATTAATCCATGAACAATAATAATTAATATATATATATATATATATATATGTGTGTATACAATTATAATATTAACTTATTGAGTCATTTACTAAAACATCCCTATAATTTTATAATTTAATAAAACCTACCTATAGTTTGCATTTTACTTAAACATACCCTATGGTTTGCAATCAATTTACTTAATCAACCTTTCATTAGACGGAAGTAGAAAATGTTGGTTTTTATCATAATGTCTATTCAAACAACTTTAATATACAAAATAACAAATGGAAGTTCCATTTTTTTCCCTTGGTAAATGTTTTAACCACTTTGTATGGACAATTTTGTTCTCTACTCCAAGAAGAGAGATATGTTATTTGTAAACAAATAACTTGGACACTATTGTTTTTTTTTTTTTGTTTTTTTAGATCTATGGGTCTATTTAGTTTGCAATAATGAGGGCTATCCCAATTCCAACCATTTGGTTGGGTGGAATCAAAATATGATTCCCATTCCTAATGGAATGGCATTCCCTCCTTTAAGGGATTGCCCATTCCCTCCCCCTTGCTTGGGAATGAGAATCCCATTCTAACTTATTCCAATTTTTGTCTGAATCAAACAAGCAAGGAGAATAGATCATTCCAATTCCGGTTGCAAACCAAATGGACCCTAAAAACCAAACTTCCTTTCATTTTTAAAAGATTGTCATGAAGTAATAGGGGCACTTTAGGACTAAATAATCATGGGCCAATGCCCTTCTAACATTTTTATGCTAGGTTTAGGACCTATAAGTGGTCATGTGACCATTTTGAGACAGCAATGCAAATACAAAATGTTCTAAATGAAAGGTCGAAGTGAACTATGAGGGTGTTTTAGGGTTGTCAATGGGTCAAGTCCAACCTAACAAACCCAAACCAATTGGACTAGTTCTGGTTCCAGGATCTAGTACTGATGGATCAATTTTGGTTCTTGGTATATTGTCTTGATTATTATCAGTTCGAAATCAGTTCTACATAGTCCTAAATCGACTCAAACCTGACCCACTATAAATATACATATGTGTGTATAATATTTTTAGCATATTTATTGTAATTGAGTCCATCCATCAGGTTAGACCCAATTGTATTGAGAATAGATTGGTCCGATTTTGGGTCTAAAATTATAGACTCTATTGGGTCTGGTTTAATTCCAATCCCTTAATATTTCTTGTCCGATCGGTCCCAGTTCCAGCTAAACCTGAACTTGTTGACTGCCCTAGGTGTTTTAGTATGCAAGTTATAGCTTATAGGGTAGGCTAGGTAAATCCATGAAACTATAGTTTATAGGGGGTGCTTTAATAATTGAACTTTTTTGGAGGGGTTAAATACTTAAGCTCCCCCTCTACTATCCAATAACATTTTTTGGGGGGTAAAATACTTATACTAGTCATAAGCTTGAGGAAATGGACTTGTAGTAGCCCTACTGTCTACAAAACCCCCCACAAAATACCCTTGAGTTTTATGATAATTGACTAACTATATTTATGCCGTTAGCACTCCGTTGCTTTCCATTAGCTTGTGATAGCACGTGGCTGTTATAATATTTACAAAACCTCATTTTTGCTCACTCTTTCCTCTTTACCATCTCTAAAAGTCCTTTTGCAATTAGTGAAATCCAATAGTGGCTCTCATCTTTTATGTATGTTTTTGCGTCTATCATTTGTGCAACTTTCCTTGCCCCAATCTAACTCATGGATTGATTATTCTTGTAATTGCCATTGACAGTGTCCTAACCCATGACAAAGGATAATGAGAATGGTGATTCTTATCACCTATATGCATTCTTCAAATCAATAGGTCGGAGCCAACAGGCCAAGTAACTCCATAATGGATGAAGATCGCCCTTTGATTTAGAGATTGCACTCTACAAAGTGGATATAAACAACTGGCAACCGTTGTTTCCATGTTGAAGATTTTTTATGTCCTTCCCTTGTTTATATATTTTCCTATTTTATTATCTTTTGGTGGATGGGACTAAGGGTGCAACCAAGTCGAACCAAGACAAACTTTGGCATGTCTTGACTCAACTTGACGAAAATACTACTAGGTTCGAATTCAAGTTTGAGTTTGATTCAAACTATATATATTTTCTATTTTAAGCTCAGTTTAATGACTTTTTTATAATATATAGTATAATCTTATATTATACATAGAATATAAAATATATTTTACATGAAAACATGTTAAAATATATTTTTACATTCTATATGTATGTATGTAGGGGTGTGTGTGTGAATCAAGGTAGGCTTAAAAGCTTTTGAGCCAAACTTTTTATTAGTCAAGCTTGATCAGAATTGAACCCAAATCAAACCAAATAGAACTCGAGACCAAACTATTTGATTAGAGCTCAATTCAATTATAAACCTAGGTGGGACAAGATTTCCCTTCACTCTCCTTCCTACGCATTGCAATGTAGTATAAGTCCATTTCCTATAACTTAGGGTATTTCAAGTATTTTACCCTATTTTCAAGGACCAAACTATATCACAAATACTAAAATTTTCCTTTCACTTAGGGCTATCAATGGGTTGGGTTTGGGTAGAATCAGAACCAACTTGATAAGAAATAATAACAAACCAAAATTGAACCAGACCCAATCGGGTCTATAATTTCATACCTAGAGCCAGACCGACCAGTTTTTGGGATAATTGGATATGACCCGATGGACTGATTATAATAGACCTATTGAAAATAGTGTACATTAATGTGTGTGTGTATTAATCTATTTATTTGATATATATGGCTCAAGTTGGGTCTGAACTAGTTTGGAACTAGGTAGAACTGGTTCTGGACTGATAATCATTGTTTTAAAACTGCTATTGACCTAGACAAATGAACTATTTGAACCAAAAACCAAACAAGCCACAGGTTTCATTTTTTCCTTAAACAATATTTTCTTACAAAACGTTGAAAAGTCAAAAATCCGCTAACTCGAATGGTTGAACTGTTGCATCATTTGACCCAAATAGCAGTTCGCAGGTTTAAAATAAAAAAGAAAATGGAAGACATTGTTAATCTTACTCTTCCTCCCTTCAAATTCAAACCAGATACAAATAACATCTCTTTCTCTCCCTCTCCCATCCTTTTCCTTTTTTTCTTTCTCTCCTTCCTCCCTTTTCAGCTAGTGTTTATCGTCTTCCCTCCTTCTGCTGAATACAATTTCCACTCCACCAATCACGTTGAAAATTTGTACTTTCGTGATTTTTTGTCATTCATGGGTTGGCTATCCAATAGTGCATGGGATTTTGGGATTGATTACCCACAAAATTTGCTAAGTCGAGCTTACAATGAGCTAGAGACTGGTGTATTCTATTGCTAATTTTAAATTCATTTCTATATAAATTCTTACCTAGAAATAACAAATTTTCATCTAAAAAAACCCGTGCATTGCTAGATAGCCAACTTATAAATGGTTGAAAATCACAATTCAGGATTATCCTCTCTCTCTCTCCTCAACAATGGTTGTTACCAAGAACAGGAACTTCTGCAACAACGGTAAGCAAATGAACAATGATGATGCAACCACGGTATACACCATTGTTGCCTCCTCTATCTCTTTTATAAATATATCCTATTTAAATTTCTTCCTAACGACATAATATTCTAATTCAATGTTCAAGATGCAATGAACACCTAACTGTTACCTTAATCATTTTGACCCACTTGACTTGGATGGTCAAACCATTGACCCAGAAATCGATAGCCAGAGTGATTCTATTTTTTAATTGTTTTTAAAAGCTCGACTGGTAATGATTGAGACAATATATCAACAATTGGAACCAACCCATTGGTGCAAAATGTTGGAACCAAAACCACCCCAAATTGTCCACCGATTCGAACCCGACCCATTAACAACACTACTTTCACTTGGAAAAAAACTTTTACTTTCTAAAATGACTAATGAATCCCCTTGTTAGAGTGGCAGGCTATGAATGATAAACGGGATTTGAGAAATAAATATTTTTCCCTCATTTGTGCTTCAAATTTTCAAAAAAATCGTTAGTCTCAAACTTGAGAATTGGTACCGTTTTGATTTTGATCAGCCCACCTTTATCTAACAAAGTTTGTTGTTTTGTTGAACCTAACTTATTAAGGTTGAAGATAAAGGGTAGTATCAAGTCACAAAAGTAATTAAAATCATTATTAGCATTGCCACAAAATTGCAACATTTCGAGCATCCTTATTCTCTATAAGTCAATATTAATAAGGGTTAAATATTTAAAGTACCCCTATAATTTTGCAAATAGACAAGAACTTGCCCTATTGTTTGCATATTTACTTAAAGTACCTCTATAGTTTGTGACAATGAACAAAATCCTCCCCTACCGTTAGTGGACCATTACAATCAGTTCAAATCATGAAAGCAATTAAAATCATTATTAGAATTATCGTTGATTTGCAACATTTTGAGCATCCTTGTTCTCCATAAGTCAATATTAATAAGGGTTAAATACTTAAAGTACCCATATGGTTTAGCAAATAGACAAAGAACTTACCTTACTATTTACATAATCACTTAAAGCACTCCTATAGGCTATAGTTTTTGACAATGGACAAAATCCTCACCTACCATTAGACCTGTTCATGGGCCGGGTGGCCCGACGGGCCGGCCCAACCCCCGGATGGGCTTGAACATGCTTATAGGCCCGCGGGCTTAAATTCGGGCCAAAAAGCCCAGCCCGCAATAAATTTGAGCCAGGCTCGGGTTTTGTCAAAATAGCTCGGCCTGAGCCCGGCCCGGCCCGACCTAATATTAAACTTAAAATTAGTTATGTGATTATGTCCATTTGAATAAATTTTTTGATTTAAGAATGTAAAATTGTGTTTTAAAATATAAAAGAAAGGGAAAAATACCATCTTGTAGGCCCATTGTTCATTTAAATGGAAAAAAAATACTATCTGAATTTTTAATTCTAATTTGAATAGGGAAAATTGTTTTTTTTTCAATTAGGTCAGGCTTCGGGCTCGGGCTCGGGTTTCGGGCTTTTTACCAGGGTCGGGCTCGGGCTCGGGCCTAGTATATTTTCATTAGTAACAAGTGAAAGCCCGGCCCGGCCCATGAACAGGTCTACCTACCATTAGTGCACGGTTACAATCTATTTGCATGTGATATCATGTGACTTATAAAAATTTCTTAATACTAAAATTACCCTTTTATGGTTGATTTTGCCCTTTGTTACTCTTTATTCAAAACAAAACTAATGCCCATTGGAGAAGTCGTCAGGTTTGAAACGTTCCTCATAGAAGATCGAGTCAGTTCCAGCGGAAGTTACAACCAAATTGTCTAAGGCAACAACAGTAGGGGTGGACAAGAAATAGAAAGGAAATGTCTTCTCCTGTGCTCATCAGAGGAAGGGAAAATTAGAGTAAAAAGGCTAAGGTTAATATCCCCAACAAAGACAGTGAATACTCTCCTTCAAATACCTAGTACCCTCTAATTGGAATCCCTAATTTGTATCAGACATATTATGGTGGTATCCCAAAAAATTTGGATTTTGGGTTCCATCTAATAATCTGAATCAGGGTGAATCATAATGGGTACTATTGTGTTCAAACCCCTCTTGCCATGAATCCAAACTCTCTCTTGCGTCCCTCCTATCATAAGCTCTTGCCTTTGATTTTCCTTACCTTTTTCCTTCAAGGAGCTCAAGAGATTGGGATTGTGATTCCATTATCCAAGACTTGTAAGAAATATGGGACTTAACAGTCGAAACCCCTATAAGCAAATGATCCTTTAGAGATGTTATATGCACCAACTCGTTAAAGATTATGAACCAATGTTCCCCTTGAAAAAATTCAAGTCAAGAAACTCTACTCTTTATTTTTATGTTGGTACAAGAATTACAATTTATTCTTTGAACAAAGATTCAAATCACTACCAATTAAAACCAATATGTAAAGCATTGTCGAGAAAGTAATCCTTCTAGCAAAGTCTTTCCACTCTTGGAAAAATACGAACACAAGGTTTTAGAGTCACATATTTGGAGGAGATTTTCTTTGCCCCTTCTATTATAGAGGGAATTTAGCACATAACCTATGGTTTTAAAAAGATGGCGCTTTAAGGTAGGCACTCATGGATTGAATTCGAAGAATGATGGGGATTTGCAATGAAGAGGAAGAGGATACATTCTTTGACTCTCAGGCCCTATTCGCTTTCCAGTAAGTTACTTACCCAGGTAAATGTAGATACCTGGGTACGTTTTTCCTAGGAAACACTTACCCGGGCAAGTGCATTTACCTATGTTCTTTTATTTCTCATGTAAATAAGGCAATGACCATTTTAGCCATAAAAATCCATTATTAAAATGGGCATTTTTGTCCCATTCAAGTGTTGGCAACTTTCCCACCCAGGGAGAAAGTTATTTACCCACCTAGGAGATGGGTGGGTAAGTGATACACAGGAAAATAAACTTTCCCTGGTCCCCACATAAATCTGGAAAAAAAATGGGATTCTTGGTCAATGGGAACCAAAATCCCATTGCCCAACTTCCCCCCTCTCAAAATTCGTAAAAGGAACGCCCCCTTAGGAAGACCTTACAAGTTACATCATTGTCTAATCTTAGCTCGGATTACTAGGAAAATTTTGATTCAAATCCTGGGCTTATTCATTGGGCCTCAAGTAGTTCCCTATACGATGTTTGGATTTAGAACCTAGGAAGCATTAATGAGCAACTTAAGAAGTTCTTAAAATGGAGGGCTTATGTTCATATTAGACTCTTATGGAGGACTGTGGACGTCCCTCTACCAGCAACATTGAAGTAGAGATGTATAGAATTACAAAAATTAGTGACACTGTGCTAAGGTACTCTCGCTTTGAGGATTAGTTTTCACCCCATCATTCTTCCATACCTTGTTGGTATAATGCAGCTTCACTATTGTCAGAAGATGGGATGTATGAGGCAAATTTAACTTATGACATGTTTATTCACTTTTGTATTAGAAAAAAAAGGGTAAAAAACTTAACCACACCCTAAGTTTTCATAAATTGACTTAAACGTACCCTAAGCTTTTCAAATAGACTTAAATGTACCTGGTGGGCTGAACCCACTAGACTTAAAATATACCTTCATCAATGAAACAACTTATTTAAATTTTTTAAAATCCTACTTTTCCCTTCTAAGCAAGGAAGAGAAGAAATATATGTGAGGTGGAAAAAGAAGAAGAAGGGATAATCCATTTAAGTTAGAGTGAAATTGAAATACAAAAGGAAATTTATAGAACACAATATAGATCACTGAAGAAAGTGTTACAAATGATTCTCAAATAATCATTAGAGAATACAAAGAGTAGTCACTTACCTTCATTAAACGCTTACAATATTAAAGGCATATAGACTGGTGATACAATTCTAAGTCCTTTGTTAAGCTCTTTAATGTCTAGTAGTTCAATCAAGAAAGATCTCCAATTTCATGGTTTACTAAGTTTCCAACGTGCCCTGTTTCAAGAAGGTAAAGAAGCATATCAAAACCACAAAACTTACTTCTACTTGGAGGCTTTGCCTTTGCAAGATTGTTATACAAATAATCACATAGATTGAGGGAGTTGCACTTTTCAATGTGGATATAAAATGCACGTATCTCAGGGAAATCTTCTGCTTGATCAATTTTGCACAATGAAGATTTAAGATGATCAAACACTATAATCCTAACTGTATGTGACAAGAGCCAAATAAGCCAATTACATTCTAGTATCTAATTCTCTTCCAACTTTGCCTAGTTCAAACTGGTGAAAGGAAGGGGAAATAATGATGGCAAAGTAAGCCAACCAGCATTAGTTGTGAAGTTGTGATAAGCAAATAGCTTCATCCCAAATTAGAAATATGGGTTAGATTACATGAAGAGGAGAGGAAGTAGAGAAATATAGGGGTAAAAATTTTAGGGTAGATTTTGAAAATTTGAAAGAAAATGAAGGATAAAAAGTCACAAGGTATCATTAAGTCTTCGTTAAAATCTCATGGTACGTTTAAGTCAATTTAATAAAACTAAGGGTATGTTGAAATCTTTTATCTAAAACAGGGAAGGAAAGAAGAATTGTAGAGAGAGAGAGAGAGAGAAGGTGGGGGGAGGATTGGGACAGACCATGATGTTGGGTGGATGATGGTCATCAAAGATATTGCCGGGATTTTCAATAGTCACTTTCTTCAGTATGTTTTTCTCTTCCGGTGTGTTTCATAATCTTTACCTCTTTCATTGTTTTAAAAACCAAACCAAACCGTTCAGTCTAATCATTTGACCCAGGAAAATGATCATATTTCTGGGTCTAGTTTTTAAGCAAACCACCTTTTTTTTGATAAAAATGGTAACTTAGTAAAAAGACCATTGACCTAGGTGGTCAAACCGCTAAACCGTTCGACCCGGGCAACGGTTCATGATTAACTAAATTGCTATTTAATTTTTCATTGAAAAGTGTTTACTCTTAACAAGGAGGAGATTGAGAGATGGGGAGGGATATCAGTTTTGAGATCTTAGATATCAGATTTGAGATCACAGAGGGAGAGAGAGAGAGAGAGAGATGAAATATGGGAGATCTAAGATGAGATTTGAGGTCAGTTTTGTTGTTGTCGGCTCGCCGTTGCTGTTTATTACCACCATCACTGTCGTTGTCGTCGTCATTGTAGGTGAACCACCACCACCTCCTCCTTCTTCCTCACTTCATTCCTTTCTTTTTTTTCTTTCTTCCATTTCCTTTACCAACCTAAAACTATCTCCTCTCTATTTATATTTTTTCCTATTTTGTGACCTAATATGCTAATTGAATGGTCAAGATGCAATATACAACTAAATTTTACCTTGAACATTTTGACCCACTCAACCTGGATGGTCAAACCCCTAACCCAAAAATCAATGGCTATAGTGGTTTGATTTCCATGTCAGTTTTTAAAACCTTGACCTCTTTACTTAATAGAAAGGCAACATGGTCATTTTATCTTTTCTGTAAATATTTAATGATTTTGTCCATTGTTAGCAACTAAAGGGATATTTTAAAAGGCTCACTTTGGAATAGACTTATTCTTGGGTCGGGTAGCCACCAGGCAACCTAGCCCGATCTAAGTAGGGCTTGGAAAGGATTTTAGGCTCACAGGCTCGGGCTTGGGCCTAAAACATCAGGCATGACCTTTTTTGGGTTGGGCTGGGCTTGGGCTTCCTCAAAAAAGCCCGGCCTGAGCTCGAGCCCAATCCCGACTTGGTGATGTATTATATAATAAAAATATATTTTATATAATATATAATCTTTTTTCTTATTATTCTTCTCTTTTTCAAGTAATAGTGAGATCTTTCATTATTTTTTTTAGGTTTTGATGTCTTTTAATATAAATAAAACAGTTTTTACTTGAATAAAAAAATATTTTTCCCAAATTCTGGCTGGGCTCGGGCCTCGGCTTCGGGCTTTATATGAGGGCCGGTTTTGAGCCTGAGCATATTCTATTAATGTAAAGGCAAAGCCCGATCCAACCTATGAATAGGTCTATTTTGAAAAGAGTACAAATATAAATATATATGGTACAAATACATATAAAACAATACAAAATATATGGTTTTGCACTCTACATATTTGTATTTTACTCCTTCCAAACTGAGCTTAAGGCTGTGTTTGTTTGCGGTGTAAATCAATATGGATGTAAAACTCCACCACTGGTTTAGATTTGCTGGTATTTATTTGCAGTGTAAATCAAAATTGATGTAAAACTGCACTTCTGATTCAGATTTGTTGACATTTGGATGGAGTGGAATTTTACATCATAAATCAATGTATACATCAATATTCGATGTAAATACTACATTGATACAATCAATGTAATATTACATCAATTATCACATTTTTCAAAGCACAATGGTTCTTTGATTTTAAACCATCGATGTTGAATTCATTGGTAGACTTTTACATCACTTCAAAATGTAGCCTTAAATGATTATCAAATATTAGGGTAAGTTCTTCTCTATTTGCTAAACCTAGGGGGTAGGGGTAGTTTAAGTATTTAATCCTGTTTTAATTGATACAATACGTTGCACAATCACACAACAATCTCCCTTGAATAGAGTACTTGTTTACTTCCGCATTCTAAACTCTCTTCAACAAGAGATTGCCTATTATAAAGGAAATATTTCTCATTAGAACATAAGAGGGATTCCAGTTACATATGGTAGTACCATCAAAGTTATGACCTTCGGTATTCAGTTCATTTCCTTGTCCTCCTGGAGGTTGCAAGGGAGGCTTTCTACCTCTATGAATTGATGGGCCTGATTACCAAAGGAGTTCATGTTTACCCAACGTTCACAAGCTTGTCGTTGACGAGCTTCATAGGTTAGGTCCTTTGGGTAATCTTGTCGCTGGTGGAAGAGCTTGAATCTCCTATCCACAGACTATTCCTACATTCACCTCCAACATTTGCAAGCTCGTTTCCAAGTTCACGTGTTTAGCTCTTGGTTCAATATGGTTCTAGGTGTTTGGGCGGTATCCCAGTTGGTCGAAGTTGCCATGTGGTTGCTTCCGTGACCAATGTCTTTGGGCCACGCCAACACTCACCCAAGCAACCGTGTCGCTAAAGACTCTACGAGGAAGTGAAGTCCTATACTGGCAAGGAGACGTGCCCCCGTTGGGGAAGGCGGATCCTCTTGAGAACTTCGGTGGGCGGCCTCATCCCGATAACCTTACGAAGAGCCTATCTAACTATAACATAGACACTTACCTATTTAAATGCATCTTCTCCTCAAGGTAAAGGATCTTAGACTCCCCTAATGTTCTAGCTCCCTTGCTACTTTATTGTTCTCTTTGGTTCGGACTAGCTCGCCCTCCAAAGCTCGGCCTGACTAACTCCATCCTCTTTCTACTAATTTGAGCATCAAAGTGCGTTCTCAGGATCATCTCCTCAAGCCTTGAATACTTCTTTGGTTGTAGATCTCTTCAATGCACGACTCCATCTAACTTATATCTACGTACACCTCGGATCGGACAACATCAGTGCGGGGTTAAGCCACCCCATTTGACGCCATTGTCGCCACGGCAGCCACTATTGGCCAGGTTTGGTGCTTCACCTATTTTTCAAGTGGTTGTAGTTCTTGAAGCAAAGCTGCAAAGGGCAAGTTTGGGTTTTTAAAACATTTTAATATCACGTAATATCACAACCCAATGACAAATGACGGACAATTAACGGAATGGTAATATTTGTCCACTGACGTCACCTGGCGGGGGAAGTTGGTCATTTCAGAAACGGGAGGTTTTACCGTTTTAGAATCCAACGTCTCTACCACCGTTCTATTGCCGATGGTCATCTAAATCTCATCTCTCTCACTGTTTTTGTGGCCGATTTTATGGTTGAGATGCTTGAGCATTGACTGGATGGTGATTTAATTTTTCTTTCGATTTCGTGGAGATTCAAACCTTTCGCATATTGTACTTGTGTTGATATTCTATGCAGTGACGCGGTCAAGCATTCAACATGTTTGAAGAAATGCTTTAGAGAGTCGTTGAAGATTCTTGAAATGATCTATCATTGGAATGCCTACGAAAATTGTTCAAGAAGGGACACAAGACATGTTCGATGAATGATCGAGAAGTCAGTGGGTAAACTGACTATTAGGGTTTTGTTGTAGAATCATATTCTATCTGAATAATCTGGTGAGTTGAAGGTAGGCGAAGTTGGGAGAGAACGAGTTATGGCTGCTTCCCTTGACCTACAGGCTTTCATCCTCCGGGCAAGGGTGCTGAAGTTCTATAGGCATGCACTAAGAACTGCTCGACGAGCTCCCATTCATGCTAGAGGTGAAGCTTCTAAACTCGAACATATATTTACCATTTAGTGACTTTGTTAGATCCATTTGTCCCATATTGGTAGTATGGGATGCTAATGTAAGGTATCCCACATCGGTAGTATGGGATGCTGTTGTGGGGTATATATGTGTTTGGGTTCCTTCCCTCTAGCAGCTAGCTTTTAGGGGTGAGTTATCGTAATGCAGGCCAGGACTAGGTGGACTAGTGCAAAGCCAGCCTGCGTGAGCACTGGGACTGCGGAGCATTGGGGAATGTTACAATCCATTTGTCCCATATTGGTAGTATGGGATGCTAATGTGAGGTATCCCACATGGTAGTATGGGATGCTGTTGTGGGGTATATATTTGGGTTCCCTTCCTCTAACCCCTAGCTTTTAGGGGTGAGTTCTCCTATGGCACATAACAAACTTCTTTATGTTTTTTATTGAATAAAAAATGAAAATAGACTGAACTCATAGTACATTTTAGTGGTCGAGAAGAGGTGTTTTACTTAGGGTCTTTAACATGGGCGATGAGGTAGAGCTTGCTGTTGCCAATGAAATGCCATTACTTAGTGAAGATCCATTGGTTCAAAACATAGATCAGTTCTGTTAATTAACGACTTGTTGTGGGAGCTCACCTATGTTTCCCCATTTGTTGCGAGGGTTGAGTTTTAGCAGATGAGTGAAAACCAAAATTCACTTGAAGAAATCCAAGTGATAAAGTATGTGCATAACTTACGGTTAAGAATGAATTTTGGAAGCGTATCAATGTTAGATAACTAATAAGCTTTGAATTTAGAAGTTGAATGCTTGATGCTTAATATTAATCAGAAGTCTAGAATTCCTATAAGAAGTGAGTTGTGAGATGGTGAAATAATCACATCATATGTGTACCCAACCAGAGAGTGGCCACTTTTTGCAAAAAATGCCAACAGTTAGGTCTGTAGCCAGTCCACCCCTCCAAGACCCTAGATAATTGGGACCAACATTGAACAATGGCTTGTTTTAAAATGCAGCCAACCAAAAGCATACTACTTAGAAATTTCAAAAGCAAGCAGTGCAGATTGGTCAAAGTGGGATCATAACGGTTGTCTTATGTTCATCATTTTAATAAGTAAAATAATGCTGCTTCAATTAGAGCATTCAAATGACTGGAATTGGGTCATTAGTGAATTACGTGAGACATGCTGGGTGTGTAGTGTATACTTAGTATCTAGTCCATCTAAATTCCAATCATGCTTCACCAAATTTAAGATTTGTTTGAATTAAATATCTTTTCCACTTTTCTCCCTTTGGTGTTTTGGGGGAGAAGGAAGGGAAATGTAAGCTATGGCACTAGCTAGTCATGATAATAGCAATCTTATATCTATCTATCTATTTGGAAAGAGTGCAAACACAAGGTTTACCGTATACATGTTTTTGCACTAAACATATTTGTATTTGCACTTTTCCCAAACTGAGCCCTAATATCATCAAATGCTAAGTACAACCTGGCCTTTCCCTTAGACTACCTGCTGGGTGCATGAGGGTAATATCTGAGCTGTGAGTGTTCTTTTGCAGCTGAACTGATGCAGACAATTAGGCAAGAGATGGAGAATAACCGACACTGTGATGATAAGCAAAAAATCCGTTATTTGATTAGTGAAGGAATGGAGAGATTGAAGGGTCTAGATGAGATGCTTGATATGCAGGGTCATTAATAATAGGTTTGCATCATATCTTGCATTGGTTTCTTGAAGTGGTGTGAATGGTCGGTCATATACAAAAGGTATTGGAATTGGTACTATTCAAGAACTGACTAGTCACCATATCCTGATGAACTATTGATTGTCGTTATTTTTCTTTATTTTGTTTTTTTGATAGATGATTCTCAGAGTATGCTATTTTGAGTAATTGGTTATTTGATGCTTATTAATGATTCTTGTTTCTTTTTCATTGCATGAGATCACAATTTAATAATCATGAAATCATTTTAGGAATGTTACGAAGATGGTTTGGTCACATACATAGAAGTTATTCAAAGGATAAGGTTAGAGGTGAAGTCATTCAAAGGAACCTAGGAGTAGCTCCAATAGATGATAAAATAAGAGAAAGTAGACTAAGGCCCTGTTTGATGACTAAGTACTTGTTAAAAGAAGTACTTGTTTCACAAGTACTTCTTAGAAGTACTTATTTTAACAACCCTTTAGGCTGTTTGGTAACCCACTTTTCAAATCACTTATTATGTTTTTAAGTACTTATTGGGGTGGGAGTGTTTGGTAAGCTACTTTCTCCATAAGTGCTTATATTTATACAAATGACAATTTTATCCCTCACTTCACTCATACATATATACAATACTTTTTACATGTTATAATTTACATTTCAACTGAGAGCCCATGTGGATCCAATTAATAAATAAATAAATAAATTATCATACTAATTGGTAATACTTCCTTCTTATTTACCCCTCCTGGTGGTGATTGGATTAAACCAGTGGTAGAATTCAGAGAAACTGGAACAAATGAAAATTGTTGAGGCCTCACCAGAGGATTAGTGTCATTAACCTGTACCATAGCAACTGAGGTGTTGTGTGATGAGACTATTGCTGGGGGAAAGAGAAATGACATGGTCAATGGATAAGGAAGAGTACATGATTGAAGCACAATTCCAGCTGTTGTAACGATGGCAACAACAAAAAATAGTTTTCTCCATTCGATTCTGTATATTCTACAGTGGCGTCTGAGTTGTTTCATCAAAGAAATAGAGACCACCTGTAGTATGTCCTTTATATCATCATCTAAGGATGAAAGCCAATGCTACTGGAGCATTCCAATCTTGTAAACCAAATTAAAACGCAAGATTAATTTGCATGAACCTCTGGTTTAAATAAACAACCAAAAAAATCTAAAAGAAACATATAGAGATGCTCTTCAATTGGATTACCAAAATTAATCGGGTATAGAGATACTATGACTACTCAATGCACAAAAAGGAAACCGAATTACCTTAGACATGACCATAATAAAGAAACTATGAGAGGAATCAATTTGAATAGAGGGAGGTTTCACTTTAAATGAATTATTATTTTTTTCTTCGATACAAGTAAACGGATTGATAGTGCTGAGTTATCTTTTCAATAAGAAAAATAAAGACCCCATAGAACAGAGTCTGAGCAAATTAGGAAACTAGAACAGCATTGAATGAAACAAGTTGACACAAAGAGATCGCATTAAATTCATGAAACGAAAAAATCACGAAGAGCTTCCATACCTTTTTCTATGAAGCTTGAACAGATATGTATAAACACGATAATCAACACAATTACGTCCGAAATGGTGCCTTTTCCAAAAATAAATATGTGCATGAAACAGGGAGGCGGAGAAATTATAACGACAAACGAGAAAAAACGATTTGGTGCAGACAAAACAGAGAAGAACCCATTGAATAAGAGAAGAAGAAAGGAGAAAGGAGAAAGAAGAAAGTTGAAAAAGCTTGAGCTGCCATAACATGGGTAATGATCGTTGCCGGTGGACCTGCAACTGGTGCGCCGCTGCTAGGGTTTGAGGTTCGATTGAATGGAGAAGGAGGAGGTATAACCCTCGTGGGGGTATTTTAGGCATTATAAAAAAATAAGGGACTGGTTCGTCTCTTTCTTTTTGAGAAGTACTTCTTCAAGAAGTACTTAAAAAAAGCCAACTTGAAGTCACTTTTTCAAAGAAGTACTTTAAAAAAAAGTACTTTTCATTCATCATAAAAAAGGTACTTCCCCCCCACTTTTTTACCAAACACCCATAAGTACTTAAAAACCACTTAATGTGTGGTCCCATGTCTTAAAAGAAGTACTTTTAAGTGTTCTCAAACAGGGCCTAAGATGGTTTAGTTATGTGCATAGAAGACCAATTACAAAACCTATAAGAAGAAGCAATATATTCCAAACATAGTCTTCAAGGTGCCAAGGTGATAGAGGGCATCTTGTTGCCTAGGCAATGCTTGTTTTTTTTTTTTTCTTTTCTTTTTGAATAAATACCGTGAACCTTAAGGTAATTCCCTGGGTTCAATAGCAAGCAACAACCATCTTTCACGAGTAATTGTCTATAATCTTCATACAAGTGTATAAATTTCATTTAAAACATTAGAAAATCAAAATATTCATGAAAAATAGAAGAAATAAAAGAAATTTCAAAGAAAAGAGGGGTTGAGTCCCTATGTTTTCCTAGGAAAAGAAGAAAAGAAAATATTATTATTATTATTATTGGTTCAGATTTTGAACTCTTTGAGGGTTCAAGACAACATACATGCTAATTGAACCCTAGCAAATAGACTAAAATCGAAGCTGAGGAGGTGAGAGTGTGGAAGAACGGCGTCATCCTCATCAACCGATGATACCCATAATCAAATTGCAAGCTCTGAGCCTTCAAAAACCTCTGGTTTCCTCATGATGCAATCACAACATCACTAAGAGCCTTCCCTCACATTGTCCTTCGGATATCTAGTAAGCCGTGCTTCGGTTCTCATCGTTGTCTCTCCAACCTGAGAATGCCTCTGCATCTGGTCCCGCACCTTCTTATCTCACATCGTCCGTCGGGTCTCCTTCAGCTCATCTAGTGTAGTGGAGCCTCACGCACCGACACATCTTGATGTTGAATGCCATTGCGTGCACATTATCTCGGTAGTGACCGGAGATGCTCGGAGGTGTTCAGAGATGCTAGGAGATGATTGGAGGTGACCGGAGATGCTAGGGAATAGATTTGCTCGAAAAAGCTTCCACTCGAGAGAGAGTGGGAGTTGTCCTCATTTCTGCCGGAGGCCATTTCCTTAGAGATCAAGAGGAGCAGAGGGGCTAAACTGTAAGAGTTACAGTGGAGGGGAGGATCGGAATGGGGAGTCCTTCGTAGAGAAAGGAAAAGGTTTGGATTGGACAAAGGAGGGGGAAGCCAAGATTAAAGTGGGGAGAAAAAATTTCTTCGTGGAAGTCAGTGGAGTAGGGGAGGAGAGGAGAAGGAAGTTTTAGAAATCTTGCCTGGTTGGTTCGGTGGAAACCTTGTACTCAATCCCAAAGTTGCAGCAATGGGCGGTAAGAAAATGGAATGTAGAGGAGGAAGAAGAAATCGATTGCAGTGGAGAGATTGAGGTGTGAGGTGGACTATGATAAGGGGTGTTCTGGGAGAAAAGGAAGGTAGTCAGGTTAGCAAAAGGTGGTTTCTAGGGTTGCTCATAAGTTAGGTTCTCAATGAAGATTATTAGTTGGAATGTAAGGGGATTGGGGAGTTCTAGGAAGAGAAGAGTGATAAGGGAAATGCTCAGAAAATAAAAGCCAGATATTGTGTTGATTCAGGAATCAAAATTGTCAGAGGTGGATAGGAGGTGGGTGAGAAGTATTTGGTCGGCTAGAGGACTGAGTTGGGCTTTTGCACAGTCTTGGGGAGCCTCAGGGGGTATTTTGACAATTTGGAAAAATGAGGATTTGGATTGTACAGAAGAATTAATTGGTAACTATACCGTTATAGTGAAATTTAGAAGAAGAATTGATGGATTGGAATGGGCTTTAACAAATGTTTATGGGCCAAATTCATATAGAGAAAGGGGGAGTTTTGGGAGGAATTAGTAGCTATAAGGGGATTGTGGGAGGGTCTGTGGTGCTTGGGAGGGGATTTTAATTCATCAGGTTTGTAACCGAAACAAATAATCCCAACCATAGGATCACCTCAAGTATGAGGAAGTTCAACTGTTTTGTGGATTCTTTTGAATTGAGGGAGCTACCGTTGGTGCAAGCTGATTTTACTTGGTCTAATTTTCAGGAAGAACCACTTTGTTGTAAACTAGACAAATTTTTATTCTCTTCAAATTGGGAAGAAGTATGGGGTGGTTTGGTGATGAGGGCACTACCTAGACCTACGTCGAATCATTTTCCAGTTAGACTATCTCAAGAAAGATTAGGAGGAGGACCTTGCCCCTTTAGATTTGAAAACATGTGGTTGTTACATCCAGACTTTCAAAAGAAAGTGAAGGAATGGTGGGAAGAGGATAACGTGGAGTTTAGATGGAAGGGATATAGATTTTATAAGAATCTACAAAAGCTAAAAGCCATGATCAAAGCTTGGAACAAAGAAGAGTTTGGTAGAATTGAAGACAGAAAGGAGACTATTAGTAAAAGGATTCAAGAACTTGATGTTGTTGAGGCGGAGAGAGGATTGAGGCATGAAGGGAAGAGAGATGGAAATTGAAACAAGATTTTGAGGAAATTCTCAGAAAAGAAGAGATAAGTTGGAGACAAAAATCAAGATGCAAGTGGTTGAAGGAAGGAGATGGTAATACAAGATTTTTCCATAGCTTGGCAAGTGGAAGAAAGAAGAACATAGTGGAAAGTTTGGAATGGGGCAATGCTGACAAGAGAGGAAGAGATTGCAAAAGCTTTTATGGAGCATTTTAAATCTATTTATGACAGTCCCAGCAGAGTAAGGGAGATTCTAACCGACTTTGAGTGGCATGTTGGAGAAAGGGAATTGTTGGAACCCTTGGAAAAACCATTTGAGGTTCAAGAAATAAAAGAGGCAGTTTTCTCTATGGAAATATCAAAAGCCCCAGGCTCGGATGGATTCACTATGGCTTTTTATCAAAACTGTTGGGACATCTTAGGTGATGACCTAGTGGAAGTATTCTTGGAATTCTTTGAAAGAGGAAAAATAAATGCGGGTGCAAATGCTAGTTTCATATCTTTGATCCCTAAGAAGGTGCTTGCAGTTCAGCCCAAGGACTTTAGACCGATCAGTCTGATTGGGAGTCTGTATAAGATCATTTGTAAAGTTCTTGCACTAAGACTCAAGAAAGTCCTTCCTTCCTTAATCTCACTGAATCAAGGGGCCTTTGTAAAAGGGAGACAAATTATTTATCAGATTTTAATAGCCAATGAATGTGTGGATTACAAAAAAAGGAGAAAAGGGTATGATCTGTAAACTTGATTTAGAAAAGGCTTATGATTTGGTGGATTGGGATTTATTGCTAGAAGTGTTGAATAATAGAGGCTTTGGGGAGAGATGGTGTAAGAATAGAGGCTTTGAAGAATAGTACATTGAGAAGGCTTTTATGTGGGCTGAAACTGCTTGTGAGATATGGGAACAAGCGAATTCCACCTATTTAGAGTAGAGTTACTATGCCAAGATATATCAACTGCAAGCTGAATCCTCTACTTGCAAGTAGGGGAAGATAAGCCTTCTCAATGTACTATTCTGATTTGACATCAATTTGGAAAGAACTTGATCACTATCAGAATGTGAATTGGAAGTGTGATGAAGATGCAAAGGCCTATAAGTCACTTGTATCTCAGCAACGAGTGTTTGCCTTCCTCCTAGGGCTGAATCCTTCGTATGAGTCCATCAGGGTGCAGATCTTGGGTAATAAAGACTTGCCATCGGTTCAGGAGGTGTATGCCTTGGTGCAGTCAGAAGAAAGCAGAAGAAGTGTGATGAATGGTGTAGAGGGGAGTCAGTTGCCCTAGCTGTCTGGGGAAATTCATATACAAATGTTGGAGGTGGTTTTAAAAAGGGTGACACTCAGAAAAAATCAGATGATAAGAGCAAGCATTGGTGCACTCACTGCCAGAAGACACGACACACGAAAGATACATGTTGGGATCTCCATGGAAAACCTAAATGGGCACAGGATTTGGGTAAGAAATCAGCACCTGATCAGGGCAAGAAACTAGGCCAGCAGAATCAAAAAAGGTATAACTCAGTTAATATGGCATCGACAGAGACTAGTCCTTTGGTAACTCAGGAGAGGCATCCCAGTTCTGACCCTAAGGAAGATATTATCAATTCCTTCCGTGAACATTTGGAATTGTATGGTAGGACTCTCCGCCAGATGGATTCTGGTCCTACTCCCTCTACCTCGTTTGCGTCTGCATCAGGTAATGCCACAGCCTTCCATGTTTCATCTCATACTACTGATTCTCCTTAGATTATTGACTCCGAAGCCTCAAATCACATGACCGGTAAGTCAAATTTGTTTCAGACATATAACCTTTTCTCTGGGAGAGATAAGGTAAGACTGACTGATGGTTCTTTTTCTACCATAGCTGGCCGAGGCACTACGCCTCTCCCACTTGGCCTTACTCTTCCTAATGTACTGCATGTTCCGAAATTACCTATTAATTTGCTGTCTATTAGTAGTCTGACTCACTCCTTGAACTGCTCAGTCACTTTTTTTCCGTCTTCATGTGTGTTTCAGGATTTGACCTCGGGGAAGACGATTGGTAGAGGACGCATGGTGGATGGTCTCTACGTGTTGGAGAATAATGCTGGTCTAGTGGCGACAGAGTCCATGAGTTCGTCAAGTGAGAGTCAAGCCTATTTATGGCATAGTCGTTTAGGTCATCTTTCTTTTGAGTCGTTAAAAATTATGTTTCCAAAGTTGTTTGAGTCCTTGTCAGTGAGTCAGTTACAGTGTCAAACTTGTCAGTTGAGTAAGCATTGTAGAAGTTCTTTTCCATTACGAAATAAAATATCTGAATTTCCATTTCATATTGTTTATTTTGATGTTTGGGGCCCTGTTACTCTACCTACTGCGGCTGGCTATAAGTACTTCATTACCTTGATTGATGATTATTCTAGATACACTTGGGTTTACCCTATGCGATCTCGAGATGAAGTGCCACAAATTGTGAAGGATTTTCAACGCATGGTGTTCATTCAGTTCCAAACGGAAATCCATATCTTCCAGTCGGACAATGTGAAGGAATATTTCCATAGCGATCTCACAAAGTTTTTTGCTTCGAGTGGGTCACTTCAGCGAAGCTCTTGTGCCAGGACACCCCAACAAAATGGGGTGGCTGAACGGAAGAATCGTCACCTTCTCGAAGTCGCTCGTGGCTTATTGATTCATATGAATGTGCCAAAACAGTTTTGGATGGATGCAGTCTTGTGTGTGACATATATCATCAATCGCATGCCCTCTCGGCTACTAGAGTATAAGGCCCCACATCAGCTCTTGTTCCCTACAGCCCCGCTGTCCACCATTCCAATGTGCGTTTTTGGGTGTCGTTGTTTTGTCCATAACCTGTCCCCTACTCGTGGTAAGCTTGATCCTCGGGCTATTCCTTGTGTTTTTCTTGGTTACCCTTTATCTCAAAAGGGGTATCGCTGCTATGATCTCATTTCTCGCAAGTACTATGTTTCCATTGATGTCTCATTCTTTGAGAATCAACATTTTCTCTCGGTTTCTCCTAAGGGGGAGAGTAGGGTTGAGGAGAAACAGGCGACGACTCAAATACAACTACCTCCTTTACCCGATCCTCCTCCATTCTGGGTTTTTCATCGTCACCATAAGAGCCAGCAGAGTTCAAGAGCCGTGGAGCTTGACACTGTGCAACCAACATCATCGGATTCACCCGAGGTAGATCCGTCTCATCAGCCAGGTACACTTGCTCCCATTGATATATCTGTTCCTCTAAATGTTGATTCACCTGTCACCAATGATCTTAATATTCCTATTGCTAAGAGGAAGGGTGTTAGGTCTTGTACCACTAATCATCCTATCTCTAATTTTGTGTCCTATGAGCATGTTTCGCTTTCATACCGTGCCTTTCTCTCTTTTGTGGATAGTGTCCCCATTCCTAAGACTGTGGCAGAAGCTTTGTTTAAACCTGAATGGACGAATGCAATGCAGGAAGAAATTGATGTTTTACACAAAAATGACACTTAAGAGTTGGTAGACCTTTCTGAAGGGAAGGAACCAGTGGGGTGCAAGTGAGTGTTCACAGTGAAACACAAGGCTGATGGAACTGTTGAAAGGTACAAGGCTAGACTGGTAGCAAGAGGCTTTACACAGGTATATGGAGTGGACTATGTAGAGACTTTTGCTCTAGTAGCCAAGATGAACTCTATCAAGATTCTTCTTTCCTTGACAGCAAATCTTGATTGGGATCTTCACCAATTGGACATAAAAAATGCTTTCTTGAATGGTGACTTGGAAGAGGAAGTGTACATGACCCAACCCCCAGGGTTCTGTGCCAAAGGCAGTGAACAGAAGGTGTGCAGGTTAAAAAGATCTCGATATGGGTTGAAACAATCACCTCGGGCTTGGTTCAGTAAGTTTCATTTAGCAGTTCAACAAATGGGGTTCAAACAATGCCAGTCAGATCATACTTTATTTGTGAAAAGAGGTGAAGGTAAAATTGCAACTCTTATTGTGTATGTGGATGACAGTGATCACAGGAGATTGGGAGGCTGAAATCCGGAGACTGAAAAACTTCTTAGCCACTAAATTTGAGGTGAAGGATCTAGGCCCTTTACGATACTTCCTTGGAATTGAAGTTGCCCGCTCTCACAAGGGCATCTTTATTTCCCAACGGAAATATGTACTAGATCTATTAGAAGATACAAGCAAATTGGGGGTAAAACCATTTGATTCACCTATTGAACTTAATCACCATCTGGGAGACAGTCAGGGAGAGTTTTTGAAAGATGTAAAGATGTTCCAGAGACTCGTGGGGAGACTTTTGTATTTGTCTATGACCAGGCCTGATATTGCCTATGCAGTGGGTGTCCTTAGTCAATTCATGCACAACCCTAGGACAACTAACTTTGAGGCTGCCGAGAGGATCTTGAGATATCTCAAGAAGTTTCTTGGAGCTGGCTTGTTGTTCTAGAAACACAATCACTTAAAAGTGGAAGTATATACTGATGCAGATTGGGTAGGAACAATCAATGACCGAAAGTCTACCAGTGGGTATTATGCCTTTGTAGGAGGAAACCTTGTCACATGGAAAAGCAAAAAACAAAGTGTGGTGGCTAGATCCAGTGCTGAAGCAGAGTATAGAGCAATGGCTCATGGGGTTGTGGAAATCATGTGTATAAGAAATCTGTTGGGTGAACTGGGTTTCACAGTGAGCAATCCTATGTCACTCTTCTGTGACAATAAAGCTGCCATCAAATATTGCTGCTAATCCAGTTCTGCATGATAGGACGAAACACATTGAAGTGGACAAGCATTTTATTAGAGAGAAACTTGAAAGTGGAGAAGTGTGTACACCATATGTCAGCTCAGAAGAACAACTTGCAGATGTCTTCACCAAAGGTCTTCATCATGTGTGGCACAAAGATTTGTGACAAGTTGGGCATGATTGACATCTATGCTCCAACTTGAGGGGGAGTGTTAAAATAATTTAGTTGCTGATGTTAGGGTCTGTTTGGCTAATTAAAGTGTTTTTTATTTCTGTTATGTCTGTTATTGTACTCAAGGGCACAAGGGTCTTTTCCCTTGTTATTTCTGCCGCCCTATATATATTAAAATAAAGGCTGGCGCCGCTAGCACTGTTACATTGCAAAACCCTTCTTTCTTCTCTCCTCTCTTCTCTTCTCTTCTTCTCTTCTTCTCTTCTTCTCTTCTCTTCTCTTCCTCTTATTTCTGACCGGCCATACTGTCAAGACTTATTATTTGTGGGATTGGTTCTCTTCTTTGTTTGGTTATAGATGGAACTCCCCTCGGGTGTGCTGAACCTTTTTGACTCTAGCTTCTTCCGACAACCAAGGAAAAGGGGCAGGGTAATGTGGAGAATAACAATAGCAGCCATCCTATAGTCAATTTGGGAAGAGAGAAACAATAGGATCTTCCCAGGGCAAGAAAAATCCAAGGAAGCACTTGTGGAGGTTGTGACCATCAAGGTTATGCACTAGCTGAAAGTGCATCATCTCTTCAAGGACTTCTCCTCAGCTGACTTAATTAGAAATTGGAGTGCTATAGCTGTATTCTCGCCATCCTCCCCTGTGGTACAAGAATGTTGGGTACCATCGCTAATCTTTGATGGAAGCTCCTTGGGTAATCCAGGTCGGTCGGGAGTTGGGGGTGTGTATAGAAACGAGAAAAGAAAAGTGTTGGCCCTTTACTCGGGCCCAATTGGGGTGGGAGATTCATCAAGGGCAGAAGTAATGGCCTTGCTTCAAGGTTTGAAATTGGTGAAACAATGGTGAATGCAGCAATTAAAAGTGAAAGGAGACTCCAAGCTGATAATAGGGTGGATGCAAGCTGGAAACCTGGGAGTGTGGTCTCTTAGACAACCTCTAAGAGAGATTATTAGCTTAGCAAGAGAGATTGGGATGCATTTTAAATGGGTAAGAAGGTCAGCAAATGGAATGGCTGACACTTTAGCTAAGCAAGGAGTTACTAGGGAGGCTTTGTTTTGGGCCTGTTTGTAAGTTTTTGTTTTTCTTTTTCCATCCATTTTGTGGGTGGTAAGCCTATAATCTTTTCAATTTTTTAATGAAAGTTACGATTCCTATAAAAAGATGACGAAAATACCTGTTCATTCTGCCTTTTGAGGAAGAGGTGATTAGGGTTTGGAAGACAGGGGCGAAGAATATTGAAGGTTCCTTGATGCACTTGATCCCTTGGGAGGAGTATTATGAGGGACTGGGTAAACCTCTTAAAGAGGGCGATGTTTATTGGGTGAAGATCTTTGGGCTTCCGCTGCAGCTTTGGGGTGCAGTGGTTAATCAGATAGGAGAATTGTGTGGAGGTGGATAACTCACAAGAGGCGAAATAAATGACAGAGTGGGTAAGGATAAGGTAAAATGGAAGGGGTATTCATCGGCAATAGCGAATATTTTGGAAGGAAATGAAATGGTGGCAGTAACGTTGTGGCTGAAATTGCTACCAGAAAATGCAAGAAAATGGAAGAAGCAAGGCAAGCGGTGATAGCAGAGTGTCACTGGATACACTCGGTCCTCTCAGGGTCTAATATCGAAGAAGGGTGAAGATGAAAGGGAAGGTGATTTGTGGAGACGAAGGGGGAAGAGCCACCGATGCCAAAGAAGGAGAGGCTAGGGGGACAGAGGGGACAAGGATGGCTGAGGCTGTGGGGTGGGTGGCAGAAATTGCACTGCAATCATTGCCACCAATCGGATTAGGAGCATTGATAACGCTGACAGGGGTAATCAGCCAAAGGGAGTGGGCGGTGAACTGTCAGAGGATGGGTAGGGGCAGTGCTTTAACCTTTTTGGAATTTGAAATTTCAAAAGGTTGTGTGAAAAAGTAAAGGAGATGTGTTGTTGGATGCTACAAGACAGATGGGGTGATTTGGGCCGTCGAAGATGGAAGAGCAGATCGAGAAGGCACGAGGGCGAAAGACGATCTAGGTTGTTCATGTCCCCATCCAAATTTCAAATAGCAAAATAACCCCGACTGGCACAGAGTTGGCCCCACATGGATCTACTGACATGAGAGGGGGAAGATTTGACAGGAGGTTGAGCTCGCTTTTGAACTTTGTTGAAGAGGTAGCGTGGGGGACCAAGAAGAGGGCTAGTCATGGGGGAACTAGCCAACGGTCCAGACTAGTTAGACTGGGCTCCAGTAAAGGTGGTTCTTGCGAAAAGGAAATGAGAGAATACTGGATGGGAAGTAGAAGCGAAGAAGATAGGGGAATTATTGCAGAAACCAGTTTCAAGCAGGAGAGATTAGAGGAGGTGTTGGCGGAGAAAGGGGAAGATGGAGGGCAGGGTGAAACAAGGGGCACGGGAAAGGAAGTTATTGACAGAGGTGGAGATTTAGGCGGTGTTTGGAACTGCTTAAATCGACCAGATTTTGTCGTGTTCGACTGGGTGTGGACGGGACCGGTCTTGTCCACACCCCAATATAGCGTGGACAAGTCCCATCCACACCCCAATTTCTCATCCATGGTAAAATCTCGTGGTTGGGGACCGTCCACACTTGATTTTTGATCATTTATTTCACACTTTCCCTGAAAGGCTACCTTATTGTCTATTTCACATTTTAATATTTTTGTCAATAAAATATTAATTATTTTACTTATTTTTTTATTTTTTTAATTTTAATGTTTTATCAATAAAATTATATTTTAAATATTTAAAATATATTTTTTAAAATTTTAATTATTTTAATATCGTTTTTATAAAAAAATTAATATTTATGGTTAATATTAATTCATTGATGCATTTTTCAATATATTTATCATATAAAATGCAAAAATTAGATATTTATGGTTAACTATGTAGATCAAGGTTTTCGAACCGCCGTTAACCCGGATGGTTGTACCGTTCAGCCCGAGAACCGTCCAGGCAAGTGGTTCCATTTTACCCCAAACCTGGTTTTTGGCTAAAAGCCGTTGAAAAAGTCAACAACCCATTGACCTGAGCGGTCAAACCATTAACCCGTTCAACGGTTTTTTACCATTTTTTTATTTTTTATTTTTAATTTGTTTGTCAGAACTGGCTGTCCGTTCGAATTGGACGGTCGGGCCGTCGACCCGGAAATCGATGGCTAGAACGGTTCCGTTTCCGGGTCGTTTTTTAAAATGTTGTGTAGATCATTCATAAAATGTACATGAGATGCATGGAATAAAAAAAGTGTGTTGTGGACCGGTCTAGTCCACACTACAGAATGCCACTGTGGGTGTGGACTGGTCTAGTCCACATAGTTTGTCCACAGTTCAGAACAGTTGTGGACTGTGATGTGGTGTGGATTGGTCCCTGCCACAGGGTGTGGTGTGGACTAGTCCACACCCACCAATTTCTCATCCACACTACAGACACCCCCTTAGTTGCTGTAGCCGAGAACAACGATATGACTGATGAAGAAGTGGTACAACAACTTGCAGTGGTCATGGCGGAGGAAAGGGCGGAATGGATAGACAATGAGCAGACAATACACCAATTGGACCTGCTTGTGGGTTCCCAAGTATACGCCTGTTTAATGGGTCTGAAGTACCCTTCTGGGTCTGGGTAACCCTATCAAAGTATCAATTGTCTAGGACATTCTAGCCTTGATTTGAATCATGTATCCTTAACCTTTTAGAAAGGTAAAATGAGAAGCTTTACTTCCTTCTTTAAATTCAATTTGCAAATAGAAATATGAAAAAATTGTTCTCTCCATAGCGTTCCAAGTTTAGTTATGGTTTTGTTTTAATGCATGTAAATAGAGAATTCACTGTGCAAGTTTTTGGAGTGCTTCTATGAAATGACCCTCTCATTTATCTTGGATAATTGCGAGCTTCCTGTTTTTCTGATATTACATCTCGACACAGACGCAAGTTTCCTCACATCTTTCATTCGTAGTTACTAACTTAGTTTTTCACATTCATTAATTGCCAAGAGTGAAAGAACAAACACAACAAAGAACTTTTTGGGGCTGATGTGTATTTTGAGCCAATAAATGAAGAATATATTTTTTGGGTAATGTGCACATTATGAATCTAGAGGTTCCATATCTGATGGGTAGTATCCAAATCTGGCATACTTAAATCCAAATTTGATAATTTATACTCATATTTGAATTGAATCTTATCTGTCAGATTTAGACAAGTTACGATGGGACTCCATCAAGGTTTAGCACTTAGCCCTTATTTATTTGTAGTAGTCATGGATAAATTAACCAAACATATTCAGGGGAAGGCTCATATGGTGCATGTTGTTTCATGTTTGCTGACAATGACGATATAGTACTAATTGATGAAACCAAAGAAGGATTAATTGAAAACTTGGATTTACATAGAAATACCTTAGAAACAAGAGGTTTTAAAATAAGTGGGACTAAACAAGAACATATGCAATGTAAATTTAATTATAGTAGGGGTGAAATCAGGGTATGCATAGGATTGAAGATCAAGAGATATCTCAAATTGACAGTTTGACATCTTTTATTTCCTTGGGTCGACAATCCATAACAAGGGAGAAATTGAGGAGAATGTTGCCCATAGAATTAGAGTAGGATGAGCAAAATGGAGTGATGCATCTGGAGTCTTCTGTGATAAGAGAATACTAGTTGGGCTAAAAGGTAAATTTTATAAAATGGTTGCAAGGCCAGTAATGTTGTATAAATCAGAGTTGGGTGATCAAGAAACAACATGCCAAAAAATGAGTGTAGCAGTAATGCAAATTTTGAGATGGATGAGTGGTAATACTAGAAAGGATAGGATTAGAAATGGACATACTAAAAGGAACCTAGGAGTAGCTCCGATAGGTGATAGGATGAGGGAATGTAAGATGGTTTGGGCATGTGTAGAAAAGACCATCTACAACACAAGAAAGAAATCACCTATTACGAGTTGAAGGGTTAGAAGAGCTAGGGGCAAGCCAAAAAGGAGATTGGTTGTAGTGAGAAATGATTTTGACAGACCACAGTTTAACAGTGGATATGTTACTGAGCAGGATGGAATGGCAGATCAGGATTCTTGTAGCTGACTGTACTACACGAAAAACCATGACCCACTTTTTGCAAAAATGCCAGAGGTTAGGTCCATATTAGACCTGCTCAAGGGTTGGGCAGCCTAACGGGGTGGCCTGGCCCAGGCCATTCTATGTCAAGCTTGGACAAAGTTTTAAGCCTGTTGGCTTGGGCTTGGGCTTTCTGAAATAAGCCTGGCCCGATAATATTATATATAATATATTATAAAATAATAAGATTACTAGCGAAAAAGTATTATATGTACCATTGAAGAGATTGATAGAGCTGAAGAATTGGGCCAATTTCTGAAGAATTAAGGCTGAAAAGATCTCAAGCAAAAAATAGCATAGACAAATTGGTCGTGAAAGAGGAAATAAAGTGGAGACAAAGGGCTAAGATCACTTGGCTGAAGGTGGGTGATAAAAACACACATTCTTTCACAAAATGGCAAATGCTCGAGCTGGAGTTTCAGCTATTAATAAGTTGGTATGGGATGAGAGAAGCGGAGAATCAGATTTAGAGATCAAATTAGTTGCAACCTCCTTTTATAAAAAGCTCTACAAGGAAAAGTGGAGGTATAGACCCTTTCCCTCAAATCTCCTTTTCAGGCAGCTGAGTGAAAATCAGAAATTATGACTTGAAAGACCTTTTATAGAAGAGGAAATCAGTGCAGCAATTAAGAACCTTGAAGGAGATAAATCGCCTAGGTCGAATGGTTTCACAAATCTTTTCTATCTGAAGTGTTGGGATTTTGTGAAAGTGGATTTGATGAAGGTGTTCCAGGAGTTTCATGCCAATGCCTCTCTGCAAAGGAGTTTAAATGTCACATTTATAACCCTTATTCCAAAAATTGAGGGGGCTGTGAATATTAAGGATTTTAGGCCTATTAGCTTGCTACATAGTTTTTGCAAAATCTTGGCGAAACCGTGAAAGTCCTGGCAGAAAGACTGAAAGGGGTGATAGGAAGAATAATTTCAAGTAACCAGAGTGCTTTTGTGCCTAGTAAACAGATGGTTGATTCAATTTTAATTTCCAATGAGTTAATTGACTCTAGGAGAAGAGAGGGCATCCCGGGGGTTGTTTGTAAACTTGATATTGAGAAAGCATATGATGACTGCATCAACTGGAATTGTCTGGATCGGGTGCTGGAATGCATGAATTTTGGACAAAATTGGAGAAATTGGGTCAGTGTTTGTACCAAGACCCCTAAATTTTCAATCCTAATTAATGGGCAATCCATGGGGTTCTTTGGTAGTTCTAGGGGCCTGAGGCAGGGTGATCCTCTGTCCCCTTTGCTGTTCATTTGTGTTATGGAAATCCTCACACTTTTTAGTAAGAAGGCTGCAGACTCGGGCTTATGGAATGGATTTGCTATCTCCCCAGGAAAGGAGAAAGTTAATATCCTTCAACTTGCAGATGACACTCTTTGTTTTGTGGATGCCTCTTTGCATCAGTTGGACACAGTGCTTAGAATTCTGAGCTGGTTTGAAGCGGTGTCGGGTCTCAAAGTCAGCCTGAGTAAAAGTAAGATCATCCCAGTGGGCCATGTCTCAAATTTGGATGACTGTGCACAAGTGATGGCTTATCATATTGAGTTCCTCCCGGTAAAGTATTTGGGGCTGCCTCTTGGGGCCAAATATTCTTCCTCCTCAATTTGGTGCCCAATCATTGAGAGAATGGAGAAGAAGCTGGCTTCTTGAAAGGCAAAATATTTATCTTTTGGTGGTAGGGTTACATTGATTAAGAGTACCCTTTCCAACCTCCCCACCTATTTTCTTTCTCTCTTTCCAATCCCAAACAAAATAGCAAAGAGGTTGAAACAGCTCCAAAGGAACTTCTTATGGAGGGGTTGGGAAGATGAGAAGAAAATTCATTGTCAATTGGGAGCAAGTGTGCCTTCCTAAGGATGTGGGTGGACTGGGAATCAGGAAATTGAAAGAATTTAATTAAGCTATTCTCA
Source organism: Nelumbo nucifera (assembly GCF_055504915.1). NCBI lineage: Eukaryota > Viridiplantae > Streptophyta > Magnoliopsida > Proteales > Nelumbonaceae > Nelumbo > Nelumbo nucifera. Next base: position 61,976,604 of record NC_142654.1, on the reverse strand, counting down.
GTAAATGGTTATGGAGATTTGCTTTTACGAGGAATGCATGGCGGAGGAGTCTTATTGCGGCAAAGTATGGAGTGGTATGGGGTGATTGGAGAACTCTATATCCTCTTCCATTTGGGGGTAATTCTCTTTGGGCAGGCATCTCTAAGTACAACACTCTTTTTATGAATGGGATCGGTTTTAAGGTCGGTAAAGGGGATAGAATCAAGTTTTGGAAGGACCCCTGGTGTGTGGAGGGTCCCTTGGCTGAAGCCTTTCCTCGTCTGTCCCAAATTGCAGTGAATCAAAGATTCTTCAGTTGCTGATAACATTTGCATCTCTGGGGATTCTACCACTTGGACCCCTCTCTGTAGGCGGAATTTGTTGGATTGGGAAGTGGGTGAGTATGTGGACCTGTTGGGGCTGATTCAAAATCAGAGAATTGATTTGAGTTTGGAAGATGAATGGTCTTGGAAGTGGAATGCAGATGGTAGCTTCTCAGTTAAATCCCTTTTTCTTAAGGTGTGCAGTTCAGGTCAGGAGAACTTCCCTGCTAGGCAGATTTGGAATCCAACTTGCCCCTCCAAGGTTAACTTCCTGGTATGGACAATGGCTCTGGATAAATGTTTAACTAGGATTAACCTGGAGAGAAGGGGTGTTCAAATTCTTGACCCCTCCTGTGTTTATGTGGAAAATGTGCAGAATCTACGGAGCATTTGTGTATCCACTGTCTGGTTTCCTCTTCAATTTGGGGACATTTTTTCAAGAAGTTGGAGGTTTGCTGGTCTATGCCTAAGTCTGTGAAGGAGCTGCTAATGGGTTGGAGAATGGAGGGTCTTAGCAAGAAAGGAAATCTTGTTTGGAATACCATTCCGCATGCTGTTCTTTGGTCCATTTGGACTGAAAGAAACAACAGAATCTTCTGTGATCAATCTAAAAGCCCAGAAGTAGTGCAGAAAGCAGTGGGTAAGATTTGTTCCTGGGTGTTGGTGAATGAGGAATTTAAAAATCAGAATGTATCTCACTTCTTTTGCACTAAATCATGGATGTACTTGTAATCTGTTTTGGGCCCAGGTAGATCTAGTGGTTTGGGCCTTGTTGTAATCTTCTTTTATTCTGAATAAATTACTTTACCTTTTTCCAAAAAAATATATAATATATTACTAATAATATATAATTAATATATTATAAAATATTTGTCTACATCGGGTTTTGGGCTTTATATGGGGTTGAGATTGGGCTTGGACCTGGTCATTTTCTATTTATAAAGAGGCAAAGCCTGGCACAGACCCAACCCATGAACAGGTCTAGTCCATATCTAGTCCATCCCTACCAAGAACATGGAGGCAAGACCAACCATGAGTAATGGAGTAAACAGTATTCCATTGTTGATTGGTGCATACAGTTACACATGGAATTTTCTGTCTTGAAGCCCCAAACTCATATAGATGACATGCTAGCTGACATTTCAGTTGCCAAGAGAAGAAAGACAAACACTAGACATTTGAAATACCCACCAAAATCAAAACATACAACACTCTAGGTCTTAAACATCCCAAAATCTAACCGACCAAAACAAAGGACAACAAGAAACACCTTTATGCCCCTGAACCAAAAGACTCCTGCACACCTCCACCTCAATTTGGAACCAAGCATTGGCAAACACTTGGATGAAAGAGAGGCCCAATCTAGAATGGAGGAGGGGGAGAGAGATCTGAGGGGACTTTTGAAGGACCTAGAAGAGGTCTTACTGAGGGAAGAAATAAGCTGGAGGTAGAAATCGAGGCATAGGTGGATCAAGGAAGGTGATGGAAATACTAAGTTTTTTCATGATGTGGCAAATGGGAGGAGGAGAAAGAACTTTGTGTCTAAGTTAGAGGCAGGGGAGAGGCATTCACTAATCAAGATGATATTGCCAAGAAGTTTGTGGATCATTTCAATTCGATTTATAAAAGACCCTTGGAAGAGAGGATGAAAATAGAAGGGGTAGATTGGCCAAGATTGGATGAAGATTAGGTAGGTGGCTGGAAAGAAATTTTGAGGAAGAAGAAATTAGGAAGGCGGTGCTTTTGATGGATAGATCCAAAGCTCTAGGCCCAGATGGGTTTACAATGGCCTTTTACCATGATTGTTGGGAGGTGATGAAAGTTGATCTTTGTGAGGTTTTTAATGAGTTTGCAGAGAAGCATATAGTCAGTCGAGGCATTAATGCTACCTTCTTGGCTCTTGTTCCAAAGAAATCTGATGCTATCCATCCTAAAGACTTTAGGCCAATTAGTTTGGTGACTAGTATCTATAAGATCCTGTCTTTGAGGATTAAAGAAATCCTTCCCTCCATTATTAGTCAGGCCCAAGGGGCTTTCATCCAAGGACGATAAATAATTGATATGATCCTGATTGCCAATGAATGTGTGGAAGAGATGAAGAGGTTCAAGCAAAGAGGCTTTGTTTGTAACCTTGATCTTGAGAAAGCCTATGACTTGGTGGATTGGCAGTTCCTAGTAGAGGTTTTGAGGAAGTGTGGGTTTGGAGAAAGATGGTGTAGCTGGGTGTTTGGTTGTGTTAACTCTTGTCACTATTCCATCTGAGTAAATGGGGTGGTGAGGGATTTTTTCCAACTAGCAGGGGTGTTAGACAAGGGGACCCACTTTCACCTTTTCTCTTTACCTTGGTAGCTGATGTGTTCAGGGCTGATATGGAAGATGTGATAAGGGGATGGAGAGTAGGCACAAACTGAATTCCAATAACTCACCTTCAGTTTGTAGATAACTTGATGATCTTCTGTGATGGAGGCTTTAGTGAGAAGGTGGGAAACCTAAAAGTATTGATTAGAGCCTTTGAATGAGTTTCCAATTTGAAAATCAATCTAGAAAAGAGTTGCATAGCCGGAGTCAATCTCTACACTTTGAGGAGGTTGAGGCGGTTGCAAATTGTCTTGAGTGCTCCATTTCTTCTTGGCCTTTGTCCTATTTAGGGCTGCCGTTAGGGGCAAACCCTAGGGAGAGTAGGTTCTAGACCCCAGCCTTGGAGAAGATCGAAAAGAGATTAGCTGTGTGGAAGAAAAATTATCTCTTTGGGTGGAGGATCACTTTGATAAGAGCTACCCTCATGAATCTACCTACTTATTACCTCTCTGTCTTTAGGATACCATCTAGGGAAATGAAGAAATTGGAAAAATTGATGAGAGATTTTCTTTAGGAACCGGGAGAAAGTAAAAAGGATCATTTAATTAGTTGGGGGTTGTGGGTAGAAGCAAAGAGGAAGGAGGATTAGGGCTCGGGAATGTGCTTAAAAAGAACTCAGCTTTGTTAGGGAAGTGGTTGTGGAGGTGGCCTTTCGAGCGAGATAGACTCTGGCATGAAGTGGTGAAGAGTATTCATGGATGTTTAGAGAGTGGATGGGATGCTGACACGTCAAGGAGGGCTAACCTAGCTACACCATGGAAAGCAATTCATAAAATTCTTCCGTAGTTCCTCAATTGTGTCAGGTATGATGCTTGTTTTGGTAATTCTATTCAGTTTTGGGAGGACATTTGGGCTGAAGATCTCCCTCTAAAAGACCTTTTTCCATCCTTGTACTCTGTTTCTTTGTATAAAAAGGAGGTGATCTCAAAATTCCTTCCGTCTATTTTAAATTTGTTAGCGTTGTCTTGGGACTTTGGTTTCCGTAGTGGGTTAAGGGATGAGGAAGTTGAATGTTTGTCTACTCTTCTTTGTCTCCTTGATAAGGTTTGGTTGGATCCTTTGAAGTCTGATAAGAGGATTTGGGCCATTCACCCCGATGAGTCTTTTTCTTGTGGTTCTTTTTTCAATTTCCTTTGCCAAACATCCTTTCAACAAAGTTTCCCTTCCAAAGAAGTCTGGTGTAGGCCGGTCCCCCCCAAGGTTATGGCTTTGTGTTGGGAAGTGTGGCATGGTAAAGTAAAAATGATGGATAACTTACAAAAGCCCATCCTTTGAAATTCGCCAAACTGGTGCATTCTTTGTAGATCTCATGGTGAGGGTTGTTGTTATGGGCCCGGGCGTAGGATCTCGTCACGGGTCGGTCCACGGGGAAAAGCTCCTATTTTCCCTTGTTCCTCCCCTTCCTAGCTGAACCTATCTTGGCGTCCTAGAGGGTGATTTCTCCAAGAGATCACCGAACTCTCCTTTTACTCTCTTTCTTGACTGGAAATTTGATATCTTTATTCAATAATTCCAGCTCCTTAAATAGGAGATTACAAGAGGTAAGAGTCCTCCTTGTAGGAAGACTCCTTGATAACTAAACTGCTTACAGATAAGATAGATAAGACTCCTAAATAAGACTAACTAAACTGCTTACAGATAAGATAGATAAGACTCCTAGATAAGACTAACTAAACTGCTTACAGATAAGATAGATAAGACTCCTAAATAAGACTAACTAAACTGCTTACAGATAAGATAGATAAGACTCCTAGATAAGACTAACTAAACTGCTTACAGATAAGATAGATAAGACTCCTACATAAGACTCCCTACTCAAGAAGGATAAAAACTCCCTAAGATAAATCAGACTCTTTACTAATCCTTATTGGAACAGATAAGATAAGAGTAAGAAAGCAGATAAGATAAGGATAAGGTAAGATGAACTGTGGGTAGCTAGATAATCTGATGAGGGTCCCACGTTACTGTTGCTGCCGGCGGCGGTACTTCTTCCCCACGAATGCGTCCATAACATTACTCCCCTCCTGGACTACGAGCTTGTCCTCAAGCTCGAAATCTAGATATGTGTCTTGGAGTTTAGTCAAGGGAATCCAGGATAGGTGGAATGATTTAGCCCTCCTGGATCGGGTTCCAATGAAGGGGGTTCATCCTCTTCGTCCTCCTGTTCCACCAGGAGGCAGAAAAGTCTCTTGCACTTATGCCTTGCTGAGTAGACCTCATCACAATTAAAACACTGTCCCCTCGCCCTGCGTTCCGCCATCTCAGCCCTGGACACGTGCTTAATAGGGGGTGCAACAACGCTGCTCCCCTCACTGAATGCTGATATGGAATTGTGGCTCGTCTGTGGTTTCCGTTCTTGGTCGGCTGCTGAAGATGGAGCCATTTCGAGTGGTGGGGATGCCCATGCGGATGGAGGCCGCCCCATACTGAAGGTTCCGCGACTGAGCTGCATCTTTCGTTCGAAGGCGCGAGCTAGATTCATGGCTGTAACCAGGTTGGGGGGGTGTTGCATCTCCACATCCACCCTCAAGGGTTCTGCTAACCCTGCGGTGAACATGTCTACCTACTGGTCCAGTCGTACCGAAGCTGCTCTGGCAAGGAGGGTCTAGAATTGGCGCTGGTATTCAGCCACCGTTCCCGTCTGTTTGAGGTTGATCAGTTCACCTAACGGGTTGCTCGTCAATGGGGGCCCAAACCTGAGGAGGCAGTAGGATTTGAATTGGGTCCAACTGAGCCCGGGTTCCTCCTGCTCCAATTTATAAAACCAGAGCTGCGCCTCCTCCGTCATGTGGAATGCGGCCAAGCTTACCTTGTCGCTGTCCCCTGTCCGTTGGTTGCGGAAGAATTGCTCACATCTGTACAACCATCCCAAAGGATCTCCGGCGCCGTTGTATGAAGGGAACTCTAGCCTGTTGTACTTGGGAACGACCGCGGCTACGGGGGCGCCGACCTGCTGTTCGCCAGACGACTCCGTCAAGTCTGGTCGGTGGCTGTTTGTGGTTACAGCCCCTTCTGGATTCCTCTCCTTGTTAGAGAAATACGATTCCAGCAAGCGTCTCAGCTCCCGGACATCGTCTTTGACCTCACGAACCTCCACGCTGGTTTCCACGAGCCTATGCTCCAGTTCGTGGACCCTGGATGATAGCTGCTCCAGATCTCCCATGACGGTTGGCTCTGATACCAAAATGTTATGGGCCCGGGCGTAGGATCTCGTCACGGGTCGGTCCACGGGGAAAAGCTCCTGTTTTCCTTTGTTCCTCCCCTTCCTAGCTGAACCTATCTTGGCGTCCTAGAGGGTGATTTCTCCAAGAGATCACCGAACTCTCCTTTTACTCTCTTTCTTGACTGGAAATTTGATATCTTTATTCAATAATTCCAGCTCCTTAAATAGGAGATTACAAGAGGTAAGAGTCCTCCTTGTAGGAAGACTCCTTGATAACTAAACTGCTTACAGATAAGATAGATAAGACTCCTACATAAGACTAACTAAACTGCTTACAGATAAGATAGATAAGACTCCTAGATAAGACTAACTAAACTGCTTACAGATAAGATAGATAAGACTCCTAGATAAGACTAACTAAACTGCTTACAGATAAGATAGATAAGACTCCTAGATAAGACTTCCTACTCAAGAAGGATAAAAACTCCCTAAGATAAATCAGACTCTATACTAATCCTTATTGGAGCAGATAAGATAAGAGTAAGAAAGCAGATAAGATAAGGACAAGGTAAGATGAACTGTGGCTAGCTAGATAATCTGATGAGGGTCCCACGTTACTGCTGCTCCCGGCGGCGGTACTTCTTCCCCACGAATGTGTCCATAACAGTTGTAATCACTTATTTTTATCTTGTAGTGTAACTGCAGAGCTCTAGGTTTGGCTTCTATCTTTGTTTGGGTGTAGTTGGGATATGCTAGCAGAAGTTAGCACAATCTTTAACCCATCTTTTTTCTCTTGGCCCCATAAAAGAGGAAGGAAAATGTGGAGGTGCATGTGAGCAGCATTGTTATGGACAGTTTGGGAAGAAAGGAATGCCTTCTAGGAAAAGGGAAGGAGCAGTCAAGCCTTAAAGGACTGCATTATGTACAGATCAATACATTGGTTAAAGACCCTAGAATTGTTTAACCATTTCTCTTTTACTGATTGTTGGAAGGATTGGTTATTAGTAGCAAGCTGTTCCTCCTCCAAGGTAAGGGTATTGACTAGCTGGTTCCCCCCTCTTCTTGGTTCTTTGAAGCTGAATTTTGATGGGAGTAGCCAGGGTAACCCGGGTCCCTTTGGGATGGGAGGTATACTGAGGAATGAGGCTGGAGAGGTTGTCTTTCTCTACTCTGGCCCTTTAGGTGTTGGGAACTCTATCCGGGCAGAGCTGTTAGCTGCAATACAAGGATACTTCTTGCAAAAGAAGTGAGCGTGGAGCAGCTTCTGATTGAAGGGGATTCTAAGAGAGTGGTGGATTGGTTAAATAATCCAGAGGATGTCACTTGGGATTACAAAAATGAGTTAAAGAAATTCAAATGGCTCACAAGAAATATGTCTATAACAGTACAGTGGGTTGGGAGATCAGCTAATGCATTTGCCGATGTCTTGGCAAAATAAGGGACAAATAGGGAAACATTGTTCTAGGTGCAACTGTAACTCTTGTTTAACATTAACATTCATGTAATCTCTGTTGTAGTTTATGTATTTGCTGTTTGGAGAGGTGGCACCTCACGCCTCTCTAAGGGGATTTTCATGTAACCAATATTGATGATTTTATTTATCAAAAAAAAAAAAAAACTAGCCTCTCCTCAATCCTCCTCCTCGAGACCTTCCTCCTGACCTTCGCCTTCTTCATTCCACATCTCTCTCCCTCCTCTAGTAGCCACTTTCTTCAAACTCTCTTCTCTCCTTTTCCTCTCAACCTCCTCAAAGGCTTTCCTAGCTAAACCCTCCCCTCCCCAAAAAAACAATCCATGCTTCTTGCCAATCTCTACATCTCTATCAACAATCTCCTCAATTAGCAAAACTCCTTCCGTTTCTGCCTTTTTGTTAGTTGGAATCAACACTTCCTTAACAGAACTGGACCCTATGGCATTAATCTCCTTACCTTGCTGAATGCCATCCACCTGAGGTTCGGAACTAACAGGAATCTAGGACCCAACCCCACCTCCATTGTCTACAGTCGGCCCAACTTTCTTCACACCTTTTCTCCTATACACCTTTTTGGAACTTTTTGTAGGTCATGGCCCCACCAAACTGAGTTTCATTTGTGAAAAAACTTAGTTACATGAAATGATTTCTTGGTAACCACTATCTCTACAGCATCCAAAGCCTTCATGTCTATCTTCCTCCTTCGTCCTAGATGCACCCCTAACCTACCAATCACCACTTCAATATTAAGAAAATCAACACTTGATCTCTCTAACTAATTGGATCCCCTGCAAACCACAAAATCAACTGACCTCCCTTCTTTACCTACTTCCACCACTCTTTCCACCTCACCCTCTTAAAATTATTCTCCCCATTCTCCTTTGATGATATCTGGCAGAATTGGAGAGAGTGGCACTTTACTCAGACGCTAAAGCTAAGGGCTCCACTAGAAGAAGGGTTTATAAAACTTAACTTTGATGGTAGCAGTCTTGGAAATCCGGAGCTCTCAGGAGGGGGAATAAGGGATGAAAGGTGGGAATATAATTGCATTTTTTTCAGGCCTGGCTGGTTTAGGGGATCTATCTTTGCTGAGTTCCATTGGAAATCCGGAGCTCTCAGGAGGGGGAATAAGGGATGAAAGGTGAGAATATAATTGCATTTTTTTCAGGCCTGGCTGGTTTAGGGGATCTATCTTTGCTGAGTTCCAAGCAGTCCTGCAGGGGGTGCAGCTTGCAAAACAGCTGAATATGGATAGATTGATAATTGAGGGGGATTCCAAGCTAGTAGTTGGGTGGCTAACAGATCCAGGTCCTGTTATTTGGACCTACAGGGAAGCTGTGAAGAAATTCAAAATGATGATTTCAGTGGCAAAGGAGGTCGGCTAATGGCTTAGCAGACTCGTTAGCTAAGCAAGGGGTTTTTAGGGAATCTATGTTTTGGGCTCAATTGTAAGCTAATTTGTACCTGAGGCTGCATCTAGTTCCTCTTTTTGGGAATCTGTAGTCTTTCTGATTAATTCTTAATAAAATTCTCTTTTCCTATAAAAAAGTGGGTTTGTTCACCTGTAGTGTAAAGGGTGAATATGGCCTTTGATCCCAGGTGTATGGTATCAACATTACCTGTTTTAACTTAGTTTCTTTCGTAAAGGCACTGTTTTACATGAAAAGATAGTTTGCAATCCCACTGTGGAACTCTGGCAAAGAAATATCTAAGTAACAAGGAAAATTAGAGAGTAGCCATTGTAAGTTCGCCCTTCATCAGAAACACCAAATATAGACTGTTCCAGTTGAATTCATATAAACTGTTCCAGACGACCATGCAAAACATTTATATGCATTTATTTTCCTCTCTCTCTCTCTCTCTCTCAGAGGCCTTGTACCATGGCATTTCCTCACAGAAATGGTCATCTCCCTCATGGCAATCTACACTGCTCCGACAAGTTTGGTGGTGAAATTCATGTTACAGGTTTAGAACACAGACACGCAGCACTTGTAGCATCTTCATCAAATATATGTTTTAGAAGATGGTTAGGACTGAGCATTATATCTCCTGTTAGTCTTCCAACCTGATGAACTTAATTGCCAATAAAAAAAAGCAAAATCCTACTATCCTACACTCATTCTGCAGGATCAACTTTTGTCAATGGATCCTTCTGGGGTATGTCCACATCATCATTATTACATCATATGGGACATAGGAATATGCAAATTGTCAAAACAATATCATGTATATGAAAAAAGGAGTTATATAAGTAACTTGATGAGGTTATTTTAGGAGACAACTATTCTGTGTGATGGGAAAATCTAGGGCGACAAATGTGGAAAACGCGGGTTTATGTCTGAGGGTTGCCATTTTATGCAAAAAAAACCAAAGCTTAGGTTTGTATCCAGCCCACCACTTTCAAGACACCTGATGGCTGGGAACAGCATTACATAATGACCCTTTTTGATGTTGCAGAGAATGAGTAATCAAGGTAGCGAAGGAAGTCGATCTTAAGTTTCAGATCATGGTCTCATGGCATCTTTCCAACTGGGATTATTGTTTTGATGGGTAAAGGAAATCTTGTATTAAGTTATTAACTATTAACAATAACAGAGTTTAAACAAAAACAAGGTTCCAGCCGTTGAGGTTGTCTATGCCACCATAAAACTACACCTTCGAAAATGATTAACTAATCCAGCAAAAACCATCAAGAGGGGATGGCATTCAAAGAGTCCGACTCCACTACTGCTGATTTTCATTCAGCTTTAGCAGCAAAATTCAAAGTCTTCAAATTAGCACCAAGTTCTTCTCTGCATCAGTAATTCCAGAAAAAGCACCATGAGGATTTCCTGCAGCCACCACATATTATTATTAGTCAGAATAAAACCAAAAGATCCATTCTTATCCTCACTAACTCCTGCATCACATTGTAAAGATAGACCTTCATAACTGAATTAACTTTCCTCATCAAAGCTTCAAGAACCAACTCTGTCTGAAATATAGGATATAATCCAACGCACATTTTTTTCCAATATTATTATATATCAATTCATTCATCACTTTCCAAATCATATAAAAACCAACAGCTAACAAGAGAAAAATTTATTTCTTTCCACTTTGTATGTAATTTGATTAAAAAAAAAAAAACTGAACCACAGAAGAGAATTGATTTCTAGAAATAACAATATTCCAGGGATTAGTAAACAAAATTGCTCTGACCATAGAACGGTAGCTAAAAAAAGATGAATAATAGATTCCCACTCTTCACACAACAGTCACAGAGACTCGTGTACAATGCTTATTAGTACCTACAAGTCCCATTACAAATTATCCATAAAAATAACTTTTGCCTTTGAAGGGATAGACAACTTCCAGATTTTCTTAATTTTTAACCAAAGATCAAAGATAGTAGAAACCAGTTTTCAACCACAACTGCCAAATAGAAATCTTTAACAGAAAAACAGAAAAACAGAAAAATGGGATAAGTGATTTTGAATAAACATACAACATTCAAATTTACCCTAGTACCCTACTAATGGATACATATCAATTGTGTACATACAACACGCAAACAATAATGTTTGTCTAGAAGGAAGAAATGTCTACGGATTGGGAATTTGGGCTTTGGTGAATTATCATTTATGATTGTGTACATATATGATACATATTCCCTTCATTAGGGACGGGCCACGGGTATGCTGTGATGGGATCACCTACCAACAGAAGGCGTTCCAACACCCTCCCAACAGGTTGATGAGACTGGAACCCACCATAAAAGACCCTCCATGTATGATATATACATGTCTGATCATGTTGGGAGGGTGTTGGAACGGCTTCTATTGGCAAGTTATTCAGACTCATGCTGCTCAGGTTGTAAAATTTTGGGAGAAAGACCGTTCAACCCAGGGTTAGAATTTGTAGGTCCAAAGTACTGTTGGAGTAGGTGTCAACTCAGAATTGGTGTTAATTTACAACCGGCTTTATAGCATAGAGTGTGGGTTGTTGACATTTTGAATGTTTATAGCTCTGCAGTAAAAATCAGAAATCTAGGTTGGGACTGTCCGTACTTTTCCATAAATTTATTTATTTTTGTATAAATTATAAAAATCCCCCTATTATAAGGTCAATAATATACTCCCTAAACTTTCATATATGACAAAGTCCCTATACTTTCACTTTGTGCTTGACCATTAGGTCATATGGCAAATGGACTAAATTACTAAACTTACCTTGCAAATCCTAATTGACCAAAAATACCACTATTTTTTTTCCAAACGAAGCCAGTTGAAATGACAAGAATCGATTTATTAGTAATAGGAACTAAGCTTTTTTTTTTTAATTCTTGATTCATTTCATTAACATGAATGTCTCTTTGTTTTAAAATACAAAAATCATCCACTCCTTTCTTCAAAAAATAAAAAGCCCAAACTAAACTATGTATTTATATATATTAGAAAGAAACCTCTATCATTTCATTTGGATATTTAATTTAGCCCAAAATTTGCAAGAATTTATTGGAGCAATCGGGAATGACTTTAATGCTATATTTAAAAAACAAATCGAATCATAAAATAGTTTAAATTAATAAGAAAAGGACCCCATATTACAAGAATGGGTCATTTTTTTTTTTGATAGATTAGGGAAAGTTTACAAACCACAAGACCAAAATTTTCTTTTGCGAAAGCGTTAGATTGGAACAACTGAACGTTGATCCTGCTACCAATTCGACGGCTGTTAGTAACGGCTTTCGTTTGAACACCATTTGGTCGAACAGAATGTTCCTGCGTGGTCAGACTGCCGTATAACAGTTAACACAGAAGAGTTAAAAGACCAACCGCCTTATCTTTACGGTAGATAAAACTTAAAGTTGTCAAAACCCAGCGGGCGAAGCTTCGATAAGACGTTTTGACGTTTGAAAATTTTCTTTGCCTGCCTGCCCTCTTGTCTTTGGTGCCTGCGCTGCCGCGAAATTTCTTTCTCCGCGTAGGATTGTTAATAATATATACACCACCCTCTTCTCCTCTCTCCTTCCATCTTTCTCCTCCCCCCCATTGAGTTGAGTCATTTCCATCAATGGCTTCGATTTACAGTTGTGCAGAGTGCGGTGCGAACTTAAATCTGAGAACCAACCTTCTATTCCCTCCGGATTTCTACTTCGAGGCAGGGAACAAGGGGACTCTCTCCTTCTCCTCGGTTGATGAGACCAAGTTTAGATTCGAAAAAGAAGACAAATTTAGGCCTTTTTTTGAGACGGTGAATTACTGGGGAATTCAAAGGAAGAGAACCAAGATCAAGTGCAACAGCTGTGGGCGTCTTGTCGGCTATATCTACGACGATGGTCCTTCCCTTACTGACAGTCCTGGTCAGTTTCATATGGGTCCGAGTCAGGTGATCCCCAGAGCTCCGAGGTATAGATTCAAGACCAAGGCTCTCAAGATTACATCGGAAACGTAGGTTTTCTCCTTGGATTTTGTTATTTGACTAAATGGGTTTCTTGTAATTCTACGGGCTTTGTTTAGGATTTTGCGGTCGACGGGGCGAAACCCTTAATTGGTACTGTGGTGGTTTTAGTTGACAGAGTGGGTTAATGGGTTTCTTGATTGAACTCGGTTTTCCTTATTGGTGCAAATAAATTGGCTCCTGGTTTATGTTTTATAATGTACATTTGATTTGGAATGTTTATATTAGTTTTGAGATCTTCCTTTGTATGTCTTTGTAGATAGAGGCGTGAGAGGGTTGTATTCATAATTGATTTGTTTCTTAATCTTGAGTATTGAGCTATGAAGTCACAGATTCTGGTGCTTATGAACTAAACTGACTGTGAACTTGGTAAAGATGTGTGAAACAGAATTCTTTGTAATGGAGATTTGGATTTTAGTAAATTTTAGATGTTCTCTGTTTTCTTTGGAAAACTTGGGCTTTAATATTTTGGTCTGAACCTCTGAGATAAATGACTTTCCACCTTTGTTATTTGGATTTTTGATTATTTCAATTTGAGGACATTTAGATTCTCTAGTGCTAATGAACATCTAATATTTACTAAAATCTAAACCTCCACTACAAAGAACTCTTTGTTTGGAACACTTGGTTTTAACTTTTAATGTTTTGGTCTGGAGCTCTGACATGAATAACTTGCACATTTGGTTCTTTGGATCTTTATCATTTAAATATTAGGAATTTTTGGTTCTCTTATGCTAATGTGCAGCTTTGAGGGAATTGCGTTTGGGTGGGTGGGAAAATGCAGATTCTAATACCGAAGGCTTTAACCTTATTATGAAGGTTCAGTTATAGTTGATCTTGGGGTTGGTTTTTCTTTTTTTTTTTTTCTTTTCGGGAGAGGGGGTGGGGTGGGTGGGTGGGCTAACTTTCTCTGAATATTGTATGTCACTCAACTAGTTCTCCTTTGGTAATGAACTTGGTTTAGAACTTTAGCTACTATCACTTGTACAGTTATTCATCTGTGTTTTGGTTGGTTATATATCTCGCTATGATCTTCCATAGATAGTGTTCCTGTCACTCAACTAGTTCTCCTTTGGTAATGAACTTGGTTTAGAACTTTAGCTACTATCACTTGTACAGTTATTCATCTGTGTTTTGGTTGGTTATATATCTCGCTATGATCTTCCATAGATAGTGTTCCTATCGCATTAAACAAAAGTCAGACCTTTGGGCAGGATGAAGCAGTCATGATGGGATACAGAAGAACATAAGATAGCTAACTGATATAAGAAAAAAGTGTGTACAACAGCTATTTCTTGGAATTGTTTTTGTGTTCTTAATATCGAAGGAGGTAGGAAATGGATCTGCTTCCATATTTCTTGTTATGGAGAACAAATTCTGGTCCTGTTTATGAAGGAACAAGAGCTCTTGAATCATGTCTTATCTTTTTTAATTCGTAGTGGGAACAGCCAGAGCCTTTGTTAAAGAGAGAATGATACATCCATGGTTTGGCAATTTGATAAAAGGGCAGCTCAGTGCACAAGGCCCCTGCATATACAGAGAGGTTGTTTCCAAAATTTGAACCCTGGTCACCCAGGTCGCAATGGAGCAAGATTTGATCCAATATAAAAAGTCATGTAATTAGATAAGGTTCTGTATTAGCATTGGAGTTTATGGAAACTCTCAGGGAACTTTCAATTTCTCTGCAACCGGAAGGTTATTGAAGACCTATTCAAAATGCCGCAGGGTTGGGTTGATTTGTCTGCTTTGTTAATTAGAAGGTGGTATTGTAGTTAGCCAAATCTAAGAACCTTCAAGTTCATCAAGAATCCAGATGAGTACTACATTGTAAAGAAAGTAGTTTTGTTCTTCACTGATATCTTTATTCCTGAATCTTAGACCATTCAATAAAGAATATTAAACCATCCATATGTGGCGATTTTATATGGTCAGCGTATGCTGACTACTCTAGACATCCCTCCCATTAGACTTATTGTCTCTTTGGAAAGGTTTCTTTGCTGCTGATTGAACTTGTACGAAACTGCAAAATCTTATCCTAAGCCGGAATGCCCAGGGCAGAGGCATTACACTGAGACCCTTCTTTCTGGGCTTGTCCCGTCTTAAGGAAGTATGGGGATACTATGCTAATTGTGTTAATCGTTGATCAATATGCCATCTAGGTTTCAGTCTTAGTAGTAACTAAGGTTTCGAATCTGGTATCCATTAAATTTTACATTGAAGTTGATCTATTTTTGATTATGCGTGATCTGGCAGCCCCTTGTTAGAGGGCAGCTTAGATGTTGAGCTGGTTAGTTCACTAGGTTGATATGCAAAAAGACAGTATCTAAGTGCTTGGGCTGCTTTACCCAGGGTGGGTACTCCGATGTTTAAGTTATCAAATTGGAGATTTTGGAGAGACAGAGAGAACAAAGAGTTAAGTTGTGCATACCTCTTGAAGTTGGGAATGAGACCTTTATATTAGGTATTGTTTGGCATGAGCTCTATGCACCACGTTCAAGATCTCCAGAAAGACGTGGTTGATCGGTCTGAAGTCCTCGGAGGTAGCTTCACATGCAGACTAGGTTTTTGTGCCTTCCTCTGGAACATTCGATATGGGAGTTGACTTTCAGAGGACCTGGGAATGATGGGACGCCTATAGAGGAGGTCGACAAGCACGTTTCGCAGGTCGCCACCTAGACCTCAGTCAAGTTGGCAAGTCTTTGTGGAGGTTGCTCCCCATGCCGAGGTCACTTCCACTGGTACTAACGAGGTACCATAGGTTGGCAAGTCCTCGTGAGGGTTAGTCCTCACATTGAGGGCCCTTGGACCGGTAACGGTGAGGTACCATAGGTCGGCCTTGGATGAGGTGTTGCTAGCAGTCCTAATGAGGTGCCCAAGCTATGCATGGGGTATCTTGGACTGATTCCGGGGTGCATCTCCTTGGCTCGGTGAGATACATGTCTATCTGCGTGGCATTGAGGCGTCAAACGGTGAAGATGGATGCCACGTGTTGCTATGTGAACAGAGGGCCAAATCACTCCTCATCAATTTTCTTTAGGGTCTTAACAAGCAATTAGATAGCAGGAAGCAGGAAACCAGGTTCTTTTGGACAACCAGAAGCACATATAGCTATTAAAGGTCTGTTTGGTTTGCGGTCAGAATCAGAAATCTCTTGGAATTGGAATGGTCTATTTTTCTTGCCTATTTGATTCAGATGGGATTCAGAGTCAGAATTTGAATAAGCTGGAATGGATTCTCATTCTCAAGGGAGGGGGAGGGAATGATCATTCCACCAGGAACGGGAATGGGATTCCAAAAGGATTGGATCTGTTCTGATTCCGATTCCAAGTCCTTATTCTTACAAATCATACCCTAAAATATGTAGAGTGCTTCTGCATTAACATGCTAAACTCCAAATAACTGGCATCATATTAAGTGCACCATCTTTAGAAGATGCAAACCAGTTTGAGATTTACCTCAGCAATTGGAAACAATTCTCCAATTAGTGTACTTGAATCTACTACATCTCTTCAAAAAGTGCAGTGAACTAATATCAAATGATGACCTATTTTTGTAGTTTTTACAACATTTTGGTTCTACCCAGAACCAAATGGAACTGACCTCGAACTGACCCTATCCAATTTGTTACACTTACAGGGTAGGGTCTGGTGTTTTAAGGTCTAGGGGTTTATCTGTGAACTGAACCAACCCGATGAACTGGCCTTGGAATCAAACTTGTCCTGAAATAAATCCCAAAATATTAAGGATGTGAAGATTTGACCAATGTCTTGAAATATATCCCAAAATGTCTTGAAACAAATCCCATGGTCTCACTTGACCATTGAATTACTTGAGTGATTTGATCATTTGTTTTCATTTTAATATTTGAATGTGTATAAAAATTGTAAAAGGTAATATTTACAAAATTTAAATTATAATAACAAATTTTGAACTATATATTAATATACTATGATAATCTACTCATTAAATTACTCAGTTTAATCAATAAAGATAACATAAGTTTTAAACTATATATTATCATTGTTGAAAACCAAAATTTTAAAGGACATGTTTCATTTTTTTCAAAGGGGGAGAGCAAAGAAAGAATAGGTTTCACAAGTAGACCTTATAACCGACCCTTAAACCGCCAAGGCAAAAACCGATCTTGGAAGGCTGAAACCAACCTTCACAGGATAGGTTTTGGTTCCAAAAACTTGAAACCAACCTCTACAAGTAATTTCCAAGTTTTGCCACGAAACCAAACTAAACTGACCTTTGCTTACCCCTACTTGTAACCTCTTATCACGACTTCCATGTGCCCCTTTACAAGATTGCCCCTACAAAGTCCCACAGCACATCCCTGCTGTGTATTAGGAATATCTCCCGATGATGATATCATCATTCTGGTATTATCATTAGGAGATGTTCCCAACACATGGCGGGGATGTATTGTGGGGCATTGTGGGGGCTGATTTGGTCTAGCTCTTGTTTGATTTGTACTTTTAGTTTTTTATTTGGAAATGGAAAGGGAAAAAATTCTTCTTGCCAGTCTCCATCATTATGCGAGATGGGATCTGCTCCTCACACTTGGGCGCCTCACATGCACATCCACCGTGCATTGAGAACATCTCCCGTAAATAATAACTTAGAAGTATGGGAAATGTTACCATGGTAGATTTGCGTGTGAGGCGCACTGTGTGAGGAGCAGATCCGGTCTCCGTTGATGCAAGGGAGATAGAACGTAGTAGAAAAATCTTTCTATCTGCATTTGGAGCCTCGAGAGCTACCAGTCTTTTCTTTTCAGCGTTGGACATCTCATAACTCACCAGTCGTTCGGCAAATCAAGAGCAGACAAGTTGGTAGAACGCGAGAGGGCTAGATTTGGAAATTCCGACATAAAGTGGGTCCGGGTGCGTTGACAATTCAGTTAATAGACTCAATACCCATCCTTTCCTTTGTTTCGTGATTTCGTCTTTTTGTTCTCTCTCGGTACTACCTGTGGACTATGGATGATGGATCCGCTGCAAAAGCCCTTCAATTTGCCTATATTTTCTACTTTACCCTTCGTGAACTTGAAGAGTGTTGTGGCGAGTGTGAGCCCGCGTGAAGCTGATCCAGCGGTCATGTTTTGAACGTTAGGTCGGATTAGTAGCTATGGAGGGAACGATGCAGGCCGTAAATGTTTTCTCATCGATTCGTTCTCTTTCCGAAACTAGCCAAATCCATAACAAATTACCACAAGAAGATTGGAGTCACAGAGTCGCAGAAGTAAGCGAGAGAAGTTCGAAAGATGAAGCAAATGGAAGCAGCGACTGAGACCATCTTGAAGAAAAATCTGATCAGTCGTCCTCCACCACCGCCGCCGCCGCCACCACCGCCACGAGCACTGCCGAGGTACTGGATCCCGATTAGACAAGCAGAGAATACTATTCAAAGCGTGACGAAGCAGGAGATTGCCAAATTTTGGAGGCAGAAGCGCATGGAGGAGGAGGATCACCTCCTTGCTGCTATCAAGGCCGCAGCTCGTATCAGGGCCCGTAATCTCACCGTAAGATCAAATTAACCGATTTGAACAAATTTGTTAATGGGTGATTTCTTTTTCTACTTTTTTTTTTCGTTCATCTGAGTACGGATTTGCTGTTTCCGAAGCAAAAGATTGATCCAAATGCCCCCAGACCCAGAGATTCTTTCTTACCAAATCATTGTCCTTAAGCTCTGTGTTTCTCTGTTGAAGCTCCAGCAGCAGACGAGTGCTCTGTTCATCTTCTTCCCTGCATTGTCCAAAATCCCCTGATTAAGTGAGCGTGCATCTGTAGCCAGTGGCTGCACCACTGCCCACTGATTAAAACACAGCAGTATACCGGTAATCAGCATGGAGGAAAAATCAAAGGGTTGATTCATGAATGTGGGGTGGGTTGCTTGGAGCCTTGGACTGGATTTGGGATGGAAATTGTAATCAAACTAGATCTCGGACTTGATTCTGCTCTTTTCTTCTCGCTTACATGCATTTGAAATTCACTAATCAGTACTATTACCGTAAAGTTCTCTGCAAGTAGGGATGTCAATTGCACCGGATTTCGTCCAATCTGATCCAGTCTAATATGAATCCATTACAGATGGATCAGGTCCAGTTAAATATAATGAATATTTTGGACCGGTCTGGACCATTCAATTTGTTAAAATTGATTTTAATTTAGATTGGCTCCAACCTTGGTCCATTTGATACATGTATCTTTATGTTCTGTCTTTGGATTGGATATTGGTTCAATTCAACCCAATCTAATATAAATCTAATATAGATGGATCGGGTCCAATCCAATCCAATGAATACTTTGGACCATTAAATTTGGATTGGTCAAATTCAATGTCTTGTTAGTCCATCCAATCCATTCACATTGATTTTGATTTGAACGGGATCCAGTCCATTGATATTAAAACGCCTTTTGATATAATTGTATGATTTCTTTGTCAAAATCAAGGTTTTTAAAACTGAATCGGATAATGAACCGATCAAGGGTCTGGTTCCCAGGTCGAACAGTCCGATCGTTCGAACTGAACGGATGGCCTGTTCTGACAAAAAAATAAATAAAAAACAACTAAACCACTGAATGGTTCAAACGGTTCAACCACCTGGGTCAGTGGTTTGCTTACCAAATCAACAGTTTTTGGAAAAATAACGGTTCTGGAGTAAAATGAAACCAATCACCTAACCATTCTCATTTTCTAGTCCGACGGTATGGTCCAGTCCGATTTTGAAAACAATGGTCAAAACCCAATTCAAAAATCAAGGTGGCCTGGTCTAAGCTGTACCACAATAAGGTGTCATAAAAAACTGGTGTGTTAAAAATTCACTGGTGGGTCTTGGGTTTGTCCTGCGACAATGGTCACAAGAAGAAAGCTAATCTCGTTGATCACTGCTGGGCCGGTTTTTTGATGGTCACTTGGATAGTGTTTGATTTGAAAGAAAAGGTGAGAAAAGGAAGGGAAAGGTAATAGGTTTCCCTACCTTTTGTTTCAAACCAAATACATTGTCAGTTCCTGCTTTTTTTTTTATTGTTTTTTAAATGTTTTGAATTGCTGTGAATAGGAGGAAGACTATAGGCGATTTGAAGAGTCGCTCAAGGACAATGAGGTTGAAGAGTCACTCAAGGACAAGAAGATTACCAAGACGGAAGACAACAACAATGAGAAGAAGGATGAGAACATTAAAGAGCTTCGTGTTGGAATAAAGGACTGGTTAGTTAAATATTTCTCACGGATTTCTTTTCCCTTTATTTAGAAAGTGTTTGGTACAGTGGTGTTGGGTTATCATTGCTTTCTGGGTTGATCAATACAAAATTGTGTTAGATTTGTCTATTTGAAATGTTTTGAAAGCGTTTTGAATTGTTCAAATCAAATTACTATTTTTATTTAAAATGTAAAATTTGATGTTTCTTACACCTACATTTTTTTTTCTAGCAACACATATTTCTCACAATTTTGTATTGATCAATTCAAAATGCAATGACAACAGAAAACCATTGTACCCAACATCTCATTAGGTTGTGTTTGGTTTGAACAATGTTTTTAAAACCGAACTGAACCAGATGGTCGGACCAAAAAACTGGGAACTGGTCAGGTCTCCAGTTCCGGTTATACTATGAACCACTTTTCTTCAAAAAAATGTTGAAAAGGTCAGAAAACCATTGACCCGGGTGGTCGAATGGTCGGGCAGCAGTTTACTATTTACTGAACTGCTAACACTTAATAGAGAGCAGATAAAGAAATGGGGGAGGGATTGGAATGAGATCAGTTTTTAGATCTCAGAGAGAGAGAGAGAGATCTGCAAGATCTGGTGCGGGAGAACTGAGATGAGATTTGAGGTCGGATCTGCTGTCGTCAGCTTGCCGCTGCCATTGCCATTGCAGATGAACCACCACGTCCTCTTCCTCCTTTTTTCTTCTTCCTTTTTTTCTTTCTTTTCTTTCTTCTCTTTCCTTTCTCTCTTTTCTTTCCTTTCCCAACCGACAACTTACAGCTACCCCTTCTCTCTATTTGTATTTCTTTCCAACCTGTGACCTAAATGCTAATTCAATGATCAATATGCAATAAATACCTAAAAGTATACCTTGACCCGCTCGACCGGACAGTCAAACCACTGTGATCCAAAAATCGGTGGCCAAAATGGTTTGATTTCTGATTCAATTTTTAAAACCTTGGTTTGAAGGAAAAGATAAAAAAAGAAAAGAAAGGATAAGAAAACCTATTCAAGATTTGTATGGGGTTATATATATATAGATGTAATGTAGTCTACTTTTAACTCATTGCAGGTGGACCAAGAGCAGGTATGCATATCTGAACCAACCAGCCATTGAGAGCATGGAACCACCCAAACGTTCCTCCACATACATTCCCAACTTTTTCTTTTACAAGCCTCCTTCGCCTCAGCCTACTTCACTTGGGGTCTTTTAATTAGATGATTTTTGTTCAGTCATCCATAATAATTTTTCAAAGAAAATAATTTTTTTTTTACCATGAGATAATAGCTAATCTCTCATCATGGGGGATCTTGGTTTTGTAATTAAGATATTTGTTGGATGTATTACTATTATGCTCGCACCCGGGTTAACGGGCCATCTAAGTGTATGGATTTTATATGCAATATTATGAGAATATGTATGGTTTCTTGTTGTATAATTCTGTGAAGGTGCCAGCTAGGGAAGGGTCTGTGGAGTTTGGATAGTTTTTCCGTGGACTGGATTTGGTTCAATCCGATTCAGTACAAGTGAGTTCATTATAAATGAATTAGGTCTAATTCAATTTAATGAATATTTTGAATCATATTGGATTGATCCAATTTAATGTTTAGACCGTTTAATCTGTTCAAATTCGTTTTAATTTAGATTGGTTTTAACCCAAATCCGGTCAATTGATATCCATACTCTTATCTTATATCAATGGATCATATATTGGCTTAATCCAATCCAATCTAATTTAAATCTATTACGATGGATCAGGTCCAATCCAATCTAATAAATATTTTGGACTGGATTGATCCAATCTAATGTCTTCTTGGTCCATCCAAAACCGGTCCATTGACACCCATAGTTGGAAGTAGGGCTGTTCATAAGAATGTCCAATCCGATCAACCCGGACTGACCCAACTCGAGTCAGCCAGGTTTTCATCAGTATCGGTCGGTTTCGGGTTGGGAAAATATATAAACCGATATATCGGGTCGGTTTTGGTTTTCACATGTGAAAATCGAAATCGAAACCAACCCGACCCGTACTAGTTCGGTAGTTCCTAGTTTGAGTAATTTCCTACTTAACTATAACTAGTCTTCTACTAGAACTAGAAGGCCCATTAGGCAATTACAATTATAATAGGCAATCTATCCTAGTTTCTAACTTTCTATAATCTTTTACACCAAATAGGCAATTACAATTAGAATTCAATTAGGTGTCCTTTTGTACAGGAGCAAAATCCAACCTGACTCCAACCGACCAGGTCGGTTTGGCCTATCAGTGGGTCGGTTTCGATTTTCACATCAGGTAACGCGACTAGGTCGGGTTGGTTGGGAAAACCCCAATAAATCGACCCAACCCGACCCGTGAACACCCCTAGTTGGAAGCCTTCACCAGGGCTCCTGTGGGCGGGCCTTATGGTCCTGAATTTCTATCATTGCCAACTCATGCAAGCCCAATCATAGTTTTCTGTTGTGCATGTGTACATATGCATGAGTAATGGAACTCTACGGGAAGGCTTGTAAAATTGTCGGAGTTGCCAATTAACCAAAAAAATTGTTTCATCTAGAGTAGGGGTGCAAATGGACCGAATCATGATTTGAACTGAATTGAACTTGATCCTATTTTGTCGGATTTAGATATTTCCCTATCAGATTTTTAAATTGGATTGGATCAGATCAAATAATATCGAGTTTAAATCATCTTCTATCTGATCCGATATATTTTAATTAATTAATTAATTATAAATAAATAAATGTAGTATATTACATTCGTTATTTTTAACTATTTTTATTATATTTATTTATTAATATGTTTATATTGAATTTTGTAAAATTTTATATTATTTATATCTTTTATAAAAATGACATGTATTAAAAATAGTTGAAAAAATGCTTGTATTTTTTGTTTTTCTTTATATAGACTGCAATGTTTTTCTTTATATATAACTATTTCTTTGTATTTTTGTTTTAAGAAACAACTAGAGAATGACCCCCATACTAAGTACGGGGTAACTAAATGTGTATATAATTTAGTTTGAAGTTTATTATTTAGTTATCAAAAATTAAATTAAAAAAAACTAATATGGGTCTTTCATCTTTGTAATTGACAATCTATTTTGACCTATTTTATTTGAAATCCACTATTAATTTTTGTTTTTTTTTTAATTTGATTTAAGATGTTAAATGAGAGCTTATTCGTAAACAATAACCCACTTTATTTGGTATTTACTATATATCTAATAAATCTATTTTGAGTTGTTTATTTTTAAAAGTTAAATTAGGTTCCATAAAGTTAAATCAGGTTTGTAATTAATAAAGTATTTTCTTTTTGAAAAAAAATCATTTAAAAACAAACATGGATTTATAGTAATCTTTTAATTAGTCCCACCATTTGTATTTTAAAAGACGATAAGCATGTGTTAAGCTAATAAATAATAATGTTTAACAATGAAACTACCCATTTTTTGAATCTTATTTCTTGAATTAATAGGATGCCACATGCCTAAATAGTGGTAGTGGGTTGTGGACTTTAGCAACAATTTCTCAGAAAATGCCACATGTCTAGCTTTTCAGAAAAATGAAAACGCCACATGTCTGAATGGTGGGGGGCTGTCGTAGTGGGTTGTGGGCTTTAGCATGAATTTCTTAGAAGACCACTTGTTTGAATGGTGGTAGTGGGTTGGGGATTTTAATAGCAACTTCTAAAAAATTGCTATGTATCTAGATTTTTAGAAAAATGAGAAGGTTGTGTATCTGAATGGTGGAGGACTATAGCCTCAATGGAGGGGGGAATGGTAATACAATATAATAAAGTAAAATAGTAATAAGGCAAATATAAAATGGCTGATATTAAACAATCAAATATAAACCAACAAAATAAAAATATTATTTTAAAATTATTAATTTAATCCACTAAACTTTCACGTAAAACTAATAAATATTAACAAAACTTTATAAAAATTAAAAACATGATGTTATACTTTGTTTTTTTATTCTTTTTTATTTTATTAGATAATTTTGTATTAATATATTTTTAATTGATTAATTAATAACATTGTCAAAATTAATAATTTTTATGAGTTGAGTTGAGACCTTTATTGTGCATAGTTCCCATATTGCACAATATACTTGTATAAAATAAAAGACCCATTAAAAATTCTATAAAAAAATAATAAAAATTTAAAATGTAGAATCCCTTTTATCACTTATACAAAGAAGACAAGCTAAATGGGTTTATCTAGAAACTCTTAACATGTGATACATGACATACAATAATAATAGTAGTAGTAATAATAATAATAATAATAATAATAATAATAATAATAATAATAATAATAATTTATATATAATTTGAAACCTAATAACTATAATTAATAAAAATTGCTAAAGTTAATACAAATATTAAATTTAGCAAGTTTTTATCTAGCAACTATTAAAAGTTAATAAATTAATAAAAATTAGTATTAATTTGTACTTAGGGATGACCATTTATAAAAAATAGTATAATCAATATTAATAGGATAATTAAAATTAATAATAATATGTAAAAAAATATAAAAAATAATAAAATAACCATTTATTAAAATATAAAATAATAATTACATTTGTATTTATAAAATCAGCATAGGTATTTATCTATTACCAAAATATTATATTATTAAAGAGAGAGAGAGAGAGATTATATTACAAAAGAGAGGTAATTAAGAGAGAGTATTAATGAGAGATAGAGAGAAATATAACACTTATATTATTAAAGAGAGAAAGGATGATGTAAGGATGTTTGAGTATTTTAGGCCCCCTTAAGGACTAAAGAACTCATGATACAAAACCCCCAAAACCCTAATATTAATAAAGTAATAAAATATTATTAAATTATTAATAAGATAATAATAATAATAAAGTAGTAGTACTATAATAAAATATTACTAAAATTATAATAACAAACAAAGATATTAATTAATTAATTAATTAATAATAATAATAACAACAACAACAACAATAATAATAATAATAATGTTTAAATACATATTGATACAATATATTTTAGGGTAGGAAAAATAATTTTAGTTATAATAATATTACTTCTAACTAAGTAATAAATAAATAATAAAATAAAATATGAATATTCATAACCAAGAAAAATATTAATATAAAATATTCATTATAAATACTAAGATATTGATTATTAAAGACTAATAAAATAATAAATTATTAATAAAATTGTTAGTTGATTCCAATTCCAATTCCAATTCCAAATGAACCAAACAACAGCAATCGGAATCCAATAATTATGTATACATATATATTATGTATAACTATATAAAGTTTATAATTGATAAATTAAATATTTATACTTTTTATATACATTTTATTATACATATATACTTTAAACATAATTGGTTTTTTAAAACTTTTTAAATTTTTTTATCATTTTAAACACAATAAGATGGTTATAAATTAAATGCAAAGATGATCCTGAACCCAACATAATAATCAGATGCGAATGTAGATCTAGATTTCATAATTGAATGCGGATGTGGATGCATTTGGTTCTGATATAAATCCCAACCATTTATAGTCCTACTATCTATATTGTATGGGGTTGGTGTAGATCTGAGTTAGACCTAGCTTAGAAGAAAATGGTTGCTTGAGCTTGAAAATTTGTTGGTTTAGTTGGGTTTAGGCTAAGTTATAAATGATCATTCCTAAGTAGGAGTCTGAAGACATTTATAATTAGGTCATCATTAGTTTTAATATTTTAATTGAATTTTATAGTTTTTATATAGAACACAAGTGGTTTATTTTATTATTTTTAATAATTTTTTACTTATTATTATTTTATGAATTACTAATTTTTATTAATTTCTTTAATAGTTGCTAGATAAAAATTTGCTAAGATTTTATTTTATTTTTTAGGTTTCGAATTATAGTTTTATGACAACTAACCAATTAATAGGATTCAAATGTGAATAGGAATGACAATGTTCCCCATTCCATTGGGTACTCAACTTCCGCGACCTGATGAGGCTGAGGATGGATATTGCCTTGGCAGGGATAGGGATTGATAATGATACCCAATCGAGGATGAAAACAAAGATAGGGACGAGGGTTTATTTTACAGCCTTAAACTTTGAGAGCTTGTACTTAGATTAATTTAATTATGACTAAAAAAATTAATCAATAGATTAATTTATTTCTAAGATTTAATGATTAATAAAGTAAAATATAACACTAATAGATAATACGAAAAAATAATTATTATTGAGTAATTAGCAATAATTTATTTTTTGTTAAAAATTATTAATATAATTATTCCAAATTATTAAATTATTTTTATAACAAATTATTAAAATAAAAATTACTAAAATTATTAATATAATTACCAATTTCTATTGTTTTACTTCTCTATCATAACACTGGTCCCCTATAGTTCTAAAGTAAAATTACTCCCAAAATACTGGATATTTACCCCAAAAAACCGCGTTCATGTTTCTACCCCTGGTTTGGGAAATGTGGACTTCGTGGACGGGGCACATTGGATTTTAAAGTTTAGTCCTTGTTCTTTATTTTATTTTCAAAGTTGGTAAAGCTGCTACCGCCTACCGATTTTCAAAACTTACGAACACCGCCAAACAAACCAGGGGGCTGCAGCCGCTGAACCAGAAGATCCCAACTCCGGACGAGAAGATAACCCCAGCAAAAATCAACTAAAATGGCAAATATACCCCCATACCGTTGACTCCTGCAACAAGTCCTTTTGAATTTTATAGGGCTTACTTTAGTCATTTCATTTAAAAAATCTGTATCTCATTTAAAATCCGAAAAGAACCTTATAAGAAAGCGAAATCTTCGAGTTTCTTTCGTCCGATAAGCAAGCGAAATATTTGAATCCCGCACTTCCGCTGGTACGCAGAAAGAATAAGCAAATAGAAGGTTAGAAACATCTCTGTATCCTCCTCATTCCTCAATCGTCTTGGAGAAATCATGTTTCTGGATAGTTTTCTGAGGTTTTGGTCCTTCGATCATGCTGCAACGATGGCGAAGAAGCCGAGGAGTTCTCGGATACCGAACAGGAGATCGTCATCTTTCACTCTTGTTTCAGCTGTGCTCATAATGTTTTCCTTCGTTCTTGTCATGCTCTTCGTTCTCGGATTCTTTTCACCTCCGGTCGACACAGATGATCCCCCGAAATCAAGAGATATGCGTTCGTTCATCCACGAGACCGTGGAGAGGTATGCACCTTGTAGGCGTTTTTCAATGCATGATCATATCGGTTTGAAAATTGATCGGCAGTGATGCTGTTCGTTTCTGTTTCTGATCAGTGTTTCTCTTCTGTGTTGGTTTCGTGGCAGAAATGATGCCGCCGTGGGACTGGGAGAGAGAAGGGAGCAGTGGACGGAAGTAATCTCGTGGGAGCCCAGAGCAACCCTTTATCATAATTTCCTGGTAATCTTCTTCTTTAGGGTCCGTTTGATTTGCAGTCCGAATCGGAATTTTTGGAATCAGAATTTTGTTTGGTTCAGACAGGAATGGGAACTTGAATTTGAATGGGAATGGGGTTCCTATTCCGTCCAACAAACAGTTGGAATTGGAATAACCCATTCCGATTCCAATTCCATTTCAGACCCTATTCTTATGAACCAAACGGGACCTTATATTTCCCCTGAAATTTTGAATACGTATGCCGTACGTATATATACGTATAAAATAAACAGCTGTGACGAAGACTAAAAACTGTTGGCTGCTTCAACTAAAATCTATTGGCTATGAGTTCGTTGAATTTTAGATTCTTGGCTAATAAAGCCATGAAAATGTTGGACCTAGAGTCAATCCTATTGGTCTAAAATCCCGATCTGACGGTTTTAGTTTATTTGGTCCAAAATCAAGAAAACTAACGAAATCCCAGCCGCTGTTTTGAACAGTCTAAAGAGGAATGCGAATTCTTGATCAGTCTTGCGACGCCTCATTTGGCCAAGTCATCAGTTGTTAACAGCAAAACCGGCAAGAGTATTGATAGCGGGTCTGTTTGAATCAATGAATCCTACACTCTCTCTCTCTCGTGTTTATCCATGCACACGTGTTTTATTGAATTCAAAACTTGACAATTGGGACTGGTGTTCGTTCACAGGGTACGCACGAGCTTTGGGATGTTTCTCAAGAGAGGACAAGATAGAATCATCAGGACCATAGAGAAGAGGATTGCAGATTTCACCTTCATACCTGTAGGTATGTGCTGGCTGGTTTGGTTTGCAGAATAACTTCATCTAATTCTTGTTTAATTCTGGTTGAACCGGTCTGATCACATGACAACATGAATGGTTCGATCATGGTTCGCAGGAATCCGGGTCTGAAATCGGAATCGGAATGGGAATGGCCACTCTCTCTTCCTCATTCCAACTGATTTCAATTTCCATTTCATTTCTGTCTGAATCAAATGAACCTTAGAACGTGTGTGGTTTAATTTTGACTTGTTTATTGATAAAAACAAACGTTGCAATTGTCAGAGAATGGAGAAGGACTTCAAATTCTCCGCTATGAACTTGGGCAGATGTATGAGCCTCACTATGACTACTTCGTTGATGAATTCAACACTAAGAATGGGGGAAATCGGATGGCTACCGTATTAATGTACCTGTAAGAGCCTTCTTACTCTTTTCCCCTATATTGCAGCAATCCCACATGAAGATGTGTAATCTTATGGAGACAAATTTCCTTTATTTCTAAAACCCTAATCACTGCTGATGCAGCTCTGACGTTGAAGAAGGAGGAGAGACAGTATTTCCCAATGCCAAGGGAAATATTAGTTCTGTGCCCTGGTGGAATGAGTTGTCTGAATGTGGAAAGAGGGGCCTCTCTGTTAAGCCCAAGATGGGTGATGCCATTCTTTTCTGGAGCATGAGGCCTGATGCCACTCTGGATCCATCAAGTTTGCATGGTAAGTTATCATTCTTTCTCTACCAGTGCACAAAGACTGGTAGTCAGTTGATTTAATCGTCACTGATTAGAAAACTAGGGCCCGTTTGATTCATGGGAATAGGGTCTAGAATTGGAATCGGAATGACCCATTTCGATTTCAACTGTTTGATTGGGTAGAATCAAAATTCCATTGTCATTTCTGCTGGAATGGCGTTCTCCTGTTTGAAAGAATGAGAACCCATTCCAGCTTATTCAAATTGTGATTCTGAATTTTTTTCTCTGAATCAAACAGATTACGGAAATAGACCATTCTGACTACAAACCAACCAAACCCTTAATTTCATTTTCATTTTCATTAACTACTGTTGAGCTCAGCCTCGGTTCTTGTTTTGGGATCACCTGCAGGTGCTTGCCCTGTTATCAAGGGAACCAAGTGGTCATGTGCAAAGTGGATGCATGTCAATGAATATAAGATGTAAGCTACTATACTAGAGTTACACCGAGTAACTATTCGAGCTATCTATCCCATCTTCAATTTGCTCATATCTGTAATTCCTAAATTAACTTCTAATTGGGCCAGATGGATTAATCTGTGTTAACTTCGTGTTTATATTTTCTTTTGGCAGATAATCCAGATTGAGTTTTCTCAGCCACGACTCCACTCTTCTTGGGCCCAGAATTCTATCAACCTTTTATTATAAGTTTATAACCCACATTTCTTCACCACTGTGATTTTTTTTCCAGTCTCCTACGGCATCTCCACTAACGAAGGCATGATTCCTTCCGCTAGAAGAAGAATAACAAACACTGGCTTGTTTTCCGGAAGAAGTTAATCTTCATTAGATTATGAATTTTCAGCATATCACGAAGATGGGTAGTTCATAATCTGTAGAATGTAGATGGACGGTTGGACATCTAAGTGTAACACCAAAAGAATATCGAGATGTATATGAATGAAATTGATTATTTCATTTAGTTTCATTCACTCGACTGTGAATATAAAATAGTAAAGGTGGCAATTTTTCTTTTTAAACCGGGTCCCACACTGCCCTGCGAATTGGTCAGGTTTTTTCTGATCTAAAATGGGGATGAGTGGGAACAAGGAAAATATTTTTGTTCTAAATCGGAATGGGGTTTGTATATAAATCTTCGAATAAATTTTATCGATAGTAAATTAATAAAATATTTTTAAATTTAAAATTGGTTTTTAAAATATCTTTAAATTTTTTCCACTTAAATCCTAAGATCTCATAATTCCATTTTTAAAATACTCTAATTCAATTTCTAAAATACTCTTAAATTCTAATAATCCTATTTATAAAATGTCCAAAAATTAAGTTATTTTTAGATAATTTCCTCATAACAGAGAAAATTTGAATGTTCTAAATAGGGAACCCAACCCCAAATCCACCTCATTGCCATTCTTAAATGTTTTTATCAATTGGACACTATTAAATAATCTTTGCTGTAAATGACCTTATCAATAATAGCAAAGGCACTTTGATCAATAAAAGTGTCTACTGTTCTGGCCTATTTGGGCCTGGGCCTAATTGGGTTTTCCAATATTTGTACTGACTACTGGCGTGAACTGTAGACATTTACTTAGAATTAGAGTCCCCCACCACAATCCTGAATGTGTTGATGGAGCTTATCTTCACAAATAATTTGACTCCTGGAACTATTCCAATTTCCAACTGCAATCACTTTCTCCCTCATTATGGCTTCTGCCCATATAAGGTTTGACCTGTTCTCTGTGAAACTGTAATCACTTTCCATTCCTCTTAATTATTTTTCTTTTTATTTTAAAAATAAAATACATTAAAATGAATCCATTAAATCTAATCTGATCACTCGTTTATAAAATATGGGCATCTTTTTGACAGCAAGAGACTTACCAACTATCCCATTGGTACCGTACAATCTTCACCCATTTCACTCTGCTCAATGGGCATATGCATTGTTAAACTATGGGGGTCATAAAATCATTTTTCATCAGTTGATAGTTGATATCAAATTCAAATGTAAGCATGGTTTTTAAAACCAGATCTGATCGGACGGTCGGACTGGTTGAAATCAGTTCCATTTTATTCCAGAACCGTTATTTATCAAAAATTATTAATTTGGTTAATAAATCACTGACCCGAACAGTCAAATCATTCAATAATTTTGATCGTTTTTTAATTTTTTTATCAGAACAGGCAATTTATTCGGTTTGAAATGTCAGACCATTCGACCCAAAAATTGGACCCCTAACCGATTCGTTGTCCGGTTCAATTTTAAAAACTTTAAATGTAAGCAAGTTCGAATTGATCCAATCTATTTCCAGCCCTATTCCCTAGTCCCTGAATTGTCTAATCCAAACTCTGATAACATTCATTGGTCTAATCCAATCCCTGAATTGATCCACAATGCTCATAACAGTATTGTGTCTATTTCAGTCATTTTATAGTCCATTACCTACTGTGAACATGTGTAGCAAGTCAATGCCCATGTGACCTATAAGTGTTAGACAGCTGTCCAGATTGGTGGGAATCCTCTGCCTCTTCCTCGTATGACTTCTGGTAGTGTTTTAACCAGCTGGCATCAACAAGCTTAAAATCTAATATTATTCAGTTCAGCCACTTCAACCTTTATTATTGCTTGAAATTGTCGGCAACGGGGCAGGTTTTTGGAAGATGGTTTGGTAAATTCTAAACTTTATTCGCTTCCCTAAACCTCCCTACCCTTATTCGCCCCCAAATTGGTAACGGGTTGAATTTTTAGAATCCAAACCTTTTTGCATATAAAAATGCAAAACCCTCCCTGGACCCTATGGTTGGGACGGGTTAGATTTAAAACTTACATATAATTTTTTATTATTTCTTGTTATATATATATATATATATATATATATATATAAGTAATAAATGAGTAAGATAATACAAATAAACTACAAAATCAATTATTTGATTAAGACATGTACTCATTTATCCTTCACATAAATTCAAAATATTATTAGATTCAATATCTAATACATAAAATTCATATGCTTTTCAATAATATGTAAATTTGAGAATGCTTAAGTTAAAAATAAGTGATTGAAAACAAGTTTTTATTTGAATAAGCACTTATTTGCATTTGACATCCAACTTTTTCAAGTGTTTATTTTAAAAAAATAAGCACTTATTTTATATTGGGTGTTTGGTAGTTTTCTTCTCTAATAAGCATTTGCAACTATTTTGTCATTCATTTTCTTTCAAAATTTTAAAATATACCCTTTGACAGCACTTTTACTTTTATGAAAGTACTTTTACAAAAGAACTTTTATAAAAGTATTTTAATGAAACCACTTTTAAGAAAGTACCCTTACGAAAGAACTTTTATGAATGCACTTTTATAAAAATATGTTTGTAAAAGTACTTTTATAAAGTGATTTTCGTAAAAGTGCTTTTATAAAGTTCAACTAGAGTAATTTTATAAGTGGTATTATAAAATTCAACTAGGATAATTTTGGAAGAAAAAAATTGAATAAGTGCTTACTGTATAAGCACTAAAAAATAGCTGGAAATTTGTACTTAAAAAATAAGCCCTTATTTTTAAAATAAGTACTTATTTTCATGGTTCAAAGTATCAATATGCCTTTGCGTATCGGCAGAGGCATATCGGTACTTAGATACACATGGAAATAACTTTTTTTTTTCAAAATTTGGTTTTTGGGGAGTTAAAAAAGAGTGGGGTCCCAAACCTGTTTTAGGACCCAAAAGATACGATATGATACACCCGATACGGGGTGTATTGTATCGATTTTTTGAACCTTGCTTATTTTTCAATTACCAATAAGTGCTTAATGGCCCAAATAAGCACTTATTTTTAAGCACTCCCAAGCATGGCCTTAGCCTAATACCCTGCCCTATCCATACTCATATGGGTTGTAGAATGGGATAATAGCACATAAGGGCAATTTTTGGGCCATAATATTAGTAAAAGTAATATTTTTAAAAAATTTCAAAAATATGGTAACTTTTGAAAAATAATATCAATAAAGGGCAGAATCACTGTTCATCTTCTTCCTCTTGTATTCTATTCACCAGCACCGCCTCCGGCAACGCCTCTACCTGTCTCTGTCCACCTCCACCTCTGCTTCCGACAATGTTGTCGGAGGCGGAGGAGGAAGTGGACGGAGTTGGTGGCGTTGGGTAGAGAAATAACCACCAGCGCCACCGTCGCCGCCGCCTCTGCCGCCGCCTCTGTCGACGACGGCGCTGGTGAATAAACTGTAAGAGGAAGAAGATGAACAGTGATTTTGCCCTTTATTGATATTATTTTTTAAAAGTTACCCTATTTTTAAAACTTTTTTAAAAATATTATTTTTACTGATATTAGGGCCCAAAAGTTGCCCTTCTATGCTATCCCAAAATCCCATCCCAGCCCCAAAACCCGCTGTTCAAGCAAAAAAAAGCTTTCCCGTGTACGGTAGAAATTGCTAATTTGCCATTCCTAATTGTCAAACAACTTGTCCGCGACTTTTTATTAGATTTAGCCCACCAACAAGTTTTGACGTAGGAAGAACGCTGGATTGGGGCCCACTTACTTGATACACGTAAAACGTTGAGAATGCTTAAAAATAAGTAATTATTCAAATAAGTAGTTTTGAGTTGAAAACATACCAATAAGCATTTACTTACATTTGATAAATAAGTTCAAAATAAGTGTTTATTCCCAAAATAAGCAATTATTTGAGAAACCTAAATTTTGAACTTATATTTTAAGTGTTTATTCAATAGGTGCTTTTTTATGGATTATGGTCTATGTTGACTCACTACATCATTTTGAAAACACCTATTTAAAATAAGTGATTTTTCATCAAATGTATTAAAATAAGTACTCTTAAACTTAATTGTACTGTACAACGAGTCCAAATCTGCTGATCACGTATCCAGCCGCACAAATGGAATATTGGCGATATTAACCTATAAGAGTGTAAAGATATTCCTAACATGCGCCTGGATGAACGTGGGCAGCAGATCCAAATCCCTATACAAGAACATTTGTGCCTTCCAGATGATGAAGACGACGACTATTTGCTGAATACAAGAACACGGCTTCTTCACCAACTCTTTGTCTGGGCCTGGACGGGTCCCGTGAGGCCTTGAGAGGCGGGTCAGAGGTGAGAGGTCTAGATCGTTAACTGGCTAAAACTATTTCCTTTAATGACATGTTTACCCATTTGCAACCGCCAAACAGGCCCTTCCTGACTTCCTGTTAGCAATGCGTAACACGTAAGGAACTAAGGACATATTTGTTATTTCAGGTGCCAAATTAATAGGCAATTTCGGTACCATACCTCCGTCTTCTTTCTTCTGATACAAATACGATTTAAAGAGAGAGAATCGGAATTGTCAAAACTCAAAACAGAGAGAAAAAAAGGGAAGTAGAGAGAATCAGATCTGGTTTGTCTTCGACTGTTAGGGTTTTGGATTAGATAGCTGAGGTTTCGCTCGTTCTCTGACAATGGCGAAACCGAGGCCTTTCCGGACCCCTAACAAGAGATCGTCCACTTACACGCTTGCGCTTGCCATGCTTCTCATGCTCACTTTCGTTCTCCTCATGCTCCTCGCTCTCGGTATCTTCTCTCTTCCTGTCAGCAGCAATGATACCTCGAAAGCAAACGATCTCAGCTCGTTCGTCCACAGGACTGTGCATAGGTATGTCTACGTCCCCAATCTGGTCATAATTATGCCTTATCCACAGTGAATTCGATGATGATCTTGTTCGCCCGCGTTTTCCATTTGTTGTTTATATTGTAGAAATGATGGTGGATTCGGAGAGAGAGGTGAGCAGTGGACTGAAGTTCTTTCCTGGGAGCCCAGAGCGTTTATTTACCATACTTTCCTGGTGAGATTTTTTTTTGGGGTTCTGTTAATTTCTCTATTGGTTCCATGAAAGGGATTACATATATTGCTCAAATTGTCGGTTTTAGATGTTGGTTTCGCATTCTTGTTATTTATCTTTCTTAATTCTGATAACCTACCAGTTCAACAAAGTCAATTGTTTTTTATTTTTTCATTGATCTGGAACTTATATCTGCGATTTCGTTCTCTTAATTTAAGCAAAATTTATTTCATCGTGAAAGATTCTCATGATGCATTACTCTGGCGCAGAAGAAATATCGCTATTCAAGAGTTTTGTAAATGGTAAGCCCAATTTTGGGTGAAAAATGAAGGGGACCCACGAGAATAACTGATTCTCCTGGATCATGCGTTTTCTGTAAATGGAAACATTCCAATAGTAAACCGCACAAGGCTAGTAGGACATACCAATTCTGCGGACAACATAAACCCAAGACAGTTGTTAAGACATGGTATGCACCAGGAAAATCCTGCATACTGATTAACAATCTGGCTTTGGGCTGCCATATTTGGCAGAGGTGTTTATTTAGTGTGGGATCTATGATCACTTATCTATGTGGCAACTCGCAAGTCAAATGGACTTTCTGGTAGACATGATATCCCTATAAGATATAATAATTCACTTTTCCAGGATTGTTGTACAAGTTTTGGCACAATCTTATCCTTTTATGTATATGATTCTACCAAAAGAAAAAAGAACAATTTGTCAAATCCTTTAATCATTGATGCATGGGTATGGCATGCCCTAGATAGGGTTAAACTGTGAGACAGTATAAGGTTTTGTTGTTTGGTTGAGTAGAATTTGTGAAAGCCTTTAATCCTTGCTGGGTATCTGTTTTTGCTGCTTTATCTCAATTTTACTGTATTTTACTTTTTTCTCTGTTATGTTCAATTTCCTCCTTTTGTATAGGAGGTATATATTCTTTCTTTCCAAATCATAGAAAACTAAATCTGGCTACTCTTTCGAACAGTCCAAGGAAGAATGTGAGTACTTAATTGAGCTTGCAAAGCCTCATATGGAGAAGTCAACAGTTGTTGATAGCACAACAGGAAAGAGTAAAGATAGCAGGTTTGCATTTGTTATCTGTTACACTTATTAATTCAAGTATGGGATAGGAATTTTCTCCTTCCACTAGTTTTTCATGAAGGCACTTAACACATCTTTGGTCCTCAGGGTACGCACAAGCTCTGGAACATTTCTCAAGAGAGGACAAGACAAAATCATAAGGAACATAGAGAAAAGGATCGCAGATTTCACTTTCAT
Source organism: Nelumbo nucifera (assembly GCF_055504915.1). NCBI lineage: Eukaryota > Viridiplantae > Streptophyta > Magnoliopsida > Proteales > Nelumbonaceae > Nelumbo > Nelumbo nucifera. Next base: position 61,940,595 of record NC_142654.1, on the reverse strand, counting down.
ACCTGTTGGTATGTTTGTTTGGATAATCCTTCTGCCAAGCCTTCATGTTTTCGTTATTTCTGGAATTTCCTTTTCCTTTCTTGTATTTTGTGTCCTAGGATATGTCATCATTTTGTGCTTTCGGATTTTATGAACTATAGGCACTTTATATTGCCTTTGGGGAACAATCATCATCATCATTTAAGCCTTGTCCCAACTATACGGGGTTGGCTCTTTGGGGAACAATGTTAGATAATATAATTTTGAGTGAAGTAATCATAACTTTTTAAGAGGCTCCTATATACATTCTACTTGTCATTTAAGACTCCATTTATTGAGATTTATGCTGGAGTTTGAATTCTGCTTCAAGGCATGCTTGGAGGAGGGAAGCTTGACCAAACTGAACTGTATGCTCATAAAGAAGATATTGATTATTTTGTACTTAGTGGAGAGAGTGTTGTCAGTGAGAAGCATTGCTTTGAGTCGTTAGTAGTGATAGATCTTGTTTATGTTTCACAAGGGTTAGGGTGTTACATGAATGGGTACTGTCACTACAATACTTGAAAATTGGAAATATTTGCTTGTTTCCTACATGCATCATTATTCAGCAGTGTCATATGAAAAGCACCTTTTTGTGTCCTTAAATTCCTCTTCTGTATGCTATGGACTAAATTGGCCATAAAGAAGGATCAAATTGAAATACCACTAGAGTTTGTGATATCCTTAGTTGCATTATGATTTACTTACAAGACTAGCCTACATGCTTATCCTGCTTCTTGTCCTTCATGATGCTTCGGGAGAACTTGCTGTCATGGAAAAGAGTTCTTCTTTTGCTTATTGTGTAAATATGATTGTTACCAATGTCTCCACTGGTTGTTGATGGAAATCCCTGAGTTCTTCTTTTGCTTGGCTTCATTATCTGTTTTCTTGAACAATCCCCACCATCATCAAGCATTGAAAAGTATAAAGTTTTAGCTCCTCTATTTTAAATATTGATTTGATTATAATTCCAGAAAAAAAAATGATATCTTTTATGTTAACTTATCTGCTTCAACATGTTATTGAGTTGATAGATCATGCTAGGTTTACTTTGTTGCTCATGCCTCTTTCTATGGGCTACATATCATATCCATTTTTTTTTTTTTGCAGTATGTGCCTTTTGCAGTTTTCCTTTACTTGGTCACAATTCCTAATGTAACGTTTTAATGCATTGTAAATTAACAGAGCATGGGGAAGGACTTCAAATTCTCCACTATGAGGTTGGACAGAAGTATGAGCCTCATTATGACTACTTCCTTGATGAATTTAACACTAAGAATGGGGGTCAAAGGATGGCAACTCTTCTTATGTATCTGTAAGAGTCACACCACCATTACATATGCAACTAAATTTTACTTCAGGATGCATTTCCTAGAAACTAATCTTTTCTGTCTTCCTTTTTCCTTTCTTTTTATGCAGCTCTGATGTTGAAGAAGGAGGGGAGACAATATTTCCCTCCACCAATACCAATTTCAGCTCTGTGCCATGGTATAATGAGTTATCTGAATGTGGAAAAAAGGGTTTGTCTGTTAAACCAAAGATGGGTGATGCATTGCTATTCTGGAGCATGAGGCCTGATGCCACTCTGGATCCTTCAAGCTTGCATGGTCAGTTGCTATTTTATCATCCAGTCTTTGCAATCTATTTAGTTCAAGTCTCACCATCTCAGTTGCAATTCAGCTGATACGAGACAACCTTGACTTAGCTGTTAGAATATTGCAGCTGGTTCCATTTGGAGTTGGTGCTAATAATTTCTCATTAGAAAGTTACCTCTTGTGTTCAGCACCAGCTATTTGTTTCAATCTTGCAACTTTAACTAAATCCTTTTTTACTTCATTTCTAATTCTGGAATGACTCTCAGGTGGTTGCCCTGTGATCAAAGGAAATAAGTGGTCCTCTACAAAGTGGATGCATATAAATGAGTATAAGGTCTAAGCTATTGTTCTCAAGGTACACTTATGTCTACATCATCATCAACCATGTCTTATCCCAATCATATGGGTCAGCTACATGAATCCTATTTCGCCAATCTGTTCTATTTGAAGTCATATCCACTGTTAAATTATTAGTGCTTAAATGATTCATTTCTTACTACTACTACTACCCATGTCCTTTTTGGTCTACCCCTAGCTCTTTTAGCCCTTTCCACTTGTAACATATCACTTCTTTCATGTATGGTTTCTGTTTCTGATGCTTCAGAATGAGAGGGTCATGATACTTCATGAATTGCTAATCAATTAGCCTTGGTAATAGTCTTCCTCTTCAGCATTATACAAGGAGTTGATACGAGGGATAGGCAGGGTTAAGATTCCATACAAATGACAGCAGAACTTTATGCTTTTCTCCAAATATGAGGTTCCCTACAAGTGCAGTGTGATTTTTTTAATTTGAAAAGATCACTTGGGGCAATTTGAATTACAATGCAACAAAACTCGTTTAAAAATGCCCATTGTAGGGAATATTTTTGTCTGTGAAACATGTGGGGAAAATATTTCCTGCCAAAACGTTTTTGAACTTAATTACATTGATTTGGCGTATTTATTTATTTTATTTTTATTTTGGCAGGTTACCAAGTTGAGTTTGCTGAGGTGGGCAATTGTTGTAGTGTGTACAACACGCTTTAGAATTCCAGCGAGAGCTCCAAGTTTTTGTGGGGATTGAAACCTAGCATGTAAGCTTGTATTTTGTACGACCCAGATGCCTTGTAAAATTTTGATAGATCTCTCTGCTGACTCTATTCAGGTTGGAAGGAATCTCCCTTTCCAGGACATGACACGTGACAATAAAATCTAAGTTTTAGCGGGAGGGTTAATTATTTTTTTTTTTACAATTCTTAGTATAATGGAAGTAGCTGCCGATACTTGGACATGGAATTGTAAAACTAAAAATACTTCTAGATGTAAATGCAACAGGTTAGATATGTTTCATTTACTCTGTGGCCGGTGGCACTCCCTCTTCATGCTACTACACTAGCCTACTGTATTTCCTTTTTCAACTGTATTGACCAATACATAGTAGCTTGCATTTAAATCATGCCTCATTGGTCTACACAAAATTACAAATTACAAAATATGCCTCTCTCTCTCTCTCTCTCTGATGTTTCTTCCATCCAGCGGTCATACGAAAGTTGGGGTGAGTGCACTCGGATCATCTTTTCTTTCTCGAGAGACCCAAAGCATTGCTCGGACCTCAATGTGACAATGGTATCAACCGATGGTGGTTAAGTTAGTAGGACACGTTGTAGCAGGGACAGGGACCTGGGGTGAAATCCCGCTGCCACCAGGGTTGGGGCCTGAGGGTTAAGGGGATGGAGGATGTACTACTTCGACCCGTTATATAGCGCATGAAGAAGAAAAAAAAAGTGAGAATTTTAAAAAGGGCAAAAATGGAGCCATCTTGGGATTTTTCAAAGTGAGAATTTTCAATTGATGATTTGAAAGGGCAAAAATGGACCCGTTAATATAGGGATGTGCCAGTGCCACACATCATTCCTATATGATTTGATATTGGGATTTTTCATCATCACAATTAGTATTTTTTTGGCATTAAGGGGGCATTCTTTTTTAAGATTTTGAGAGGGAGAAAGTTGGTAAGTTTCCATTGACCAAGAATCTCCTTTTTTTTTTCAGATTTATGCGGAGACCAGATAAAGTTTATTTTTCTGGGTATCATTTATCCGGACCAGATAAAGTTTATTTTTCTAGGTAAGTGATACCCATTTCCTAGGTGGGTAAATAACTTTTCCACCTAGGGAAAAAGTTGCCAATACTTGAACGGGACAAAAATATCATTTTAGTTATGGATTTTTATGATTAAAATGGTCATTTTCTTATTTACATGAAAAATAAAAGAACATGGGTAAATGCACTTACCTGGATAAATGTTTTCTAGGAAAAACTTACCCAGGTAAATAACATTTACCCGGGTAAGTAACTTACCAAAAAGTGAATGGGGATTAAGAGTGAACAGCGGGGGAATTGTAGGAATCATATAAGAAATTTACTCATTCAGGGTAAATGTACTTGGATAGCATTTTCCCTAAATAACACTTGTTATCCACCCCAATGAATAAAAATTACTGCCAAATGGATGGGGCTTTAAAGATAAATAAAATGACATGTCCTAAAGATATTTAAAAACATGCAATGATGCATCAAGAGCTTGCACTCTTATTACCAAACAGAAGCCCATCGAGTATTTTTTTTTATATATTAAAGGAAAATAAAACGGACTATACAACACTGGGTCTGTTTGTTTGTTCTGAAGTCTAACATCTGAAAGTGCAATAATTACATCAAATATCCATTTTGACCCCATATACGAAAGTTTTTCTTTTTGAGAATATCATTGAAAAACAAAAAATTACATAATTACACTTTAAGAGATAAGAGAAAACAAACAACTATTTTTCTCTTAAAGTTAAAATATTCCTCTTTAAGAGATAAGAATTAAGAGAAAACGAACATTACATAATTACACTTTTTGAGAATATCATTGAAAAACAAAAAATTACATAATTACACTTCAAGAGATAAGAGATAAGAGAAAACGAATAACTATTTTTCTCTTAAAGTTAAAATATCCCTCTTTAAGAGATAAGAATTAAGAGAAAACGAACAGGCCCTAAGAATAACACTCCCTCGAAAATCAAACAAACTAATAAGACTTAAAAATGGTTTGACCTCAAAGACACTCTACCTTCAAAAATCAAAACCCAAATTTGCTAACCAATGAAGTGTCCACGTCATCCTACGTAGATCAATGCATGCTGAGCATGTGGACATTACAGATTTACAGTTCAATTATGAAGTGCTCCACCACATAGACAGATACATATCAATAAATTACTTTTAAATCGTATAAAAATAAATAAACTTCGGTATAAGTGTGAAACAATAAATCATCGAGCGTTATTGGAAAACTTTCCAGTTACTATCACAATCACAAACTTAGACATTACGAGTCCGCTCAACCCTTTCTCTATTTATTTTTTAATCAGTCACTCAACCCTTTCTCTATGGTTAACAAATAACATTCGTTCCATATTTTGGTGGAAGTTTTCATTTAACAAGTATTCATACATGATCTGCAGAAATAACTTTACATTGGATTCAACTTAATCGATGACAGCCAAAAAAATATACAAAAATCCAAACTATAACTATTTTAAGACGATAGCAGCATTTCTAAGAGCCAGATATCTCTGCACGTACTCATTGGGAAGCGCCCTAATACGCTTAAAAACCTCAGAATTTGCATAACGGAGGTTTGTCCTTGGGTCAACATATGGTGCCTGCATTTATTAAAAAAGGATGTTAATAAAGAACAAAAAAAATCATTTAAATGAATGGTGAGAGTGGAAGAGAGATGTGTAAAGCCTTGCTAAATTGTTCTGTATTGGCAGGTTAATCAGTAAGAAAAAGTGAAACTTTTGGTCAAGACTTTGCTTATAGTGGTTTAGAATAAAAATCATTTGATGAACAAATGAAAAACCAATCAATTTCCCGCCAGCAGGGTTGGGGGGTTCAGGGGATGGGGTTGGGACCATTATGTTTCACAAGCGTTCTGTTATGCATCTTTTTTTTTTTTTTTGAAAAACACAACAAATTTGGTGGAGATGCAAGCTGATTAGAAGTTTAAAATGTCATGGCTTTATTTTTAAAACATCATTATATAACAAGGGTGTGGCATTTTAGAAAAGCTGTCAACTATTTCAAATTTGCTGTGCCACATCACATTGGTGATACAGGATCACCATGATGATTCAAGAAACACCCCTCTCAAGAGTCAAGAAACCCAAGACATAATCATTGCAGCAATGTGGTTTGCCAAATGCTTGATTAAATGGCATTTGTATTTTTGTTCTGATCTGGCAAATTGGTGAAACAGAACGCTTGTGAAACACTGACAAAGAGAACCTAAATAGTCAATGGAGAAATAAACAAAATAAAGTACATTCTTTCCACTGAGTTAATTTCTTTTTGAATCTGACTTGTTTGGTAAAAGAGTTGCAACAATAATTTTTCCCTTCGAGATTCAAGACTTAACATCAAATTGAAAGAAAGACAACAACAACAACAAAAATGTTTTGCAAACTGGACTGGACAGAAATAGGAATTTGAGAGGAAAAGGAGAAAAGTCTGAGAAAAGCATCTGAATAATTGGGGGGGGGGGGACTTGGAATGGAGGAAGGAGGGTAGGAAGAGTTTGGGGAGGCGGAGGACTGAGATGAGACACATTTGGAGGAGCCTTTAAAAATTGCTGTTTTGGTGCTGTGCAAGAATGATTTCTTTTGTAAGCTGTTTATTTTGGCTGGTGGTTGCGTTTTGTGTTGTTCTTATGGGTGTTACCTTAAACACCTGTTCTGGTTGTAATTAGTGTTTTCTTTTCTTTTTACCATTCAATAAAAAAGAAAAGAGAAGTAGAAAAGTAAAATGGGCTCGCCAAGTTTTTAGTGCCCCATCTGACAGTTTTGGAACTGCAATACCACCCCAAAATTACCTAATGAGAGACCCTTCTGGTTTCCAGATTTTTTCAGTTCAACCACCTTCGGTCTGGTTATCAAAACAGAGAAAACAACCTCACTTAAAATTTCAAAATGTTTAATTTCAAATTAAATTCCAGTTTACGATCCATTGAATCTAAAATTCACGAGGACTCTTCAAGAACAATGAAGGTAAGAAAATCGTATGAAATCAAGTTGCTGATTAGTTGGGTGAGAAAATTCACAAGCAATCATTGCATATTGAAAGTTATCTTATGCTTCCTTTCATCCTTCAAATGTTTTCTTTATCATCCAAAAGAAAAAAAAAAGATTAAGTTGCCATTAATTGTACCAAACTAAGCCTTCAAAATAAATTAAAAAAAAAAACTAAACAAACCAGTATTTTAATTCCTTATAAATGAATACTTATTTTTGGTTGACTTGCAAATAGATAATTAGAAGCCCTCAAAGGGGGGAATTAGATAATGTGTTCTATCATCCACAAATAAGTGCCATTGTACCAACTTTTAAGTCCAAGAAGGTACAAGTACATTGCTTGAACGTAGTTTATGTGTTCTATTATCACATGGGCCTGAAACCAGACAATACATAGGTGTGACTCAAATTTAAATTTGTTATATGGCTTGAAGGAAGCAATCCAAGTTTCACATTTGACACATAGAGCTGTTTTCTCATAAAACAATAAAGACTTTAATGATCACTTTAATCCTACTTTTCATCGTATGGAAATCAGTAATGAGAAGTCTTTTTTCTCACATTATGAAAGAAAAGGGTGGAAAAGTCATACCTCAAATCCAGTTATATCACAGAATTTCTTGGATGGATACATAGAGGGTGGTGACTCAATGTTAACATCTGAGAAAAAATAAGAACAATCAAAGTAATTAACTGCAGTTCATTGATGTTGATACCTAAACATCATTACCCATATGCTTAAATGAAGAAGGAACTCTATGAAATCTAGAGTTCTACCCATAAAAATAATCATCTTGTGACAGAAAATGCAACGATGGTGCACTAGATACAATATTGCTTTTATAGATAAAGAATAACTTCACATCTTTCAGACAAGAAAACTTGTAATTACACCAGAATATAATTTGGAAACAATGAGTATGAACATGTTAGTTTTACCATATACATAATTAGTGTTCTTGCTTAGCATCCCGATCTATAATATAAAATTATAAACCATTTAAGCTCTTGTTGGTATCATAGTTTTGATAGTTCTCCAAATGATCCTCATTGCTACAGGGAATGGAATTTTGGAGTTTAGACTCCTTTTGTGATGAACATCCATTAAATTTGAAATTTAGCTGGAGTCATCAAACTGATTATGGTTAAATCATCCAACCTCACTTAATATGCCCTTACCTTCAGTCGGGGTCATTGAATTCTCTATTTGGTTCTTGGTATTCTCAATTCTGTTACCAGATAAGCAACATGGGGATATATTGGCCAAACAAGGATCAGAACCCAATATAGGCATATTTTATGCTTCACAACTTTATGTAAAGTTTGTAATATAACAGTCAGTACTCTCTAATTCCATGAAAACAAATCTCTTTATGGTTAGAGATAACTTATGAGATGGTTTGCAATTTAAAGCAGAGTAATTGCTAACTAGGAAAATAGTTTAGATCCAAAATTGCCACCTGCTAGAAAGCATACATTGTATACCAAAATTTTCTGAATGACATGTTTGAATGTTTCAGAACTATCAAAGCTGCCAATCTGTGGACCTTGATAGCTGAAAACTAATTGTTTGCTAATATTTATTTTAGTCCCAATTCAAGCCACAGAGTATGTTGACAGCTCAAATTTACAAACAATCAGATTTAAATATGCAAATGGAGTCTCCTATTTGGCACAACTCCATTACTCGTCACATGTTTAAATGGGTAGCAGATGGCCTTGTTAACCTCATTATAGCCATATGAGTTGTGTTTATATCTGGCCATAACTTGTGCATTAATGTACATCCTCTCACGTAGTCTGCATTTTTCTTTTTTGAATATAACCAAGGCTATATCTATATGATGCCGGAAAGATATGATACTGGGAGAACTTTGCCCAAACTCAATCCTCCCTCCGTTTGAATTTTGATCAATACCAGCTGTTTTTTTTTTTTTGATAATTGATCAATACCAGCTGATTGATTACCACTTCTACGATAGTGGTTGATTGGTTATCAGTTTTTCAGGTATGATACCTTTCCAGTATCATGGTCAGACTCTATAATCATAGTTACCTTTTATGCACACCCAAGATAACTTCTATGATAATAATATAGTTAACTTATCTCCCAGGAAAAAGTGAAAAAGTGTGAAAACCTAATAAGGACATTTCAACATCTTGAATATAATTTGAATGTCGAAGACTCATTGACTATTGCCACAATTCTTACACTGCCTGTGGTAAAAAAAAAAAAAAATAGATGAATGAAAACTCATAGTGCAGGGAGAATCAATGTAGATCTCAGGAATGTGGGAAATGTATGGCAGAATTGCATGCAAATTAAATGCCATAACTATAAATCTATAACATTATAACCCAAATGAGAAGGAAGGACAGGAAATTTTTATATTATTAAAAACCTGCATATACAAATTCCTTACTGCAGGTTTTCTTTCTTTCTTCTAATCAGCTCAAGCTGTTTCATTAATTATAATCAAACAGCAATAAAACAATGTATTACCAAATAAGAAAATGTTTGGGAAATCACATTCCTAAAAAAATTCCAACTTAAGTATGAAGTCAGACTCCAATTCAAAGTACAACTACCTCTGTTCTAAAACTCATGGCCCAGAAGGTTAAATGACTCATAATATCAAAAGAAAACTACTCCTTGAGGACTAGGGTTAAGAAAAATTGGAACAAAGGTAGAACTAAAAAGCTTCATTTCCAAACTAGAAACCAAGCACAAATGTGGAAATAGAATAGACACCTTCATTTTCAAAATTGTCCAATTGGATACTGGGAAGACATTGCAAATCACAATATCCTAGGAAACTAGTCCTAGAGAATAAGTAGATAAGTCATGGTGTTTGTCTCATAATGAACACAGGGAACCTCAAACACTTAAAAGATAAGAATGTTTTTTGTCTATCTAATTAGCATCTAAATAAAAGGTCAGAAGATGTGAAGCTCAAGCAGCTTGACTGACCATATGGTAAGTTGGCAATCATACATCCATATAAGATGCAAAATATGTGTCCCTCTAGAAAATTTAGTAATAAAATACAAAATAACAGTAAAACTAGACCTTGATGGTCAGATGGCTATAATCAACACTCTATCTAGGAAAGTTAATTAGTAAAGGAACACAGAATAAGCATAACATGAATATAAAAGGAAACAAATAAATAAAAGAACTACACCATTGCAAAGAAAAATAGGCAGATAGTGATCAGCTAGAAATGATTTACCATTTTAAAATATAAGTGAGACTGGATGGAAAGAATGTTATCCCCAAGACTACTGTAGGATCACTAAATAACATCTCAATTCCCAATTCATATAAATAAGTGCTGAAAAATATGCATATCCAAACTGAAAATATTAACAAAAATCCAGCCATAGAACTGTACTCACAGTTTGGTTCGTTTGCAGGATAAGTCTGGTAATTTTCAGCTTGAATTATCTGCTTTAAATGTTTCCAATGTCTGCCCCTTGCCTGCCCTTTAGGGTACTTCTCTGACATTTGTACCCTCTTAAAACTGAGATGCTGAGGCAACAAAATGTTTGCTTCTATGACCTCTGACTCCATTGCTAACCTAGTTACAGGTTCATGCAAAGTCACAAATGCCTTTCCATGTACTAAGAGTAAATAATAGAAATGGCCCTTAAGATTACTATTTTACTACTATCTATGTTTTTTGACTGATAAAAAATAATCAAAATCATTACCGACACCAACTGCTGACCGCTGCTATCAGATGGCCCAGATCTAGTTGCAGTCGTTGACGTCTTCACGAACTCAAAAATTGGCCACTCTGCTGGTAGACCTTGTCGTTGATTCGTTGGAGTTAAGAGGTCAGAGTTGTGACATTTGTCAGATTTCAAAGACTCAGACTCTCTGATCTTCACCGTTTCAGTGTTTGGCCACAGAAATCTTAAGCAAAATTGAAGAAGGAAAGTCAAATGGGTAACTGGTTAAGTTACCCCTTGTAATACCAAAAAACTAGGCAAATAAACATGTTAGAGGGGTGTTCACGGCCAGGTTCAGTGCGGTTTTCAGAAGATATCAGACCAAACCAAACCATTTTGGGATGGGAAACAAACCATTTTATTACAGTTTGGTGCAGTTTTTAATACAGTTTCCAATGGGAACAGTTACAAAATCTTATTGCTGTGTTTGGTTTAATAGAAAATAATTAAAAACAGAAAATTGTGGGTTAAGAACATTACCTCAATTTTTCTGTTTCTCTCTTATTTTATATCAACCCACACATAGCCTAAGGCTAAGGTGTCCTATACAGCCATACTCTAATTCTAAAGTCTTTTATGTTAAAATATGATTATGAGCTAGCCTATCTTACTTCTTTTAATTTTTTAACTATGGCTTCCTAATCAGTTCAAGAAGGGAGCTTCCCTACACAATCTGCTCGATATCTGCAAATCGTTCACCAAAGAGAGGACCCTCTGGATTGAATATATGTTTAATCTTATATAGTTCACATCAATGATATTTCCACAGCTTGTATTGATAAGAGTCATTGGCCATTACCCAATTGAGTATCGATAGTTTTACTCAACTAATTGAATATTAGCCATTCAATTTTTTTTTAATCTAATTGTGTGTCAATATTACCAATTTTTGCATCTCAAAGTTCACATGTAAATGGAGATTGATTTGGCCAGAGTCAATGGAGTACTGCATAGATTTGAAGTAGTCATATCTAAAGCGGCACTCAAGGCGGCCGGTAGGGGAGAGCGAAAGAAGAAGGCTCTGTGTTCGGAGAGATATCTGTGAATAGAATCATGAAGTGAAGTCTCTGTGCAGTCAAGGAACGAACTGAAAACTACTCTTATTTTACAGAAAAAAAAAGAGTGGAGTCTCTGTGTTTGGAAAACCAGATATGACGCAACTTGGGTATGATTAATCTTATTTTACAGCAAAAAATTAAAAAGAAAAAGGGAAAACCAAATAAACCAGTAAATCGAATGTTACCTCAAATCAAGCTAGAGCCTGTGTCTCTATATTTAGAATTCTGGGTTCAACGACGATGGAGAACAGGAGGAGGGCTGGAGAGCCAGAGAGGGAGAGGCGAAGAGCCGATGCAGAGTTGCAGGCCGTGCAGTGAATGGAAGAGACGGCAACGAAGGCGTCGGATTCTGCGTTCGGGACGATCAGCGAAGATGGAGGGATTGCCGGAGTCGGGAGAGGTGACTGGTGAGGGAATAGGGTTCGCGATTCAAGAGTATTAGGGGCTTCGACAGGAGAGAGAGCGAGATAAGGCTGAAGTCTCGAAAATTAAACTACCAAGTTACCAACAAGTTTTGGGAAATGGATTTATATCGGCTTACTGTTTGTAAACTACCTTAATACACCCCTAATGTTTATTACAATTAACTAATTCTACCCAGTGTTTTAAAAACCGATCCGGAGGCCGAGCCGTTTTTGCTTTCGGGTCGGGGCTCACCGGTTCGACCGTCCGGGTGGATGGGGTCAGACCATGCCACATCAACATCCCTTGGATTGGCCGAGGGCAACACCGCAAATTCACTCCCGAGATCTGGGGATGAATCGAGGAGACTTGAGGCACCGAGGACCGGCGAGGCCGAAGGCTAGTGGTCGAGGTGTGTTGTCTCTCGGAGGGCTGAAGAGGCCAAAGGCTACTGGCCGAGGACTAGTGGCCGAGAAGAGGTTCCGTAGAGGTGCATATGAGACGTCCAAAAGAAGCAGGGGAGGGTGCCCTACAAAAGAGAAGATGTCAGAGGCCTCGGTGAGGACCCGAGGTGAAGACTTCGATGGTCAAGTTAGTATATGCACACAAGGAGAATGGAGTCCGGTGCATACAAGGGCTCAAACAAGGTCACTCGTAAGCACTAGGTCCCTAGTAATAGGAATACCAAGAGTCTCTTAGGTTCTAGATCCCTTACCTTGTGGGGGTTACTCCATATTTATACTTGGAGCCGCCTAGAGGTAGTTGGGCTCGGATGGCCCAGATGTTAGCCGTACGAGGGGCAGGATACGGTCGTCTGGCGAGGACATGTGGCATCCTACAATTGGGCCCGCGAGGTCTGCAGCGTAGCCCTGCGTACACCACAGTGGATCCCGGCTGGTGCCTGTTGGCTGGACACACGTCAACCCGGTGTCCTCCCAGCCAAATGCGCCTACATCACTTGCCTCCCACTTCTCGAGGCCAAGGTGGAGGTCTGGGTGAGGCTTCGGCTTCAGTTGATGGGAGTGTTGATGCTTGTAGGCGCCATCGGGCTCGTCTAGTGAAGGGTGCCCTGCAGTGGCATCACACCTGTCTCGCTTATGCTTCATCCAATTCCTAGTCGCGGGAGAAGGATAAAGCTGTAGGGGGTTTGGCTCTGGCTAGGGAGTCTAAAAAAGAGGGGCTTAGAAAGGTCGAAACAGTGCCTTGTACTTTCGCAGCGATGGCTTAGGGTCATGCGCCATACGGGTGTTGTAGGTTAATATGTCGGGACCGTGCCCAATACAAGTCGAGTGCAGGGAGAATCTCCCGTAGGGGGAAAGGGTCCCCAAGTGAACCAGACCACGCGTTTGCTAGGTTGATGCGCCCGAACTTGTAGGCTACGATGAGCGGGACCGTCGGTTCACTCGACATCGTTTCATCTCCCCAAGGGCAAGTGCCAAGTGTCATGCCACGGATAGGTTACGAAGGTGGAGGCCTTACGACCGTTGGATCCAGTGGGATTTGGGTCGTTCATTCTTCTTTAAATAGGGGCCTTAGTCGCGTTTTTCTTCGTCGTTTGTCTCTAGGCGCCATTGCTATCGAGTGATTTCTGCTTCCAGAGCCTTCGGCTAACTCACTTCGTCTAGTTACTTTCAACCTTCATCCATCTAGGTAACACCTCGAACCGATGTCTTATTCCAATTTTTTACCCCGAGTACTATGAACTTCCCAACCTCTCGAAAGGGAGCTCCCCTCGAACCCCTAACCCACTTAGTTCCAACTTGGGACCTTTGGCAGCCAAGGTCTCTCCTCAGCAAGGGGTGATGGTGCTGAGGGGGAGGGTAGCCTCCGGGGATGCCGAGGGCAGCTGCCGAGGCAATGACCCTCCCTGTGAAAGCACCGCATCCGTGACGCCGAGGGAGCTTGAGGAGTCCCCCCAGGACGAGGGGGAGCCGGTCCCTGAACCCAGCTTTAGGGTGGTAGTCGAGCACGCTGGCTAAGGGGTGACTATGGATTGTTTTCCACGTTCGGAGTTTGACACCTCTCTAGACGTGGACCAGGTTAAGTCTTTGGCCAGGCAGTTCCACATACATCGGTCCTATACACTTAGGGAACCCGACATTGGTGACCAGTCGTGGACTCTTGAGGAAGGGGAGATTTGCATCTATCAACACTTCTTAGAGTTCGGCTTTAGGTCTCCCCTCCATCCCCTGATTTCTAAGTTGTTACAGTGGTACGAGATCATCATTAGCCAGCTTATCCTCAATGCCCTCGAGACCATAATAGCCATGTTAATGTTGTCTCGGCTTCAGGACGTGGAGTTGACGCCGAAGCTATTACGTGCCATGTTCATGCCGAGGAAGCACTCCTCTGAGGCTGGCATGTATTACCTTCATCCACAGAGGGGTAAACCCGTTGATAACCCTTCGTCCGTCCATAACTGGAAAGGCAAATTCTTTTACATTTCCTGCCCCGAAGGTTGGCCGTTCAAGTCGAGGTGTAGGGAGGCCTGTACGACAATCGAGAGGTGCCCCCCCCCCCCCCACTTCGGGACAAGGAGGCCGCTGCCATAGCTTACCTACTCGTGCTGGGGAGAGTTCGGGACAAGCCCTTGGTGGAGGTGGAGCTCCCTTTGGTGTTTGCAGGGCTCAACCCTACCCCCATCAGTAGGAGAGGTCTCATAGTCTTTTAACATGTTCCCTTCATCTTCGGCTTACTGACTCCTTTTTGTTTGCTTGCAGAGGTTCCCATGGATGCGAAGAAGATGCTTTTGGAGAGTGTTCGCGCAAGGAAGAAGATTCAAGGCGGCAACACGCTAGTGGGGCAGACGCCGAGGAGGCCTACCAAGGGAGTACCCGCGAGGGGTGAGCGGGTGCCCGTCCCTCCGAGGGAGGTCAACCCACCACAAGTCCCCGTTGGCCGAGGAGATCGAGGGAAGAGATCGGCCGAAGGGGGAAAGAAGAGGCCAATTGAGGAAGCCAACCGAGAGCAAGCCACCGAAGAAGCTAGCGCACAAGGAGCGCCCTATTGAGGGCGCGGTGATGAAGAAGCCTCCTACAAAGGGCTGTCCCGTGGGGCCTTCATCCGCCCTTGCGTCTGCATAGGACCTGGCCGAGGAGGGAGAGCGCCTCACCTGGGTGTTCCGTCCCTAGTGGCAAGTCCAAGAGGGGGACTCCATCAGCGAGGAGGGGGTTGGTAGGGCCCTGATGAGTGGGGTGGTCCCTCCAAGGGACCAATACAACATGATGCAGACCGGCCCCACGGTCATTCATGATGAAGGTCTAACTTTCTTGGCCGAGGTAAGCTCCCATCTCTCGTACTTCGTCATTTCTTGAGTTATGTTCGTCTTACTGATAATATTTGGCGCAGGTCTACCGTTACTTCGTCGGTCTTGGGGCCAAGTGGAGCTCTTCCATGACTACCTCAAAAGGGTCAAGAAGATGAATGAGAAGCTCCAACTGAGGGTAGTTTTGACAGAGAGCAGTCGGGATGAAGCTGCCTTGGCTCTGAAGGATGAGAAGCAGCTCCGAAAAACGCAGGAGGATGATTTGAAGGCAAAGAAGGCTCGACTTAGCCATGCGAAGGAGGCCCCAAAGAGGTTCGAGGAGGAATGGGCTCGCCTCGACAAGATTACACTGGAGATCCAGATGCAGGCAGCGGGCACTGAGGTACGGGCAGTAGAGGCTGTCCAGATCTGGAAGCATACGGCGGAGTGCCAAAAGTGCCTCGCAAACTACGCGTCCGAGTCCTACCCAGAGTGCATCGACGACACTAAAAGGGTGATCCTGAAGATGATGCCTGACTTCAAGGTAGACGAGTTGGAGGTGTACCCGGATTCCCTCACTCCTGAAGGGACTGGTGAGGTCCTCCATAGCGTTGCTGACAGCGCCGAGGACTCTACTACCCCTCCTACTGGCGGTGAAGCGTAGCTGGCTTCTTGCTTCTGTGCTTTTGTGTTGTTTTTACTTTGTTCTTTTTTGATGTGTATGTGCTTGGCCTTTGAGGCCAAAGAGAAAAAAAAAACTTTTGTAAATGCTTATACTTGATGAAATGAATGAACGAAGAGCATTTTTTGTATGTAATGCTCTCTCTCTCTCTCTCTCTCTCTCTCTTTTACCGAGGGGTCCCTACCCCTTCCTTCGAAGAGATGACAAGGCAAAAAATAACTTATAACGGTTCATTAAGAACTCGCTTTAGGTAATTGGGGGGGGAGGTCGAGGCAGAGTTGTGCGACCGAGGTGCAACTCGCCTGGCCTACTTTCCTCCCAAGTGTCTGCTCAGGTGAAGCCGAGGTGGCCTACCGAGATAGGGGAAGCCAAGGCAGAGATGTGCGACCGAGGTGTAGCTCACCTGGCCTACTTCATCCCCAAGTGCTTGCTTAGGCGAAGCCAACGTGACTTGCCGAGATGGTTGGGGTCACAGGCTGAGGCATACTACCCAGGTAACCAGGGGCTGCCACATTTCCTACTATCGTGCTAAGTGCTGGGGACTGAGGGGCCATTTGCCACCGAAGTTGGTGGTGAGGTGTGCAATGCCTTGGCCACCCTAGCACATTCATGCTTCACGAGGTGTTGGAGTTGGGTGTTTGTTATTGGCTCGAAGGGAGCTGTATGCCTTGACGACGGTTCGGCCTGAGTACATAGTCCTCAGAGGAGGTTGTGCGCGTCGGCTAGTCGCGAAGCCGAGGAATCCTGGGGACTTAGTGATAACACGCGCTGGGATTTGAACCAAAGAGGAACTTTGCATTAGACATTCATTGTTTGGCCACTAAAGTTTACAATCACTAGTAATACATCTGAAGATTCTCCAAGTTCCACGTCTGAGGGATGGGTCTTCCATCTAAGTGCTCAAGGCGAAAGGTACCAGGGCCAATGACTTGCTTGACTCTGTAGGGGCCGAGCTTTCCTACGCCGGACTCGGGGATCATAACTTTCCTGAGGACGAGATCTCCTTCTCGGCAGTGTCTTTCTTTTACCCTTAAGTTGTAGTAGTGGGCCACCCATTGTTAGTAGCCAGCCACCCTGATTTGCGCTTGTTCCCGGGCTTCTTGCAATAGGTCTAGGTTCATTCTAAGTGTTTCACTATTCCCGGATTCATCGTACGCTTTGATCCGGAGCATCGACTGGCCAATCTCTACTGGGATAACCGCTTTGGTACCGTAGGTGAGGCTGAACGGGGTCTCTCCCGTGGCTGTCCGAGGTGTAGTCCAAGATGCCCATAGGACGCTGTTCAATTCGTCAGCCCATAGGCCTTTAGCCCGGTCAAGCCTAGTCTTCAGTCCGTCCAAAATAGTTTTGTTGGTAACCTCAACGAGGCCATTTGTTTGGGGATAGCCTACCAAGGTATATTGCTACTTGATGCCGAGGGAGGTGCACCATTCCCAAAACCTAGCGTTGTCAAATTGTTTTGCATTGTCAATGACTAGTGATGAAGGGAAATTTGGCCCGACCTCGCGATCGCCTGACACGTGGCAAAGGCAAGCAGCTCGAGACAGTAGAGCACCCAAAGCGAACATCGGAAGCAAGTCCAAACTCACTACCGAGCCCGAACTCCAGACCGCTGTACTTAGTCCAAGCTCCTCGTTAAGAGTGAGCTCCCTGTCAAAGGTCCGAGCTCCCTAAGTCCGAGCTCGGTACTAGGAGCCCGAGCTCCCTAAGTAAGAACCCGAGCTCCCTACTAGGAGCCCGAGCTCCCTGTTAAGAGCGAGCTCCCTGTTAAGGGTCCGAGCTCCCTAAGAGAACCCAGGCTCCCTAAGTCCGAACTCCCTACTAGGACCCCGAGCTCCCAATTAAGAGCGAGCTCCCTGTTAAGGGTCCGATCTCCCCAAGAACCCGAGTTCCCTAAGTCTGAGCTCCCTACTAGGAGCCCGAGCTCCCTGTTAAGGGTCCGAGCTCCCCAAGTAAGAACCCGAGTTCCCTAAAAACCGAGTTCCCTAAATCCGAGCTCCCTACTAGGACCCCGAGCTCCCAGTTAAGAGCGAGCTCCCTACTGAGAACCCGAGCTCCCTGTAAGGAGCACGAACTATACTGGGCCCCAAGCCTCACAAAGCTGATCCGAGCTGGCCCATGGCAGCTCGGAACACTCCAAACCGAACTCAAGGCACCTCGCTCGCCACTCCAACACTTCACTTCCAAAGCACCAGGCCAGCCTAACGTACCCGACACCAAGGACGTCCGTATCCAAGGGCAACGCACCTGACTGATTTGGGATCTGACGCCTGACAGCCGCATTTCAAACGGCTTCCTGCCACCGCCACCTGCAATTGTCGTCACTTGCCGCAGAGACGGCTCCGACAAAAGGAACAGTGGCGGTTCTGTCCGGCCAGAGGAAATGACACCCGAACTGGCAGGAGTTCAGAAGTAATCATGCCCGACCTGACGGAGGCCTGGAAGTGAGTGCGCGAGGTGGTTATAAAAGGCTTCTACCCCCAGGAACGAGGTATGCTAACTTTCGCGCTATCTGGTTATTCTTGCCTTTGAAGGATTCTAACTTGAGCTTCGGAGCCCTTATGCCGGGTTCTCCCCGGAGCTTCTCTTCTCCTTCCGTTTCAGGTCCCCGTTACTCAGTTCAGAGGCAAGATCATCGACAGCTAAGACCGGCCAGATTGTGCATCATCAATTGGCGCCGTCTGTGGGAAATGCTTCAAAAAGCCTCCCTCCAAAACTTTCATACCCTTTCCTTCTTCTCTGAAAAACTCATTACTCATGGCCTCATCCAGCAACGCCGGACGCGACACAGAGACAAACACCACCGGGGAAGAGCTCCAAGTTCCCGTGGTGTGTGTTGGGCAGTTCACCATCCCCCTCACGGTGGATGGAATCCCCAATCTGACTACGCCACAAGCAGTGGCACCTGTAAGCCTACCTTCCGCAAACATCCCCTTCCCTCTTCCCATCGAGACTACCTTCACTGAACCAACCGCCGTCCCCCTGGCAGCTAGCCAAAATCGGTTGGACGACTTAATGCAATGCATGCGGGCAATGCAAGCCCAAATGCAGTAGTTCCAGCAACACCAGCTTCACCAGCACCAAGTGTTGCACAACCTCTCCCAATACCACTATCAGCAGCAGTTCCCCCAACTGACACCGAACCAACCACTACTTCCACCTCGCCACCCTGCCCCGAAGCCAGTAAAGGCCTCTCCGCAGGATGGGCGCCTCCACCAAGGAAAGGCCTCCAAGCCCCAGAATCCCCTAAACAGCCAGGCCTCGTCCCTAGGCCGGAGAGAAAGAAAAGTCATCCCCGCCTCGCGGCTCGCAGGCGGATCAGGAACCTCGCCCGCGAGGTCAACACCTCGGGTCTCCAAACCGAAGTCCCCACTGGTGGGAAACCGATTCGGCGCACTGGCAGCAGCGGACTACCAGCACTCCGAGCCCATCGAGCTCGGCAACATGGAGGCCAGCAGCGCCAGTACAAGGCCCACTCAGCAGCGAAGGCGCCATCGAAGTCGACGAACTGCCACCCGCGTTCTATCCGAGCTCAGAGGCAAAGGCGAGAGGAGCTCGGACGAGGTAGGAGTCGCCCCAATTCTCTCAGTTCCTTCCCCCCTCGCCTCAGAACTCCTGGCAGTCCCCTTGCCCAGAGATTTCAAGCTCCCGCCCCTGGACAAGTATGACGGCTCCTTCGACCCCAACGACCACGTGGACGCTTTCCAGTCCCAAATGCACCTCGCCAGAGCCAACGAATCATGCATGTGCGTGGCCTTCACCACCACCCTCAAGGGGGTAGCCCGCACTTGGTACAGGAACCTGGCCCCCGGATCGATAAAGTGTTGGGCTCAGTTCGTGCAGGTCTTCACTGCACACTTTGTCACTAGCAAACGGTGCCCCAGAGCAGAGGAAAGCATCTTCGGAGTAGTCCAAAGGGAAGGAGAACCCATACGGGGCTACATCAAACGATTCAACGAGGCATGCTTACAGATACCTCGGTTAGACCCCGCGGTGCAGCTCGCCGCAGCAAAAAGAGGGGTGACACACAAGGCTAAACGGCCAACCCAGAAAAAATACAAGCCATCCTAGATATGAGACCACCTCGGAAAATAAAAGAAGTCCAAAGGCTAAACGGCCGCATAGCCGCCCTAAGCCGCTTCATGTCCAAATCGGCAGATCGCTGCCTACCCTTCTTCAAAGCAATCAAAGGCAAAGGGTTCGAATGGACCCAAGACTGTCAGCTCGTGTTTGACGAGCTAAAAGGCTACCTCGCCAATGTGCCAACCTTAGCTCGGCCCGAGGAAGGCGAAGTCTTAGAGCTGTACCTCTCGGCTAGCGACGAGGTGGTCAGTTCGGTACTAGTAAAGGAGGCAGACCGGGTCCAACGACCCATATATTATGTTAGTAAAGTCTTGCAGGGAGCAGAGACAAGGTACCCGCAGATAGAAAAGCTAGCGTATGCCCTGGTGGTAGCAGCACGGAAACTCCGCCCGTACTTCCAGGCCCACACCGTCATCGTCCTGACCGACAAACCTCTGAGACAAGTTTTACTCAAACCCGAGGTTTCCGGCCGGCTGACGAAGTGGTCCATCGAACTCAGCGAGTACGATCTCCAGTACAAGCCAAGAACTGCCATCAAGGCCCAAGCCTTGGAAGATTTTATCGCAGAGTGCACGTTCAACCCCGAAGCCCCTGAGCTGGTCGAGCCCGAGATCCCCAGGTCAGGCGAACTCGGAGCTCCCAAGCCAAACGAGTCCGAACCCCGTGAAGTAGCAGCCAGCGTGGCTTCCCTCCTGGTTAGACCAAGCGCGAACTGGGATGAGGAGCCCTGGATCCTTCACGTAGATGGCTCCTCGAACCAACAAGGAAGCGGGGCTGGAATAGTGCTACGCGGCCCGGGCGAAACGAAACTAGAATACGCACTACGCTTTGAGTTCGCGGCATCCAACAACGAGGCGGAGTACGAGACACTGATAGCCGGGCTAAACCTAGCGCGCAAGGTCGGAGCAAAGCACATGGTTATCTGCAGTGATTCCCAGGTCGTGGTCAACCAAGTTACAGGCGAGTACGAAGCACGCGAACTCACTATGATTGCGTACTTAGCAAAAGTAAAGGAAGCTCTGCTCAACTTCCAATCACACTTCATCAAGCAAATCCCGAGGTCAGAGAACGTTGAGGCCGACGCCCTGTCCCGACTGGCTAGCACGAGCCACAACGCCAGGAGAACCGTGTACGTAGAGGACTTGCCTCGGCCCAGCATTCTCGATGGGGCAGAAGAGGTCGCTCCCGTCACCGAAGCAGAGCCGAGCTGGATCGACCCACTCACGAGCTTCCTGTTAGACGGAACCCTCCTCGCGGACCGCAACACAGCCAAAAGGGTGCAGCGCCAGGCAGCCAAATACGTCATGATAGACGAACGATTGTACCGACGATCCTACACGCTCCCCTATCTGCGATGCTTGCGCCCAGCCGAAGCCGAGCTGGTACTCCGCGACATCCATGAAGGCTTGTGCGGCGGACACATGGGGGGCAGAGCCCTCGCCCAAAAGGCACGTCGACAAGGATACTACTGGCCAACGATGAAGACAGAGGCAATCGAGCTCGTCAGAAAATGCGGCAAGTGTCAGAAGCATGCCAGCATCCATCATCAGCCCGCTGCCGACCTCAAATACCTCACCAATCCATGGCCCTTCGCCCAATGGGGCATCGACCTCCTGGGGCCATTCCCACCAGCGACAGGCGGGAGAAAATTCCTAGTGGTGGCAGTAGATTATTTCACAAAGTGGATAGAAGCCGAACCCCTAGCAATAGTTACAGCCCGAAATATACAAAACTTTTTTTGGAAGAACATCGTATGTCGCTTCGGGCTACCTCGGGTACTGATCTCCGACAACGGCAAACAGTTCGAAGATATCAAGTTCCAAGAATGGTGCCAAAGTATGGGAATTAGTCAGAACTTCACATCGGTCGCACACCCGCAGGCAAATGGCCAAACAGAAGTAATGAACAGAGCCATCCTCCGCGGACTGAAAGGGCGTTTGGACCGAGCTAAAGGTTTGTGGGCAGACGAACTACCAAGTGTTTTATGGGCACACCGAACCACGGAAAAGACCGCCACAGGTGAGACCCCCTTTAACCTCACCTACGGCACCGAAGCAGTGATCCCGGCGGAAATCGATGTGCCTACGTTGCGACTAGAAGCGTATGACGAACGGACAAACGAGGACGAGTTATGCACCAACCTCGACCTACTGGACGAAGTGAGAGACCTCGCGCACATCCGAACTGCGGCTTACCAACAAAAGGTAGCTCGGTACTACAACGCGCGAGTAAAGAAGAGGAACTTCCGCGTCGGCGACCTGGTTCTCCGTAAGGTCATGGTGCCCGAACCCGGCGTAGGGAAACTTGGACCAAACTGGGAAGGACCCTACAGAGTAATGAAAACACTCGGTGGGGGAGCGTACGAGCTCGGAACCCTAGAAGGGAAACAAGTACCCCGAGCATGGAACGTTGTCAACTTGAGAAGGTACTATCTATAGGCCACCAAGGCAAGTACGCCGAAGTCATTTCATAAAACGAACTGAAGGACCGAAATGGTCAGTTCGGCAAAAAATATAGCTCGAAGACACCAGTACATGAACAAAAAGACATTTCATTTCAAAACAGATGTGTACATATAAAAAAAAGGGACATTTCATTTCATTTCATTTCACAAGCCCGGGGCTACTTCATCGTTATCAGAAGCCTCTCCGACAACGCCCGAAGGACCTGCCTCCCCCTCGGAGTCTGGTTTGGCATCCGCAGCATTAGCCATCTCCGGAGTGATGCGCGAAGTGGATATGGCGCTGGTATCGAGGTCGGGGTACGTATTCCGGATCATCCACCGACTTAGCTTGAAACCCCTCCTGTAGGAGTCTACCATCAGGTCATCGAAATCCGGCGAAGCAATGTAATCGCTGACAGCCTTCTTCTTCGCGTCTTCGATGCCTTGAGAGAAGATCTGAGTCCTCTCCCTGATATCCTCCTGAAGATACTCGACCTGGTGCTCCAGGTCCAGCTTCTTTTCCGCCATGCGCTGCACCACCACTTCCATGGCCTCGGCATCCCTCCTGAAGATACCGAGAGGATCTAGGCTTCTTCTATAGATGACCAAGGTAGTTTTTCTATGCGGACGGTGCGACCAAGGGCTGCGTCCGAGGTGCTTGCCAACTTAGAAAGGACGTTGACTCTTGTGTTCTCGGCTCACGGAACTTGTTGCAGAGAGAAGAGTCGGAAGTGGTGAGCTAGCTCTTGAACTTTGGTGAGGTATTTGGCCATGTTCTGTTCTCTGGCCTCGTACTCGCCATTGACTTGATTCACCACTAGTTGCGAGTCGCTGAAAACTTCGATATGTTGGGAGCTGAGGTCCTTGGCGAGTTGCAGTCCGGCGAGGAGGGCTTCGTACTCGGCTTCATTGTTGGACATCAAGAAGTCAAACCTCAGCACGTATTTTATTACAACATCATCTGGGGTGAGGAGTATAAGGCCTGCTTCACTTCCTTTGGCATTGGACGACCTATCAACAAAGAGTTTCCACATAGGTTGGGCTTCCTCATCCGACCTATTCCCTTCTTCTATCTCATTTTCGGGGGCTCAGCGGAGGGTTCAACTGAATGTGTATTATGCCACGAAATTTGCAAAAGCTTGTGCTTTGATTGTGGGCCTCGACTGATACTGGATGTCAAACTCGAAGAGCTCGACGGCCCACTTGATCAAACACCCCAAGGTCTCAGGCTTGGTGAGGACGGCTTTAAGGGGTTGGTTTGTCAGGACCGCAATTGTGTGGGCTTGAAAGTACGACCTAAGCTTCTTGGCCGAGACTATGAAGGCAAAGGCCAACTTCTCCACCTCGAAATACCTGGTCTCAGTATCTTAGAGGACCTTACTGACGTATTATATCAGCTTTTGTGTCCCACCCTCTTTTACCAATACCAAGCTAACAGCCTCATCCCCAGTTGATAAGTACAAATACAAGATTTTTCCTGGTGTAGGTCGGGCAAGGAGGGGAGGTGAGGCGAGGTATATATTCAGTTCGTCAAAAGCACGTTGGCACTCCTCCATCCATTGAAAATCTTTTAATTTCTTAATGGCTCGGAAGAAGGGAAGGCAGTGGTCAGCCGACTTCGACATAAGCGATTAAGGGCAACTATCCGGCCAGTAAGGCTTTGGGTCTCCTTCACCGACCGAGGTGGCGCCATTTCCAATACGGCTTGTATCTTGTCAGTGTTAGCCTCAATGCTTCTTTGAGTGACGATGAAGCCTAAGAACTTTCCCGTGGTGACGCCGAAGGCACACTTGCTAGGGTTAAGCTTCATGTTGAATCTTCGTAAGGTATCGAAGGTCTCGGCCAGGTCTGAGGTGTGTGTTTCAGCTTTCAAGCTCTTCACTACCATATCATCCACGTAGGCTTTGACGTTCCTCCCCATCTAGTCCTTGAACATTTTGTTGACAAGGCGTTGGTAGGTAGCCCCTGCGCTCTTGAGGCCAAAGGGCATCACTTTGTAGCGACAGGTACCGTGCTCAGTGATGAATGAGGTCTTCTCCTCGTCTTGGGGGTGCATCTTTATTTGGTTATATCCGGAGAAGGCATCCGATGAAGCTAAGTAGCTCATACCCTGCAATGGCATTAACAAGGTGACCTATCATTGGCAAGGGAAAATTGTCCTTAGGGCATGCTCGGTTAAAGTCTCTCGAATGAAGCTGGCATCAAGCAACTTGTCAACTTCCTCTCCTATGGCCTTTCCAACACTCCGGTGCAAAGTTCCTCTTCTTTTGCTGAATTGGCCTAGAGCTCAGGTCCATGCTCAGCTAGTTCGGATAGGCTTTCTAGGGGAAGGTTGGATCCAATGCAGACTGTCTTCTTGGGCCTGACCTCGTCTAGGGGAACCGAGATGAGGTCCTCGGCCAGTTGGCCTCAACTTGCTGGCTCCTCCCTGAGGTCGAGGCCCTTTAGTGGCAATGCTTCTTTATTCTTGCCCTTCAGCGCTGCCACATAACACTGGCAGATTGCGTTATAGGGCCAATCGATGCCATATTTGGTGGGGAACTTGAGGGCGAGGTGGTAGGAGGACATGGCTGCCTTGAGTGTGTGGAGGGTTGGCCTCCCCACGATTGTGTTATAGGGCGAGCCGATTCTCACGACTAGGAACTCATTCATCCTTGTCACTTGTCGTGGCTCGGTCCCTACTATGACAGGTAGGGTGATTCTTCCCTCCAGTCTGACCATGTTTCTAGAGAAGCCGACAAGTGGGACGTTGGCAGGTTGGAGGCGCTCGGGCGCTAGCTTCATTTTCTCGAATGCTTTGTAGAAGAGGATGTCGGTCGAGGAGCCACTATCAACTACGATCCTCTTTACTACGAAGTTGGCTATGATGGCCGAGATCACGAGGGCGTTGCGTGGGGGACTGTGACCCCCTTTAGGTCCTCGTCTGTGAAGGCGAGGGCTTCCTAGTGCTTTGGCTTCTTGGGGGAAAGCCCCTAGATGTTCAATTGCCTGACATAGGTCTTGCTGGCTAAGGTCGATACCCTGCCCGATGTCATGCCCCTGGCAATGGCGTCAATGGCGTCGGCTATTTGTTGGTGTTGTTGCTGCTGATGTTGTTGCTGCTGGGAGGATGAGGCATCGGCCTCACCTCAGACGAACTACTTGAGGTGCCCACGGCAGATGAGGGACTCTATTTCATTCTTTAGCTCATAGTAGTCACCGGTATCGTGGCCGGTGCCGCTGTGATACTTGCAATATTTCTTTGGGTTTTCCCTCTTGGGGTTCCTCTTCATTTTCTTGGGCCACTTCACGAATTTCTCCTCGCCAACCTACATCAGTATCTGGGTTCGAGTGGAGTTGAGTGGCGTGTATTGATTGTAAGCCAAGGCTGAGGTCAGTGGCTTCTTGTTGTCCTTGCTGTTGTTGTTGCGGTGGTCTCCGCTCTTCCTTTTCTTCTCCAAGGGTCCATTGTTACGCTCGACTTCCCTTTCTTGGTTGTCTCCAGCCGAAGCCTCCTCAGCTGCGATGTACTTTTGGGCCTTCTTGAGGAATTCCATCTTTGTCTTCGGCAGGGTCTTGGCAACCGAGCACTTCAGGGTCGAATCGGGGTGGAATCCATTTATAGCGGCGTGCATGGAGACCATGGGGTCGAGGTCTCGGACCTCGAGCTCTTCTTTTTTGAAGCGGCCGATATAGGACCGCATACTTTCGCCCTATTTCTGCTTAATGCACATCAGCAAGACCACGCTCATTTGGCAACGTTTGCTATTGATGAAGTGAGCGAGGAATAGGTTGTCAAACTATTCCCACGAGCTAATCGACCGAGGCAGAAGACTAGAGAACCACCATCAGGCGGTCCCCTTGAAAGTGGCCTAGAAAGTTCAGCACGTTAGTGCATCAGAATACCCATACAATATCATGAGCGCTCGGAAGCTTTCCAAGTGATCATCAGGGTCTGTGTTCCCGTCGTACATCTTTAACGTGAGAGCTTTGAAGTGCTGGGGGAGCGGCTCGGAGATGATATCTAGGGTGAAGGCGTCCATCCTCCCCGTTGGATTGCTCTAGCCGGCCAAGGCGTCATCTCGGCTCTCCCTAACTTGACGGAGCTCGTCCTTGACGGCTCCGAGCTCGGCTCGTAGTTCTGCAATCCGAGGGTAGGGTGGAGCCTATGTCCCATCATTGTCTTCACGGGCTCGACAGAGTTCGGTGCAAACCCCAGAGTGCTCTGAGGCGAGATCATGTGCTTCCCGCCTAGTGCGGCGGTCATTTAGGATGTCGTGGAGGTCTAAGATTTGTGGGGGAGAGGCACAATGTTGGCCCTCTGCCCTTAAGTGGGCACTATGGTGGCTGAACTACTCGGAGGGATGACGGTTGTTGTCGGATTGTGCTGGCTTCTCCTCCCTTCGGCAGAGAGGTCTCATGTTTCTCTATGATGGGCTGAAGAGGCGGCTACTCCCTGACTCTGAGGGATCGGCCCGCTGAGGGTCAGTGGGGTCGAGGACTAGTAGCTCCGTAGACTCGCGCTAGCCCTGATGTCCTGACGCCCCGGTGGGGCGGTCATCTCGAGGGGACCTCCTACCCAGGGGTAGACTTGCTCCACGCGTTGGGTGAGGTAGTTCAGACGGACTTGGAACTACTCATTAGTGACCAGGTTCTGAGCGTTCATGGTTCTTCATACCATGTCGACCGAAAATTAGGAGAGTTCTTTTAGATCTGAGGTTATTGGGGGAATGTCTTAACAACATTCCCACATACAGCGCCAATTGTTGTCGCTCGGATTGGCCAAGGAAAACACTGTAAATTCACTCCCGAGATCCGAGGATGAACCGAGGGACTCGAGTAGGGGTGATCATGGGTCAGGCCAGGCTTTGAACTTATGATAAGGGCTATAGCTTAGGCCTAGGCCCAGCCCGACCTGGGGTTTCGGGCCTAAAACATAAGTCGTAGCCCATGTTTATACGAGTCGGGCCTAATTCCAAGCCAATGTCACTCATATATAAAACATTACATATCTATATATTAAATGATATAACATGCATATAAACTTATTCTATACATTATATAATATAAATTATACATGTCATGTTATAATATTTATATATAAAATATATAATAACATGTATACATTACACACAATGCGTAAGTTTAAATATATGTGGGTCGGGCCGGGCTTGAGGTATTAAGCCCAAGCCCGACCCTAAAATTTCTAGAACTGATGTGGGCCCGGGCCCGGGTCGGGCCTGAACACAAAACCCAGGCCCAAGCCCAGAATTTCCAGGTCGAGCTTGTGCAGGCCGGGCTGAAATGATCACCCCTAGACTCGAGGCACCGAGGACCGGCGAGGCCGAAGGCTAGTGGCCAAGGTGTGCTGTCTCTCGGAGGGCTGAAGAGGCTGAAGGCTACCAATCGAGGACTAGTGGTCGAGGAGAGGTTCCGTAGAGGCACATATGAGATGTCCAAAAGAAGCAGGGGAGGGTGCCTTGCAAGAGAGAAGATGTCAGAGGCCTCGGGTGAGGACCCGAGGTGAAGACTCCGACAGTCAAGTTAGTATATGCGCACAAGGAGAAGGGAGTCCGGTGCGGATGAGGGCTCAGACATGGTCACTCGTGATCACTAGGTCCCCAGTAATAGGAATACCAAGAGTCTCTTAGGTTCCAGATCCCTTACCTTGTGGGGGTTACTCTGTATTTATACTTGGAGCCGCCAGGAGGTAGTTGGGCTTAGATGGCCCAGATACGAGCTGTACGAGGGGCAGGACCTGGTCGTCTGGCAAGGCCATGTGGCATCCCACGATTGGGCCCGCGAGATCTGCATTGTAGCCCTGCATACACCGCAGTGGATCCCAGCTGGTAGCTATTGGCTGGACACGCATCAGCCCGATGTCCTCCCATATTTTATCAATGTATGTATAAATACATATTTTATCAATAAATAATGTATAATTATATTTTATACATCATATATGTATTATTTTATATTTAATTTATGTCTTTAATTTAATTTTTAATTTTTTATGTATAAAAATATTAAAAATTGCAATTTGAGGCTAAAAAATGGTTTTTTCATGAAAATAGTTGGGCTTTTGACGCATTGAGATACAGATCTTGAAAAGTTACCCAAAAAAAATCACCTCAATCAGATATCAGAGTGCAAAGTTATGACCTCCCGAAATTTGCATACACAATTAGTATGCAACCCACGACCTAATGACTAGGTCGCCTATTTGACAGTTCAACTATTCAAGTCAACGGTTTTTAAAACAATGCCGAATTTTATAAGAACCGAACCCAAAAAATCAAGTGGGTGGTGGTTCAACCATCCAGGCAATGGCCGGTTAGAAACATTGATTCTACCCCTACTCCTACCGTTTATAACACCATACCATTAGGCCTACAATTGTATGTGATTATTTTTTTAAATCCAATTTTACCGTTTCATCATTCACATGTAATTGCACGTGACCCAACTTTTGATTAAAGCATTTTTGAGTTGGGACAATCTCAATTCATGGAGCTTATGAAATTGCATCCTATCAGCAAATACCTCAATTCCTTTTTTTTTTCTTCATTCAAACTAGCAATAGCAGAGCAGTGAGAAGTGACCATCAAAGGTGCCAATGCTCCAACTTTCATCAATTTCAATCCAACAATAGTTGTAGCAAGCGAACGGGACAATACTATGACAAGAACATTTCGTTGCCAGAGCATTGCCGATCTGTTTCACTTTTGATTTTGATTGTTTTTCGAAATCCATCTTCCCTTCTTTTTGTTCTTTTCTTTTCTATCATTTCTCCATGTCTATACCCTTTCCATTCCTACTCTGCCCTACTTGCAAACTCCGCCAGACCACCACCACAATGTAAGTTAGACCAATGTTTTACAAATCGACTCAGAATTGGAACCGTTCTTGCCATTGATTTTTGAATTAACGGTTCAATTATTTGGTTTGAATTAACGGGTCGATAATTTGACCGTCTGTGCCAATAGGTTATTGAGCAATTTAATGGTTTTTGGCCGAAAACTGGGTTTGGGGTAAAACGAAACCAGTTGTCTAAATGATTCCCAATCCGAATGGTTGGACCGTCCAGTCAGCGATGGTTTGTGGGTCCTGCATACTTGCAATATACCTTTAACAAACGTCACAGAATTCTCAACAAGAAAGAATATGACATCATTGTTAGAGGGACACATGACAGGTTATTCTTTCCATGTTTTTTAAAACTAAATGGACAATGAACCGGTCAGGGGTCCGGTCTTGGGTCAAACGGTCTGACCGTTTGAACTGAAGGACAGCCCATTCTGACAAAAAAAATAAAAATAAAAAAATGGCCAAATCGTTGAATGGTTTAAACGGTTCGACCACTCGGGTCAGCGATTTACTGACCAAATCAACAATTTTTTACGAAGTAATAGTTCTGGTGTTAAAACGGAACTGATCACCTAACCGGTTTCCAGTTTTCTCCGGTCCGACCATCCGATCTGGTCCGGTTTGAAAACCATATTTATTTCTACGGAGTCTTACACTTCGTGAACCAAGATAGATTTTTGTTGGCACTCACCTAGGTCAACACTGCAAATGAGGCAAAGGATGTTTAATGTTGGGTATGGAAAAAAGATTTGGTATTACACACCACGACTTTGTTTCCGTTATTTAGTTTGGAGAAAATTGGTATAAAAAAAGAGGAATATTGGTGATGAGCGGTGTTTCTCTTCTCTGATTGCTTCAAAATACTAAAGTGAGAGAGGTGGTGGCAGTGACAATTCGTTGATTGGATTTCCTTGAGATTTCAAGGTTTTGATTTAGATTTACTACCACCTCACTGTTGAGAAAATATGGTATGGATTTAAAAATTTGAAGAATAATGAAGGGCAAATTCAACATTTCAATCTTTTCTCGATTGTTTACTAATGATGTCAATTGTCAAAAAAACTCAAGGATAGTTTAAGGGATTTTGCAAATAGTAGGAGTGGTATAAATCCAATTCTTAAAACCTAGGGGTAGTTTAAGCGATTTTCCCTTTATAATATTTAAAAAGCAGAAGTCTATGCTGCCAGAAAGACATGGTATGAAGGGTTTTGACCAATCAAAACTCAACAAATTTGATAAAGGGGAAATCTCTTAAATTACCTTTAAGTTTTAGGAAATTGATCAATCCTATCCTTAATGTTTAAAAAAGTAATTTAAAATGTCCTTCATTTTTTAAAATTTCATGGGTAACTATTAGCATAAAGATGGAAAAGACTATTTTATCCTTCATTTTTTAAAATTTCAAACTGGAACCATTTGAATAAACAATGTGGAATGATGCATGACGGTAATGGAGCTTCATTCCCAACTGTTGATGAATAAACTCCTGTTCTCCATTGGGAAAGAATGTCAGAATTGTTATGAGTGCTCATCACGGTAATGAAATTTCACGAGTAGGATCTAAAACCGCTTGCAAATAAAAGAAAACCGGTGAGAAAAATCTGAAAATTTGTGATGGATGGAAGAATGGATCTAGAGAGATTGGTGATTTTAGTAAAAACCTAGGGGAAATTAAATTAAAAATGATTTTAGTAAACTTAGGCGCAACTTGATCATTATAGGGGCATTTTGGTCAAGTCAATTTTCCTTAAGATCTATTGGTCTCTATGGTGTCGGTTGTTGTACCAAATATGGGCATTTTGGTCAATTTTCCATTATAGGGATATTTTGGTCAATTTGTTGATAGAAGGGTATTTTTGGTTTAATTATTTTTTTGTAGGAACCTCATTTATGACAAAAACATTGATATTCAATATCATATACTTTGAAGGCCATTTTGGGTAATATATTTACAAAGGCTATTTATGTTAAATATAGGGGCATTTTGGTCAGTTTGTTATTATAAGACAAGGTTTTTAAAATCAGACTGGACCGGTTCTTAGGTCAAACAATCCGACCGTCTGATCTAAACAGATGGTCCATTTTGACAAAAAAAATTAAAAAGAAAATATAAAAGGGCCAAAAACCATTTTTTGGGCCGGGAATTCAATGATTTAACCACCTAGATCAACAACTCGTTGACCAAATCAAATGTTTTTGGCTAAAAAGCAATTTTAAGGTGAAACAGAACCAATTAGGCGACTAGTTTCCCCTTTTCCAATTCAATCGTCTGGTCCAGTTTGGCTGTTAGGCATTTTGATCAACTCAGTATTAATTGGGACCCATTAGCTACTATGGTGTTGGTTGTTGTACCTTTTATGGGCATTTTGGTTAATTTTCATTAGAGGGTCTTATGGTTAATTTGTTGATAGAGAGGTATTTTGGTCATTATGGTTAACAAAAACATTGACTATAATGGCTACTTTAGTGTATATATATATATATATGCGCAATTATGATGAAAACATTAACAAATGGAAATGTTCTATCGGTGGTAGTAATTGTTTTTGCAGCATTGGTGCATGGTTTTGTGGTACGTAGAATCATGAGGGTAATATTGATACTTAAGCTACATTTGATTGCAATGCAAACATAAATATGTACACTGTATATTTATTCATGAATGTAAATACGGTTCGGATTTTAAATCATTTTTGGTTCATGAATGTAAATACGGTTCGGATTTTAAATCATTTTTGCACTCATTTTGTTTGTTTGAAATCGGTGCTAAGTGTGGGCCCCATCCTTAAATGCTCTAACTACCTTATGCTCCAATGCCTCAATTTTGGTTCAAAAATTGATCATCAAAAGAATACAAAATTGTATCCAAAATATAGGTGCAGTAATGCTTTTTTTTAAGAATACAAAAATGTCGGAACATACATTTTTTATCTGATAATCATTACTTTTTTACATGTCAAATAAATGCCCACAAACGCAAACCGCAATACATAAATACTCCAATTTAGCATTTGTATTACAAACAAACAGAGCCTTAGGTTCAATTTGGAAGAAGTACAAATACAAATATGTAAAGTGTAAAATCTTGTATTTTGTATTATTTTAAATATATTTGCAGTGTTGATAATGTCTAATGACCGATCTAACCTTAGTGCCAAACGTAGTCTTAATGTAAAAGCTCTTCTCATCTAAAAGTTCAAAATGATAGACAGTAGCTTCAATTCATCATCAAAAGATAATGGTATGATCACAGAGAACTTCAATGAGAACGATGGAGGTTACGAACAGAAAAATTGTAATAATCATTAGAAGTCATGCATGTGTAAGTTTTCCTCCATTCGAACGGAACAAAAATTACGCACAGAAAAATTAATTATAAATATATGATAGGAAACAATGATTAAAGGAACCAAATCTCAATTTGATAAGTTATGTGCCATTTTAACATTTATTTTTTTGAGAAATTTCACTAAAACATGGCATCCCTTTTTAAATTGCCTCTATTGATTAAAATAAAAAGGCTGTTAAAAAGTAGTTCCAATGCAATTGGACTTTATAAAGGATTTTTGTAAGTCCTGTACTTAAAGTGTTAGCTCTCGTTCCCTATGATCATATCGAAGTATTTTGATTTCTCACTAATAAATTAAAATAATTAAATTAATATCCAATAATGTTAATAATACAAAATCTATGTATTTAAAATTGACATGAAAACAAAACCATCATTCAATTTAGATGGCAAGTAAGTAATTAAATCATTACATTAAATGGGTCAGCCTATGGTGTCATAGTTAAATAATAAAAAATTAAAAATAAATAAAATTATAAAAAATAAAAAAACAAAAAAAGTGAAATTTTTTAAAACATCTCTAATATTATATATTTATCATATTAAAATTAAGCATGATAAATAAGAAAAAATATTTATTAATCATCAAAATGAAATACAAAATTTAAAAACTACCCAAAACAAAACCATTTTCCCACTCAAGTGGTGCATTAATGGTTCAACCTTTTAGCCCAAATGGGTAATGAGGAGGGGTGATTTGGCCCTCCAATGATATCACGACACGTGGCATTCCAGAATCGATGCATGACACCTTAGCGCCACGCAAGCAACGACTTTGGATACACCTCAGGCACACCTCACATGCCTTAATTATCATGGCACCACCT
Organism: Nelumbo nucifera; assembly: GCF_055504915.1. NCBI lineage: Eukaryota > Viridiplantae > Streptophyta > Magnoliopsida > Proteales > Nelumbonaceae > Nelumbo > Nelumbo nucifera. The sequence goes on along the minus strand of NC_142654.1, from coordinate 61,907,208 downwards.
TAGTAGGGCCGACCTGCGGAGATCTTGACAAGGTCAGGTTAGCGATCTTAGGGGCGACCTCTCGCCACCGACCTAACTGAGGCCCAATTAGCGGCCTGCATGACATGGTGGCCGACCTCCATTACCTGTGGGTTATCGTCTCCGAATCCTCCTGGATCATGTCGCCTCATCGACGGAGTTGACTCCTGCCCCGCCTACTTTGGAGGCAACCAAATAAGCTCTATTGCTTTATGCAAAAGTAATCTCCGAGCGTGAAACCACCTCCGAACGAGGTAGACCAGTAAGCCACATCCTCCTGGAGATCTTGGATGCACTACGTCAAGTCCACGACAACCTATGCCTATATAAAGGTGTCCCATTGATCAGAGAAGGTATACGTGATTTATCTCTCACAATTCTCTAACTCTCTCACATTCTAGCTCTCTTAAAGCTCTTCGATGAGTTAAGCATCGAAGTGCCCATCCCAAGTACTCTGACTACTGTCTCTTTGCAACTCAGCCAACCAACCTAATCTACCTGACGCCCAAGCTGTCTTCCAATAGGAAGCACCAGATCGCACACCATCAAGTAAAATAATTTTTTTTTTAAAAGGTAAAAGCATAGAATAGAAAGTTAAACTAACTAGTAAAAAACACTATTTTCCATCTAAGTAGTGGTCAACGGCCCATAGGGGTCTACGTAGGTGAACCCAACTCGAGCCTAGATTGACTTAGATTGTGATTTAAGACAAGCTAGGTTTGGATTTTCGGTCCTTGGGTTTGGGTGGGTCCAAAAGTTTGGCCTTTTTCTATTTTTTATATTGGGACTGAACTTAGCCTTTAGGTAATTTGAGCCCAATCCAACTATATACAAATAGAGACATATTCGCATATATACATGCATAAACATATACATTTATGCCAAATTATAGTATGGGATGATTTAACAACATGGGCCCGGCCCCCAGTCCAAGCCCAGTCCAAGTGCATCAAGTTTCAGTACAATTAGGCCTGAATTAGACAGATTAGGCTTGAGCCTGAACCATAGGCCTAATTCTTAGGGTCAAACCTGGTTGAGCTTAAATTAGGCCTAACCCGCCCAACTTGTTATAGATGCAAATGGATCGGATCGTATTCAGATAGGGGTATATCTGAATCTTATCCAATAATGTTAATCCTATCTGATCAAATGATTTAATGGATCTCACAAAGATTAATTTGAATTCAAATCCGTCAAGGATGATGGATATCAGAATATGATTTGATTACCCATAAGTCTGTACGGTTTACAAATTATCAACAGGAAAAAAAAAGAAGTAAAAGTCTATACAAAGAAAAACAAAAACACAAACATTTTCTTCAACCATTTTTATTATATACGTTTTTATAAAACAACATAATATAAAAAACAAATTACAAAAATGCAATGATGTCATAATCATGTAATAAAGGGAGAGAAATCATAAAGAAAGGAATGATTTGAAAAGTTGAAAGGGGTTGGAATTGATATTCGGAAAGACCTTTGCATTCCAGGTCTTGAGTGCTTCAAGCCTTTTGACTCTATGTTAGACCCTGCTGTAATTTCTCAAGTGATTGATCTTATTATTCTTGAAACTAAGAGTGGGACAGACCAAGAATACGTAGTTTGTTCCAACCAATTGAAGCTGAAAAGATTTTGGAAATTGACCTCTCCTCTAATGATTGGGATGATGTGTTTGTATGGTTTGGGGATGCAAAAGGAAAATTTTTGGTTAAATCAGCTTACTACATATCCGAATCTTCCCTCAAAATGACAAGGATAAACTCATCCTGAATATAATAGAAAGTCTTGGAATCTGGTTTGGCAAGACCTTTCTGTGGTGGGGTTTGCTGAATGGCCTTACTGTTAATAGTAACTTGTTCAAGAGAGATGCTGTTAATTTTCCTGTGTTTAAGATGCTCTTGTAATGAATAAACAGTTATAAATGCTCTCTTTCATTGTGATAAAGCCAGGTACACCTGGCTGGGTTGGGTATTGGTGTAGGTATTAGACCTTCTATTGATGATAAGGAGCTTACTTTCAATGTCTGATTTGCTGGCAAAGTTATAGCAAAGTCCAATAAAAATCTTTTTGTTAAATAACTTAAATTAACTATTTGCTTGTGGGAAATTTAGAAAGACGGAAATCAGATTTATTTTGAGAAAGATGATTCTAATCCTTTGCCCTATAGCTTCCATTCACAGGTCTATAGAGGAGACATTTCAGAACTAGCAAGTGAAATCAGGAAAATGGGAGCTCCATAATCAGCCTCCAGATGTTGCCCCTAGATGGACCCCTCCAAAGAGGGGCTTTGCTAAGGTTAATGTTGATACTGGTTTTCGGAACAGTAGGAAAGCTTATTTTGGCTGTTTAATTAGGGATCACTTCGGCTATCGGTGGGGTGTTAAAGGTGGCTCATGCCATGCCACAAATCCGCTTGTTGCATAAGCCAAGGTCCTTTTTGAAGCTGTTAACTTGGTTGTGTCGAACGGTTTGCGTCATGTAGTTTTTAAATCTGATAATCAACTGTTAATTAAAAACCTCAACAGGGAATCAACTGATTTCCATCCAGACATTTGGTTTTTGTGTAAAAAACGTTCTGTCTGTCTTCAGGTAAAGGTTTCAAGTTCTCTTGGTCCTCTCGTCTGGCCAACTCAGCAGCCCATCTAGTGAATAAGAAAGTTCTTGGAAATTTTGAAGTGGCTGCCCTCCCAAGGTGGCTATCGGTTGCTGCTGTCACGAACAATTCAAATTTGAGTGCAGAAGATAGCGTTCAGCTTTTATTTTCTTCTTAGTTGTTCACTTGTTTGGCTTTTTAATAAAAATGCTTAATTACCAAAAAAAAAATTCTAGCCCTATCCTTCAAGTTGTATTTCGCTTGAAAGAAAAGGTAGGGAAGGGAAGGGAAAGGTAGGAAAACCTATAACTTATAAAATGGCTCATGGAAACCATTACAGTTATGAGTTATGACCACCAACATGACGGAAGGAATGTATGTTAAAAATAGAAGTGTCTAGAGGTATAAAAAATTCGGCAAATTAGAGACAACGTTAGACAAGTGAAGGGGAGTTTAAGATAATAACCCGTAAGATATTTATGGTTGCATAAACCAAACTCCAGACAGGCAGACAGTATACCCAAATTCAATTGCTCCAGCATCTCCCACAAAGTAATGAGTCAAGGAAATTACTGTTCCTGCCGCATCATGAGAGACTCAAAATGTTGAGACCAAAGAGAAACAGTGAGGACGCATTTATAGAACAAATTCTGAGAAGACGAGGCTCTTTTGGCTCAGTTTGGAAGGAGTACAAATACAAATATGCACAGTACAAAACCTTACATTTTATTTGTACTCTACAAATTTGTATTTGTACACCTTCCAAACTGAGCCTTTAGTACACATTTGCATTCTCCAATAATTTCTCTCTTAACGAGTTTATCCAATTTGGAGCTTATAAAGAATGGCAAGTCAGGTGACAAATGATTTCTGAGACATTGGCTAGGAAAAAAATGAAAAAGAAAAGACAATGCCAGCTTAGCTGGCTCACTTGGAAAGTCCATAAACTTGACAAGCCTATGATAACTAAAAACACTCAATAGATGAAGTCACTTGGGAGCGTCATATCACATTTTATAAGCATAGCTCAAATAAGAAGAGATTACCCATTCTTGCCAATGAGGTGTGGAGAATCCAAGACTGAGTCCACCCTGTAGCAAACTGCAGGGGAAAATGATGTTGATCTAATGCCTCGCATTAATCAAGTTCCTAATAACATATGGCAAAATGCCTCCATGATCGAAATATGCCAGTTCCACCTGCATCAAAAGAGAACATTGCAGCCAAGTGAAAATTGAACGAAAATAACTGAATCTTACTGACAGGAGAAGCTTGATAGTGTTGTTAGTCTACCTCTGTATCGAAACGGACTGTGCACGTGAATGATTTTCCGCTGTCTGTCACAACAGTGACATCCTGACCAGGCCTTATTTCACTTACATTACTTGGTAGGTTGATGCTGTAGCGCTCATGCCCAGTCAAGCCAAGAGTCTCAGCATCTTCTCCAGGCTTGAAACACAGTGGAATGATGCCCATTCCCACAAGGTTACTGCGATGAATCCGCTCAAAGCTTTTGGCAATCACTGCTTTAACACCCTGAGTTGAATGGCAATTTAATGCATTATTATCAAATCTAGACGTGAGCTAGAAAACAGGAAAAACAGAGAAGAGGCACTTTTATAGATATACCAAAAGCATTGGGCCCTTGGCAGCCCAATCACGAGAGCTCCCACTTCCATACTCAGCTCCAGCCAAAATAATGGTATCTTGTCCCTCACTCTTGTACCTCTGTTGAAGGGGAAAAGAAAATAAAGATTTGTAAATAATAATACAATTCAATTACAAGCCAATAATTAAGCCAGGGAACTTGATTCGTCATTCATGAAAAGCACAATCACATACGACGGATGTAAATATCCTGATCTTTATCAATACAATAAAATAAAATGAAAAGATCAAATGGCCTCATTGTACAATCTATGACATCTTTTAAAGGGTCACAAGAATCTGGCAAACAGTGGATCATCACAAATGTCCATTCTGGTGTGCTTTGACAACATGGAAGATATATCAAGTATGCCTATCCAAATTGACATCCATTCCAACATGTTCACCAGGATGGCACAACATGTCTACATGGGTGTATCCTGTATTTTAGATATTACAGCTAGCACATCATGATACTACTAATCCATAGGCATCTTGTTGCTACAAATCATATGAAATGTGAAAGTAGGATGAGAAGTTATTACCATGGCAGCATCAAACACAGATATTTTCTCCCCCGTGGGAATGTGAATTGTTTTAGGTCCAACTTCTCCCTTCAATAGTTTGTTTACAAGGCGAATATTGGCAAAAGTACCTCTAGCCATCACCTCATCATTACCACGACGACTGCCATAAGAATTGAAGTCTCTCCTATCAACCCCCCGTTCCATGAGGTACTTGGCTGCAGGACTGTCTTTGTGGATGCTGCCAGCAGGTGAGATGTGATCAGTTGTGATGCTGTCACCAAAATTGAGCAAGCAGTAGGCATCCTTCACTCCATGTGGGCCAGGAGGGGACATTGTCATGTCCTTAAAATAAGGAGGCTCATGAATATAAGTTGATGATGGATCCCATGTATAAAGAGTGCTTGATGGCACAGATAACAGATTCCACATTGGATTTCCTTTCGTGATTGCTTCATATGTAGCCTTAAACATGTCTGGCAAGACACTAGATTGCACAACCTGAGGAAAAATACAAAATAAATGGGATAAATGCTCCAATCAATGATTAGATACTGCTAAATTTCATATCAATGAACTTTGGCTAGCTCACATTTGCTACTTCTTCACTCGATGGCCAGATATCCCTGAAGAATACTTTCTTCCCATCCTTTCCCGTCCCTATAGGTTCTGTCTCAAAATCAATATCAACCTGCAAAAAATTCCACATAAGTTACAGGCCAATAGCAACCACTGCCACTACAACAACAACAACAACAAAATGAAGATGGAACTCATCAGACTTCTACCCAAGTAGTTAATCATAAAAGAAGTTGCACATCAGCAAAAAAAAAAAGAAAATGTCAGTTAGCTAATCAATTAGATGGAGTAATGCACACATAGACAAATATACACTTGTGTGCATCTAAACTGACATTAATAGGAGACATGTATAAAAATCCAATTGGTAGACCAAAGATGTATCGGTAAATTATGAAAAATGATTCAATCAATATACCAAATAGGCTGCTTCAAGTTGTTAATAGATAGATCTTCTAATCAATTATCCAAAAGGAGTTTGTAAGGCTCTGTTTGGATAAGCTTTTGTTTTTTAGCTTTGGGCTGTGAAAAATAAAATTGAGCCAAAAAAGTGTCTTGAGCATTTGGTAAGAAATGCTTTAGAAACACCATAATCTGAAGCCAAAACATTCTTAAGCTCTGGAGCACAAAGCCTATATTGGGGCTTTGTGCCTTTTGATTTTGAAGGCACAAATCCTGAAGTTTATCTAAACGGAACCTTAATATGTAAAAAAATAAAAAAAAAACTGGGGGGACTAGATATTATTATAGGCCGCCATTGGAAACCCTATAGATACATTCTTCTCAAAACATAAGGAAGAATACAGATATAATTATCCTCCTATATGGCATGCTAATAGCCTAATACTGTGTCTGTGCCTTTTTTCTAGGTTTTTAAACCACTTAATGTATTTGAATACTCATATCCCATCAAATGAAATGAAGAGTCTAGTATCTGCAAAGCACCATACAGTAATAATATTCATTAAAATTGCAAACTACATGTTTTTGGTGGCAACCCCAAACAGTGGAAATTGCTAGGTGTTAAGATTAATACTGTATTGAAATAATATCTGGTATCAACATTGGCATTTTCTCATCTTGAGACAGGTAGACTGCTCATGTTTAGGTACCCAAGTATCATAATATATAAATTTATCATGTATGAATTTCAATCACATACCGTGCCAGCAAGAGCATATGCCACCACAAGGGGAGGGGAAGCAAGATAGTTTGCCCTTGTTAGGGGATGCACACGGCCCTCAAAATTCCTATTTCCAGACAAGACAGCCGCAGCAACTATGTCTGAAATTTAACCAAAAAGAAAGACCATATTTGAGAAAGCATATACTTTATTGATTGGTAATTTGAGAAAATATACTCAGAGAGGAGGGGGAAAGAAAATTTTTATTAAAGCAGTTTTAAAGAGAAAATAAAGTGACAGTTTACCATTTTCAGATATTGCTGATGCCACTGACTCATCAATGTCTCCGGAATTCCCAATGCATGTAGTGCATCCATAACCAACAATATGAAAACCTAGCTGATTCAAATGATTTTGCAATCCACTGCAAAAGGCAAGACCCGGATTAGGGCTATATCACTGGAAGAACAAAAACGCAATAGAGCATTTGTAAACTCAAATAGAGGACCTCTTTTGCAAATATTTAGTAACAACTCCAGAACCTGGAGCAAGACTTGTTTTGATCCATGGCTTAACCTGATATAGAACAAATTGAAGATTAGAACCACAGCAGACTACTAGGAAAAAGAATGAAGAGACATTCCAAAACTGAAGATGACTTTAATAACTCATTCAATTAAGGTTTCAACAGGCCTCTGATCCATTTTATTTGTAGTTTTAACTCTTAACAACTTACATGCAGAGGGAACATAGATTATTATGTGATTATCTAACTACCTAATATCAAAAGCAATGTTAGGCAAGTAGTTACATGATTACATCCTGATTTCTCAAGGATAATTTTGCATATCCAAATCAGTGATGTTATTATTTATTCTTCTCAATATACTTGTCCATGACAATAAATACTTTATTATTTGTTAGTATAATAATAGACTTTCCAGATAAATTTGTGTAACAATTTTGCCCTGAAAGAAAATAGCAAAGTATATGCTATAATTTATAATGTTCCCCCAGCCTTATCTCTTTAGACTCTAAAAGTCCACCCTTTTGTTCCACCATTTGTAATGAATAATTATGATTTAGTTTGCAGTTTTTAAAAAAAAAGGATTATGAAGTTCTCCATGTGTATTGCATGTGGAGGGCTTGACTGGAATAGTACAGATGAGATCAAGAATTTTCGATTTCAAGTGCCCATACATTCAACTTGGAGTAGAAGAAAAAGAATGAAGAGATTCTTATACAATTAATAAGAGATGAATGAAGACAAAATTAGGGTTATTTAGAATGGATTTAAAGGAATTACCAGAGGATAGAATTGAACACAAGAAAGGAAATAACTAAGACAAGGCTTTTACTACCATATAACAATGGTGCATGGTACACCTCATGGCAACATCTAATAAGATGCATTACATCTCGGAACTAGTCATAAATGTTTCATCTGGTTGGGCTCCCAACTGAAAATATGCTAGTGCATATTTCCCCTAACAACAGAATCAGATACCATCAATCTTATCAAAGCATCAACTAATCATTAACTAGTCAATTGAGTGACATACTAACTGCATCAGAATCTAGTTGGTCAGTATCCATATAAGGTTACCTTGGAAAACTAAACATCATCTAGGTTAGTTGACTTACTTGGGCACAAAGCTATTTTCAATCTTTATTTGTTTGCATTTATCTCCAGTTGTTTAATGGCACATGGTTCAGTGATGGTAATATAAAATAAAAATCAAAAAACAAAACAAATGAACAAAAGTTCTTTAGGTCTTCTTCCATTTGGTGATGCACTGGTGTGGAAATTGCCACAAATAGTCAAGGTAGTACTACATTTGTGCAGCTAAAATGACGTTGATGCAGCTTGCAGTTCTCTAACAAAATGCAAGAAGAGGAAAACAAAGACAAGAAAGTAACCTCCAGTCCTAGTTCGCAAGCCTTCTTTGCAACCAAAGCAGCACCAAGCATCACACTAGGATTTGAAGTATTGGTACAACTGGTGATGGCTGCTATGACAACATCACCATGTTTAAGCTGTGCCGGTGTTTCATGGAATGAGAACTCCACAACTTTACTTTGAGAATCTTTAGGTATTGCAAACCCCTGTAATATCATGTGAAGAATGTAAGCATGTAAACACACAGACAATACTTAAATACACTACAAAGATCTTTTGCATCTAAATTTTGGAGATGTTAATTGCTCTAGCTCAGGCTTCTACTAGTTAGTGAGGGAATACATTAAAGCATTGGGATTCAGGCATTTACCCACCCCATTCCCTTTTCTGATATATTGATAAGAAAGAAACTAATCATAGTGGTAAGGAAAATATTGAATAAGGGTATGCTTGGGATTTTGTAATTGCTTCTCATCTTCTAAATAAGGGTATGCCTGTATATCAAAAAATATGCTTGCCAACTTCAGAATAGGCCCAGCATGGAAATTGCAATCAGAATCAAGGCCCCTAATCCCATAGCCATGATAGCCAATCTCAGCCTTTTTTTTCTTATTCATTTTTTAATATGAAACTTCTTACCTTGAATCCAACTTTGTTATCTAAGCAAGCATGCCAGTCCACTTTCATTTCTTTCAAGGGAACTCGATCATGAGGCCTGCAACAAGTACAGCTTTCAGAAGCTGCATCAAAAAAGAAGAGGAAAGGCCGAAGAAATGGCTGAACACAGGGAAACTCTCCTAATATAGCCCACAAAAGAAGTGTATCTCAGAAAAAGCATCTTGAAATTCTTACCTCTTTGGTCCTGATACACAGGGTTCCACCTCCTCAAGATTCAATTCCAGATAAGAGGAGTACACCCGCTCAGTCTGGGGCTGAATTCAGAAAACAAGATTACACTCAGAACCCTTTTACCTTGCTTAATAAGAATATGTAGATGGGAAATTGAACAAGGGGCAAAATTTTACCTGGCTGTAATCCACAAACATCTTATTAGCCCTTAGATAGGACTCTATCATAGAAACCTGCATTTTTCAAAAGATTTAGTGCACATAAAAAGTGTCACCACATACAAAGAGCATACTTTTAATTAACCACTCACAGTTTCATCACTTCTGCCTGTCAGTTTCAAGTACTGGAGAGTGACATGATCCACAGGGAAGAAACCCATGGTTGCACCATACTCAGGAGACATGTTCGCAATTGTGGCCCTATCAGCTAATGACAGTTCACTCATCCCTTCCCCTGCACAAAAGGATAAATTACTTTGTTAGTTCACGTAGTAATAAATACAGATATATAGGAGTTAAAAGAAGATGCTAAAAGGAAGTCGTGTAAACTATAATCATGTTTACCATAGAACTCCACAAATTTGCCAACAACTCCATGCTTCCGAAGCATTTGGGTTACTGTCAGAACCAAATCAGTGGCTGTTACACCACTCCTTAACTTTCCTGATAATTTAAATCCAACAACACCGGGAAGAACCATGCTCATGGGCTGTAAGTTGAAGAAAATGCACAGATTAAGACACATCCAATAGAATTTTTAGTTTTACATATTGCATAATGAGTGTGATACCCCAATAAAATTCCAACTTGCTTCTCGTAACTCCCTAAAACAGAATTACATTCGTAACATTTCTATGCTTGGCAAGTCAACCAGTGGAAGAAAGTGCTTGGTGATTAGCATTATAGCTGAAGTGGCAATTTTGATTAGTAAACAATAAAATAAAAATCCACCGCAAACTCATTTACCTGACCAAGCATTGCAGCTTCTGCTTCAATTCCTCCAACTCCCCAGCCAGCAACACCCAAACCATCTATCATGGTTGTGTGCGAATCAGTTCCAACTACACTATCGGGGTAAAGTATTCCATCTGTATTAAACACAACGCGTCCAAGGTACTCCAGGTTCACCTAGACATCAAAATTTATGAACTTATTTTATTGGCAAAGACGAGTGGAAATCATGAAGAGATAACCTAAATTGATATAAAAATCTATCAATAATGTATTACCTGATGAACAATCCCAGAGCCTGGAGGAACAACAAGCATATTGTGAAATGCACTAGATCCCCACTTCAAGAAGCCAAATCTTTCATTGTTGCGCTGGAACTCAAGTTCCATATTGGCCTGTACTGCATTTTCTGATCTTGCCACATCAACCTGCACTGAGTGATCGATGACAAGATCTACAGGAACCTGCGTGCGTGACAATTTCTTGTCTCAGTTTTATTTGTCAAGTACATAGAGATACATGTTGAAGCAGTCACCACACTGTGCACGTACTCGAATCCGGATAAAGCAGAAAAATAAAAGAGCTACTAACGATTTACACTTTCTAAGTACAATCATAGTCGATAGGAACAAGAGAAATGCCACTTACCAACGGGTTAATTTTGTCCGGGTCGCTGCCAAGCCTATTCATTGCATCTCTCATGCACGCAAGATCAACAACAGCCGGAACACCAGTAAAATCCTGACATTAGAACCAAAATAAACAGTAATCAGAATTAAAAAAAAAAAAAAAAAACGAGGTGAAAAGGAGATGGAGAAACCACATCCTACGAATCCATATAAGATAAAATTTGCAAGTATTCACCTGCAGAAGCACACGTGCAGGCTTGAACGGAATCTCAACCTGTTTGGGAGAAGTATTCTTCCAATCAAGGATTTTCTCTACATCCTTCTCCTTAACTTGAAACTCGTCACAATTACGAATCGCTGACTCCAGAAGGATCCTAATGGAGTAGGGAAGCTTGTCTGAAACAAGACCAATTCGAGGTAAAGTCGAAACTTGAAGAACTTCTTTGCTAAATCGAATCTACTCGTCAATCCTACAAAATTGATAGAAGAGACAAAAAGAAAAAGAACAACTCACCGATCCTCGGATCATTGAGAGCAGGCAAGCTGTAGTACTTCCCGAATTCACCACCACCAGGTTTCTCGAGTGTCTTCAAGATACTCTCGTAAACATTCCGAGTAGCTATAGAACAGATCAACCAATCAGCAACTTAGAGAAGCAGCTCAATAATCAAATAAATCAGATAACAACAATGGAGACGAGAAAAAGGAGGAAAGTTTTTTTTTTCTTTTCAAGGAAAGACTTTACTCACCCATAGTGGCGATCCGCCTTTCGAATCGTTCGTTCGACGACGCAGACGAAGATCGGAGAAGAGCTCTGTGACTGAGAGGTGATCTCCAGTCGGAGAAATGACGATAAGGAGAACAGGATGGAGACTTAGGGCTAGAAATGGGATTTGGTGAATTGGAAGGAAGAAAGAATGGGGGGGGGGTGGTAAGATAGAATTAGTAGGTGGGGAGCTTGAGTTGTTGCAGGAGCGGAGAAAATGAGACGAGTAGAAGGACGAATGCGAGAGAAAAGCTCTAATCACATTGGCTGATGCGGTTAACACATCTCTTACACACTTTTTTGGGTAAATTGCTTAAACATTCCTGAAGTTTTTGACAGTTTGTAAAAGTAAACCCTCCCCTGAAATTGATAACTACAATTATCTCCCTAAACTTTTTAATAGTTGCAATTAGACCCTTTCTGCTATAATAATCATTTAAAATAAAATATAAATGCAAATAGGTTGCCTTTGAAAACAATGTAAATAAAATATAAAGTTGGGTTAATTTTTGCATTGATAAATTTATTTTCTTAGTTGTAATACATGCAAATACAAATAAATATACTTTTTTCTAACATTAACTACTTTGAATGCAAATTTACTTCTTTTTTTTCGATGTAAAATTATTTCTCGTTTTAGATGTAATCATGCCTTGAAAATTGTGTTATTTGTTATTTTCATTATACACGTTTTCTTGCCAAACACTAATCTGGCATTTGCACCATTTGCAAACATGTCTTTCATAATAGGTAGGAAAATATCTAAATTATCCATTCAGTTACTATTAAGGTTGGTTTTTAGAGAAAAAATAATACAAATTTTATGAATAATATAGTTTAAAGTTATAGAGCTTTACCATTGAGGATTGATACGGACAAATTTGAAAAGTAAATCAAATTCATAAACATAAAAAAGAGATTGAAAGAACTTGCGGTAGCATTGATATAAAAAGAAAATTTGCAAAATAAACATTTTGTGCTTTTGATAAAAATTAACTGTATGAATTGTTTGGACATTTTACACCTCTTGTTAGAAGATTGTAAGAGAGGCTTTCTTGTAATTTGTCACAAAAAGGGGTCTACTTTAGTTTAAAGCAATTTACAAATACAAACTTCATAGAAGCTTAATTTGGAAAGAGTATAAATATAAATGTGTATAGTATAAATGCATACAAAACAATGTTTTCAAAACGAGCTTAGACCAGACGGTCAGATTGGAAAATCGGGAATCAGTTTCATTTTACTCCAAAAATCATTGATTTGGTGTTGAACTATTCGACCCATAAATGGTTTTTGGTTTTTTTAATTTGTTTATTTTTTCTGTCAAAATGGGCTGTCTATTCCGATCGAACAATCAGACCATTCAACACAAGAACTAGACCCAAAATGATTTCCTATCCGGTTCAATTTTAAAAACTTTGATACGAAATATAAGATTTTATACGTTACATATTTATATTTGCACTCCTTCTAAATTACTTATAAATTAGCAGAAAGGTTAATTTGGGGGGCGATTGCATTAGTTTAAATTTTTTATTTTTAACACATGAGGAAAGGGCCAATGGAGTGTGTGCATGTCTGAATTGATTATTGATACCTTGATTTTATTTTCCTTTGTGGGGCTACTGAATATATTCATGATAAGGACCGCGCAGACGTGACGAATCGGGTGACGATGATTTTGAACTTTGAATCCATGTGGGGTCTGGGGAGAGAAAGAGATAGGGGGGGACCACGTGGTCCGCTCAAAACTAAATACTTTTCTGAGAGGGAGAGAGAGGCGGACTAGACGGTCAGCGCCGCCTCGTTCAGGTTTTCGTATATTGCTTTCCTTTCGCTTCCTTCCACCAACAATCGGAGATCGGAAGACACGTTGTGCGGGTCCCATGTTTATTCTTATCCAACGGTTTCGAGATGATCTGCTCAATGCCCTAGAATCAGGGCTCTGGTTTACGGTGTGAAAAAAATGTATTACTTTAAAGAACACGTGTCATAGGATCAAACACTGAGTGGTCCAAACTCCAAAGGCCCGAGCGAATCTGATGGAATGTCCGACAGTTGATTGATGCTGGTTCGGACGGAGTACAGACTCCGGTGATTCCAATTTCCAAGTTGTTAATCCGACGAGTGAACCAGGGAAAAGATAAGAAACATACCTTTTGGTTTCAGATGAGATATTGAGATTATGAGAAGATCAAAGCTGTTTTATTTTCTATTTTCTACTATGGAAGAAAGAAACTGAGCATCTTGTAAACCGGGGGCAACCCGAACCGGGCGCCCATAATTACTCTTACAAATAATAATAACTAGTATTCACGATTTGGTTTGGTATGAAAATTTGTTTCAAATCATGCCATTTTATTAAAGGTTTGGTGCAATTTTTTATACGGATTGGTCCATTGTATTGGGTTTAATCCAATTAGACAGTCCAAACTATATATATATATATGTGCTTGAATAAATAATAAATATTATCTTTTAGTTACTATAAAATCATTGAATCATTATAATTGGTATGCTATTAAACATCAATTTGGTTAGAATGAGAGTATTTTTAGAGTTTATTTTATTATATATTATATATTATAATATTAATATGATATATATTTTGATTCATGGTTTATGGTTTAATTTGATTTCTAAAATTCAGAAAACTGAACCAAACCACTCTAAATCTGTTCCAAATCGAAGAGTAAATCACAGTTTGGTTCGATTCAATTTGATGGTTTAGATAAGGTGACCCAACCAAAAAGCAGTACAAGTTTGTTTTAGGTGTAAATTCAATTTTATATCGATAGAAAAATATGAACGGATTTAGTGATGAAGTGAAATTGGAACCAATTGCTTTTGAATATTTACACCAATCATGTTTGATTGTCAAGTGTAAATTTTGATGCTTTTTTTGGTCAGAATTTGGAATAGACATCGGTGTAAATTTCCAACCATACACCAATATTATGCAATTCGCAACATTCCTATATGATGCAACAATCATGATCCAACGATTCTCAATTTGGACTACAACCTTGAGCATCTTGAGCTACTGGCTAATGAGTATGTCCAAATATAGTTCGAATAGGCTTTTAGCCTATAACCTGTAGTCTGTAACTTTAGCTTGCTACAACCTGTAGCTTGTAGCAAATGCATCATTGCTCACCATTTGATGCGTCTACTAACCTGTAGCCTATCGACCCTGGCTCTTTTCTCGATGCTTCGCTTCATAGTCTGCTCTACTACAAAGCACCAAACGAGAGTGAGAGAGAAAGAGTAGTGGAACAAAGATCGAAAAAATGGCGAAGGAATATAAGATGAGGCGGGAGGACGTGAAAGCTATCGGGGCAGAGGTGTCTAAGAGTCTATTTGAGCAACAAGCAGGTGGTGTGGCTCACAGTGCACTTTACCTTTCTCTCCGACAACCATGACTGCCAGGGGATTTATTTTAGTGGCTGCCATCACTTCACCTTGGATGCTAAAAAGAAGCTCGAAGCTTCTGCTGTCGATGTGGCCAAGGTCGTTGCCAGGAAGGCCGACCTTGCCACCACCAAGTGAGAGAGATCTGAGAGTGGTGTCAACGAGAGAGAAACCACAAGCAAGGTAGAGGTTGAGATGGAGCATATGGAAAAATGGAGAAGAGAGATAGAGTGAGAGGAATTTTACCCTAATGGTAGAAACAGGTAAGTTTTACATCGATAATTTTGATGTATTTTTTACATCAATTATCTATGTAAAAGTATTTAAAATGGAGTTTTAATCTGGTTTACCATGTAAATATGCACTTTATCCAAATGCTTGCAAAATCGATTCGAGGTATAAAGTTTTCCCGATTCAATTTTACACCTCAAACAAACGTGGCCTTAAGGAATGGATCGCATTTATTTTTCTCCTCAATTCCTATGAATGAGTGAATGGGTTATACATGGGCTCCACAGTCCACCAACGATACTTGTTGTGGGTATAGATGTGGATCCTGGATCAGGTCTAGGAATACGTGATTGTTTGTTACCCTCATCCCATGCATTTATTTTCTTTTTCTTTTCCCCATTTTGATAAACTCGAAAGAATTACAGAGTGAGGGAGGTCTGAGGGGTCTGGATTTCATCTAGGGTTGTCAATGGGTTAGGCCTACCCAATAGACCTGAACCAACCGAATCGATTATAACGGTTTTGGTTCTATGATTTTGTCCCAATTAATAACCTAGTCAATTTTGGTTTTTGTTTGTCCTGAATATATTTAGACCCAAAACCAATTACTTTATTAAATAAATATAATACTTTTTAATTCTTTATAATTTTTTATCACATTTTATGTTCAAAATGGTAAATTTGATAGATAATAAATAAGATAATATTAGTTAAAATGCTTAATTTATTAATATATAAATAATTCAGTATTTTTCTATAATTTTTATTAAGGTTATATTATCAAATTTTAAATTTAAATTTATTATTTAAATAAATATAGTTTTTAGTAGACCTGACTATTAATCGGGACGGTTCTGGATCTGTGACTTTGTCACAATTAATAATCAGTTCTGGAATGATTCTACCTAGACCCGACCCATTGATTGCCCTAATTTTGTCCTCACAAAATTGGTCAACACTATCCTCACGATACTTGAGCCGTGCATTGAGGCCCTCTCAGTCAAATCAAGAAAAACTAAAAAATTTGAGATCAGTGGGAAATCAAATGTGAGCATAATTAAGCTCATGTGCAAGTCTTTAAGCAATTTCCTTGCAATCTTCAATCAACGACAGACACTTCAAGGTGGTGGAATCTCATCTCTTAGCACATTGATAGTAACTAAAGAGTCATCTTCGATTGTTATTGGATCATCATGACTAGTTTATTGGCATCGAGTTCAAAGGGTTTCCCACATTTGGCCTATTTGGCCCATTTCAGCTCAGACAGGATTAGGTAGACACAACATTGTAAGCATGTTCAATGAGCATTTAGAAATTTTTTTGACGCCTGTCCCTGAAAATATCCCTAGCCTACCATTGAAAAAGATTAAAAACCACTTTTGATAGTTGTTAGAATATTTATCAAGTGCTCATTGAACGTGCTTACTATATTATTCCTACTAGATCCAGTCCCATTTTGGCTTTGATAATTTCTCCCTTGAAATTTCTCATGATACAACCATAGGCACATCTTCCATCCTCCTTTGTTGAAGTATCAAATTTAATCTTTATTTCATTTGGCCATCAATGATCATCCTTCCTATAGTCCTATACAAACATTGGAGAG
This sequence comes from Nelumbo nucifera, assembly GCF_055504915.1. Taxonomy (NCBI): domain Eukaryota; kingdom Viridiplantae; phylum Streptophyta; class Magnoliopsida; order Proteales; family Nelumbonaceae; genus Nelumbo; species Nelumbo nucifera. The sequence continues at coordinate 61,890,379 of NC_142654.1, read as the reverse complement.
CCCTAGAGCATTCCACAAATGGAATGAATATTGATACAATGGAAAAGAAAATGTAACTCGAATAAAATCTAATGGACCTGTTGAAAAACAAAGCTTTAGTTTTTTTATTCACATTTAATTGATAAAGTAATTTGTCTATCTTCCATTGGATTCATAGATCCCTTCCTCATCATGGCTGCAAACTCATCGTAATTGATTTTCCCATCCTGCATGGTTTAATTCATGTTCATGAAGTTTAAATATTGCTTAAACATATTAGACAGAAAAAATTTTGAATTAAAGAAATGGCACTCACTTTATCTGTGTCCACATCATTAATTATTTCATCTATAGTAGATTCATCTCCCATTCCATATTCAGTCAGTGCTTGTTTCAATTCATCTTTTGTGATAAACCTGGTAAGAACAAAATTAAAACAGGTTAAATAAATACTTCTTGATATATCGTTCTTAGATGTTAACATACTGAGTACTGACTCAAAACTTTTGGCAACAATATTGATCAAGAAATCAATGTTTCATAAAAATCAGATAAACTTGGATAGAGCCCATTTAAGCTGGTAGGTGTACGAAATAAAAATTATAGTTTAAACAGAGCAAAATGAATGCAGACACTGGACTGCTTTGATCAATCTAGAGATGACTAGGACACAAAAGAAGCTTGTCAAAAAAAATTGTTTAACAGTCATCTTGAGAAATCTACCCGTAGCTAGAATACCTAACCATCTTTCAGTAGATGCCCATAAAAATAATTGACTCAATCATTTGGATTCTGAATTAGGTACCATTACTTGGTGAAATGGTAAAATCTCGGAGTAAAAAGTATTAGAATATAGCTTCAAGTTTGAGAGCAGCCACTTTGTGATAAAAATTCCAGAGTTAGGTCCAATATACAGTCCACTCCTTCCAAGATCCTGGATAGCTGCATTGCTGCATTGCTGCAACCAGGCATTGAGTAATGATCTTATTAGGGGTTCTCAGTTTCTAGTTCAAATTCTGGTTTTCCCAGCCAAATCGGTTGACATTTTTCTCACCTTTCAACTGATGTTTGAAAAATTATCAAGTATTTTACTGGGTCATCTGAGTCAAACGGATGACCTTCTGAATCAGGTGTGAGTCTTATGGCTTGAATAACTTCAACCCAGGATTGGTATCACACTTAACATTCTGTCAAAGTAAGGGCCATACATCCACAACTCCACCAATTATATTATCATATCCTATAAGCATCCAGTCAATAAGCTACTTTTCACAAGGGAAAGGTCCAACAGGAAAGTCCAATAGCCAGGCAATATGATCATATAATACATATATATGTATGTATACATATACTGTTTATATAATTTCTGTGTCAAATAGAAATGCTTCCAAATTTAGGCATCTCCTTTTTTTTCCACATGTGACTTATCTAGGATTCCAACTCAATAGCATTGTAGCTAACCAGCAATTACTTTCATTTATGTTGCATAAAGAATCTCGGGTCTGCACAAGAAAGTAAATACTAACCCACTCCCATCCTTGTCAAAATGCTCAAAAGCCTTGTATAAATGTTCTTCTTTCTCTAGCCTATGCCGATGCATTGTAGCAGCAATGAATTCAATGTAATCAATGGTCCCATTCCCATCAACATCAGCCTGAGAGAAAAAAAGGCTTGAATGTTAAACATATCACATCACAATACTAAAAAGATGCCAACAACATAGTCATAAAGTATCTTACAGCTTCCATCAACTGCTTGATTTCAGATTCACTAATCTTGGATCCCAGATTATGCAAGCCGGTCTTCAATTCTTCAAAAGTAATTGCACCACTGTGATCAGTGTCCAAGTTGTAGAACATTTGTTGCAACCCCTTCATTTCTTCTTCCGAAAGATTTTCTGCTATTACCTTAGATAATCCCAAAAGACACATTTAATTTTTTTTAAACATTTAGAATGTTATTATATAGTTATGATTACCAGAAACCAACATGGGCTATCAACTGACTAGTTGCCCACCAGGTCACCCTAGAAAAAGGCAGAACCCATTCAGCCAATATTCCTTTTCCATAAGGGGGAAATTCATCCTTATTGTGCTTTCTTATGCTAGAATTATCAACAAAACTACAGATTATAGACTGCAAGATGAAGTTATATGCAGGTTTGGCCATGGAGCTTCTGTGGATGGGACTCGCATGGCTGGTCCATAGGGTGATAGGGTCCCTTATCAGATGGACAGTTTAAATCTGTCTTGTCATGTTATAAAGCCTCTGCCGTGTGGACTTTGAAGGCTGAAGAAAAGGAACATAATATCTTTTCCCAAAACATTTTACTGGAACTGGAAAGTGGGAAATTTTGGAAATTTTGGAAAATTGCAAATTGCAAATTTTGGAAAACAAGAAATGGGTACAACTGAATGCTGGTTCCTGTATATCTGAATATGGCTTTAGAAAAATAGATGCAAATAACCTGCAATAACTGGCTAACCTTTAGAGTATGCATATAACCTGCAACTAGTCACTAACCTTTAGAGCCAGCTTCTTTAGTTTGTTCATTGCTCTGAATTGCTTCATCCTGGTTAGGACAGCACTATCAAGAGGTTTATGAGATGCTTCACCATATTCTTTCAGCCACGGATGTTCTGTGTTGTAGACCATCATACCAATTACATTAATGAATCCATAACTTCTATCTGTTAGTAGTAAGTGTACCATGTATTCTATTAGACTAGTTTTGACCAGTCATGCTCTCATCTGCTTGAATGAGCCAATGGCCCAAAATTCAGAAATAATACTATTTGGATAAAAATGATTGTTTAATAAATGCAAACACATTTTTCTGTAGTGATAATCATATATGAATGGATCATCCTATTGCTATGGTTTTTGGGCTCTGACCTATCCAGAAAATAACCCAACCATTGAAGGGAGACGGAGAACTACTATTGTCCCCTTTATATCAGAAATTAACATGAAATTCTTTACTCACCAAGAGCCTGGGCAGCGGTAATCCGTTTTTTGGGATCTTGTGTTAACATCTTCTTAATAAGATCCCTTGCAGCATCTGATATAGAAGGCCATGGTGCACGTTTGAAGTCAATGTAACCTTCTAAGATGGCGTCAAATATGCCTTTATTAGTCTCTGAAACAAATTGAATCCTACTGGCGTCAAACCTTAGAAGGATGGTCTGTTTAAGCTTAGTACAACTATTAATTTCAGAAATAAGAAATACAAAAGTGAATACATGGCTCATACTATGTAGGATGGCATATTGAATGCCTGCATGTGCATTGTCACATATACCTCATTGACTGTTATCACGGTCTATTGATGGATTTCTTGAATTTGGTAACTTCAAAAGTTATATATTTCTCAGAAAATAAAAGTAATTGAAACAAAACATTCTTACCAGCCCAAAATGGGAGAGAACCACTTAGAAGAATGTATAATATGACCCCTGCACTCCAGACATCTATTTCCTTCCCATAATTTCGGTGCAAAACCTCTGGAGCCACATAGTAAGGACTTCCTACAAAATTGTGGTAAAATTTTCCTGGAGAATCATTGTCAATGCATGAATTCAGTAGGAGAATCCAATGATTACCATATATACATAACAAACAGAACAAAATAGTATAATCATGGATTTATGGTGCAAATTTCAAGTATTGGCAGAGGTCAAGGATTCAAGTCTTGCTAACCATCATATGCTTACACCAGTGGTGCTTGAGAGACACACTATACTTTGCAGCCTTACCTATTATGGATTTGGGTTTCCATATATAGTGCAAAAGGTCATTTTGAGTCTTCCAAGAGAAGACTTAGCAAAACTACTACTACTACTACAAAAAAGAAAAGGGGATGGATTACAGTTCCGTCAATAGCAAGCTCCAATCTGGGTTCCAACAAATATATGATCATTTCAAGTCACTCTTTATCCTTCCATTGCCTGTTGATTTTTACTTGCAGAACCTGTTTTTGGAGTGATTGCGATCAAGCTATTGTTTCCTTTGAATACTATTGAGTTCCAAAGTTTTTCCACAAGATAGCTGAATACTCAATGCACTTGTTGTTAATTTCTCAGTTTGTTTAACTATTTTAGTATTTTCTTTAACAGATATCAGCACTTTATTTCTCCCTTAAAGAAAAAGCTTAGGACCTTACCAATGAAAATGGTCAAATGAGGGGTGTTGTTAAACCATTGTTCAATGATGATTTTCACAAGAAGTCGAGAACTATGTAAGGGTCATTAGCACCTCAGAACTAGTTAAAATCTGTGCTCCCTCCCTCCCCCAATGGTTGAACATGAAATAATTTAATTCCATACACAGGAATAGAACCATTGATGCCACCATAGGACTCCAAGAATGGATTATTACTGTCTTCCTACCTATCTCAAGCATGAATACTTCTCAGAAACATGATATCAATGGCCTTCCTTAGTGAAATATGTGTATGCTTCATGTGCATACACATATACAGGCAAATTCTCTACACTGAAACATCTTTCATGGTACTGATACACAGACATGCTTTCTGTATCATATATATGCTCATGTATCTATTTACTTTTGCTTGCTCGCATGCATATATGTATATTATATAGGGAAAATTGCAAATTAGTACCCTGTACTTTGGGCCTAGTCTCACTTTGGTCCCCAAACTTCAAAACGTACCAATCCAGTACCTAAACTTCCAAAACGTGCCAATTTAGTACCTACTGTTAACCAGCTGTTAAGTGGCATGTGAAAGGATGCAAATGTCCTTCGGGTGTTATCTAATTTTCTTTATCTAAACAGTTAATGAGCAAAAGCTTTGGGTTTAATCCAATCTGTTTGTTGAAGAGAAAAGAACCCTAACTTTTAACATTTAAAAGAAAATAGTAAAATGGTCTAAAAAATATTACAAAGGGTAGCTTTGCCATTTTAAAAATATTTAAGCCGCACACAATGTCACATGATACACATAACTGACGGATGGTTAATGGTAGGTACTAAGTTGGCACGTTTTGGAAGTTAGGTACTGGATTGGTATGTTTTGAAGTTCGGGGACCAAAGTGAGACTAGACCCAAAGAACAGGGTACTAATATACAATTTTCCCTACTATATAGTTTTCTCCTGAAGTTGTCTACAAATCCTATATTTGTACTTTGCACTCGTCATATCCATGTTCAGCAACTCACTGCTATGATCTGAAGAATGATGATCTGATCAGACTCCAATAACTAGATTCTGTGTTGATCTACCCAAGCACTAGGATTTTTGTTTGAAGCTAATTAGGTAAATTTCATTCATCAATGTTCAGATTACAATGGCAGGCAATACAATCAGCAAGAGTAAAATAAAAAACAAAACAACTATAGAAAACAGAATAAACTTGCTAAGCCAAAGAGGTAAGCATGAGCACCGGGAGAGAACAGTTCAAGAATTCTAGTTCTCGAGAATCCAAGCACTAGGATAGTAAATGTTGATTTTCTTCAGTTTTGTGCTGCATTCTTCTAGGATATTGACTGTTCTTTTTTTTCCCCAGTTTGCCATGTCATTTATCTATACCAACTTGACCCACCCAGGAAACTCACAGTAAGAAAATACCAGCAATCTTATTTGACAGCGAGTTTCTATGTCGTTTGGACTCACAACGGGGTTATTCTGTTGAGACAACTCTCTCTTTGATTCCATTGTTGCTTTAATGAAAAAGAAAAGAAGACCCGACCTTGAAAAATCATTTAAAGGAATAAAAGAAAACCCAGTCTAACTGGGTAATAATTTTCTTCTCATTAATTCATAGTAAAAGTGCTAAATTCAATCAAAGAACAAACGATCAATATATAGTAGCACGTCCATCGAATGCATAATTTAGAAAATCAAATTCGGAAAGAGAAAACAAAGAAATTGCAACTAACCTTCCTCTATGAAGACAGCAAGCCCAAAATCAGTGGCTTTGATCGGAGAATTCTCATCCCGGCTAACCAGCAAGAAATTTTCCGGCTTCAAATCCCTATGTATCACCCCCATGAAGTGACAGACATGAACCACATTAACAATTTGCCGGCCTATCGCGGCCGCTTCGCTCTCTGAATAACTTCCCTTCGCGACAATTCGATCAAACAGCTCTCCACCCGAGCACAGCTCCATTACCAAATGCACATTCTGCTTGTCCTCATAAGCCCCCTTGAACTCCACAATATTGGGCTGCCCCGTAAGGTGCTGAAGAACAGCTACCTCTCTCTGAACATCCTCAATATCTTTCTTGCTCACAAGCTTCCGCTTCGATATCGACTTGCAAGCATACTTCCTTCTCGTCGCTTTCTCAGTGCAAAGGTAGGTAATCCCAAACTGGCCCCTGCCCAGTTCATTATCGAGATCATAAGTCGAGCTTAAATCACAAGTAAGTTTTCCTAGAACTGTTCCAATCTGGGAAGAAGGGGCTTTGGATAGTGAAGTTGAAAAAGAATCTGGTTTTGACGTTTTTGGGTTCCCCTGTTCTTGGTGTTTATTGTTCTGTTGTTCTTGAGGCTTCTTGGGTTGCTGTTGGTAATGTCGAGAAGGAGACCCCTCTGGAGATGAAGATATTGGAATTTCATGCATTTTGGAGAAACAGTGACCCATTTCGGGAGATAAGTTGTGGCTTGTCTGTCCTTCTGTGAATTCTCGGTCGATTGGTGTTGGATTTGTTCCCAGAGTACCATTAAAGGTTTTGGAGTTGCAGTCATGCTTTTCTAATTTTCTTTGTGCTTTGCTTTCTTGGTTGGATTATTCTGGTTATGGTTCAATCACCTTTTCTTTGCTCCAACAAAGTTCTTTGCTTCGAAAATGGAGATGGATAGACGGAAGAAGGGAGAAATGTCGCCGTGTCCATTTCTATTTCGCGATTCGAAGCGTGTAAAGTAGAATACCATTTTGTTTATCTCTACAATAAAAGCTCAATTTTTTAATGTTTTTATTTTTGTATTTCAATAGGCAGTTTGGATGCCACGAGAAATGGAATAATTTCATTTGTATAGCATTTGAATCCACAACCTATCCTAATTTGAAATGGATGCATTTTCCAATTATAGATATAGAATAAAAAGGGCAAATGCATATTCCTTTCTTAAAAGTTCTGAAATAATCTCATTTCACTGTTTTATTAGCAGCCAGGAATAGCATCTTTTGAGATGCTGGCTACCAACTAGCCCATACTTCTGGGTTCTGAAATCTGAACCACCAGGAGAATACCAAAACACAGACTAATTGAAATTGCTACAATTATCATATTGGTTGATTTAACTGCAAGCAGATTGGCAAACACATCTCCTCAGTATCTTGCTTTCTTTCATCAGCAATGAATTCACCAGACAGATATATGGACCAAACTTTATCTGATAGATTGTAAAGTTTCTCTGCTTTTATATTTAAGTAGCAAAACCTTGGAGTATTTGATTTTGTATAACTCTCGCTTAGTGAATACAATTCAAGCTTTTAGACACATTAATTTATCAATTGTCTCAACCATGGAGTAAATCTCCACTGATTGGCGATGTGATCTGTCCCCAGCTAAAAACTCATGAACAATACCATCAACCTCAATTAAGCTACTCCCTGAGGACTTCTTGATCCCCATCTCCAACATCATCTTCCTCACATTGACTGCTTCTTCATGTTTTCCAGCCATGACATAAAGATTGGACAGTGCTATGAGGCGACTCTCTTCATAGGATTCTTGCTCCAGAAGGCGGGCGGCCGCAATTAAACCTAGTTCATAATTCTGATGAGTCAGGCAACCACCCAGTAGAGCCCCCCATACATTGCTATCAGGTTCAACAGGCATCTTCTCTATGATCATGTTTGCTTCTTTTAGAAGCCCTTTCCTGGAGAGAACATCCACCAGACAGCCATAGTGCTCGGTCCTGGGTTGAAGACCATACACTCGACTCATGCAAGCAAAACATGTATAAGCATGATCGACCAAACCACCATGACTGCATGCCATTAACACGGCCATAAAAGTAATCCTGTCAGGCATCAAACCCATCTTCATCATCTGGCAGAAGAGCGACAGAGCACTCATTCCACATCCATGGATGGCAAAACTAGTCAACATGGCATTCCACGATTCCAGGTTCCCGGAGCCTTTCTCAAGAAAAACTTCATAAGCAATATCCAATCTACCACATTTTCCATACATATGCACAAGGGAGTTAACTAATGTTGAAGTGAACCTAATATCATGGTACCTTTCGATGTAAGCATGAATCCATTCTCCAAGAGACAGACAACCCAACTGAGAACATGCTGAGAGGGCACTTACTAGTGTAACGTCAGTAGGTCTAAGCTTTGCAATTTGCATTTCTCGGAATAGTTGGATGGCATCCTTGGGCATTCCACTTTGAGAATAACCGCTTAACATAGCATTCCAAGCAACAACGTCTCTGTTAGGCATTTCACCGAACAAACGGCGGGCTGCGTCGATATCACCATTCTGGACATAACCCACCAACATGGTGGTCCACAGCGCTGTGTCTTTGTCATTGACCTTATCGAACACATGTTCTGCAGAGGTTACATGACCAAAGGCAGAATAGAAGCAAACGAGAGTACTGGCGAGGAAACGATCGGCATGGAAACCAGTTTTTATGATCTGGGCATGGATGGCTATGCCTTGTTGGAAGGCTGGGAGAAGAGTGCATGCTTTAATGGCGGAAATGAGGATGGTTTTATTGGGGGAACGTCCTAGAGTTAAGGTTTGATGATAGAGAATAAGAGCATCGATTGAACTCGGAGGAGCCTTGGAGGGTGAGTCAGTAGGGACGCGTTGAGGTGGTTTTGTGCTTAGAATCGATGTGACACGGAGGCTAACTGTCATTTGGTTTTTGCCGGAAACCAACCAACTTTGGAGTTAGAATTCTAGCCGCTGTATATCCACTCCAGGAAGTAGGAAGGATTTGCCTGTAATCATGGACTGGGCCCAGGCTGGGCTTAAGATAAGGGGCTTAACTTAGGACAACCATCGCCCTAAACCTTACATGGGCCCAACCCTTCTAGGCGTATAATTTTGGGCAGGGTCAGGTAGGGGTGTCAATAGACCGGTTTGGATTGGATCTCATCCAAAATCAAAATCAATTTGGATGAATTGGACGGACCAATAAGACATAATGGTCCAAAGTATTTATTGGATTGGACTGGATCTGGTTCATCCATAATGGATTGGGTCAGATTGAATCCAATATTCCATCCATTGGATAGAAGATAAGAATATAGGTGTTAATGGATCATGTTTGGATTGAAACAAATCTAAATTAAAACTAATTGAACAGATCGGATGGTCCAGACATTGAATTGGATCAATACAAAGTATTCATCGAATTGGATTGGACCTGATTCATTTGTAATAGACTCATATTGGACCGGATGGATTAGACCAAATCCTGTCCAATTGACACCCCTAGGGCTAGGCTTAAGAGTACTGGACCTAGGTCCAACTCAAAAATTTTCAGGCCTGCTGTGGGCCCAGCCCAGAATGGACTTGGACATAAAACCTAAGTCCAAACCTGAAAATTTTCAGGCCAGGCTAGAGGAATGGTCACATCTATTTAGCACTAGAATTTGGTAAACCCTAATTGGGTTGTTTTCGTGGGCATAATGGAAAGTTTAGGTGGGCTGGTGCCTGGTAGGTTGAGTTTCTATTTTTTGTACCTTGTAGTGCAAACCTGAAAATTTGCAGGCTAGACTAAGAATGATCACTTCTATTTAGCACTAGAATATGGTAAACCCTTGGGGTTGTTTTTTATGAGTATAATGGAAAGTTTAGGTGGGCTTGTAGGTTGAATTTCCATTTTCTGTACTTTGTAGTGCAAAGTGCACTTCTTACATATGTTTTTGCTATAGGGAATGCAAATTTGATTCCAAATCCGAACTTCTAATCAGGTTGGTTTGCAGTTTGGCCTTGAACAATCCAGACCCATCGGTAGAGGTAGGGGTGCAAGTTTGGTACCTGATTTGAAGTATTTACACTGCAATGGGTCTGGACTTTTGGGCTGGGCCCATTTAAAATTTAACAAAATCCCAACCCGAATCCGCCCAATTTGCACCCCTACCCATAAAAGTAGGAAAATTGTTTGGCCTTGATAAGAAGTGTAAGATCGTGATTCTGTTTCACTGGTTTTATAGATACAGAGCCAGGCACAACGGAACTTATTGGAACAAACTGAATGGTGGTACAGGGAATCCTAAACAAAGGAAGTAGTCGCATGAATTCCTTGTAATCTTAGAGAATTTGGAGCCAATAAGTTCTATTTTTTTTCCCTATAATATAATTATAATTATGCCTTGTTCTTTTGTAACAATGCAGCTTATTTGGGTAACTTCACTAATCCATGTTTTTTTGATTTTTAAGATTCTCAAGTAAATAATAAAATGATATTTCTACCCACAAAAAGTAACTATTAAAATGGGTAAAATGGTCCCATCATGTTTGTAAAAATTTCTCCTAGCTCGGAAAGTTACTTATTCACTTGGGAAATAGGTAACTTTTACCTAGGAAAGTAAAGGTAATTTTACTGTGGACTCATTACTTAATGCAAAAAGAATATAGGAAAGTTAGTCAATGGGAAAAAATTACCCATTTACCAACTTTCTCATACATATTTACCTGCAAAAGAACGGGGCCTTAAGAGTTGAAACATCATACAAAATTCAAGTATAAAAATCCTCCAGGCTCAATTTGGTTACAGTGCAAACTTGGTTTTTATTAAAACGTAACTGCATGGAGTGCAAATAAGCTATTTGTTTGGTTACAGTGCAAATAAGCTATTAAACGTAAATGCATGGAGTCACCACCTTATATGCCAAAGAATGAAGGTTGTAGGAGGGCTATTTGTTTGAGAGTGAGGAAGAAAGCTAGATGATGTGCTCTCCACTTTATATGAGAGAGAATTGTAGCAAGAAGAAAGTGATCGATGCAAATTTTGCATCAGCATTTAAGATGCAAAATTTTCTCTACCAATGCAAATGAGGCAAGTAAAAAGTTTTTCATCAGATAAGAATGCAAATTATACTTACAACAAACGGATGCAAAAACTGAACCAAGTGCAAAGTTTCTATCTGGTTTGGGTTTGCATTGCAAACAAATAGGGACATACAGACACATGAGAAAAGTTGATAACAGGACACAACAAAGAAATTAGAAAATGCTTATTTAAGGGGGTGTTTGGCAACATGGTTTATTTTGTTTTTGAAAACAGAAAACCAACCATGTTGTATGTCAAACACCCCTTAAGTCTTTCAAGCAATGAAATTATGAAAAACATGTCAATTTAAAGGAATAAGAAAAAATAATAGAAAGAGAGACAAGAGATGGGGTTTTAATATTTTAATTCAAGACAAAATATGCATGGTTTCTAAGTAAGATATTGTATAATTGTAAATAATGGGATGGAAGGAGACAGTTTAACTACTGAGAAAGAAAAGGAGTACCTAAATAGGAACCAATATTAGACAATGCCTTTGTTAGCAATCTCTTGTTTCAATCTGGAAAATCAATATAACTAATAATCTCAAATATTCAGATACCCGCTATAGATTGTCATCAAACAAAAAGAATGACGAAAATTATCATTAATTTTATGTTAAAATAAAACAAAGTCTAATAGAAAAAGAGATTTTCACATGATTGCATATATACATATATACATATTTTGGTAGTTTAGTAGTTTGTTTTTTCATTAGTCAATGTTTGGCCATTTTCAAACTCAAACCAGCATTCCCATTCCTGTCAGCCCGATGTTTTCCTTTATTTGTAGGTTAGATAAATGTATGGTTTTAAAAAATGACCTGGAAACGAAACCATTATAGCCACCGGTTTTTGGGTTGACGGTTTGATTGTCTGGTTCAAATGGACAATTTATTCTGACAAAAAAATTAAAAATAAAAACGGCAAAAAGCTGTTGAATGGATCGACAGGTCAATGGTTGTTCGATTGCCCGAGTCAATGGATTGTTAACTAATTCAACGATTTTTGGCTAGAGACCGAATTTGGGGTAAAACAGAACCGGTTGTCTGGACGGTTCCTAGGTCAAACGGTCCAACCGTGGTTCAAAAACCATGAATAAATGTATTAATTAAATTCAAATTCTTACTCGGAGTCTATGATTCGAATATATATGATGCTCTTAACCAGATCAAGATTTTGTTTAAGTGATGATGATCTTGATAATTTTTTACTTATAATAGCCATCAGTCATCACTTGATGATACTCACCACCAAAGCCTTCATTTCACTAATTTTAAATATTTTTTTTTAGTTCAGGCCTCTATTAATTATAGTAATGGTTATATGGCGAGCTATGTATAAAGCCTTAAACTCCATTTTAATTTCATACAAATTAAATTATTGTCGCTGGAAATTAATTAATCATGGGGCAATTGCATAGTAAAATAATGTAACGAATCTACCCATGAAGGCATGCAACATGCATATCCCTGCAAATCATTCAGAACCAAAACAATTAAAGAAATATTTTCTGGGATATACTAATAAAATAATATAACTTAGAAGCAAAGATAGGAAAGGGGTATATATCTATCTGCCATAAACCTCATCTAGTCATTTCTTCTGACGTATATCACAAAATTTTAAGGGTTCATTTGGTTTGTGAAAATAAGGGTCTGAAATCACAATTGGAATGGTCTATTCAAGTTCCAACCATATGATTAAGTGGATTCAAAATTCCATTTCCGTTCAAGGTGGAATTACATTCTCCCCATCTGAGGAAATGGTCATTCCCTCCCTCTCCATTGAGAATGAGAAATTCATTCCAGTCAATCGATCAATTATAGTTCCAATTCTGTCTGAACTAAATCGGAAGAAGGAATATTAGATTTTTTCGATTGCAATTTTGATTCTGATGGGTTTCAATTTCAATTCCGATTCCCACTGTGATTCTGTGAACCAAATGAATCCTTAGTTATTGTGCCAAAGATCTGAGACTTGATACAGAGTAGATACACAAGAGATAAGGGACAAGACATAAGGAATTTTGTAGACGTGGATTCAGTGAGGACCTTCATTAATCTATGATCAAAATGTTCCTGAAGGAACAAATAACCACCCTGTATTGGTATATAATAAATTAAGTTACGTTGTCGTTACTACTGGAGCAGGTAGGTCTCGTCTCGAGTGGTGAATTAGGTGGCTGAATGGGTAAACTGAAACGATGGACAGGATTTAGGCTCAAAATATAATAAACCTACTCCATGAGACTATGACAAATTTGGGGTCAATTCACCACCGCCCCCATCACTCATGCATGCTCTCTGCTCTCACAAGAAAGAGAAAAGAAATGGAAATTAAGAAAAAAACAAGAATATAAGATGGTGCGTTGAAACTTGAAGTTAATTAACCTGATTTTTGTAAAATGGGGAAGTTGAATAAATTAAATTACTTAAATTTTCTATGGGTTACTTGTGCAAACCCTATCAATATTAGAAGAAGATTGGCTTTAAATATTAATGGAAGTTGTCGAAATTAGATCAGGTTGAGTACAGGTTGGCTCTATGCTCTCTCGAACCTGATCATGACGAAACAGTATGCAGTTATCTGATTTTAAACGGAAATTAGAATGAAAATTGAAATTATCAAAAATGAGATTTCATTTTCAAGGAAGAGGTAAGAAATGGCCGTTCCTTCAAATGAGAAAATGTTATTCCAGTAGAAATGAGAATGAAATTCTGGTTCCGTTCAATCAAACAGTTAGAATCGGTTCGATTCTAATTTCAGACCCCTATTCCCATGAACCAAATAGGACCTTAGTTTTTCTAGGATCAATTTGGTCCTTGGTACTGGTTTGTTTGTTGTGCAATTTTATTTGTATTTGTATTCTTTCCAAACTAAGCCTAAATAAAATCCCAAACCAAGTTAAGTAAAACTTAAAGCAAAATTAAGCTAGAATTTGCAATCTCATGCATTTATACTAATGCCAATAGCGCAAAACATGGATAAAGAAAGCAAATTTTATAATTATAAACTTCTTCTTCTTCTTCTTGCACCCTTTGCATTTCCTAGTTTCATTTTGCAGTTGTATTGAGTATAATGGGTGCAAAGTGCAATTATTAGTCAAAACCATGCCTTTTCCATTTGTCATTTTAGTAAACAAAATAATCATGTACTCTTATACTTTTTTTTATTAATGATGATATACTTAAATATTTGAGGGTACAGTGGTCATCACAAGTAGGGCTGTCAATTGAACAGATATTGGTACTATATGATCCGGTCCAGTGTGAATCTATTACAGATGAATCAGGTCCAATTCAATCCGATGAATACTTTGGGCCATTTTGAACTGGTCCAATTCAATGTTTGGACCGTACAAACTGTTCAAATTGGTTTTAGTTTAAATTGGTTCCAACGCCCCAACCCAAATCTGGTCCACTGACACCCATACTTTTATCTTATTTCAATGGACTGGATATTGATTAAATCTGACCCAATCCAATATAAATCCATTATAGATTAACCAGGTCCAATCCAACCCAATAAATACTTTGGACCATTAAATCTAGACTGGCTCAATTCAATATATTTTATTGGTCCATCAATCCGTTCAAATTGATTTTGATTCCAACTTAACTCTAGTCCATTGACACCCCTAATTATCCCAAGATCCCGTTACTAAGGAGCTCATAGACTAGTTAATGAGTATGCAATAAGAAGTCACTCGTTCTGTTCAGCAGATTCAGCTGTTTTTGAATGGGGCCCGTGAATACACACGGGCTGAAAGTAAAAAAAAAATGTTCATTAAGAAAACATGTTTAATATATTGTAGAAATGCTCATTAAGAAATTAAACTTGAAAGGCTTGTCCAACCTCTACAAAAATTTTGATCAGAATCACAAGATAAATTCACTTAATTAACGATTATTATATATAAGAAAAGCACACAAAATTTATATAAATTGAAGAATGGTTAATGGTTGTTTAAACTGTGCTATTTTGTTTTGATCAGAATGCTTTTTTCCTTTAAGTCCACAAGGATTAATTCAGAGTTCAGACATATCTAGCTTGCATCAGGACCTAAAAAGTAATCAAGAACTCAACCAGAAAGAGATTTTGGTGGATGAATTAACCCAAGAAAATTCAGTACCTGTAAAAGCTAATAAGATTTTTTTTTTCACTTCATTTGTTGGTAAAAGCTTTAAGTGGTTGGCTAGTATTTGGCTTTAGGAGGCTTCCTCTTCAGAACTTTCTCTCCACCTTCTGTTTCTCTCTTATTTTCTTCCATGGACCCAAATAACCGAAGAAGTCGTCACGCAATGCCTCAAATCAAATTCTAATGTCTTATGAACGATTTAATTCTCGATGCATTAATGACTTAATTCGTAGAAAGTACACTTTATTCTTTTGGGGACCGTGTTGAAGCTTTAAAGCAGCAGACCCAGAAGAACACGAGAATGGGCGATCAAAGCCTCACCACGCGTAGCCCAACTACGCAAATAATAATAATCTTATGACTCGATTTGTTGACTAATGAATCATTGATGTATCATCAAATCAAATGAAGATAAAACGGGGGTTGGGGAATTAATTTAGGTTTCGTTTGGACAAGTTTCTAGATTTATGCACAAAAATTCAATTTGGTTTAGAGTTGAAATAAAAAATCGGAATGGCCTATTCCTATAACCTCTTTTATTTTGATAACAAAATTAGAATTGAAATCAGCTGGAATGGAATTTCATTATTCTCAAGGGAGGGGGAAGGGATGAGCATTCCCTTAATGCCTGTTCACTTTTTAGTAAGTCACTTATCCAAATAAACGCATTTACTTAAGTAAGTGTTTTCCAAGAAAGTTTTACCCTGATAAGTGCATTTACCCATGTTCTTTTATTTCCCGTGTAAATAAGGCAATGACTATTTTAGCCATAAAATTTTCATTATTAAAAGGGGCATTTTTGTCCCATCTAAGTATTGTCAACTTTTTCTTATATGGGAAATTTAATTTATCCACCTAGTCCGGGTAAGTGATACCCAGAAAAATAAACTTTCATTGGCCCTCACATAAATCTGAAAAATGAACATGGGTTTCTTGGTCAATAGGATTTTACCAACTTTCCCCCCTCTCAAATCCAAAAAAAGAACGCCCCCAAAATGGGGGAATGAGAATGGGATGCTAATTTCTCCTAAGTCTCAATTAAATGGTTGGAAACAGAATAGACCATATCGATTCTGATTCTAGATCCCTATTCCCACAAACCAAATGGGCCCTTAGTCTTGGTAATTGGGGTTAAAAAAGTACTTTAGCTTTTAATTATAAGGTTCGACTATGATACTAAAAAAAAAAAAAACGTGATATCTAAAAAACTTGTGACCAATCAGTAAACATCTTAACCAATCAGGTGGTATTTATTAAAATTCACGCATGGGTTTTGATTGATCAAAGTTCTTACTTCTTACAGTACCATATCTTGCCATTATCATAGATTTTCCCTAAATTATAATGTCTTTACAAACAACTCTGAAACGTCCAAAACATTTTTTTTGCTCAGCTTTATTTTCTATATCTGAAAACTTAAAAGCAGAATCTTATCCAAATATAACCTTTAGGCAAAATTTTATCCAGACTTAAAAGTAAAATCTTTATGTTCTATATCTTACAGTACCTTATAAAAGTTTCTCTACCTTTCCCTTTTTTTCTCTATTTTTACCTTAAAACCAAACACAAACACAGCCTTAGAGTTCAGATGTACTATCGGGAGCATTTTGTTGTTAGCAGATCCCTACCCGACCCTTTAATAAATTAGAGACCAGCTTTGTTGTTGGACTGAGAATTGTAGAGCTGGGCGTTTCTCAACCATAAGTTGATAATTGAAAGTATATTTTGCGGAGTTGTCGTGGATAAGAACAACCACGTCTCTCTGTGGCTGATTTCTAGAATCTCCATTCCATGTTCCAATAGGTTTCAAAGTCCTCGTCTAGTTCTGCAATTACAAAATCAATGATGTCGATGGGTATGATGCTGGAAGATTTGACCAATCAACTACCCCTCCGGTTGAACCACTTTTATGTTACTGATTGATTGCTTATCGGTTTTTTACCAATCAAAACCTCCAAAGTTTTTTCGGTATTATAGTTGAACCCTTTTAGATATCATTATCTAAAGATGTACTATTTCTAAATATATTGGCTTATATCTTTGACCTTTGGGACTAAGGGAGTTGAATATTTCTTTCTTTCTTTTTTCCTTTTTTCTTAACCCCTTAAACCCTTAATCATAGTCGTAGCGAGATTTGATCCAGTCACTTTTACAATAAATCAGAGATTCTACCAATTGAGCCACCACCATCAGTTGTTGGTGAAGCTGAATATTTCATTAATTTACTTAATAGATTTAGAATTATTCTTTATAAACACAACTTAATTTTTTAAGTATATTTCAGTGGTTACAGGAAATAATAATTGAAAGAGATGGGCTGAATCTCACTGAATGATGTCATGGTGATGTTGGAAGAGGGGGATTGGGTAGAGAGAGAGAGAGAGAGCCGGGGGGTGGGAGGGTGTAGGTACTGATTGGTATTGTTTTTGTTTGGTAAAGGAAAGATTAGTTATTTAGGGCATGATGTAAATATTTTGACTGTTGGGGCTCAAGAGCCTGAGCTGTTGATGAGGTTTTTCCACATCATACATCAATAATCCATTCAGACCTCTTTTGGTCTTTTTCATCAAAAGATTATTGAATACAAGTACTCTTTTGCCCTACACCCGTGGTACCAAAGTTTTGATGTGGAGAGACAAAATGGGCATTATCAATTCAGAGTTTCAGGCCATCCATCGCAATCACCCAAGGTTCATTTGCTCAGGATCTCCTGTTGATGGGGTTGTCTATTCGGGTCACATTTGGGGGTTTTAGGGTTGGTCTCTGATGGGCCTACTGTTTCCTTAATTTCCCAAAGTCATAATTTTCCTTCTCAGCAGTTTTGTCTCTACAAACGGTGCCTACCAACCCCGGCTAGGCTAGTTTTATTAAGATTAATTATGGTGGTGGTTTAGCATCTTATTATAAGACAGGAAATAACAATTTTGTTTATTTGAATCATAAATAGACTCAAATAACAATGATATGTCAATTTTGAGTTTAGCTTGGGTCAGTACAATACCTATTCGAACAGCCTTTACAGCTTTACATTGAGAATATCTTCATACTTATGTGTTTTATTTTATAGAAAGATATTTTTTATACAAGATTGCAAGAGACTGTCGGCACAGACTTGCCCTAACTGAAGCCGATCTCTTGGAATTGGATTCCAGTTAGTTATTTTTACTTTTAACTAAAAATCGAATTTAAATCTATTCCTTATAAAATGATCCTTATCATCACATACTAGAAACATCTTTCATGAATAATAATAAATTAGTACAGAAAATACTCCCAATGTATAACTAGTACTAGATTCGTAAAGATCAGAGGCAGGATAAGCAAGCGAACTGTCAAAGAGAGGAAGCATGCATCATCGAACTCAGATGTATTCATTATCTGCACACACATTAAAAGAAGTACTACCTCAAAAATCAGAAATATAATGACGTGTGACATTCGTCACTCAAAACAATACGTGAAGATAAAGAAGCAACAAAATAAATAAATATATATGGCCAATGCATGCATGGTGCATGGACAATGACATTCTATACCCTCTCCTTGTAATTTATTTATTTTGTCAGAAGGAAAGAGAGAGCAATTGACTTGCTAACTGCCGATGGTGATCCTGTAAATTGTGTAAGGTTTCATCAGAAAGTTTGTGGGGCATTGGTCAATAGAACACGTGGCAAATTGAGGGTGCCACATCCAACACTCCCTTAATAGATTTTTTTTAGCACATCTAATAGTCCTTTTCTAAATATTTTTGGTATTTCAATAGTGAGGTAGTTGGCCAATTATATATAGTTAGTTAGCTAGTTTAAATGTTATATATTTGCTAAAAAGGTCATAGGTTCTCTCAAGGGCGAAGCCATGAAATTTTCATGAGAAAGGCCAAAACTTAAATTGGATTAAAGGGGGAGGGATAAATATAAATGGGTGCATAGGGGGGCAACCATTGTATTGAGGAGTGGGAGAGGGGGGAAATTGTTCTCTTGGGAGTGGAGTAAGGAAATTTTCATGAGGGGTCAAAATTTAAAATGGATTAGAGGGGGGGTGAGGAATAAATATAAATGGACCCACAGGGGGCAGCCATTATGTTGGGGAGAGTCGGAGAGGGCCAGGGGGGAATTTATATGGCAAACTGTATTATACTAGTGGGGGATTTTTGAACCATAGGGGGGCCATGGTTCCCCTGAGTCCCCCTAGCTCTGCCCCGAGACCAAATCAGCCTCCCACGAAACTGTCCCCACAACGTCCCATAACACATCCCTGCCATGTATTGAGAACATCTCCCAATGATAATACCTAGAATGATGATGTCATCATCAGGAGATGTTCTCAATACATAGCGAGAATGTAATATGGGACGTTGTGGGGGGGCTGATTTGAACTCCTCCGCCCCTAGGCTCTCTCTCTCTCTCTCTCCTTTAGTGTACTACATAAGTAGATAGTGCTTGCATGTATGCGACTTTGAGCCCATGCTTCTTAATGGAGGAGTGCATGTTTGTGCTATGCAACCATCTTGACTATTGATCCTCAACAATTCATTTTATTCATGTTATACAATATAAATGTTTTCTTTAATTTATTTTTATCAATAATAATATGTAATATTTGAATATTTTGTTTTGTTTTGGACCTAATATAAGTCCAATGAAAAAATTCAATTTTAATTTGAATATTATGAATCGTATTTGAAGCTAGCTAGTCATATCCAATTCAATGGAATCGGTTTGTAGTCCTATCCCCTATGGCCAAATGACTAAGGGTAAATTAAAGAGCATGTGAGGCCATTTAAGGCTGCAAATGCAACAAATTTCGTCCACCAATTCAAATTTGAATCTGTTTCGTTTAAGTTGGATTTGGATATCCATTTAGCCATAATCAAATTTGATAATATGATCAATTTATTAACCATACCAAATTCAAATATTGCTTGATAAAGTTTGTTAAAATCCCATTAGATTCATATGTAATATTAATTTAAGGGTTGAATGAAAAGCTTATAACCAATCAACTGGCATCATAAAAGTGATAATTAATTAATTAAGTGGATTTTTATCAAAATTTACGGAGGTTTTGATTGGTCAAAGTCTTTCTGGCATGATAGATTTTTCTTTAATTTAAAGTTGTTTATTTTCATAATCAATTGAGCTTGTAACTTAGAAAAAAAAAACCATTTTTCTATAAACATCTGTTGAATCAATTTATTCGTAAGCCAAGTCCAAACTTAAGATTGAGATGATTAAATACCGAGTCTAGAAGTGATGCCAGATGACGATCTCAGCTATTTATTATTATTTTTTTCTTTTTGATTTTTAGGGTTTGGTATTCGGTAGTTGAAAAGTTAGTTATATTTTGATTTTCAAGCTGACTTTTTCTTGTCCCACTTCCAATGGGCCACACAACGGCCATAACCCACTCCAAACCCATGACCCTCTATGGGGTGTTCGGTACTGGGGCCCAAAAAAGCATGGTGCCTTTCACTTCACTGGGCCCCATCATGGTCAATTTTAAATTGTGTATTTTAGGAACACCCCACACCATACCATATTATTATCAAAATATTTCAAATCATTGTTTGATGAATATTTCAAGGTGTGGTGGGTTTCGAGATTTTGTTATAATAAAAACATCACGATATTTTTTATTTTAAAATATATTGTGACCCTAGAATGTATCACAGTGCAAAAGAATATTATTCTCCTAAATTAATATTTTACAATGTTTTGGGATCGGAATTTAGATTAGGTCATTAAAATTTTAACCTTAACCTACAAAAGTTGCACACCTAACCATGTTTTTCAAAACTGTACTAGACTGGAAAATCGAAAACAGGTCAAGTCCGTTTTACCTTAAAACAGTTATTTCACTAAAAATCATTGATTTAGCCAACAAACTATTGATCTGAGCAATCCAACTATTCGAACCGTTTATGACTGTTTTTAATTTTTTATATTTTTTCAAACTATTCGACTTAAATGATCAAATTATTCAACCCGAGAACTGAACCCCTAACCGATTCATTCTCCGATTCGATTTTAAAAACCTTACCCCTAACTACAACCAGCCAAACTGAGCCGGTGGTCGGTTTACTTTGCAAATATAACTAAGCCCAACGATGAGGCTTCAATTTTGGTAGACAATTGTTTAAAAGTTTCTATTTGGTATTAAAAATGAAGACACCCACGTCTTTCGTGGTTCATTTGTATCGCCAAGGCTGGACGTAGCGAGAATTTGCAATAATAGATCAGGCAACTGAAACGTGGCTACCATTAACGTTGTACCTATTCACGTACTTTGTGGACCGTCCATTTAATAGCCCTACGTACAAGAGAAAACTTATTGTATAAACCTTTCAGCGCGAGGTGGAGGTCACCACCTCGTAACTAATGACATCTCGTAGATCTAACTCCTTGTAATTATTTAGTGTTACTTGAAATTGCGTGAAAATGTTCAACCAAACAAGAAAAAAAATAATAAAAAAAGTAAGATGTCTGCATGGTGCCAATATGTCCTAAATGCCTTGAAAAAATGATCACTTCGATACCAAACACCTTATAAAGGGATATTTGGGCCTCATTTGTTAAACATTAAGTCATATAGTTGGGTGAATGTGCTTATTCATGCAAATGGTTCTTAGAAAACACTTGTTTGGATATGTGCACTAGCAACATTCTTTTGCTTTTCGGGTAAAATATAAAACAGAGTGTACTTTACATCGACCTTACGGTCCTACCCCAGCATGTATTAGTAACATCTCCTTATGAATAACAATACAAAATATCAAAGATGTTCTTGATGTATGGTTTAAAAGCAAATCTGAACTTAATTACATAATGATCATTTTATCCATAAAAGTGTTATTATCGAAGAGACACTATTATCTCATCATGTGTTAGTAAATTTTTACACAAACATGAAAGTGATTTATCCAAGTCTTAAGAGTACTTACCTAGGTAAATGAATAGGGATGATAATTTGTCCCATAAAATTGGGGACCCACCCCAAATGTGTGGATTTTCCTTGGTCTTAAATAGGGATGGATAGGGATAGGGTATGCATATAATTTTCCGGATCTGTCTCCAAACTTGATGATAAATTATTAAAATATTTATAGGTTTAATATTAATTCTTAAAATATCTTTGGATTTCCTCCAAATTTCAAAAAAAAAAAACCCAAAATCTCATAATTCCATATCTAAAATACACTTGAAATTTAATGAATTTTAGGTAATTTCTTTGATGTAGAGAAAATTTGAGGATTCCCCTACCCATAATGGGGAAGGGTACCTTACCCTAAACCCACTCCACCATCGGAGATGGGGTGGGGATGAGACAAGGGATTTTGGCCACGGGGCATGAATGGGGAGGGCACCCTACCCCAGCCCAGGTGTATAAATGAACTACTTGGGAATCATTATTTTTTGTAGGACCTGTTAATAACAAAACACAAATGAGAGTTTTTTTTATCAAAAATACTGAAAAAAAGCCTCTTTAGGTTATGTTTGTTTGAAATGTAAATGTGAATTGATATAAAATTCAACTTTCCATCGGTATTTATCCCTGATGTGGCATAATCCAACTGCTCCCTGTTGGATATGATCTAGCTACCAGCAACGATGAGAACTGGGTTCCTGAAAGAAACGAGTCAGAGATCTCGGGGTGGCTCACCCGGCGAGGATACTCCGATGGCTAAGTTAGAGCACAGTGATGGTAGAGAGCTTGAAGATGATAATATTGAGAGAGCTAGAGAGTGAAGATTACACACACAACAATAATAATAGAACGTACCTCGCCCCTGGGGGGGCAGAATCTTTCTATACTGGGGTCCATGCGGGTTGGCGGAACAGTTACTGGATCCTAGCTGTGACGGGACTTGCTTGCGTGTTAGGTGGGCGAAACGCCATCCAACGGTAATACTATCATACGTTGTTAAACGGTAATACTGTCACACGCCATCAAATGGTAATATTGTCCATTCCCATCAAAACCGGGGAGTTGGTGAACTAATGTGACCATTACGAGGTACGACCCTGTAGGATACAGAGTACTGTGGTGTGCTCCTTGAGGTTGCCATTGGGAGGTCTGAACGGTAGGCGAGTCGCCTGTAGGATATCGAGATGTTCAATGGTGAGCTGACTAGTAGCGAGCTCCTCGAGCTCGTGCTCCTTAGATCCGCCCCGATACGAATGCCGAAGTGCCCTTGGATCGAGGTGATCCGTCTATCCGAGCACGATCTGTAACGAACTTGGTTTCGTTTGTCGCGATCTGTTACCGAGACTATCTTAGCTTAAGGTGACCTTAGTTCGGGGGTACCAGTTTGCCCGAACTAACTTTATAACGAACTTATTTATGCTGAGTTATCACTCGTATTGAATCACATCCACATGTCTCCCTATCACGAGGGCCAAATTCTCCTTCATCAATCCCTGTTTGTACAAAAGTAGACCAATGTAAAATTCTACACTCGAAAATTAATATAATTTTGTTTTTTGACTGATTTTTACACCTAAAAATATTACCAACTATCCAAACAGTTTTAGTTTACATGGTGAATTTTTTCACCCCATTCAATGCAGATTTAATAAAACTATATTAGATTGCATTATCTGAAGTGACTCTCAATCAATGCAAAAACGCTGATCTAGGAACTGCCTACGGCCCACAGGCCACAGATGATACCACTGCTCAGCCGCTGAGGTCAGGGAGGTTAAACCTACTACTGCTACCCTAAGCTAAAACATGGGCGTACGCCGTACGGTACAAGCACAATCCAGTGGGTCTAAATCGATGGGAAGTTGGGTCCCTCCTTTGGCTCCTTGCACGTGACGAGGATCAGACAGCTTCATAAATGGTTCAATTACGATCAAAACTATCATAGACGTGGTGCACAGGTTACATAAATTATAGTGTTCTGCTCCCTGCACAGTACACGTTACACAGCCCTAGGCTCTCCTTATTTCGCATTTCGACTTGCGAGACACGTAAAGCCGCCCTATTCCCATGTGCCAAAGATTCAGGATTCAATTTCCAATTAAATGACCCTAACCGTCATCTTTTATCCTTTTCCTCGACTCAATAAAAATCATACTAAACCGAAAAGGGATAATAGGATATAAACGCAACTTTTCGGGTTTAATATCAATAAAATAATATTAAAAAATAATATCCTTTTCTTCCCATTTATTTACTGGTGCCGCCGTTCGCCGCCATTTATTGCCGCCTCCGCCTCTGACAACGTTGTTAGAGGTGGCCGAAGGCAGAAATGGCGGCGGCGGCGCTTGTAGTATTTTTCTGCCCAACGATATCGTCCGCTGTCACCGTTGCCTCCGTCTATATTCGCCTCTGCTCCGGCAACGCTATCGGAGGTATCCGGAGGCAGAGGTGGCGGCGGCGACGCAGGTGGTCATTTCTCTGCCCAACGCGGCCACCTCCGCCCATCTCCGCTTTCGCCTCCAGCAACGTTGTCAGAGGTGGGTGGAGACAGAGGTGGCAGCGGCGGCGCTGGACAGAGGAATGACCATCAGTGGCGCCGCCGCCATTTCTAGCAACGTTGTTAGAGGCGGTGGGCGGCGGTAGATGGCGATACTGATGAACAATTGTCACGGGGCTAATCGACGGGGCCCCGTGCGGCGCTCGATTGGGGTCGAGAAAGCCTACAAATGCAAACAACAACACACAAAAGGAAACAAGAGTGCACACAAATTAGACAAAAGGCAACTTGTATTGCATTAATCAGTGGTAAGCACAAGCACACAGTACAGTGTCGAGGGGATCTCGTGCTTAACATTTACACGCTTATGAGCTCACTCGACTACCTACCTCCCCACAAAGAGTACGTTAAGCTTTTGGGGGAGTGACAAAAGGATACATCAAAATACTGTACATTCATACTACTATTTACATAATTGCCATTGGCATACCCCCCTTACAAAAAGAGTACAAGGACCCAACCCAAGACACTTAGATGACATGCTGATGGCGTGCTGATGGCGCTGATGGTGGCTGAACCGTCATAGTCTCCCCCACTCAATTCAATCTTCGTCCTCGAAGATTCTTCCTCAGGTACTCGTCCAGCTTCACTGCGAACGGAAGGAGGTCTTCTGCAAGCTCCCAAGTGTCTTCTTCTGCAGGTCCCTTCCACTTCACCAGGTACTCCCATTCTGATGTTTGGGAGGATTGGGACAACCTATGGTTGAGGATGGAGTCAAGGAATCGGTTCTTGGGTGGTTGGTAGGATGGGTGTGGGCGTTGACTTTGGTTTCGGGAGGTGTCTTGGTTGTCGGCATGGTAGGGTTTAAGTTGGCTTACATGAAAGACAGGGTGTACTTTTAGCCATGGAGGTAGTTTGAGTCTGTAGGCTGAAGCTCCTACTTTGGCTAGGATTTCACAGGGTCCCTCATATTTTCTCACAAGCCCAGGATGAACTCTTCGAAAGAACCTAAGGCAATGGGTATGGAGTTTTACTAAGGCCAGGTCACCTACTTGGAAGTTCTTGGGTCGTCTACCCAAATCGGCCCATTTCTTCATTCTTCTAGAGGCTTTCTCTAGGGAGGCTCGAGTGATGTCAAGGCATTCTTTCCATTCCCTAGTGAAAGTGAAGGCTCGAGGGCTTCTTCCTTGATGGTCGTTGACGATGCTGTGCGGACATCTTGGTAGTTGGCCGGTGATGACTTCAAAAGGACTTTGATTGGTGGAGGAGCTCTTCTATGTGTTGACGGAGAACTGCGCAATGTCCAGCAATCGAACCCAATTCTTCTGTGTAGCTGATACAAAATGGCGGATGTACTCTTCAAGGAGGGAGTTCATTCTCTCTGTCTGCCCATCTGACTCTGGATGGCTGCTGCTGGAGAAGTTCAAGTTTGAGCCAAGAAGCTTGAATAGCTCTGTCCAGAAAGCACTAGTGAATCGGGGATCCCGATCACTAACAATGTTCTGTGGGACTCCCCAATACTTCACTACGTGCTTGAAGAAAATGTATGCTGTGTCTTCAGCTGAAAGGTGCTTTGGTGCTGGGGTGAAAGTGGCATACTTGGAAAATCTATCAACAACAACAATGATGGATGTATAGTCTCCCACTTTAGGAAGACCGCTGATGAAGTCCATGGAAACACTCTCCCAAGGTTGTGAGGGAGTTGGAAGAGGTTGTAGGAGTCCAAGAGGCTTGGCACGTTTGGGCTTATCTTGCTGGCAAATCAGGCATGTCCTTGTGTATTCTCGAACATCTTGCTCCATATGAGGCCAATAGTAGGCATGTTGTAGAAGTGCCAAGGTACGCTGCCACCCAGGATGTTCTGCCCATAAGATGTCATGGCATTCACGTAGGAGAGTCTTCCTCAAGTCTTCAACTCTCGACACAAATATCCGCTTTCCCTTTGTCAAAAGAAGGTCTTCTTCAACCCAAAACCGCCTAGTCTTCCCTTCACGAGCCGCTGTCAATAGGCTCTGAGCAATGGGGTCCTTCTGGAGTCCTTCCTTGATGAGCTTGATGAGGTCTAGTCTGATCTGGCTTTGAGAGGGACCTTCACCTGTGGATAGTGCTGCAAGCTCGGCCTTCCTGCTAAGTGCATCAGCAACCCTGTTCATCGGCCCTGGCTTGTACTCTAGAGTCATGTCAAACTCCGCTAAGAAATCTTGCCATCGAGCTTGCTTAGGGCTCAGCTTCTTCTAAGACTGAAAGCAACTAGTAGCTATGTTGTCAGTCTTGACCACGAACTTGGAGCCAAGCAGGTAGTGTCGCCATGTGCGGAGGCAGTGGACGATGGCTGTCATCTCCTTCTCTTGTACAGTGTACATCCTCTCTGTATCATTCAATTTGCGGCTTTCAAAGGCGATGGAATGTCCTTCTTGCATCAAGACCCCGCCAATAGCAAAATCAGAAGCATCTGTGTGTAGCTCATACGGCTTGCTTGGATCAGGCAAGTCGAGGACAGGTTCTGCTGAGACAGCTCTCTTCAAATCATCAAAAGCTGTTTGGCAACA
Organism: Nelumbo nucifera; assembly: GCF_055504915.1. Lineage (NCBI taxonomy): Eukaryota > Viridiplantae > Streptophyta > Magnoliopsida > Proteales > Nelumbonaceae > Nelumbo > Nelumbo nucifera. Next base: position 61,863,304 of record NC_142654.1, on the reverse strand, counting down.
TTCACTCCAGGTCCACATACTAGTCTTCTTCAGTAAGTTGGTGAGGGCAGTGGCTCGTGCTGAGAATCCAGAGATGAATCTTCGATAGTAGTTCACGAGGCCAAGGAAGGAGCGAAGTTCGGTGACCCTGGTGGGCGGTGCCCAATCTTGAATGGCCTTGACTTTAGCTGGATCCATACTGATTGTGCCTGCTCGGATTATATGACCGAGGAAGGCCACCTCTTCTGTGGCGAAAGAACATTTCTCCTTCTTAACAAATAGGTTGTTGTCCCGCAAGACCTGTAAAACAGTGCGGAGGTGGTCAACATGTTCCTCCAAGGTTCTACTGTAGATTACAATATCATCAATATACACAACAACAAATTGGTCTAGGTAGGGATGAAATATTCTGTTCATCAATGTACAAAAGGTGGCTGGAGCATTGGTAAGCCCAAAGGGCATGACACGAAATTCAAAGGACCCATAACGGGTAACACAAGCTGTTTTGTGTTCATCTCCTTCGGCTATACGCAGTTGATAGTACCCCGACCTCAGGTCTAGCTTGGTGAAGTACTTGGCCCTGTTGAGCTGGTCAAAGAGGTCGGCCACCAATGGTATGGGATATTTGTTCTTGATGGTGAGCTTGTTGAGAGCTCGGTAGTCAATACAGAGCCGAAGAGATCCATCATGCTTCTTCTGAAACAGGACTGGTGCTCCAAAAGGGGCCTTGGAAGGCTGAATCAATCCAGCATCCAACAACTCATTCAACTGTCTGCGTAGCTCGGCCAGCTCAGGAGGAGACATTCTGTATGGCGGGCATGCTGGTGGTTTGGTTCCAAGCTCCAACTCAATCTTGTGGTCAACTTCTCTCCTTGGGGGAAGCTTCTTCGGCAATTTGGGAGGCATGACGTCTTGGAATTCTTCTAGTGCCATTGTAATCGCTGGCGGGATATGCTCGGTTGGTGGATCAGGCAGGTCGGAGTCCACCAATGTGGCTAGGTAAGTGGTCTCTCCTTTCCGCACTCCATCCTTGAGTTGCAATGTTGAGAGCATCTTGGGGGTGGACGTGGTATCTGGCACAACTGGAACCATGCAAGGAGCCTGATCTTCAAAAATGCACACTTTGTTGAGGAAGGGCATGGGCACCGCCTTTACTTGAGTTAAGGAGTCAATGCCGAGAACAACCTGAAAATCATCCATGGGCACGACTGAGAGGTCTATCATCCCTTCCCAGTCACCAAGTTGCAAGACCACCCCATGAGCTACACCTTGTATGGGTTTGGCATTAGAGTTCACAGCCTTCAACCATCCGACTTCCTTGGTAAGTACAAGTTCTACTCGGGATGCCTCCTCCATAGAGATAAAGTTGTGGGTAGCACCAGTATCCACCATGGCTCTTGTGGGCTTACCATTCAAGCGAATGTCTACATACATCAGTCCCTTCGGCTTGAACTTCGATGCTTCTTGCGGGCTCGTCTTCTTCTTCATTGCATTGAGTCTTCGTAGAGCCCCCATTCTTGTCTCCCCTGGTTCCTTCTCCTCCTCGCTATGCTCATCATCACTAAGCTTTGCAAGCAAGGCATTGAGCTTCCCCCGACTAGGACAATCCTTAGTCCAATGCTTTCCCTCACAGATGAAGCATGGTGCCGGAGGTGTTCTCTTCACAAACTGGCCACCCCTGTATCCAGTGTCTCCTTCGGGTCTCCTGTAGAACTTAAAAGTGTTGGGTTTACTTGGCCCAGAGTCTCCCTTGGGCGCATAGTAAGGTTTCCTATCACCTCCTATCTTGCCTACGCCCTGATATGAGTTGGGTTTGGGGCCGTCTTTGCTTGGTCGCCTGTTGTCTACCAGTTGTTCAGCAACGGCCATGGCTGTGGCGAGGTCCTTCACACCTCGTCTCTGGAGTTCGAGCTCGACCCATTGTTGTAGGCCGTCCATAAAGTTGAAGAGAAGGTCTTTGTCTGACATGTCCGTGATCTCGAGCGATAGTGCGGAGAACTCCTTCACGTACTCATGCAATGACCCCGTGTGTTTTAGGTTCTTGAGCTTCCGACGGGCTTGGTACTCCACGTTCTCTGGATAGAACTGGCGCTTTATCTCGCTCTTGAACACGGACCAAGTATTAATAGAGCATAATCCTCGCTCCGCATCGGCACATTTCCTGCGCCACCATAACATAGCAACATCAGTAAGATACATAACAACAGTACGCACCTTGGCCGCCTCCTCGACGAGTTCGGCGGCAGTGAAATATTGTTCCATTTGCCACAGGAAGTTGTCAAGCTCCCGGGCATCGCGGGTCCCTGCATATGAGGTAGGCTCGCGGACTTTGATCTTTGGAGGGGCTGGAGCAGCAGGTGTGCTGGCTGTACTGGCCATCAGCCTCTTTAGAAGGGTCACTTCGCCCTTCAAGTCTTCAAGCTGGATCTGTAGGCACTTCACCAGGTCTTCTAGTGGGTTATCTGGCCTGTTGGAGCTGTCACCGGACTGGTCCTCCAATCTTTCCACGACCGATGCTACGGTCTCAAGGTTGATTTGAAGCTCGTCCACAGGGTCACGAGTTTCGCCAACCACTACTTCACAGCGCATGATGCGCTTGTCCATGGTTGCAAGCTTGTCAACTGACTTGTCACGCTTGTTATGCTTTGAGCTGACGCCTTTGTCCTTGGGAGAGCTACCTCTAGGCTCGTCCTCATCATAAACCCGTGAGATCCCTTCCTAGATCTCCTCTCACGTGTCACGATTCTTCATCCGACTGGTGTTGTTGCGGGGCACGAAAGGGACTCATTGCGCTTGACAACCACTAGTGTCAACTTCGGCTCTGATACCAACTGTCACGGGGCTAATCGACGGGGTCCCGTGCGGCGCTCGATTGGGGTCGAGAAAGCCTACAAATGCAAGCAACAACACACAAAAGGAAACAAGAGTGCACACAAATTAGACAAAAGGCAACTTGTATTGCATTAATCAGTGGTAAGCACAAGCACACAGTACAGTGTCGAGGGGATCTCGTGCTTAACCTTTACACGCTTATGAGCTCACTCGACTACCTACCTCCCCTCAAAGAGTACGTTAAGCTTTTGGGGGAGTGACAAAAGGATACATCAAAATACTGTACATTCATACTACTATTTACATAATTGCCATTGGCATACCCCCCTTACAAAGAGAGTACAAGGACCCAACCCAAGACACTTAGATGGCGTGCTGATGGCGCTGATGGTGGCTGAACCGTCACACAATGGCAAGAAGATGATGAACAGTGCTTTTGCCCTTATTTTTAAAAAATTATTCTATTTTTAAATTTTTTTTTAAATATTACTTTTATTGATATTAAACCCCAAAAGTTACCTTTATAAACTATTACCCAAAAAAATAAAAATAAAAAGCATATTAAATGCATAAAATAAAAAAAGAACAGGCTAGTGTTATTGGGTCGGATTAAAGATGCTCAATCCAAGCCTGACTATTATGTGATGAGATCGGCTGCCACAAAGCGATACCGGATCTGCTCCTCACACAGGGCGCCTCACACCAACGTCACAGGTACATCCCACTAGGGGTTAAAATCGAATTATCTTCGGTTTCGGCTTTTTAGTTCATTTTTTTCGGTTTTTGGGTAATTCTGTTTGGCTAATTCAGTTTCGGTTTTCGATTTCGATTTTCAGATTTAGAAATTCGATTAACTAAAAAAATTGAATTAACTAAAATTTTTTATTTAATATATAATATGTTATATATTTATATATTAATATTATATGTATATATATTAATTAAATTTGGTTTTTAACCGAAAATCAAGTCAAAATTTTTGGTTTGGTTATTTTGGTTTTATTGTAATTTGGTTTTGATTCGGTTTTTTATCAAATAAACAAAATGCTCACCCCTACATCCCACCGTGTATTGGGAACATCTCCTGTACTTATGTGTTGTTATTTACGAGAGATGTTCCTAATGCACGGTGGGATGTGCCTATGAGGTGCCCTATGTGAGGAGCAGATCCCAATCCCCACAAAGCACACCCCATAACCCATCCCATATGTGCATTGGGAACATTTCTCGTGCTTGTCATTGGAATATACTCCCAATGCATAGATGGGATGAGATCGGCTATAGTCAGTGCAAGACCTGTTTAAACAACCTTTATTATCTTACATCGGGAACATCTCCACACTTCTATACTTTATTTTATGGAAGATATTCCCAATACAAGGCTATAACGAGTGTTCGAACAGGCTTTGCACGGTTTCAGATGAGATGCACTATGTGAGTAGCTGATACCATCTTGATTAAAATGGGGTAGGCATTTGTTATTAATAAAACACTCCCAACAGTCAGCCACCCATGGATACATTTCCCTTATTATCCATATAGGAGTTAGGGTCACCTACCCAAGCTTCAAAATATTGTTATGTATTGGCCCGTATCGATCGATACGTATTGTATCAGGGCCTTCCCGATATGCCCCTACAGGGGGTGTATCATGTCAAGCCATGGTTTAGAGGGTTGTCAGGACTTAAATCGATCTCTCTAAACCGGTTTTGGAAAAAATAAATAAAACATAAAAAGAAGCATTGATACAGGCCGATAGGGCATACAACCCATATCGATATTTAGAACCTTGCACCTACCAATAAATACGTTCCAACACTCTCCCAACATGATGAAACATCATATATCTCACATGAGGTTGAGGTTGGGACCACCATAAAATGGAGCCCACCGTGTATAAGATGAGTAGTGTCAGATCATGTTGGGAGAGTATTGGAATGTATTTTGTTGGTAGGTGATCCAGACTCTGGATGGAGAGATTCTCCCAATAAATAGCTGCAATGGTTGGTTGGGAGATTGTTCTAACCATGTGTTGGTAATTGATTCAAAAGCAATGTCATACTCGGACTAGATGAAAAATTAGAAAATCTTTATAGATTAGTATACATGATATGACACTTCATATATCCCCATGAAATTGAGACTCACCATCAAAGTGGAACCCACCATATATGAGATGGGTGGTGCCAGATGTTTTTGATAGGGTGTTGGAACGAATTTTGTTGGTATAAGATCTAACCCCTAGTTCAATCCATGTGAGGAAAAGAAGTGATGGGATATGCTCCTCAGAGTAACATCCACTGTGTGTATCAAGAATATATCCTATGTAAAACAATGTACAAGTATGGGACATGTTCCAAATTAGTAGCTAAAACATGCTGTGAGATTAATGTGAAGAGCATATTTGAATTCAGAAAAAAAAAAACTTAAAAAGATTGTGACCTAGAATGCTTTTTTTTTTTTTGAGTGAATTTTCTACTGTCAACTCTACCCACATAACATCGCAACCACACACAGAAACATACCCGATGTTATTTGATCCGAGGTAGTTCTTGAACCAAGGTCATAGTCAGATAATCCTGCCAACTGGGCGGAGCCAAAGTGAAAGGATGAAGCCGCACTTCAATATCTGAAACCAAGAAAGTGGTTAGAGGCTCGAGGAGTTATCTTCGGGTAGGTACTCCAACGCTCAAGTTAGTCAAGGAAAGTGGGTGGTCAGGCTGAGCAGTTAGAGAACGGTGCTGGTTCGAGCAGAGTAATGGTATGGAAGTAGAAAGTTGGATCCCTTACTTTAAGCGGGAGGTACCTTTTTATAGCCGAAGATCAGTGTCCTTGTTGGATGAGGCTTTCGGGGTTGTTAGGATGAGGTTGCCACCGAGGTCTTTGGAATAAGATCCATTCCCTAACGGAGTCTTCATTCGTACGACGTTCTCCTGTTTTGGTCACGCTTATCCACATGACGTGATGTGGACATGGCCAAGGCGATAAAGCGGGCCGCGGAGGTGATGTGATGCTAATGTAATTGAGGTGATAAGGCGGTCACAGTAGTAACACGTGACACTCAGGGCCAGCTGAACCATAACCCAAACAATACCCAATATCCCAATACACAAAGCCTTGAAAAAAACGTAATGCAGATTCACGAGTTGTCCCAATACACGAAAGTTGTGTTTTGTGAGTAGGCTCGGGTAGTATTATTGTGGGCATGAGATTTAGAGTCTATTTTATTAGATGATCTTGGAATGTTCGTTGCGTCACTGACTTACCGGTCTAACCGCCGGATCCAATCGGAATGTGACAAACAACACAATGGTGAAGCATGTAAGTTTGTATGGTTGGGGACTCGTATGTATCTTTATATAAGCCAATATCAGATCATGGCCGACAATTAAAGTACGTAAGTATGTGTATCTTTGGTCAAAGATGATTGGTCATCACTCACAAAACATGTCAAAGCTATATTGTCAGTGGACGCACGACGCATGCATTAATAATCAGGTCTTGGTTATTTTAAGGGTTTTTTTTTTCTGAATTTAGGACCCATTTAGTTCATCGGAGTAAGGGTCTGGAATCCGATTATTTTGATTTCAATTGTGTGGTTGGGCAGAATTTTAATTTCATTCTCATTCTTAATGGAATGGCATTCCTATATTTAAGGAAACTAGTAAGTATGCATGCACTTTGCATGCGATAATTCTAGACGATGATAATAATATTAATAATGAATCTAAAAATTTTTATAAATACATATTTTTATTTTTTTGTCTTTATTATTAATCGGATGCATATTAAAAAATTCAATCTGATTACATAAACATCTCATTTAAATATGTGATAATCGGATCGACTTGTGATTTTCAAGTATCGTTGACAAATCTATCTAATTGGTTAGATTCTTCTTTTTATAATATTTTATCTTTTTGGTGTTTTTTTGTTCATTTATCAAAAAATATAGGATTTAAATAGAGATAATTGAATGGTGTGAAAACTAGTAGTTCAATTTACAATTTAAACATCACAATTAAATAGAGACTACATTAAAAAATGAGTATTTTAGTCAAAAGAAAGTTTCACAATCTTATTTATATTTTTAATAGTAGTGTAAATATAGAATTATAGATGTGTTCAATTTTTTCTATATTTTTTTTTTGTGTTTTTGTGTAAAAATAATTTTGATATGTCACACTTACTTTTTGTTTAATATGATAATTAATTAAAATTCTATATATGTGCCAAAATGTTTTTTGCAACATTTATGTATTTTTATATTTTATTAAATTTTATTATTTATCAATGACATTAAATGTTAATACATTTGACCCAAAAATTAAACTATTGATCTTTGCCAAATGGTAAAATAATTTCATTTTTGGTCAGTTCTAAAGTATGTATTTCATTTTCATTATCAATAAAATAATTCCTTTTATTACACTTATTTTTTTAATTTGATTAATAAAATTATCATAAACATGTCTACTTTTTTCTACATTTTTGTAATTTTCTATGTTTATTTCTATTTTAAAAATTTTATTATCTAGCTATGACTTTATAGGTTTATCAATTTGATTCGAATGGTTGAATTGCTTAGCCATAACTTGGATAAAGAATGTTTTTGTTTTTTAGTCAGTTTTAAAATATATGGGTTTATATTGTTAAAATATTGATATAAATTTAACCAGTACCATTTATTGGTGAAAAATAACTTAAAATATATGATTTAATAAGAGAAAATGAGAGTTAATACCTTAAGTATAAAGCTTAAGGAAAGGGGATTAAATGAGGTGAAAAGTAATAACTGAAGTTCATTTTCAACCCTTATAATTAGAGATAAATAGACAAATATAGGCATTTTAGGAGCTATCAAAAGTTGGCACTAAAGTTGTAAAAAATGACTTTCATACCCTTTATCGAACAAAGAAATAGAGGGTAATTTTAGTCCAAGAAAACTTCCACTTTGCATCTACACTTTTATATATAGTATAGATCTTTGTTCTTTCGTTCATTTAACAGAAAAATGTAAGATTTAAATAAAGAGAATTGAATAAGGTAAAAAGTAGTAGTTCAATTTGCATTTTGAACCTTATAATTAAATAGGGACTTAATTCAAAAATGAATATTTTAGTCAATGTTTTAAAAATTGGACCAAACCGGACGGTCGAACCATTTTGGCTCGAGAACTAGTTAGGTCACTAGTCCCGTTTTGGCCTTGAATCACTATTTTACACAAAAAAAAAAAAAAACTGTTGAAATGGTGGGAGAACTACTGATCCAAACAATTTAGCTGTTAAAATGTTCAACCCAGTTAACTATTCTCGGGTTGCTTTCAAACTAATTCCAAATTTTTTATTTATTTTAAAAATAGAAATTAGAAAATAACACTGATCTTATATTAAAATATGAGATACAAAATGAATCAAATGATTTGGGATTTGAGAGAGATTTAGATAGATAAGAGAGATGTAAGAAGAGGGCAAGCAGTGTTGTAGCGATGGTTGAAACATTGACTCGAAAATCGGAAGCTAAAGCGATTCCATTTTTGGGTTGGTTTTTAAAACATTGATTTTAGTCAAAAGAAAATTCTACATTCTTATTTATATTTTTAATAGTAGTGTAAATATAGAATTATAAATGTGTTCAATTTTTTCTATATTTGTTTTATATTTATGTGTAAAAATAATTCGGATATATCACACTTACTTTTTGTTTAATATGATAATTAATTAATATTATACATGTGCCTAAATGTCTTTTTGCAACATTTATGCATTTTTTTTCATTTTTGTATTTTTACTTTTTATCACTTTTTATTATTTATGCCATTAAATGTTAATACATTTAACCCAAAGGTTGAACTATTGATCTTTGCCAAATAGTAAAATAATTTCATTTTTGATCAGTTTTAAAGTATGTATTTTATTTTCATTATCAATAAAAATAGTTCTTTTTGTTACACTTATTTTTTTTAATTTGATTAATAAAAGTATTATAAATGTGTCTAATTTTTTCTACATTTTTGTAGTTTTCTATATTTATTTCTATTTAAAAAATTTTATTATGTAACCATGACTTCATATATTTATAAATTTGATCCAAATGGTTGAATTGCTTAGCCATTACTTGGATAAAGAATGCTTTTGTTTTTTAGCTAGTTTTAAAATATATGATTTTATATGATTAAAAATATTGAGATAGATTTAATTAGTACCATTTATTGGTGAAAAATAACTTAAATATAGAATTTAATAAGAGAAAAATGGGAGTTAATACCAAGTATAAGACTTAATGAGAGTGAATTAAATAAGGTGGAAAGTAATAATTAAAATTACATTTTCAACCCTTACAATTAGAGATGGATTAAATACATAAATATGACTATTATAATCGCCATTAAAGCTGACATTAAAGATGTAATAAAATGACTTTTATACCCTTTCTCAAACAAAGAAATAAAGAGTAATTTTTATCCAAAAATAAATTTTCACGGTACATTCATTTGTTTATATATAGTATATATAGATGATCATTCGTTTCCCTTCCATTGAGAATACAATTCTATTTCAACTTATTTCAATTTCCATTGTCAGAACTAAACAAATAATGGAGACTGATTCCTATTTTGATTCTAATTCCAACTATTAAGTGAATAGACCCTTAAAAATCTATGATATAAGAAAGATATGATACTGAAAAACTTTAGCCAAACAAAGTACTCTCTTGAATTTTGATTAATACCACCAAATTGTCGTGTTCTATTCTCCATCTCTGGTTCGTTGCACGTAAAATGGTGGGAAACAAACTATTTCTACAGAAAAAGCAAAACACTATTCTTATATCGTTTGGCTGCACGTGTTTTTTTTTTTTTTATAAAACAAAAAGATTTTCATAGTAAAAAAAATGGTGGTTATATGAAAATGGTATTCCTATTCAAGATTATTTTCCAAATCGGCAAGTAAAAAAAGGTATTTTTCAAATCAAACGGAAAGAATTGAGGATAATTATATTTTTCTCAATTATGATACTAGATAAACATGATAATGGAAAAGCTTATAACCAATCAACCGTCATTATAAAAATATTAATAAATTAGGTTTGACTATGATATATGGAAAAGATATGGTATTGGAAAAACAATTAATCAATAAACTGAAATTAACAAATAATGTATTATTTATCAAAAACTCTAGGGCTAGCAAGTCTGGTTTGGATTGGGCCTGGGTCGAATTGGAGCAGACCCAACAATTACAACTAAGGATCCAGAACAGAATCAAATCTGATAGTGGTCTGTACTTTTAGACCTAAAACTGAACCAATTGGTTCTTAGGATAATTGGATCTGACCCGATCATATTAAACCTATCAAAAATATTATATATGTATTATTAATTTAAAGTATATGGGAGATTGGGTGGAACTAGTTCCAACTTGATAAAAAATCGAGACAATATATCCAGAACCAAAACTTGGAACCAGAACTGACCCCAATCAGTTCAGGTCCAACCCCGATCCAAAATCTCTCTGTGTCATGTCTTTTCTGGCATCATAGATTTTTCCTTTAGGCTGCGCTTGGAAGTGATGTAAAACGTATCGACGTAAAAATTTACATCAGTTCAGTTTTATCAGCATTTACATAGACTATGTTTTACATCGCTTCCCACAATCGTTCTGTTTCCATGACCACCAAAAAGACCCGACCCGTTTGAGACGGTAAAATAAATAATGATGAGGGTAAAATCGTAATTTGGATCTTTCAGGCTCTGACGGCACAAAAAATATCTCTAACACTTGGAAAACGAGGGGTGGCCAAAAGAGAAAAAGAGAAGCTTCGGCCTCGGTATTGGATGAGTTGCAGGCGATTTCGATTTCGATTTCGGTTTTAACTTTCAACCCCAACCGAAATCAAAAACAGAAACTTCTCGTCTTTTTCTTTTGACGGAAATAAAATAAACAATTAATTAATTAGGTACTTCAATTTTGTTTGGGTTTGACAATAAATAACATCTGGATGATTTCATTTTTGAATGAAGAAAGCTATGAATGCGGTGGGATTCGTCTTTCCTTCTCCCCCTTTCTCTTTCCCGAGTCTCCTCTCCGAGCCTTAACGACTAAGGAACTAAGCATCCATTTTCGTTTGCTTCGGTTTTATATCTGGTTACGATCAACCACACCTCCTTTTATTCCATTTTATATATTTCATTGTTCTCTTCTCAACACAGAATAGGAACAGGAGGGAAAATAAGGAAAAAGATGGAGTTTTATGATTACCCATCTTCGTCTTCTTCTCATTTTTCGTTCGGAGTTTGGGTTGAAAGAGTAAGAGATATTTGTAGTTCCGCTGTGACAACAGTTCTTGGGAACCTCGTCTCTGCAATTTTCACCTTCTTTTTTGCAATGGGTTAGTCTCTTCTCGATCATCTCGATCCCCTTTATTAGTTTTTTTTTCCCAGAATTTGTTAGCTAAATATAATGACTAAAATGAGGTTTGCTTTCGATTTCTCCCTCAATCTTGTTCTTAAAAGAATTTCTTGAATTCGTTCAATCGGCTATGAACTATTAAGTGGGTCCAGGTTCTGCCTCTGTTTTTGTTTTATTATGTTTTCTGTTTGTTTGGTTCTGTTTTGGTGAATTAGAATTTGGCTTGATCTCTGGTTTGAAATTATGGGAGACAATTTCTCCCCCTTTCTCTAGAAGGGTGATTTTTCTAAAAATAAAAGTCTCATCTGGGTGTTATCTTGGCTGAATTTGAAACATAATCACGAAGAAGAAACAGATTTTAATATCAACAGAGCATTTTCGATTTTTTTGCCCTCTTTGGCATGTGAACAAAGGGTTTTCTCAAATTTGTTCCCAATGGAATAAGTCTCTTCTCCCCTCTTTTTGTTTTTTTTTTTTTTCAGTGGGTTGTACATTAGGAGCCTTGACAGGAGCCTTGATAGGCCAAGAAACAGAGAGTGGGTTCTTCCGTGGAGCCGCAGTTGGAGCCATCAGTGGGGCAGTTTTCTCAATCGACGTCTTCGAGTGTTCTCTTGATCTCTGGCATAATGACGAAACAGGAATTGGATGTCTCCTCTTCCTGGTAACTCATTTTTTTTATTTAGAAACAAAAATCGGGATTCAATGGTGGAAAAACAGTGAATTTTATCTTGAAATTCGATTTATTCTGCACAGGTTGATGTCATTGGAAGCCTCATAAGTGGAAGACTGGTTCGGGAGCGGATTGGTCCAGTGATGCTGAAAGCAGTACAGAGTCAGGTACATAACCGAGCTGTTGGAGTGGAAACAGCAAGGAGGTGAGCGGTGACCTGTGAATGATAATTCGCTTACAGTTTGGTTGTGTTTGATCAGATACGTGCTAGAGAATCGAGCTTCGACGAGGTTTCCAACATCTTCGAGACCGGCGGGACCAGAGGGTTGTCCGGAGATTCAGTTGAGAAGATCCCAAAGATCAAAGTCACAACCAACAACAATGTGGACTCCTCCGGGGAGAAGATCTGTTGTTCTGTGTGCCTTCAGGTTTATCCTTCGTTCTCCCTTCACATCAACTCATCTCTGTTTTCCCTAATTATTCAACGAAAAACTGAAACGCTTATTCAAACTTTTGTATCCATGTTTCTGATTTTCAGGACTTCCAGCTTGGAGAGATTGTTCGAAGCTTGCCTCACTGTGGCCACATGTTTCATCTACCTTGCATTGACGAATGGCTCGTCAGGCATGGCTCTTGCCCATATTGCAGAAGAGATCTGTAATACTCCTGGTGTGAATTACACGATAAAAATATAAAATAGAGTTTTATTTGTTTATTTTTTTCATTGATTATTGTCTGAATTTTTAGATTTTAGATTTTACATCCAGTTTTCTCCCCTTGCCACCTTTATGACTAGTCCAGAGTTACCGTTTCATGACCACGATATTGACCGTTGTCAATAAAAGCGATTATGTATAAAATAAATTGAGCTTTTTTTTTTCCCTTTTTTTTGTAGTTGCTTCCATGCAAATATTCAGAATAAATTGCAGTATATAATTTCAGCTTAATCTTAATAATAAACCTTGGGAAATTACCATAATTTTCAATTGGAAGTGGTCTTGGATTTTTGACTTGTATAGATTACAAACAGCAACCACCATCCCTACTGTCAAGGTTCTCATGGATTTTGCTGATAACTCAAAGAAACCATATGAATAAAACATTGTTGTAAATTGCAAAACCCAGGAAGCAACCGAGTTATTAATTTAATATAGACCAAACCTGATCCTACCAACCGAGTTATCTTTCTGGGCCATCCCGTCGAAAGGTCGTCACCGACTTGACTCTCTAGCAGGTGTAATGTTTCGAGGGATTTTAGCCTTTTAGGGGCTTTTGCACCGTTCTTCAACTTTATTGAGTTGAACGAAACAGCAGACTTTATGGCAACAATATTCGAGTATTGATTGATATTCACAGCAAGAGGAAAACAAAACAATGGATGGCTGGATGAATACCAACAGGCAACAGTCCCCCAACAGTGTGAAATGCTAAAAATTTAAAAGAAATTAGGCCCCGTTTGCCTTGCAGGAAAAAGGGGTCTAGAACTGGAATTGGAATATTCTAACTGTTTGGTTTGATGGAATCGAGATCCCATTCCTGCTGGAATGGCATTAGGGAATGGCCATTCCCTCCCTCTCTTGAGAATAAAATCTGATTTCAACTGCAAAACAGACCCTTAGATATTAAGAGTTGAGTAAATACACGAGACCGAACAAAGCGAGTGGCTGAGTTTGAGTCAACTGACCAGAACCCCGGGCGATGGGAGGGAGGCCGGACCTACACTACACCAGCCCATTTACAATGCGTGATGCGCCAATGCCCCAAGGCTGCAACCCCATGGAAACCGCCGGTCACAGACGCCCAGTAAGCCATGATCCCCCTATGTCGCCCAAATTGTTGTGACCAAGTAACAATTAACAATTAATTCCTAATTCCCAATTTCCAATTTCTACGGGCCCCTTTATTAAATGATCAGGACAATCTTTCTCTTTGCCACCCTAGTGAGTTAATTGCCAGTCTTGATGTCTTGTTGGGTGAATGAACAACTCCAAAAGCTTAAAGCAAATAATAATATTTCTTTTTTCAAGTATTCCAGAATTGAATTACTCCAAAATTTAGACCTTGAAAGTAACTAAAACGCCAAAATGTGAAGTGCCCTGTAATTAAGCAAGTCTTGGTCTGTTTGGTTTGCAGTTGGAATTGAAATCCTTTGGAATCAGAATTAAAATTAAAATGGCCTATTCCCATAATCTGTTTGGTTGAAACAAGAATTGAAATAAAGCTGAAATGGGTTTTCATTCCAAAGGATGTTGGGAATGGCCATTCCCTCTAGAATGCCATTGCACCAAGAATAAGAATGAGATTCCGGTTCAACCCAACCCAACAGTTGAAATTGGACCAATTCCAGACCCCTATTCCCGCAAACCAAACAGGACTTTAGTTCTAGATGGCCATTACATGGTGCAATGGAAAGATCTCAGGCTACCAGGCGGGAGAACGTGGGTTCCAGTTGAGTGGTTATGCAAAAAATGCCAAAGGTTAAAACCGTATCCAGTCCATCCCTATCAAAGGCCCCAGATAACTGGGACCTACATTGGGTAATGGCCTTTAGTTCTAAATGACGGGACGGGCCAATACAGATAAGGGTAATGGCCTGGTGTTTGGATGTCTCAATTTAAAACATTGCTTTTAAGCTGAACTTTCCAGATAAGGGTGACATGATAGATCTTACTAATCAAGATAATAAAGAAGCGTGTCTACAGTAAGGGACAAATTAGATCATTGCTCTTAAGCCGAACTTCCCAGATAAATACAGAAGCATGTCTACACTCTCTACACTTCTACAGTGTTAGCAGGAATCTCTAGTAAAGGGCAAATTAAAGCAATTAAGATGCAGACTAAACCGAGTAGGTGAATATGCAAATTCCTGAGATGAAAACACAGGTATTGAGTAGGCGAAGTGCATGCTAACTGCCAAGACATAGGGAACCAAACAAACATGACATTCAGTAAACACTAGTTCCTGTCTTCCCGAGGCTTCAATTATTATGCCATGCCCATTCAATATATCTGGGTAGCAAAAATATATAAATACAAGTAGAAATATTACAGAAGCTAAATGGTTCTTCATAAAAGAATATCGATGACTAGAAACCTAGATGAACAGCTTTAGTAAGGGGGCTTGAAAGAGCCCCCTCATTTATTCACCTGGTACTGACAAGCTATGCAGCCTATATAGGAAAACAAGGGAGAAAAAAGAAAAAAAAAAAAACTGGGGAGCTTATACTAAAGAAAAGAATTTCTCAGTGAAACTAGAGAAAAGGAGTTTGCTTGCTATTATCAGTTGGTTGCATCTCGACTGTAATATTGGTCTAGGGTCTTTGCTGGTATACGGTGGAGTAGTTCACGGGGGAAGATGCGAAGCAGTGTCCAAGCCAAATCAAGTGACTGGAAGATATTGCGGGTATCATAGGCTCCTTGAGTTACGAACTTCCTCTCGAATTTGTCTAGAAATTCCAGATAAAGCTGTTTTTGCCAGGACAACTAATAGTTAATATTTCCACAATACAAAAAGGAAACTGCATGTGTTGTTCGTGTGTGTGTGTCAGAGAGAGAGAGAGACCAGGTCCTCCGAAGAGAGTGCTTCCTCTCCAACCACAGCTTTCATTGCCTGTACATCCTTTCCAATAGCATAATTTGCATATAGCTGAACACCAAAACAAATAAACAAGTAAATAGACAAAAATATGAAATAAAACAAATATAAAATGAGCTCCCAAAGTTTCACCTAGATTTCCAAATAATTGAAACTTTGTACAGGATTTCCATTTTTTTCCCAAAATTGAACAGTCTTGAATTCTGAGTCCAAGATGTAGTACAGTACATATTAAGACTCAAATCTGACCTGGTTGGACACATCAGCATGGTCTCGGCGAGTCATTCCCTCTCCAATAGCACTCTGCAATAATTAGCAATAATAGAATAAGATAAGCAAATTTTAGCCTCTCCATTTTTTTATAAATATGAGTTTACGTAAGAGTTGTATGGAACAGAGTCCTACATGCCAATTGAGACTAAAAAACAAACCAGAGCTTTGCTCATAACAGCTTACCTTCATTAACCGTGAAAGTGATGGAAGGACATTAATTGGGGGATAAATCTGTTTAAAAGCAATAAAAAAATTCAGTTCTAAAATTAATTGAATTCTTCACGCAGATTAATTTCAAATGGTTAATTAAATATCATAAGATTCAACTCAAAGCTGAGAAGTTGAGCAGTAGTTAATACAGAGAACTGTTTACAATTAGACCAAGCCAAGAGTCCAATTATTAACAAACCCACACGATACACTAATATATACACAAACCATGACTTTCTGGCAAATCACAATATATTCAAGGTTATAGTTTGCTAAGACTTTTAACTCAGTTCACTAGCCCCCCCCCCTTCCCCCCAACATACACACCCACACCATACACTGATATTATACACAAACCATGACTTTCTGGCCAAATCACACTATAAACAAGGTTTTACTTTGCTAAAACTTTGATTGTTTCCAAAATCCAAAATATTCTAGGAGACACAGTTGCAACAACTCCTTGTTATTCAAATGGCCCAGATCCAGGAATTTATGTTGTTAAGACATTACTATATAATGTGTGCCTTATCTAATGACCTCATAACAGGTAACTGCCAATTCATTGCAGTCTCAAGGAGGTGAAAAAGGATAAAGCTGGTCCAGGAACACTGGATTCCAACAATAAAGAGGGGAAGATTGCCCTAAAGAATTGTCTTCATTGGGATTTAGTTCAGCAAAACTTGCCACAGTAGGCTGACTTTTGGATAATCAAGTTTGAATCAAGCAAATTCACAACATATATCATGCCAACATTAAACTGAAAGAATGAGTTATATCAGTGGGTCAGGTAAAGATTTGCTGTCCCTAGCCTTGAGGTTCCCATGCTGGTTGTGGATAACTCTTAGTTGCATAAATGATGAACTTTTCATTCACTATCCCAATTATATTAAATGAAGAACCTTTAGTTGTATAGCCTTACCTGCCTATTGTGAAGCTGTCTATCAATGTATATCTGCCCCTCAGTAATGTAGCCTGTAAGATCTGGTGTTGGATGTGTTATGTCTGTCCATCCACAAGAGAATGAGATGTATCAGTGTTTGCACACATGAAAACAAGGATGCATAGCAGCATTTTGTGCATGTGGATAGGGATCCTGAGAATGACAGCAATACCATCATTAGGCATGGTTAGAATAGGTATTTGTGTGATGGAGCCTTTTCGTCCTTCAATACGTCCAGCACGTTCATAGATTGTTGCCAGATCAGTATACATATACCCAGGGTAGCCACGCCTTCCTGGCACTTCCTCTCGGGCAGCAGATACCTGTGTGCAAAATTGATGGTTTGTTTAATACATATTTAATACATTGACAGTACTCAGAAAACATAGTGGCAGTTATGAAACACTTGATGAATTAAGTCCATGAAGTATTAGGTATTATGAGCTTGTGATTTGGTTGCTGGTAAGCTGGATTTACATTGCAGGCTCAAAGGTGAACAAAATTCACAAAAAAAGTTGCATATGATGAGAGGATTAAAGTTCCACATGGATAATATATGGCATATAAATACATGCAACCATCCATCAAGGTTGAACACATTTTTGTGATCTGTCATTAGGCAGAATATTCCCAATTGCATATGTAGATCATCCAAGGCATCAGGGTTCATATCTCACAACACAGATGTGAGAGCTAGGGTCCCACAAAATACCTCAAGCCAAAACTGAAAAAGGTGGATGAGAAACATGCAGATTGAAGCCAATCCACCTTAGCTTAAGCTTGATATCTATGCACCATGAAGATGTTGACCATTTGCAAATAGTAGAGACAAAAACCACTACGAATTAAGGAACAATGACTTTGATCAACAGCCATATAAAACAAGGACAAAATAGGTAATATGACATGAAAAATTATTCGGCCATGCTTTTTTTTTTTTTTTGTAATTAGCATTCTGTGACCATAATTCAACAAATTATTTGGTTATTGATAAGGCAACTATTAAGTTATAACACAAATTAGTGGGATTACTTAAGTCACTGCCATTACTTTCAGAAAGACACTCTACTAAGTGACAAAATAAAATAAAACATATATTAACCTCACGGAGTGCATCTGCATAGGAGCTCATATCTGTTAATATGACTAGAACATGCTTCCCACATTCATACGCCAAATATTCCGCAGTGGTTAAAGCAATTCGAGGAGTAATAATACGTTCAATGGTGGGGTCATTTGCCTGTTCAATGAGCATATCAAAATAGTAACACAAGGAAGAATACTTCACCAATTTCAAATATCAAATTAATAATCATAAAAAAGAGTTAAAAAGAAATAACATCACAACAAAAGGTCAGAAACATGATGACAATACCAGGTTTAAGAAAAGGGTCACTCTCTCCATTGATCCATTTTCCTCAAAATCACGTTTAAAAAACTGTGCCGTCTCCATGTTTACTCCCATAGCTGCAAAAACAATGGCAAAATTGTCCTCTCCATCCTGTAAATTCATGAAATTGGATAAATATGATTGACTTTCATCCTCCAGGAAAACAAAGCTAGCTGTGGAACATGGTGTACCCGGAAGAGCGGGGGGGGGGGATAGTTGCCGCACAAATAACTACATATAGCATTTCAACTTTTCCAATTAAACATGTTTACAAATCCTGGATCATTAGAACCGGTAAAACTATTTCGGTTTTGACACAGGATAACCAAATTCTGGCAGAAACTACAATAAAAGAAGACAGGGAACAACAATTGCTTCTTAAATAACAATATACAATACCGTTTAACTTTTTTGCCGGTTGGAATTAATAATCTATGGGTGCAAATTAGGTACCTGGTTTGAAGAACTTCCTCAGGTCCAGCCCCCTTTCAAGTTTTAAGAAATTCTCAACCCAACCCAATTTGTGCCTACTTCCCTTACAATAATCATGCTACTACTTTTAACTTAAATTGACACGGCCCACGGGTAACCAACTTTTGACAGAAAATACTACCAAATCTTTCCCATAACCAGAAGATTTGAAATGAAACTTTTGTATTTACACACATCTTCAATAGAAACAAGTTCTTAACAAACTGCTCTTAAAAATCTAACTTACAATGCAAAACTAAACCATTTGCAAAATCAAATAAGTTACACTTTCCTAGCTCTTAGTCATTAAATGATTTACTTGATTGTAATCAAATCTTATAAATGTTAATGCACCAAGCATACCTCCATGAGATTCCCAGACTTCTCCAACCGCTTCACAAGACCAGCCTGACGACATATCTGAGCAGCTATTTCATTATGTGGAAGACCAGCAGCAGAAAATAGAGGGATTTTCTGTCCTCGAGCAATGGAATTCATGACGTCAATCGTAGAAATCCCTGTTTGAATCATCTCTTCTGGATATGTTCTCTCACTGGGATTGATAGAACTCCCTAAAAAACACAGCATATTACAGGATATGTGGCAATAGCAGAAATTTCAAGGCATAATAGCTAGAAATTGACAATACAAAAACAATTCCCTGAAATAACATACCAGAAATATCCAAATAAGCCTCAGGCAAGATGGGAGGCCCATTATCAATTGGTTTTCCTGATCCATTAAAGATACGACCAAGCATATCCAGAGAGACAGGAGTCTTCAAAACCTGCAAAATGAAATTTTGAAGTATATCAGAACCAAGGAAAACTAGTCCTGTCTTTATCCTTAAGTCTCCAAAAATGCTAGCTTTGAGGTCAATCCAAAATACAAACCTATTCTGTTAGTCATAGAAATGTTTTAAAAACCAGATCAGTTGGATTGTTGGATCAAACTGGTGCAGGACACATTTTCAGTTTGGTCCATAACTTGGCCCAAAATGGTATAAGCACAAAAGAGTCCCAACCATAAAAGATCAATATTTCCAACGGTTACAAACCAAAGCTGCAAGATGGAGGAGGAAAGGTTCGTAGAAGCTGCAAGATGGAGGAAAGGGATGAAGATTGAAGCAAAATATTTAATTTTCGAAGAGAAAGGATCAGAGGTTTGCAGAGCTTGAAGATTAGGGAGGCAAAGAAAGCCACAGTACTGCTGGAAGGTCTTGAAATGATCGATTGGATGCAGAAGTTTGTTTTGGGAGCAAGTTCTAAAGGTAAACAAATGAACTTTATGGAGTTCAACTTAGATGGAAGAAAGAGATATGAGCTGGATTGTAAAAAGAATGCAAAAGGATGCTACATAACTCTGCAAGAATTCTTTGGAGGAAGAAAGAAGCAGTCAGTTTGCTTCCCAGAAGGTAGAAGGGGTCATCGATGGAAGCTAGTGGCAGAGTTACTGAGTGATTTTGCTCAACAGCTGAAAACAGAACAAATAGAAGCTGTAGCAAAGGAAAAGAAAGTAGGTAAACAAAATAGAGAGGAAGAATCCAATGACAGGAAATGGGTGATTGCAGAAAAAGGAAGAAGAAACTGTAAATTGGTAGCAACAGGAGGAAATGAGGACTGGGGGAAGAAATTTGTGGTGGAAACTTCAAGCCCACCAAAGAATTGGAGGGGTATTGCGCAGGTGATACTCAAAGAATTGAACCTGCCAAAGCTGATGTGATTACACCTTATGAATCTTGTAAAGCTCTGATTGATCTGGGTGAAGTTGAAGTAGAGATATCAGCTTTAAATATTCACTCAGAGGCTGGTGCTGTCACAGTCTCGGAATGGTGTCCTCTCTCTAACACCAAAAGTTTTGAGATTGAGGATAATGTAACAGATTGACTGCTTGGGTTGCCATTCAATCTCTGGGAGGAGGAAGTATTACAGTCAATAGCTATCATCTGTGATGCAAGACTAGATGGTGTCTTTGGTTATGATATTCATTCAGTTGCATTGAATCTAGGCGGAGTTAAACCCAGTGATATTCCAAGGAAGATAGAGGTTGTTTCAGATGGTTTAGCATACCCTGTTTGGCTTGCTACTTCCATTGAAGCTCAGCTATGGAAGGAGGAACGAAGGGAGGAAGATGAAGGGACAGAACAAGCCTGTTTATGTGGGTTGCAAGGCAGAGTTGTTACTACAAAAGAGGCTAAGTCAATTGAGGAAACCAAGAAAGAAGAGAAAAAAAGAGAATAACATTAAGACTTGGGGAAAGTTTGCATGGAAGGGTACGCAGAGGGATGGCAGATCCTATGTTCAGACGGTGACAGGAGGCTTAAATGAAAACAGGCACGCGCAAGAGGTTCAAAATTCAAAAGGAGCTGAGCGAAGGTCAGTTAGAGATCAGGTTTCAAACCATTTTTGTGAGCTGGTTCAGTCTGGTCCAGTGAACCGAGGCCAATCACGTGAAGATTTAAGTGAACAGATGACTTTTAAAGAGGTTGGGGGACTGGGCCCAGGCCCATCTGAAAACAACCGGCCTTTAGTACTGGGCCAGCTTTATTAAAAGGGGTGGACCCAAGCCTTAACAAGCTGTGCACCTCTTTAAGAGGGCACGTGACCAAGGGAAGAGAGGAGATGATCTATGCAAAAGATGGTCCATCATTGTCCCTTTCGAGCAAGACAAACCTTCCACCGCTCGCAAGAAAAAATTTCAGCCTCGGTGGAACGGCAAATCCGAACTGGGTATGGGTTCCAAGCACTAAGAAAAAGGTTAACTCTCTGGAACGACGCAATCCGAGGTTTAAGAAGCACCCGACAACAGTGGAGACAGGGTGTTCATTTCTGGAGATGATAAATCAGAATGTTACGGACCCTTTTGAAGGCTGTGCGACGGAGAAAGAAGGTAGTTCGGAATCAGACTTTGAAGACTCCTCAAGTATTGGAAGTGTGGAACTTACAAAAACCAAATCACTTAGTGTTGATGAGAGCTTCCACATTGAGCTCTTATTTTTGGAAAATGATGACATGGAACATACAGATTTAGCCCAGAAGAAGCCCTCTCAAGCTCTTTCTTTACCTAAGGAAGCAGAGAATACCGCAATTCTTATAGGGGAGAAGCAGGGGATACCAGTTCCCAAATCTGCTCCCAATTCGCTAGAGCCATCCGGCATTGATAGAAGTTTAGAGGAATAGGACATATCTTGGTCACCGACCATAGAATCATCAATCAGGGGACAGAAAGAGGAACTAGAGAGAATTTGGGGACAGATTTGTGCTCTCCTTAAGGAGTATAGGCAAACAGAGGAATCTTTGGAGGAAAACCAAGGAATATTGGAGGCGCGAAACATAACAAAAGCAGTCTTAAGCAAATTTGGAATAGTTAACAACTGGAGGAAGAAGAAAAGATCAGAGATGGAGAGGTTGATCAGACATAGAAGATTTGGAATTTGGCGGAAGAGGGGAGAGAAGGAATGCCTCCAAGTAGGGGTCTGATCTCAAAGGGAGATGCCAAATCTTGTCTCCATGAAAATCATCAGTTGGAATGTGAGAGGGCTAGGGAGTGCTAGGAAAAGAAGGCTAATTAAGGACCTCCTTAGAAGGGAAAGGCTGGATATTGTGATGTTATAGGAGACCAAATTAGCTGAAATTGATAGAAGATGGGCAAGAAGCATCTAGAAATCTAGAGGAATAAGTCGGGTTTCTGCACCTTCTTGGGGGGCTTTGGGGGGTATTGCCACATTTTGGAGAGAGAATACTATGGAGGTATTGGAGGATTTGATAGGTAACTTCTCATTGTTGTTAAAATTCAGGATGGTAGAGGATGGATTTACTTGGGCACTAACTAATGTGTATGGACCAAGCAATTATAGAGAAAGGAATGAATTTTGGGAGGAACTTTATGGAATTCAAGGGCTTTGGGATGGTTTGTGGTGTTTGGGGGGATTTCAATGTAATTCGGTTTATGAATGAATCAAATAATCCCCAACAGGTCATTACAACCAGCATACGGAAATTCAATGAATTCATTAATAGTTGTGAGTTGAAGGAACTCCCATTGTTGCAAGCCCTCTATACTTGGTCCAACTTTTAGGAGGTACCAACCTGCTTCAAATTAGATAGGTTCCTATTCAATGAAAGTTGGGAAAACAAGTGGGTGGATTTGATAACTAGAGCTCTACCTAAAGTCACTTCTGACCATTGCCCCATTGGCCTAGGACAGGAGCCTTTTAGGGAAGGACCCCAACCCTTTAGGTTTGAAAACATGTGGTTGACTCACCCAGATTTCGTGAAAAAGGTTGAGGAATGGTAGAGAGAAGAATTAAAGGGGGTGAAGTGGAAAGCGGTAAGATTTCACAAAAAACTAAAAAGAATGAGAGCATATGTGAAGGATTGGAATAGGGAGCATTTTGGGAGAATAGAAGAAATGAAATCCTCTTTGGTAACCCAAATTTGGATGCGAAAGAATCCCAAAGAATCATAAACTCGCAGGAAAGAGACCGGGGATGGAAACTAAAAAGCGATCTAGATGAGGTCCTTTTGAGAGAAGAAATTTCTTGGAGGCAGAAGTCTAGATGTAAGTGGCTCAAGGAAGGAGAAGTGAACACTAAATTTTTCCATGAACTATCCAATGGAAGGAGAAGGAAAAACCTAGTATCCAAACTGAAAGTGGATGGGCTAGTCCTTGATTCCCAAGAGAGGATAGCCAATTGTTTTGTTGACCATTTCAAATCCATCTTGAGGAGACCCCTAGGACCTAGAGTGGAACTGGAAGGTGCAAATGGTAGAGGCTTCCAAAAGAGAGTAGAAGCTGATTGGAACGGAACTTTGAGGAGGAAATTAGACTAGCTGTTTTCTCCATGAACAGATCTAAAGCACCAGGGCCAGATGGATTTACTATGGCTTTATTTCAAGATTTTTGGGACATAGTCAAAGAAGATTTGATTGAGGTCTTCAAGGAATTTGAGGATAATTCAGTGATTAGTCGTGGAATTAATGCTTCTATTTTAGCCTTGATTTCCAAGAAGAAAGAGGCCAAACATCCAAAGGACTTTAGACCTATTAGTTTGGTGACTAGTGTGTATAAGATTGTGGCTAAGGTCTTATCTTTGAGGATTAAAAAGGTGGCCCAAGAGCTTTTGTTCATGGGAGACAAATAGTAGATCAAATTCTAATAGCAAACAAATGTGTGGAGGAGATGAAGAGATTGGGTCATCAAGGTTGTGTTTGTAAACTAGATCTGGAAATGGATAAACGATTTAGTGGAATGGGGTTTCTTGTGACTTGTGCTAAGTGTGGGTTCGGGGATAGATGGTGCAAATGGATAAACGATTGCCTATCCTCCCACCATTACTCCATCTTGGTCAATAGGGTAGTTAATGGTTTTTTTCCAGCTAGTAGGGGTCTGAGACAAGGCGATCCCATGCCACTTTTCCTATTCACTCTAGCTATCGATGCTTTCAATAGACTCCTCTCATAAGCAGATAGGGCTAGGTCTTTAAGAGGGTGGAAAATAGGTAGAGACAGAGTTTCAGTTACCCATCTTCAATTTGCAGATGATATAATAATCTTTTGTGAAGGTTGTGAATTGATGGAGGTAAGAAATCTGAAGGGTTTAATAATTCACTTTGAGAGGGCCTCAAATTTGAAATTGAAGATAAATTTTGAGAATAGCTATGTTGTTGGAATTAATCTGAACAGAGAGGAGATGGAGCCTAAAGTAGCCTGTTTAGAACGCACTTGGCCACAGTGGCCTTTATCCTACCTAGGACTTCCCTTAGGTGCTAATCCAAAGGAAAGTAGATTCTAGAACCTGGTGGTAGAAAAATTTGAAAAAAGATTGGTTGCTTGGAAGAGAAACTATATTTCCTTGGGGGGGGGGGGGGGGGGGGGGTAGAGTTACTTTGATTAAGGCAACTCTAGCCAACTTGCCAATATAATTCCTGTCAGTCTTTAGAATTCCTAAAAGGGAGGCAAAGATGTTGGAAAAATTGATGAGGGACTTCTTATGGGAACCTAGGGAAGAGAAAAAAGACCACTTGTTTAGGTGGGAGGTGGTGAGTCGAAGCAAAAAAGGAGGAGGCCTAGGATTAGGGAATGTAGTGAGTAAGAATGAATATCTTTTAGGTAAGTGGATTTGGAGGTGGCCCTTGGAGAGAGAGAGAGAGAGAGAGAGGTTGTGGCATGAAGTAGTGAAGAGTATCCATGGCTGTTTTGAATCAAGTTGGAACGCGAGGGTATCACGGAGGGCTTTGCTCACAACACCCTGGAAGGCAATTTCTGGCATTCTCCCCAAATTCCTCAAGTTTGTAAGGTATGATGTTTGTTTTGTAAACTCTATTCTTTTCTGGGAAGATATTTGGGTGAGCACTCAACCCCTAAAAGATTGTTTACCTTCTCTCCATTCCATCTCCCGCTTTAAAAAGAAATCTATTTCGAGGTTCCTTCCCCCCCCCCTCCCCCAATTCTCCCTTTGGATTTAAACTAGGATTTTGGGTTCCGAAGAGGGTTAAGGAATGATGAATCTTCTTGTGTTTCAAAGCTATTGTTGCTTCTAGACTCTATGTGTTTGGACCCCCCCTAACCTGGATAAAAGGGCTTGGTCTCTAACCCTGGTTAGCTCCTTCACTTGTGCATCTTTCTTTAAATCCCTTTGCTTCGCCCCCTCTTCTCAGATTTTCCCTGTTAAAGAAGTCTGGTCAAGGCCAATACCTCCTAAAATAGTTGTGTTCTGTTGGGAAGCCTATTATGGTAAGATCAATACTATGGAAAACTTGCAAAAGAAGAAACCTTATGTGTTTGTCCCCAAATTAGTGCTTTATGTGTAAAGTGAAGGGTGAGGGTTATAACCATTTGCTGATATCTTGCTCTTTTGCTGCTAATATTTGGGAAGACCTATGGGTAGGGGATTTGCCCTTTAGTATTAAATTTGACCTCTACTCTATCAAGCCTTAAAAATGAACTTGTTGCTAGGGTTGGCATGCTTTCAGACTCGAGTCTCTCTTGGGACTTTGGCTTTAGAAGGGGTCTGAGGGAAAATGAATGTGCTTCCCTATTTCTCTTGATCTCAACCTTAGAGAAGGTCCAGTTAGACCAAAATACAACTGACAATAGAATCTGGTCCCCAACCTCTGACGGCTTATTCTCTTGTGCCTCTTTCTTCAGTCTTCTCACTCATTTTGAAAATTTGGAGGGTGAAATTCCTAGTGAGAGAAATTTGGTGCAAACCGATCCCTCCTAAAGTACAAGCCTTCTGTTGGGAAGTGTTCCTAGGGAAGGTAAACACTTGTGATGTGTTACAGAAAAGAAGGCCAAACAAATGTCTCTCTCCTCATGTGTGTGCCCTTTGTAAGGCTTGTGGTGAAACCCTACCCCATTTACTCTTAGCCTGCTCTTTTGTTTCTTGTATTTGGGAAATTGTTTGTTCTCTCTTTGGATGCAGATGGGCTCCCCCATAGGATGTAGTAAGTCTCTTCAACCCCTCTTTCCTGAGGCAATAGAAGAAAAGAGGAAAGTGTTTATGGAAGTAGCAAGAGATGGTGTGGCATAGACTATATGGGAGGAAAGAAACTGTAGAGAAGATGGGCCAAATGGCCCATACGTTGTTTATCCTTTTTTATCTTTTATGTTCTTTGCTGTAATGGGCCTTAATCTGGGCTTTATTCTTTCTTATGTTATGTCATTTAATTTTCTGCCCAACTAGGGGCTTCTCTGTAAATTACTAAATTTAACTTAATGAAATAGAATTAAGGGAGTAAGAGAAGAGATTATGTTCGAAAAATCTCTCTCTGAACCCAAGTTGTTGCCACCTTCTTCTTCTTCTTCTTCTCTCCTCTTGAACTCTGATTTCTGGTACTTTCTTTCGAATTTTTGCAACTTTCTAAACAGTCATTTCTTCTGAAAAGGTTGTTTTTCTTCTTGGTATCAGAGCAAGCTCGTTTTTCCCTTTTTTTTCACCTTTTTTTCCCATACACACTGAATCGTATGAATAGTTAAAAAAACCTATTTCAGCCCAGTTGTTAGTGGTTTCTGGAGAGAAGGGGACTGGTTTTGTCGTCCTCTTGGAAGATTCAAGTGTGTTGCCCGAAACCCTAATTTTCTGGAGAAATCTGATTGCGGGCCCATAGGGAGTTTGACCTGGGCGCTCAGTGATTGACGGCCTTCTCATTCTTCTTCTTGAAGATCGAATCAAGTGGATTGGTGTTCTGTGAAGTCTACAAGGAGCGGCTGAGTTTTCTCTATTTCTCCCAGCTTTCGGGTGTGACGCAGGTTACTGGTACAACTGCATAGAGGTTGGCTCACAACACAGTTTTTGTTGTTATTCGAAGTTGTTTGAAGTCATTTTTTGAAGTATTTAAGAAGATGAACTCCTCAGACTTTGAAAACAAGCATGTTGCTGAATCCGGACAGGTTCCGGGAGCTTTTGTAGACTCTCTACTGGTTGTGACCACAGTCAAGCTGGATGGAACTAATTATCTGGCTTGGTCACTGTTAGAGTGAGCCGAATAGGGGTAGTTTAGTAATCTCATGTCAGTTAAGTACTTTGCTTATGTGGCTGTTTTATTAGAGTACTCTGCCCCACACTTAAGTGAGGGCAGTTTAGTCTTTGTAAGTGTAATTAGAACCTAATAAACATAAGGGGGTCGACTGAATGGGAAACTAATCAGTTTCGACTAAACCCTCCTGTTCTCTCTTTCTCTTGTCTTCTTCCTCATCTTCTTCTTCCTTCTTCACTGGTTCAGATTACTGTAGCTGCTCCAAAACATGGTATCAGAGCGAGGTTTCTGACTTGCTTCTGCTTGCAAAGCATCTCAGCTGTGTTTGTGACACCCTCTTCTTCGTTTCTGGTTAGTTAATGGAGAGAGCTGGTTTGCCCTAGGTCTGAGACATCACAGCTCGTTGCTCTCTGCTACGCACAGTTTTCTTCATCAAGGAAGGTGATTTCAGCAGTGAATGGTTGGCTGATACTCTCAAAGGAAGGTTGGTTATTTAGTCCTTTTGTGTTGCTGGTATTTCTGGGTAGGAACCCTTCAAGAATCAGTTAGTACTGATTAGAACCTAGAGAACTAGGTTCATTGTTGCCCTAAGAAGGGTTGTGTGTGTGCAGTAGTCGAATGGTGTAGGGCTACTGTGAGTTATTGAGTGGTGTTAGGGCTGCTGTAGGTGGCTGAGTGGTGTAAGGTGGAATGCAGTGACCTTGCCAAGCTCCTTGTGGTCGTGTAATGCCCTCTTAAGTGTGTTAAACAAATCTGAACTGGGTGTAGCAGTTTGACTGTGTTGTGGTGCTTGTGATGCACAATTTTTTTTATTGAGTGGTTGTAAGAGGGCCTACTGTTGTGTTGTGGTGCTTGTGATGCTTATGTGGGTCGTAGGTGTGTGAAGTCAACAGTAGTGTGAAGAAGAACAAGTGTGTACTCCCACTGTTGTGTTTAGGGGCTGCAATAGGTGCTGAAGTATCAAACTGTGAACAACATCAATCAGCTTGTAGCTGAGAAGTAAGGTTAGAGGCAACTGTGAAAGAGTACAATGGCAGCAATAGGAGATGGCTACAATGATCAGAAACCTAATGTGGTAATTTCCTCCGACTACCTAGGGGTACAAATGACCTCAATTAAGCTGAATGGGGAGAACTATGTTCCATGGGCTAAATCAGTGAAAGTGTTTCTCAAGGCAAAAAAGAAAGTAAAGCATGTAAGAGATGAAAAGCCACCGGAGGACTCTCCAGGGTTTGATGATTGGGAGTAAGAAGATGCTCAAATCATGACTTGGCTGTGGAATAGTATGGAACCCAAAATTAGTGCCAACTTCATGTTCCTTGATACGGCTAAGGATATATGGGAGCATGCTAAGAAGCTATATTCTGGACAAGATAACACAACAAGAGTGTATCAGCTTTATCAGGAGTATTTTGATTTACAACAAGGAACCAAAACACTAGAAGAGTACTATGCCAGCATGAAGAATATAAGGAATGAACTCAATGTCTATCACCCCCTTACTCCAGATATTAAAGTTCAGCAACAGCAAAGGGAGCAACTAGATGTTACAAGATTTTAGTGGGGCTGAAGTCGGAATATGAACCAGTTAGAGCCCAAATATTGGGGGGCTCTACTCTTCCTACACTTGAGGAAGTATTCTCAAGGCTTCGTAGAATTTCTTTGGGACAGACAGAGAACTCCACATAGTCTGATAGATCAGCACTTGTGACCGCTCGAGGGGTTGGACATAGTACAAGAAGGGGAGGTCATGCTCCCCGAGGAGGCCGTGGCAGTTCTATGATTAGTCGGGGTGGTCGTGACTCAGGGGGAGGTTGTGGCAGAGGGAAGAATAACTCTACAAGGAAATGTACTCGTTGTGGTAGAGAGGGACACACAGTGAATTTCTGTTATGATCTACATGGCCCTCCCTCTAAATGGGCTAATCATGCTGTAGCAGGTGAGGTTGATATCAGTGACGGTAAACCGGCAGACCAAACTCATCCCACATCTACATCTACCTCTGGGAGGGAAATGGTGAGCGTACCGCGTGATGAGTATGAACGGTTCCTTCAAACTACTTCACAGCATACCACTGCCACACTTGCCCAATCAGGTATTGCTTGCATGTCATCTAAAACCTCTCCCTGGATTATTGACTCTGGAGTCTCAGATCATATGACCGGGACTCCAAGTGTGTTCTCTTCTCTTTCTGAAACCTCCACATCACAAACTGTTACACTTGCCAATGGGTCCTCATCTCCCATATGTGGTGTTGGTAATGTTGACATGGCTTCTGTGCCCTTATCATCTGTTTTGTATGTCCCTAAGTTTCCATTCAATCTTATGTCGGTTAGTAAAATAACCAAAGCTCTTAACTGTTCTGTTACCTTCTTTCCTTCCACTTGTGTTTTTCAGGATCTCAAGACGGGGAAGAAGATTGGTGGGGGGCATGAAGCTGGTGGAATGTATTATCTTGACGGTGGTGGATCTTCAATTGCTCTTCAGACTTCGCTTACTCCTCTACAATGGCATTGCCGACTGGGACATCCATCTCTCAAGGCTCTCAAGATTTTGGTCCCGTCATTGAGTCATTTGTCAGTTTTGCAATGTGAGTCATGTCAGTTTGGGAAACATCGTCGTGTGTCCTTCACTCCAAGAGTTGAGAGTCGTATGTTGAGTCATTTTTCTTTGGTTCATTCAGATGTTTGGGGTCCAATCAAAATAGAGTCTTATAATGGGTACAACTATTTTGTCTCCTTTATTGATGATTGTTCAAGAATGACATGGATTTACTTAATGAAAGAAAGAAGTGAATTGTTTTCCATTTTTCAAAAATTCCATGCTGAAATACGCACACAATTTGTTGTTCCAATCAAAATTCTCCGTTCAGATAATGGTCGTGAATACTTTCTTACTTCATTTCAACAGTATTTAGAACAGCATGGCATTATTCATCAGACATCATGTGCATACACCCCTCAACAAAATGGGGTAGCTGAACAGAAGAACCGTCAACTTCTTGAAACTGCTCGGTCTATTCTTCACCACATGAATGTTCCTAAACGTTTTTGGAGTGATGTTGTACTCACTGCATGTTTTCTCATTAATCGGATGCCCTCCTTCATCCTTCATGGTCGGTCCCCCTTCTCTATCTTGTTTCCCACTTTATCTCCATTCCCATTAATTCCTCGTGTCTTTGGTTGTGTGTGCTTTGTCCACAATCTGAGCCCTGGAATAGACAAGCTAGATGCACGCTCAATTAAATGTGTCTTCCTTGGCTACTCACGGACTCAAAAAGGGTACAAGTGTTATAATCCCATTACCCGGAAGTGCTATGTCTGCCCTGATGTCACCTTTTTTGAGTCAGTCCCCTTCTTCTCAACTCCTGAAGCGCCTTTGTCTCCACCTGCACTTCCTCTTCCTCTCCCTGTCAGTGATCCAGTTCCAGATGCTGTTGTTGGAGTAGACTCATCACCTCATCCCGTGCAGATCACCACCGAACGTCCACCAATCCGGCAAGTGTATACACGTCGAACGACACCGGCCCCTCCTCCAGCTTCTACCTCATCTACGGATCCTCTCATGGCTCCTATTGTTGAACCTTCAAACCTTGACCTACCCATTGCCTTACGGAAAGGTAAACGCAGTTCTACCCTCCATCCCATTTCTAATTTTGTTTCATTATCTCGTCCTTCTACATCACATCGCCAGTTTGTTTCCCTTTTATCCTCTATTTTCATACCTAGCAATGTTCAAGAAGCTCTCAGTTCACCTGATTGGCAGCAGGCAATGGAGGAGGAACTTTCTGCTCTTCAACATACTCAAACGTGGAACTTACTACTCTCCCACCTGGTAAGCATGCTGTGGGATGTAAATGGGTGTATACTGTGAAATACTTGCCAAATGGTAGTGTGGAGCGTCTGAAGGCCAGACTTGTTGCTAAAGGTTACTCACAGTTGTATGGAGTGGACTACATGGAGACATTCTCTCCGGTGCTAAGATTGGTTCTGTTCGTGTACTAATTTCCCTGGCAATTATGTATGATTGGCCTCTGTTTCAGCTTGATATAAAGAATGCCTTTCTCCATGGTGATCTTGTGGATGAGGTATATATGGAGCAACCACCTGGGTTTGTTGCTTAGGGGGAGGATGGTAAGGTATGCAGATTGAAAGAAGGCAATTTATGGGCTGAAACAATCGCCGCGTGCTTGGTTTGGAAAGTTCAGTGAAGTGGTGAAGAGTTTTGGAATGAAGCAGTGCCAGGTAGATCACCCAGTGTTCAGCTATGACTCAGAAGCTGGGAAAATTCTATTAGTGGTCTATGTGGATGATATTGTCATTACTAGCAGTGATAAATTGGGGATTGGCAAATTAAAGGTATTTCTGCAAAATCATTTTCAAACAAAAGATCTTGGAACATTGAAATATTTCTTGGGAATAGAGGTTGTCAGGTCAAAACAAGGTATAAATCTGTGCCAAAGAAAATATGTTCTTGATCTATTGGAAGAAACAGGACTGTTAGGTGCAAAACCGGCTGAGACCCCTATGTAACCAAATGTTAAGTTGAGTAGTGATACAGGAGAAGTATTTGAAGATCCTGGAAGGTATAGACGACTAGTGGGGAAGCTGAACTATTTGACTATCACAAGACCCGACATATCCTTTGCAGTCAGTGTGGTGAGCCAATTCATGCAGGACCCTCGTATACCTCACTGGGATGCAATTCTTAGAATTGTGAGGTATCTGAAAGGAGCTCCAGGTCGTGGACTATTGTATAAACCAGGAGGAAAACTTGAAGTAGTAGGGTATACAGATGCAGACTGGGCAGGCTCAGTGAATGATAGAAGATCTACTACGGGCTATTGCACATTTCTTGGAGGAAATCTTGTGACGTGGAAGAGTAAAAAGCAGACGGTTGTGGCCAGAAGTAGTGCTGAAGCTGAGTATAGGGCCATGGCACATACTACCTGTGAGTTAATGTGGTTGAGAAATCTTCTACAAGAAATTGGGTTTCACATGGATAAACCTATGAAACTGTATTGTGACAACCAAGCTGCACTCCATATCTCATCCAATCCTGTATTTCATGAGAGAACAAAGCACATAGAGGTTGATTGCCATTTTGTGAGGGAGAAGGTCCTTGCTAGAGAGATAAACACAGATCATGTGGGCTCGAATGATCAATGGGCAGATTTGTTTACAAAAGCTCTAAACTCAGGGAAAGTGAACC
The DNA here is from genome assembly GCF_055504915.1 of Nelumbo nucifera. NCBI lineage: Eukaryota > Viridiplantae > Streptophyta > Magnoliopsida > Proteales > Nelumbonaceae > Nelumbo > Nelumbo nucifera. The sequence continues at coordinate 61,830,840 of NC_142654.1, read as the reverse complement.
ATCTATGTAACAAGCTGGGATTATATGACATATATTCTCCAGCTTGAGGGGGAGTGTTAGAGTGAGCCGAATAAGGGTAGTTTAGTAATCTCATGTCAGTTAAGTACTTTGCTTATGTGGCTGTTTTATTAGAGCACTCAGCCCCACACTTAAGTGAGGGCAGTTTAGTCTTTGTAAGTGTAATTAGAACCTAATAAACATAAGGGGGTCGACTGAATGGGAAACTAATAAGTTTCGACTAAACCCTCCTGTTATCTCTTTCTCTTGTCTTCTTCCTCATCTTCTTCCTTCTTCACTGGTTCGGATTACTGTAGCTGCTCCAAAACAGTCACAATCAGTAAAAATTCATATTTGTAGTAGAGGCAAATGGGGTTTTATCTCCGGGAGCAAAAAGGCTCCTCCAGAAGATGATCCATCATATGAAAAGTGGATGCAAGAAAATTATACTGTTATTGGATGGCTTGTGAACTCAATGCAACCACATATTAGTTAGCACTATTTGTGGATGAATTCAGCAAAGGAAATTTGGGATAGTGTTGCTGAAACCTATTCACAAAAATTAAATGTGGCCAAGGTTTACAAGTTGAGAAGTGATGTGAAGAATTTGAGACAGGGGGAGAAACCATTAGCTGTATACTTCTCAACATTGAAGTCTTTATGGCAAGAAATAGATTTGATAGAAGTTGTAGCCTGGGACACCACTAATGATGCTAAAACCTACAAAAAACTGGTTGAGAGAAACAGGGTGTTTGAGTTCTTGATAGGGCTAAATCCAGAGTACGACATTACAAAGCAAAATATTTTATCCACGGATAGTGCCTCACTGTCTCAAGCATATGCCTTGGTAAATAGTGAAGAAAGCAAAAGACTTGTCCAGGTCCAAGGGGCTGGTCTAAATGATCACTTTGCTAATATGGGAGTGAAACCCAAGGGGGTTGCAGGGACTCTAAGTAGCTCAGGGAAAAAAGAGATTATCTGTGAGTACTGTAAAAAGCCAAAATACACTAAAGACAAGTGCTGGAAATTGCATCCTGAGCTCCTACCACTTCGGTTTCAGAAGAAGTCTGATAATATAAAGGCAAGGAGTGCCGATGTTGCTGCTGGTCCTAGATAGTGACAGATACCAAACTGAAGAGATGACGGCTAGTGAGCAGTTAGTAACTATGAAGGCAGAATATAAGAAGTTTGGGAGGATGATCAGTCACCTAGAGGGTGTGACCTCTTCTTCCAACACTCCAGGAAATTCAACATCTTCTGCATTTGCTCATTCAGGTATACGGACTTTTGCCAATCATGCAACCATTTCAAGTAATCGTAGGATCCTTTGGATTATTGATTTTGGTGCTTCTGATCATATGATCAGCCTTTCTATTTTGTTTGTTTCATATGATTTACTTCCTGGACGTGACAAAATCACCCTAACTGATGGCTCTCTTGCCCCTATCTCCGGCAAGGGAACCATCAAAGCTACAGACTCCTTGGTTCTTCCTTCTGCTCTTCATGTACCCAAACTAAATACAAACTTGTTATCTGTAAGTAGCTTAACTAAGTCATTAAACTGTTGTGTAACCTTCTTCCCTTCCTACTGTGTTTTTTGGGATTTGGAGTCTCGGAAGGTGATTGGGAGTGGTCGTGAGGCGAATGGAATATATCTACTGGAAACTCCTGGACAGTGCCATGAACAACCTGGAAAAGCTACTTTTGGGTCTACATCTACAGAGTCCATCAGTCGAGTCATGTTATGTCATTTTCATTTGGGTCATCTTTCTTTTTCTACATTAAGTCATTTATTCCCAAAACTGTTTAAGGGAATTAGTTTGTTTAGCCTTCATTGAGTCTTGTGAACTGTCAAAACATTGTAGAAACAATTATCCTCTGAGTAATAAAAGATCTTCTCCTTTTAATATTGTGCACTCTGATGTGTGGGGGACTTACCACTTACCTTCTATGGATGGCTACAAATATTTTATCTTGTTCATTGATGACTTTTCTCGGTTCACTTGGATATTTTTGATAAAGTCTCATGATGAAGTTCTCAATCCATGAATTTGTCCTAACTCAGTTTGATAACAGAATTAAAATTTTCAAATCCGACAAATGCAAAAGAATATTTTGAGAAAAACCCGACCTACTATCTCATTGATTTAGGGGTTATTCATCAAAGCTCCTGTGTTAGGACCCCAGAACAGAATAAAGTTGCTGAAAGAAAAAATAGACATATTGTTGAAGTTGCAAGAAATATTCTATTTGCCTCACATGTCCCTACAAAATTTTGGGGTGATGCTGTTCTCACTGCTACCTACCTTATAAACCGTATGCCATCAAGGGTTTTAGGGTTTAAGTCTCCCTTTAGTCTTCTTCATCCAGACAAGGATCTTTTTCCTATTCCTCTTCATGTCTTTGGCAGCACTTGTTATGTACATATCCCAAGTGTCCAGAGACATAAATTTGAACCAAAAGCCCATTTGATGAGCTTTCTTCCTTTTATGGTTCTTCTTTGGAGAGACATTGTCCAAAGGGGGAGGATTAGTCATAGGTGTTTGCTCTTCCTCTTCCTGTCCCAGTTGAGTCTCTTCCTCCTTCAAATGAGTTAAGGGAGGATCAATCACTTCACTCTCATTCTAGTGTTCCTATTCCTCCTCCTTTACCTCTTCGCCCTCTTTTTAATCCCAGGTTGTACCAACGGCAGAGAACCAGAAATGAGCAGATTGTTTCCCCTACAACACATGAGCCTCATGCACTTCCAGTTACAGATGAGACAACAGGTTCTGTTACAGCCCCTTTGGAGCCATCCTTCCAAGACCTTGATATCCCCATTGCTATTAGGAAAGGAAAAAGGAAGTGTACTGCACATTGCATTTCCAAACACCTTTCTTATAGTTTGCTCTCTCCTTCATATTTTGCCTACCTTTCTTCTGTTGCTTCTAACCCAATTCCTAGGTCTGTGTCAGAAGCTCTTAATATTCCAGAATGGAGGGATGCTATGAGAATAGAAATTGATGCCCTGCACAAGAATGACACTTGGGAAGTGGTTGATTTGCCTAAAGGGAAGGATATAGTAGGGTTGTAAGTGGGTTTTTACTATCAAATATCATGCTGATGGCACCATTGAAAGGTACAAGGCTAGGCTGGTTGCAAAAGGCTATACATAGACATATGAGATTGATTATCTGGAGACCTTTACCCCTGTTGCCAAGATGACTCATGTGAGAGTTCTGCTATCTTTGGCTGCACACTCAGACTGGCCACTTTATCAACTGGATGTAAAGAATGCATTTCTGAATGGAGAGTTACATGAGGAGGTCTATGTTTCTTCCTCCAGGGATGTATGAAACAGATACAAAAGGAAAGGTCTGCAGGCTAAAGAAATCTCTTTATGGACTCAAACAATCCCCTAGAGCATGGTTTGAAAGGTTTAGGGCTGCCCTTGTTAGCTTTGGCTATGTACAGACACAGTCTGATCATACCCTCTTTGTGAAGAGGAGAGGATCCTTGGTCGTTTACCTAATTGTGTATGTTGATGATATTGTTGTGACTAGTAATGATGTCTCAGGGATTAATGATCTCAAATCTTTCCTTCATACAGAGTTTGAGATCAAAGACCTGGGGGAATTGAAATACTTTCTTGGCATAGAAGTTGCTAGATCCAAGGATGGGATCCTAATCTCTCAGAAAAAGTATGTAATTGATTTGCTCTCTGAAACAGGGAAGATGGGTGCTAGATCAGTTGCTACTCCTATCAATATGAGACATAAACTCTCTGCTTCAGATGGAATATTGTTAGAAGATAAGGGAGTCTTCCAGAGACTACTTGGAAAACTTCTTTATCTATGCATGACTCGGCCAGACATTGCATATGCTGGTAGTTGCATCAGTCAGTTCATGCATGCTCCCAGGGATACTCACATGGTAGCAGCAGAGCAGATTCTGTGTTATTTGAAGGGCTCCCCTGGAAAGGGAATTCTATTTGTTAAGCATGGCCATATGAAACTTGAAGCCTACACAGATGCTGACTGGGCCGGAAACATTGATGACAGAAGATCTACCTCTGGGTACTATATTGGTGGCAGGTAATATTGTCTCTTGGAGAAGCAAGAAACAATCAGTTGTTGCTCGATCTTCAGCCGAAGCAGAATACAGAGCCATGGCTCATGGAGTTTCTGAACTATTGTGACTTAGATCTTTGATGGAGGAATTGGGTATTGAGCATGATAAGCCAATGATGTTATACTGTGATAATCAGGCCGCCATCAACATTGCTCACAACCCAGTGCAACATGACAGAACTAAGCATATTGAAGTTGACAAACACTTCATTTGAGAAAGAGTGGCTTCTAGAGAAGTGTGTCTACCTTTCATCACCTCTAAAGGACAGTTAGCTGATTTCCTCATTAAGGGCATTCCCAAGGCTAAACTTCAGCATGATTGACATCTATGCTCAGCTTGAGGGGGAGTGTAGAGAAGATGGGCCGAATGGCCCATAGGCTGTTTATTCTTTTTTATCTTTTATGTTCTTTGTTGTAATGGGCCTTAATCTGGGCTTTATTCTTTCTTATATTATGTCTTTTAATTTTCTGCCCAACTAGGGGCTTCTCTGTAAATTACTGAAGTTTAACCTAATGAAATAGAATTAAGGGAGTAAGAGAAGAGATTATGTTTGAAAAATCTCTCTTTGAACCCAAGTTGCCGCCACCTTCTTCTTCTCTCCTCTTGAACTCTGATTTCTGCTACTTTCTTTTGAATTTTTGCAACTTTCTAAACAGTCATTTCTTCTCAAAAGGTTGTTTTTCTTCTGAAACCAAAGAATTTTCTTTGAAAAAAGCAAATCAAAGGAGGAAGTCGTTGAAGCCATAAAAATCAGAATTGCACATTGGGTGATAACCATGGAACTATTCTAAAACTTCTCCATGAATGACATTCTAAGGAACTGAACTGAAGTGGCACAAACAGATGTACCCAAAGAAATTGTGAGTGGAGTGGAAGGCAGCTGTACTAAATAAACTAAAACTAAACTTTAATGGGAGTTCCTTTGGCAACCCAAGAAATGCAAGAATAGGGGGTGTGCCTAGAAATCATCAAGGAGAAGTTGTGGCACTTTTCTTAGGACCAATAGGTATTGGTGACTCAATTCAGGCTGAAACTCTGGCTCTCCTACAAGGATTAAAGTTGGCTGAGCAGATTGGAGCAAAAGATTTAGAAATTGAAGGAGACACACTACTGGTCATTTCTTGGGCTAAACAAATCACATCAGCACCTTGGAAGCTCAAATTTATCCATAGGGAAATTGACATACTTGCAAGGAGGTTCAACTTTCAGTTTGATTGGGTAAAAAGAACTTCAAATGGTTTGGTGGATACCCTAGCAAAACAGGGGGCAAATAGATCTACCTTGTTCTGGGCAGAACTGTAATTGTTTGTATATGTTTGTAGCTTGGGTCAATGCAGTGCTGAAACCTAACTCTTGTAATTCAATATTCCTCTGATCTAATAAAAGTCTTATTTGCTGATAAAAAAAATGGTACTGGGTTGTATCATTATTTGGGTGCAGGTGGAACTTGCCCTCCAAAGTAAAGCTGCTACTCACCCCATCTGCCTTTGGGAGAATGACAAAAAGAGGGAAGCTAATATGGAAATGTATCAGAGCCGCTACCTTGTGGATGTTATGAGAGGAGAGATGCTAAAATATTTCAAGAAAAGGAAAAAAGCCTTGCTGAAGTCAAGGAATGCATAATGACAAGGACAGCCTTGTGGCTGGAATCTTCACACTTGTTGGCAGATTATTCCTTTGATACTTAAGGAGAATTTGGGCAGCAGTGGCTTCTACAGTCTCCACAAAGAACAAACCACAAGTAGAATGGAAACCCCCACTGGAAGGAATGGAAAAATTAAATTGTGATGGTAGCTGCCAAGGTAATCCAGGGCCATCCGGAATAGGAGGGATTCTAAGAGATAAAGACAACATGATGTCTTCATTTTCAGGACCAGGGGGTGTTGGTGATTCTGTAAAGGCCGAGATACTAGCAGTGATACAAGGTATACAAGCTGGCCAATCAACTTGTAGTGGACAATTTGATAGTTGAGGGGGATTCCAAGGTAGTAACGGGTTGGCTGAAAAGTCCAGAAACAACTTGTTGGGGTTACAGGAATCTGTTAAAGAAAGTTAATTGGCTAACAAGAAATAATGACAATCAGGGTTCAGTCGGTTAGCAGATCAGCAAATGCAATGGCTGGTTCTCTAGCCAAGCAAGGGGTATCAAGGGGAGATCTGTTTTGGGTTAACTTGTAATTGTGTTTCAGACTTGTGTGTGTTTAGTGCTTATGGTTCAGTCCTTGGGGGAGATAGCACCTCATGCCTCCTCCTAGGCTGACTGTACTCTCTTTATTTGAATTAATAAAATCACTCTCATTTACCAAAAATAAAACAAAATAAAGAGTCTCAACCATTATAGAATGAAGGGAAAAATCAATATAAAGATTGATCAATGTTTTACACCAAAATGGACCACCATGGCTTTGATGAATGTGAAGTGAAGGAAAAACAAATTATAAGTTTGTGGTGGTTTTAGCTAGCACAGTTGGCAGAGTTCCAGGGAATTGACCTTTCTCAAAAAAAAGCCCCAGACTGAGATGAAATCGTGCTTCCATCATTACTATCTACTAACTAATAAACCGCCAAGCTATCCTATCCTTTGAAAATAGAAGTTATTAAGGAACATGATAGGTTTTAGCACATGAGGAATTATATAGCATAGTGATGATGTCAGTAACAAGACAGGTCTAGGCCTCATTTGAACCAGTGAGAACTGAACCATCCTCCAAATCAGTTCAATGCCCAGTCTGGTTTTCAGAACAATACCCTATCGCAATGAAAAGCATGGTTTTGAAAAAAAAAAAAAGCATGGTTTTGAAAACCGGACCGGACCGGACAGTCAAACCAGTGGGCACCGGGAACCAGTCAGGTAACTGGTTCTGTTCACCCTAACACCACTCCTGGGCCAAAAACGTTGATTTGGTTTACGACCCACTGACCTGGGTGGTCAAACCGTCGACCCAAACAATGGTTTTTGGCCGTTTTTTATTTTAATTATTTTATTAAATTTTTACTTTTTTAAATCAGAACAGGCCGTCCATTCAAACCGGATGGTTGGACCGTTTGACCCGGTAACCGGTCCCCAAAACGGTTTCGTGTCTGGTCCAATTTTTAAAACCTTGATGAAAAGAAGTTTTGCCATGCTTTCAATTACACAGGTGGCAAGACAACAGCTAGAAGAAAACCTGGCTTTCTCTGTGTAACCTTGTATCAGAAAATGTTGTGTGTATGGCTGCAAGTGCCAATGCATGTGTTTCTTGGTACAGCACAGGCTGCTTGAAAGCCTGTGAATAACATTGAATTATAAGAAAAAAAATTATATCTGGTTGGCTGGTCCCACATTGCTGTATTTGTGTACCAGGTTTGCCATAACATGATGCCACCACCATGAGAATGAAATCATTGTATATATGTTCAATACCCACTATTTGCTGTTTGCATTTTATGGGATCAGAACTGCCACTCAGTTCCCAGTGAAGGCTTATTGAAGAACTTGCTGAGAATATCCTTGGAAAATTTAAAAAAATGTTGACAACCTTTTCTTTCCATCTTTCATGTTCGATAACCTTTATTATATATATTTTAACTAGTTGTGTGGCTGTGGCACGAGCATTGCACGTGCAAGAAGAGGCAAAAGAGAAAGAAAAATTTGCTAAAAAGGATAAATAAAGATAAGATGGGAACCAAATTAAAGTTGGGCATGAAATTCTCCCTTCCTCTCTCTCTCATATAGGCTGTAGATTATTATTATATAGGTTATAGCGTATAGATTATTAAAGTCCATAAGTATAAGATGGGAAATTGAATAAATAAAAGGGGTATTTTTAAGTATATAAAAGTTACAACATCAACCAAAATGGGTGTGACACTCTCTCTTTTATATATATAGATAACTAGAACAAAATAAGGTAAGGGTACTGTACCTCTCCAGTGAATTGCACGGTTGTATATTTGTTGTCAATTCCAGATGTGCCTTCAAAAACCTGGCAGTAATAATAGCAGATGAACAAATTAAAAAGTATGTACTTGGAGAACTGGATATTCCATTTTGATAATATACAAGGTTCCGATATCAATATGCTGGATAGGGCGTAACGGACTTTTGAATATCATGCTTTTATTTTTATTTTTTTTCAAACATGTTCAGGGGGTTGGTATAAGGCCTGGCTACCCCCCGAACCTGGTCATCCCCTGAAACTCCCTGTATTTCACACATCAGTGGATCACCTGTACAATACGCAATGGCCGATAGGGGCCAATACATTGCGAAATTTTGATCCTTGATAATATATATTACGGAATAAGAGAAAAATCTGAAGCATGTAGCAGGCTAGCAGCAATGTATGCTTTTCATGGTATGCACTGACCCAGGTTTAGGGGCTAAGTGTCCACCAATGCCAAAAAAGAAGAAAAGTAAATTTCTTTTCGTTTATTTTTCTCTTAATCTTTATGCACTTGCAGTTTCTACAAACCAAACCATAAGTTAGCATTAGCACATTTTACCACTAGATAGTTGTGGTTAATACCTCATAAGAAAGTTCATGTAATTTGAAGGTGTATAAATAGTCTGCTGCCTATTAATTTTCATGGCATCAAAAATCATATTTCTAGGCAGCCAAAACAGCATCAAGACCAATAAGGCCAATTGAGGTGAATATTTCATTGATTAGCACTGGTGACAGCATGCCACACATGCCAAACCATACCATAAGTTAGCATTAGCACATTTTACCACTAGATAGTCGTGGCTAATACCTCATAAGAAAGTTCAAGTAATTTGAAGGTGTATAAATAGTCCGCTGCTTATTAATTTTCATGGCATAAAAAATCATATTGCTAGGCAGCCAAAACAGCATCAAGACCAATAGGGCCAATTGAGGTGAATATTTCATTGATTAGCACTGGTGACAGCATGTCACACATGCCAAGTCCAATTAAATGATGTAGATGTAAGGCAAACATATGCACATGTTAATTATGAAAATACTTATCACAAAAAATGGGGATAGTTCAGGCAAATTCACAGTTAAACCTTTTTATCACACCCTGGCTGGAGATGATGGTTCCCCAATTCCTTGAAGTTGGATTTGGAAAGTTAGAATCCCATCAAAAGTTCTTCATCTGGACAGTCATTAAGGGGAAAATACTCATGATTGACAATCTCAGGGCTAAAGGTTTGATCATTACAGATTGATGTTTTCTATGTAGTTTGGCAGCAGAATCTGTTCAGCATCTGGTCATTCACTGTAACTACACACAGAGGATATGGTCACACTTTCTGAAGCCTTTTGGTGTTTATGGGTATTACAGATTGATGTTTATGGGAAAATACTCATGATTGACAATCTCAGGGCTAAAGGTTTGATCATTACAGATTGATGTTTTCTATGTAGTTTGGCAGCAGAATCTGTTCAGCATCTGGTCATTCATTGTAGCTACACACAGAGGATATGGTCACACTTTCTGAAGCCTTTTGGTGTTTATGGGTATTCCACCCCCCCCCCCAACCTGTGCTTCATCTTCTCTGCCTGGAAATCAAAGAATTTTAGCTCACATGGAAAAATTTTATGGAATGTCACTCCAGTTGCTATGTGCTGGTTCATGTGGGGAGAAAGGAATGACAGGGCTTTCCATAACAGCAGCTGTCCACTTGAGAAAGTATGTGAAAAGGTAGAAAGGAGCATTGCAAGATGGGTATCCATATCCAAGGAATTTGCTGGTTTTAATTTTTCTCGCTTTGTGGTTAACTGGGATAAAATTATCTGGTATCTTTGATGATGCTCTGGGATTTACTAGAACTGTACTGAGGGAATCTCTCCCTTGCATTCCTGCTATTTCATTAATGCATTTTATAATGACCTTTACCTTTCAAAAGAATACTTACTAAAAAAACGTGAATAAAAAAAACTGAAGATAAACTTAGTTCTGCAGGACTTTATGGCTAACATGCATGCAATGATACTATGGAATTTAAGGAAAAAATCATAATGGAATTTAAGAAGAACAATAAAAAGCATCCTTGTAGATAACAGGAATTATACTTTTCTTATCAACAACAGAAATTAGACAAATTTGGCAACAATTTAAGTCTGCAGATCCTGTGGACACATGAATGCATGTAGGACTGTTCATTGTGATAGAATTCCATGATACAGGCCGATAAAGAACAGCACAAGACAGCATAATTACCTGCACGACAGCTTTCTCTCCATCAACTTCTAGGACTTGCCCACGCCTAGTTGTTCCATCTCCCAAACGTATATTGACAATCTCCTGATATTTTGGACCCTAAAGCAGTTGAGAAATAGCAATTTAAAATCAGTTGATGCATGCATCATACCATCCTGTGGAAAAATATCATATAACCCAGAAAAGAGCATAAACAAAAATACTAGTTGAACAAGGACGTCAAAGAAACCTACCTTAACTTTGTCTAAGATAACTAGTGGTCCTGCAACTCCGGAGACAGTTCTATACTCTGCAAAGAGCAAATAATGAAGTAAATCTCCAGTTCAATGTTGAATGCAACCTCAGCCATTAAGGCAATAACTGGCTAAGTTCTGTATGAAGCTAAATCTTTTCTTACCACAACAAGTCAATTATACTTATACAATATCAATCATGCAATATACTCTATCCATGCCCAAAATTATACAGGAAAATTCATATCCACCTTCTACTGAGCTTTCTTTCAATTTAAAAGAACTTGGACACTTTGACATTTGATGAAAAAGATAATTTCTATGTTAACAATCAAGACACTCTTTAATGCAAACTTGCTTTAATTTGCAATATAGCTTCTTTATTGTTGAAAGATACATTTAAACTTCAATTTGGCATGTAGAAAAGAAAATGGATGATAGGGTTTTGCACAATTTAGTGAAAGAATATAAAGAGTTACTATTGGGTTGGCATATTCTATCTAACTACCAAGTACCACCTGGAAAGCATTCTTAAAAATCCAACATACTAGTTCCCACTTGCCAGTTTTCCTCCTCTCACTGGGAAATGGATGAGTATAATTTAATAAATACAAGCTCAGTATTGAATTTGAGATTATCAATAATCACAAACAAGGCCATCAACAAAATGTAAAATAACAAAGAAAAAACACCCACTCTGGATGCAAAAGACAGTAGTAAGTTCAAAATTTCTTACGCTAACATATGCAATTAAATCTATAGGAAAATAACACTCTATGAACCTTATGAATTTAAAATAAGAGAAACAATTGAATAGCATGAGGATGAACTCTATGAATCTAAAACAAGAGAAATAATTGAATAGCACGATCAACTTACCCATGCCAATCTCTAGGGTTCCTTCTTCCATGTTGAAATTTTTCTGTTCCATACCCATCTTCAACCTGATGAAATAAGAGCACTCACTTATTGGACAATATTGCCAGAGAGAGACACAACATAATTTAACATAGACCGTTCTAGTATACTAACAAACAGTGCTAACCAAAAAATAATATAATAGTAAAAGTGGCTTCTTCATCAATAAAGTAACCTTACAAAGCTAACAGAAACTATAATGCAAGCAACAGTATAAGAGTTAAAACTGTATAGTTGTTCGAATGTTTGATCAAAGGTCATTTCCCAACATACATGAATTTAAATCAGAAAAAAAGAAAAAAATAAACTCAGTAAGAAGAAGTTTAAACTGGCCTCAGACCCCTCTGATGATTTAGAGGTGGGGGTTTTACTTTGGATCCGGATCGTTAGCCAAGTAATCACAAGTTCCGGGAATCAATACAAGAATACGGTGCTAATTAAAGTGAAACATCAAGTTCAAGACAATTTAGCCCTAGAAAACTCAAACAATTTCGACTTTTCTCGAGTGTGGAAAGAGCTACGAAGAGATTAACACTAAATTTTATTCAAAACTTCGATTAGAATCATATATCATTACTCAGCATTAGATCGAATGAACAGAAACCCTCCAATTGATCCGAACGATCATTCGGATAGGAAAAAAGTTATCAGACACGAATCCAATTGAAAAAAAAAATGCTTTGTCAATTGAATGGTTCAGTGACGAATAAGAATAATCAAATTTGAAACAATATCAAGAAGAGATCTGGGGAAGGAAGTTACCTTTGATCTCTGAGGGAGAGATGTACAGCGAGAGACGACGTATAGAGGGAGATCTGACAGATAGGGGAAAAGATGAACAATAATAGGCACTCAAGTGACTTCTCTACACAAAGAAAAAATTAATAGTAATAATAATAACAATGATAATAATAAAAGTTCAGGTGACTTCACTATTTTACGCCCTTTCTCAATTCTATTTTACTAATTTTTCCCCAATTAATAGGTGGACGGGGGTTTGCTAAAATGCGCCGAAGCCACAGCGAGTGAAAGTTTGTGGTTAGATTTTTGGGAGAATGACGGTTCAGGGTCAGAATTTTTAGGCTCAAATTACATTTTCGATAGGTGTTAACTCGGAATTGATGCCAATTCATGGGCAGGTACAGGTGAATAGAAGGTGGGTTTTTGACCTTAAATGTTTATAGTTTTATAGTGGAACTCAGAAATCTGTTTTTATAGTGGAAATCAAAAAATCTACTTTTCGGTAGATTTTTTGAGTTTTAACTTTTAAGTTTAACTTGGGCCTAAGCTCAGGTTGGGTTTGCATTGGGTAAATCGGTAATCCAAGCATACCCTGAGCCCAATTGATCCAATTTGAATTCAATCTAATCTGATTAGCCCGATCCAATATTTTAAAAACCGTTTGATTTGAATAAATGGCCCATTCTGACAAAAAAATAAATATAATTAAAATGATATATGATTAGATTTGGCTTTTAGTGTTTGCACCCATAATTTAAAGATAAATATAACACTGAATAAAATGGAGTGGCGAAGTGGAGGATTAGACCCAAGCTCAGTAAAACTATGTATATGTATCAATTTTTTTGTCTTCAATGTATATGTATCATCTAATGATGTTTGTATATAGTTATCTTTTACCCTATCGATTTCTAAGTTGGGATGCAAGCTGAGTTGTGTTGAATTTAGCTCAGATTGGGCTTGGGATGATGAATTCAAGCTTTAACTTGGTTCAATAAGGCCCAGCTGCCCAAGGCCTAAGACCTTAGTAGTAAGACTCAATTGCCTTCCAGCCCAATTCAATCTGCCCAAGCTCGAGCCTTAAAATAGATAGAAGTAATAAAATGGGCAGAGAGATTATCCAAAAATAAAATAAAATAAAATGCCAGAGACAGTTTGTTCATCATCATCATCACTTAGGTCTTGTCCCAACGATATGGAATCAACTACATAAATCTGGTTTCACCATTCTTTTCTCTTTAGTGTTATATTCATTGTTAAATTATGCCCATAGACTGTTTGTTAATAGTTTTAATCAAGGTTCAAAGTATCGATACAGGTAAGGCATATTGGCCTGTATGGTGTTTTATTTTGTTTTTAAATCTGGTTCAGAGGGGTCAGTTTAAGGCCCGGCTACCCTTTGAACCATGGTCTGACCCAAAACACCCCTATAGGGGTGTATTGGGAAGACCATGATATGATACATCATAATGATATTTTGAACCTTGATTTTAATTGAGGTTGGTTTGAATTTGATTCCTATAGACCCTATAGGGGTGTAATGATAAAAGCTGAAGCTATAGCAACTATTCTATACTAAAGAGTATAACCCACACCCCTCGCATCCAAACGACCATCTCGAAACTTTTTAGTCAATTTATTTTCTTTCTCTCCACTCTTTCCTATTGTATGTGCATTCTAGTATTAAAAATGTTAGAGGTTAAGGCTGCATTTAACATTCCTTATTTTAAGGACTTATCCCTATGAATAGGGAGGCACAACATAGTAAACACATTCAATAAGTACTTACTAAATATTCTAACAACTGTCAAAAGTTGTTTTTGATCTTTTTCAATGATAGGCTGAGAGTATTTTAAGGGACTAGTAAGGGTGCACATGCTTTGCACGTGGTAATTTTAGATGATGATAATTATAGTAATAATATATCCAAAATTTTCTATAAACTTTATTTATTTTTGTTTATTTTTTTCTATTATTAACTAGATGCAGATTACAAAATCCAAATCTAGTTAAATAAACACCTCATCCAAATATGTGATAATCAGATCGAGTTGTGAAGTTTCAAGTATCATTGACAGGCCATTCTACTTAGCTAGACTTTTCTTTTTATAGTGTTTTATATTTTTGGCGTATATTTTTTCTTTTGTTCATTTATCAAAAAAATATAAGATTTAAATAGAGGGAATTGAATGAAGTAAAAAGTAGTAGTTCAATTTACAATTTAAACCTTACAATTAAATAGGGATTAAACTCAAAAATGAGTATTTTAGTCAATGTTTTAAAAATTGGACCAAACCATACAATCAAACCATTTGGCCTAGGAACCAATCAGGTCACTAGTTTCATTTTGGTCCAAACTGTCATTTTACAAAAAAAAATGTTGAAACGGTTAGAGAACCGCTAACTTGGATGGTTTAACCGTTAAAATGTTCAACCCAATTAACAATTCTCAAGTTGCCTTCAAACTAATTCCAAATTATTTATTTATTTTAAAATAAAAATTAGAAAGTAAAAAATTGAAAAAAAAAACTTTCATATGTCATAATCTTGTTCAATTATTCTTTGGCCAAAATTAGTTAGGTTTTTTATTTTTTCCATTTTAATTTTAAATTTTCTTATTTATATGATTCTTTGTAAGTTGTAACAAAAAAAAAAAATTGCAACTCTAATGAAGAAGTCGAAAAATTGATGCAAGAGATGAGATATTAAACATCGATTTTATATTAAAAACTGAGATGCACCAATGAAGCAAGCAATCTGGGATTTGAAAGAGATGAGAGAGATGTAAGAAAAGGGAAAACAATGCTATAGTGGTGGTAATGATGAACATGGAGAACGGTTCCTTCTTCTTATGCCTTTCTTTTTTGCAAAATTTATGTATTTTTATAATTTATTAATTTTTATTATTTATTTATGACATTAAAGCTTAACACATTTAACCCAAAAGTTAAACTATTTATCATTAATTTTTATATTTCATTTTTGGCTAGTTCTAAATTATGTATTTCATTTTCATTATTAATAAAAATAATTTTTGTTTATTACACTTATTTTTTAATTTGATTAATAAAAATATCATAAATGTGTGTTTTTTTACATTTTTTGTAAATTTTTATATTTATTTATATTTTAAAAATTTTATTACCTAACTGTAACTTCATAGGTTGATCAAATTGAATCAGATAGTTGAATTGTTTAGCCACCAATTGGATAAATAATGGTTTTGTTTTTGAGTCATTTTTAAATATATGGGTTTATATTGTTAAAAATATTAACATAGATATAATCATTATCATTTATTAGTGAGAAATAAATTGAAAATATAGGATTTAATAAGAAAAAATGAGATTTAATACCTTAAGTATAAGACTTAACGAGAGGAGATTAAATAAGATAGAAAGTAATAATTGAAATTACATTTTCATCCCTTACAATTAAAGATTGATTAAATACACAAATATGACCATCATATATAGTAGTTATTAAAGGTGGCACTAAAGCTATAATAAAGTAACTTTTATATCCTTTTTCAAATAAAAAAAATAGAGGATAACTTTAATCCAAAATAAATTTCACACTGCATTCACACTTTTATATATAGTATAGATAGATGCTAAAAATTTTTTCAAGTACTCATTCAATGTGCTAACAATGTTGTGCTTATCTGATCCATACTAAGCACTCAATTTTTAACCGCAAAAAGGAGATAAATCCTAATGGCAAATGCAACCTAAATAAATTCTATGACCATAATAAAAAAACACTATTCAAAACGCTTAAAGAAGTTACAGTGGTGCAGATGCCATTCTTCTCGATTACAAATGAAACCTGATTTAGTCCTGCAAATCAAAAAAAAAAAAAAGAAAAGAAAAAAATTTCTTCGAGACTTGCCACATGGATAATGAGTCCAAATAAAATACGTACATACAAGTAACTAATCTAGAGAGTAAGGACGAGGTGTGATATCGACTTATTTGTTTGCTAACTACAAATGTCAGACTTACTGAAGCTTCCTGGGAGGACGCTTCCCTAGTCGTTTCCTCCTTCAATCCATACACTATCTAAAGGAAGGTCGAAGGCTCACAAATACTGATGCAATCCAAACTGAACCAAAAGTTAGATTGGGCTACCTAAATTCTTATAACATTTGTTTGGGCTGAGAATCTCAACGATCAAAATTCAAAACCCTAGTTGAGCAATCTGATAATGCTTATGGCTTGGGCCACTCGAATTTCCATTGTCGGTATGTATACGACACTACGACTGCATGGAGTCATTAATATCTTAGCAGCACCCATAATTTAATTTGTTGCATTCAATTTCAGTTAATTGGTGATAAAAGCTTTGTTTTAACCCACAACCTTCCAATAGCACAGAAATAGAATGATACAACGTGTTGCCAAGTACACCTTTGCGGCAACCTAAAAGCATAAGTTGTTAGGTAAGATTATGAATAAATTTTTATTCTTTAATAAGCTCTTTCATGTGATAGTTTATTTGACTTGAAGAATGGATAATTATATGTTCACTTATATCTTGTGTTTAAATTTAATTAATTATAATAGCAGGATGAGTATCAAATAGTGATCTTAATTGGACTGGATTTGATCCAATTCGATCCAGTCTAATGTGAGTCTATTATAAATGGACTAGGTCTAGTCCAATCCAATGAATATTTTGGACCATTTTGGATTGGTCCAATTTAATGTTTGGACTGTTCAATCTGTTCAAATTTGTTTTCATTTAGATTGGTTTCAATTCAAACCTGGACCATTGACACCTATATTTTTATCTTATATCAACGGACTAGATATTGGCTTAACCCAACCCAATCCAATATAAATTTATTACGGACGTACTAGGTTCAGTCCAATTTAATAAATATTTTGGATCGGATTAGTCGAATCCAAATATGTCTTGTTGGTCTGTCCAAATTGATTTCGGACTGGACGGGGTGCAATCCAAAATAGGTCCATTGACACCCTTCGTATCAAGCACTAAACCACTTGGTCAAACAAACCGTTCAACTAGAGTTGTAAATCGAGCTAGGTGCGGGCCATGCCAGGCCCAACACGATGGTTCGGGTCGTGCTGGGCCTGGGGTTCTAGGTCAATGGGCCGACATTATTGGGGGGTTTTTTACAAAAATACCCCCAATAGCTATAAACAACTATATAGGAGGTATTTATGTATTTTGATTTTGGGGAGAGAAAGAATGAGACAAATGCTCTCCAACAGTTATATAATAGCTAATTTAGGGGCATTTTGGGTAAAGTGATAAATAACTTTGTAATAACCAAAATACCCCTTCAATAATTAAAAAATGACTAGTTTTTAGGGTATTTTGGGTAATTGAATTATTTTCAGTTCCTATAAATAGCCTTATCCTCCACCATTCTCATCACACCAATTCAACAATTCTCTTAATCTCTTCTTTAGTTCTCGTACTCTCTCAAGTCTCAATCTCTCTCATACATTCTCTGATTCTCCAATTCTCAACTTTATTAAAGTTTTAACAAGAAGAAGGCTTGCTCAACAACTCAAGTATCTCAAGTTAGCAATTTAGGAGGCTTGCTCTTGGAGTTGAAAGGCTTCAACTGTTGAAATCAATTTGGGATTCTGAATCGGCAATCCGGGTAAGTGCAATTAAATTAATTTTTATTTTTTTTAGAATTAAAAAAATTGTCAGCTCCTCCCGAAACCAATTCCCCAACATGTTCAATGTTGATGATATTCAATCGTGGCATGGTAGTGTTAGCACTGATATAGATGCTATTGATATTGACGGAACTTCCACCCCTAGTACTAATATTGGGAGAAAAAAAAAGAAAGCCACTAAGTTGATTAGCCCAATTTGGAAAATATTTAAAGTAGAAGAGGTTTAGGGAAATGGAAAAAGAGTTATTTGCTAAAAATGTAGGAAAAACTTTAGCTATTGTAGCAAGGGTGGTACTAGCCATTTGGGCAGACATTTGCTCACCCATGAGAAAGAAGAAGAAGAAGAAGAAGAAGAAGAAGAAGAAGAAGAATGGAGAGAAACAACACAAACACAAATTGGGTGAGAGGGGTTAGTACTTTTAAATATTCTCAAGAAAAAATGAGGCAAGAATTAGCAAAATACATTGTATATGATGAACAACCATTTTTGTTAGATGAAGATACTAATCTTGAAAAATGGTTACGTAATTTTGTAAACCCACAATGTAAAAAAGTTTATAGGAATACTATTATATCATATGCTTTAAAATTTTTTTATTCATATAAATAAAATTTAATTTATATGTTATCAAATCTTAATTCTAAAGTTGCAATTACATATGATATTTGGAATTCTAAATTTAACATAAGTTATATTTGTGTCACCAGTCATTTTATTGACGAAAATAAGCTTTTAAGTAAAAGAATTTTAAGTTTTACTAGGCTTGAATGGCCACATACTGGCCCAGTTATTGCTGCAAGTATTTTAAATACTTTACATGCTTATGGAATTGATAATAAATTATTTTTTATTAGTTTTGATAATGGTAGTAATAATGATTCAGCAATAAATATTTTAAAATCTTAATTAAAATCATGTTTAAATGGTAAATTATTTTATATCAAATGTGCATGTCACATCTTAAATTTATGTATTCAAGATGCTTTAAATGTTATTTCTACTCATATTTCTAAAATTAAAAATTGTATTATATATATTAAAAGTTATAGAGCAAGAAAACAAGAATTTAAATATTTATGTCAAAATTATGGTTAAAGATATAAACATTCTATATTAGATGTTAAACATAGGTGGAATTCTTCCTATGGTGTGTCAAAAAGTTGTATTTCTCACAAACAAGTTCTTAGTGATTTTTATAATTCAACTAATGAATTATCGAGTATTTATTATCCAACTAGTTGTAATTTAGCTTACCAATTTATGCTGATTAGTGATTATTTTGTAAAATATAAAAAGAATCTGCAATTTAAAAGTAATGTTGAAATAATGGAAAATAAATTTAAAAAATATTGGGAGAACATTTCTCCTCTTTATTGCTTAGTTACAATATTAGATCCTAGGATTAAGAAATATGGTGTAGATATGTTACTTGAAACATATTGTGAAAATATGAATATTGAAAGTGGAAATAAAAAATAAGAAATTAATAGTTTATTATTTTAAATGTATAGTTTATATGAATTTGAAGTAATATGGAATAATAAAAATTGTACAACTTGTACAACTGCATCTTCCACTTTTGAACTTAAGTCCACTAGTGGAAGAAAAAACTTTTTTATTTAATAAGAAGTAGAAATCCACTATCTCGACAACAAATTCATGTACTGAAAGAAATTTTTATTTACAAGCAAACTTTTCTACTTTAGGTGATTCTTCCTTAACCTCGAAGGGAACAAATAATTTTGATACTTTAGCCTGGTGGAGTGAATATGCAAAAAAGTATCCAATTCTTTCCGCCATGGCACATGATCTACTAACACCTCTAGTGTCTACAATTCTATTGGAGTCAATGCAGGAATTAGGGTGTTGGATGACAAGAAAAGCTATATGAATGATAAAAGTCTAGAGATGTGCATATACTTTAAAGGTTGGATGGATGCTGAAGATAGATTACAAGATAAAGAAGGGCATGACACCACACTTGATGTTTCACTTGAAGTAAATGATCAAAGTCAAGAATAATAGGAGAAAATGATGAAGTCAATATTTTTTGTATATTCAATAGTTGTATAGCATTTTTTCAAATTATTGCAAATTTTGTTTTAATTTTATTTAAATTATTTGATATTTTTTAATAACGTAATTTTTTATTTTCAATTTGTAACTATATTGTATTTTTTATATTTTATTAATCTATTCCATTTTCCAATTTTCATATTTCATTCATCCAACCATTGTGTGCTTTGTATCATTCAAATTTAAATGAAATAGAATTCCTATTTTGTCTTCCAATTTGTTATTCACTTTGAGTCTTTGTATTTTGACTTCTTATTTGGTTAAGTATTTTTTTTTTCATTTCTTTGTTAGATTTCTTTTTTTTTTCAAATAGTTCCCAAAGGCCAAAGGAAAGTTAAATATTTTAATTTTACTTAGCAAAGAAATAAAAGAAATAAAAAAAATAAAAAATGTAAAAAAAAAAACAGTCAGGCCCGGTTCGGCTCACACCCAAGGCCCGGCCTATGGCCTAGCCCAGCATGGCACAAGCCCACAGCACAACACAGACCCGCATGGGCTTGGGCCGTGGGCTATGCCGGGCCGACCTCCCCAAAATTATCTCTCGGGAGGGTTGCACGGCCCAGAATGGCCCATGAGTCGACACAACACAGCTTGCACTTTGCGCGAGCCATAAGTGGCCCGACGGCCCGTTTTACACCTCTACGTTCAACCTAAAATATTAAACTGTTAGGTGAAGTCCCTGAATATGTTTTTATTTTCTAACAAGCCCCTTCGTGTGAAAGCCTTGGCTTGAAGCGTGGATAAGCACATGCCCATCTATACCTTTCTTAAATTTAATTAATTATAAGAGGAGCGATGAGGATTTAACACTAAACCACTTGATTTCTTGAATCTCCAAAGTCTAAAGTGAAACAATCCCCATGTCAAATCTCACATCACATTTATTAATTGATACAAAGGGAGGCACAACACACAACACTATGGCATATTAACAATATTATCACTAACAGAGTACCAAATCCAAATACCCAACACTGTGGCATATGATCCAAGTACCAAAAAACTTACATGCATCCAACAACTTGTTAAATTAGCAACATTAATTTGAACTGAAGACGATGGGTAGGCAGAATCAGAAGTGCTCAACCAGTGGAGCCACGCTTCACTGCCTTGACACACTTGGTGTGCACCTCATACCCACACTCGATGCACTGGTAAGCCCAGCCCGACCCCTGCTCGTCACATTCGCAACATATAAAGGGTCCTCCCCCACTGCCCTCAGACACCAAGGTCAGCTCATGGCGGTGTCCGGCGTGGTGCTCCGTCACAGGGAGGCCCTTGGCTTCCTCATTCCTCTGTTTCTCAAGGATCTCCAGTTGGGCCTTGGTGAAGGGATAGGCCTTCTCCTGGTATAGGTTTATCAGGTTTCTCCCATGTTTGGTGAGTGTCTTACCGTCGGGACCCAGGATCACCAGACAAGGTATCCCCTGCACGTCGAAGTACCTGGTGAGGTTCTTGATTGTTGGGTCTCCAAAGGGCAAAGCTAGCCACGGCATGGTCCCGAAGTAGGAGTCGAACGCAGCTCGGTCACGATCGCTCGACACAAACACTATCTCGAAGCCCTCCTCCTTGCTGTCTGCAGCTCTCTTCTTTTCCACTATCACTTGCTTTATCTTATGGTAGATGGAGATCAACTTGGGCGTGAACCTGAGACAAGGGAGACACCACTGAGCTGAGAAGTAGAGTCCAATGGTTCTCCCTACCAAGGACTCAACCTCAACCTGTTTGAGTATGGACTGGCTCAACAAGAAGCTTCTGTTGTGGTTTATCAGTAACTTGGTTATCGTCTGATTCTCGTGCTTCTCCTTCTCTTCCTTCTCCAGCTCCTCCAATCTCTGTTTAGTGAACGGAAAAGCTCGGACCCCATACCGGTAAATGAGCTCAACACCTTCACGTAATGTTGATTCGTCTTCGTTATCGTCAGGTTGGAGAATAATTAAGCATGGAATTCCTTCAACTTGGAACCTTCGGTTCAGAGCTTTCTTCGATTCCAGGTCAGAGAAGGGAATGGCGAGCCATGGCATGCACGCACGATAACTGGCAAAGGCATCGGAGTCTTCGTCCGATGACACGAAGACGACTTCGAAACCGCAGCCTCGATCTTTTAGTTGTTCGTATACACCCGCTAGAACAGGCGTGAAATTTCGACATGGTTGGTACCAGTTGGCCGAGAAGTAGATGCCGACGACCTTGCCTTCGAGGTCCGATACTTTAACCTGCGATGAGACGACGAGAAAGATCATCAATTTATTCAAGAGCTGGGAACCAAACCGTTGTAAACAAAATAAGGTTAAAGTATATCGGCATGGTATCGTGTATCGTATCAATAACTTGATTGGATATCAATACTTCAATAATAATTAAATATAAAGTTGAAATGAATATGTAAACATAAATACGTACATTAATAAATGCAAACTTATAATGAAGAAATACGTTTACAATTAACAATATTCGGAATTTAAAAGGGATTTGACCTATTTCAGGAGTAGAGGGGACTGAGACCTAATGCAACCTTTGCACCGTATTAGGGTTAGAACTGTTCATGGGCCGGACTTCAGGCCTGATTTTACACTATATCGGAGCCGGGCCTATTCAAAATTTGGTAAAATTCAAGTCCAAACCCAGCCCATGAATACGTCTTTAAACTTTATTTAAAGTATATACATATTATACAATAATTTTATTAATAATGCACCAAACAATGTTTGAACTTCCAAGTTTCAACCTACTTAAAATTTACTACAAGACACATTTATTGTTATTGAATAAATGAATTTAATAGATCAATGGTAGGTCCATCTTTCTATGTTATATAGTTCTTATAATGAAAACCATTTATAATATATAAAATAAATGACTTTTTAATTTTTTATTTTTTCTAAAATTTAAGAAAAAAACTCATTTTTGGCATAAATTATTGTTAGATCAATGAATTTATAGTTCTTTCCTACAATGACAAATCATTATGTAGTTCTTTCCTACAATGAAAATCACTTAAAATATATAAAAAATGATTTATAAAATTGTAAAAATTCGGAATAATCAGCATTTCTGACCAGTGCCATCATCAGTAGTGGTGCTGTCACTGGCGGGTTGTACCATTTTCTATCCATCCAACAAATTAAATTACCAGCAAACAAAATGAAAATTAACCATTTTGGGATCTGATTACAGTTTCTAATTAACCTCACAAGACCGTGCGACACTGTACTCACATCCACTTGCAACCGTGTATTAAGAATATCTCCATATATACATATATGTTTTTATTGAGATATTCCCAATAACACAGTCTTGTGAGGATACAAAAGAAATATATGTTGAGGTGTAAAACCTTATATTTTGTATCATTTTGTATGTATTTACGTATATATTTTATATTTGTACTCTTTCAAAACTGAGCCCAAAAGAAATAGACAAATAAGTACAAAACAGGAAACTACTTTTTGAATTCGGGACAGCAAATGACTAATCTAGTTGGCAAGAGCTTTGAATTAGTGACTGGTATGTCCTCTATTCAAAACCCGTTTCCACCTTTTTAACTCGTTGATCTAGCACCAGCTGGATTATTGTTGCGGGTGGGGGAGGCCGATCGAGGCTTCCTCCACATGCTGAAACAATAGCGCCTGAGTGTCTTATCAGAGGTTTAGAGCTAGCTGGCATCTCTATAATGAGTCATCGATCAAATAATATATTCAATTCGATTACAGGCATTAATTAGATCTCTATCATGGACAATGGCTCCAGATCTAGTAGGCTGCTGGAATACTGCTTGCTAGTTCAAATAGGTAATTAGAGCCTCCATTAATATTGATTAAGAAATCAGTATGTTATCTTATCAGAAGATTCATGGCACTGGTTACGTAAAAAATGGTCGATAACCAAAGTATAACCAGAAGTGAGAGGTGTATATATTAATCCTTATAGCTTAATTGCTCTCTCTTAACCAGATAAAGCTTAAAAGCTTTATCATCATTTGATAAAAAAAAGCAAGGTTACAAGAGCAATAATCAGTTACAGCAACTCCCAATCCAACGATGATCCAGGAGGAATAAAGACTACAGCTTCCGAAAACTAAAGAATAACAGTACTATGCGATATGATTTCTCTACGCGCTCATAAATTGATCGCGTCGGATCTGAGCTTTTGTGTTTATTTCCATGGTTTTGAACCCGAAAAGGAAAAAACAACACAAAATATCATAGCTTCTATATGTTTTGTTGATCTGTGAACTCTAACAGAACTCAGAGCTAGAGTTTGGTGAAGATGAACTTATATATTCTCGATCTATTGTATGTTCACAGTATGTAATCAACGTTAAATCAGAAGATTTCTGTGCAGAGAGAGAGAGAGAGACCTGGTCTCCGGTTGAAGAGAGCAGAAAATCACGGTCTTTGGAAGCCAGGAGGGACAAAAATCTAGAGCTGAAGTCCTTCTTGGATTCGCCGTTCACGGCATCTTCTTCCTTCAACCCTTTCTTGTTTTTCTCCAGATTCAGTACTTCTTGCTTCATCTCCTCTTCCTTCCTGATTTCTCTCTCTCTCTAAAGCATTTGTTATTACATCCTTGATCCTTGCAGGTTTTTATAATTTATATTATACTCCTTATCAACTATTCCTACATTTGCATACATACAATCTCCATACTCACATTCCCCAGCAGTCAGCACGGAAGAGATGAATTCACCCATCTAACCATCCAATGTACCACGTGTTTTATTTTCCAAATTTCGTTGCCTTTTATTTGAAAATTGGCACTAGTTCAGATGATGTTTGATCAATTATTTATTAAATAAACTCTCTCTCTCTCTTTCTATTTGATCTCATTTACTTTTCGGTAACTTATTTATTCAGGTAAATGTAAATATTTGAGTAAATTTTTTCTGAGAAACACTTACTCGAGTAAATGTATTTACCCATGTTTTTTTATTTCTCATGTAAATAAAACAATGACCATTTTAGTCATAAGAATTCATTATTAAAAGGGATATTTTTGTCCTATCAAGTGTTAACAACTTTCCTCCTAGATGGAAAAGTTATTTATCCACCTAGAAGATGGGTATCAATTACCGGTGTAAATGATACCCAGGAAAATAAACTTTCCCTCATTCTCACATAAATTTAAAAAAAGAATATGAAATTCTTGGTCAATGAGAATCAAATTCCCATTGACCAACTTTTCCCTCCCAAAATCCGAAAAAATAAACGCTCCCTTGTGTAAAATTCATATGTTATAAAAAACTTTATTTTAATATTTTTTTTCAATAGGTGAGTTTTTTGAAATAAATAACAATACAACCAAACAGCCCCTAGATAAGAGGAAATGGATATGTCTCGACTGTATAAGAACACCGTAGAACTGCAACAATGCTCGAGAGAAATCCGATTTCCATGCAGAAGGGGGGGGGGGGGGACACGTATAAAGGCGTCAAGTGTGATCTGATGTCCCTTTGAGGTTGTTGGGTTGAGCTGCCTCAACTCAATTATTCCAAATCCTCTGGGGCCTACCACCAACCCACTCCTGGATACCACGTTAGCCTATCAGATCTTCCCTTCCTTTAATAGCGTGGACACGTGTCTAACCAAGACCGTGCCAAGTGGGGAAAAAGCCAAACCGGTGACGCACTTGATAACGTCTCTGGATCACACTCTCTCAACGTCGGGTGACCGGCGACCCAACCAAGGAAGCAAGCAGTTCAAGATCTTTCCACGTGGCTATTTTCGTATCAGATTCCGACACGGGTGTCGGTTGGAGTCTGAACGAAGTTGTGTAAAGTACTAAAGTAGCTTCTTTGGAAACAAAACGTCCCTTTCTGAACTCCATCTCCATAAAATGGAAACAGCCAGAATTGGTATTGGGTTTGTGGATCGTGGTGACAAACTCTTGATGGGTGGGTGGTCCTGGTCCTGGTCCATTTTGATTCTTCCGGTGGGCTGGGCCCAGAAATGTTTCCCTTCTTTGTGTATAGAGAAAACTGGAAAGCTTCTCAGCCTCTCTAATTTTCCTTCGCTATACGTATTTAGAAAGCTTTGGTATCATGCTGAACCACCACATTAAATGGTCCCGTCCCTTGGGCTTGATTACGTGTCTCGCTCTTAAGCTTTTCTAGAATGGAGAAATCTCGTAAAAATGCTATCTAGTTGAAGTGGTGGTGCAGATGAGTAAAGTGTGTAATCATTCTGAGGCCTGCCTATTTATGAGCTATTTGGGCTTGGCTTTCTAAATATTCAACTTAAGGTCTGTTGGTTTCCTTTTAACTCTTATCACTTAAGATGAATCTTTTAATTTTAAGAGATAAATGGTTGTTCGCTTCTTTTTATTTCTTATCTCTTAAAGTGTAATCATACAACTTTTTATTTTCCAATGATACTCTCAAAAGACAAACAAAAACTCTCATATATGGAGCCAAAATGGATATTTGATAATTTTCAGATTCATTCAAAATTCAGAGGAAAGAAAAGTTCACCAATATCAATATACCTTTTAATGTAATTATTGCACTTTCAGATATCAGACTTTAGAACAAATGAATAGGCCCTTAGTTCGTAGTAATTAAGTTTGAGCTTTGCAATAATCAGCTCAAGTGGCTTGTGATCCTAATTGAGCTTGTAATAAAGTATTGTTTTTTTAATATATTTGTATTTATTATATAAATATGTATTAATTTTTTGACACTAATTTATTTATAATATAAATAAATACATTTGTATTTGAATATCATAATATATTTTTATGGAAAAATTCTCAATTAGTACCTTGTACTTTGGGCCTATGTCACTTTGGTCCTTGAACTTTAAAATGTTACAATTCAGTACCCAAACTTTTAAAACGTGATAGTCTAATGCCTATCGTTAACTAGCTGTTAATTAGCCATTAAGTGGCATTTGAAAAAGACACAAATGCCTTTTGAGTGTTATCTAATTTTCTTTATCAACCACCCAAACATCGGCAAAAAATTAATAGTCCCAAATCATTGCCTCTTCTATTCAAATGTGACCTCAACTTTCTTGAATGGAAGAGGCAATGATTTGGGACTATTAATTTTTTGCCATCATTTAGATAGTTGATAAAGAAAATTAAATGACACTTGAAGGGCATTTGTGTCTTTTTCAAATGTCACTTAACCGTAGGTTAACATCTGATTAACAACATATACTAGATTGTCACATTTTGAAAGTTTGGATACTGAATTGTCGCATTTTAAAATTTGAGGACCAAAGCGGCACTAGACCCAAAATACAAAGTATTAATCGAGAATTTTTTCTATTTTTATTTATAATATTTATAATATTAATTTTATTATAATCAGTTCGAATCAAATTGAGCTCAAATAACATGCAAGTATCGACTCGAATTGAGTTTGAGCCACATACATGAACCTAGATCTAGCTCCAATCAAGTTCGAGCTCTGTGTTTTTTAGTCAAATTCGAGCTCAAACAGCCTGATATTCATCTCGACTCTACTCAATTACAACCCTAAATAGATTGTTGCTCGATGAATAAGCAATGAACGAAAGCCACATTAGATTAGAAATTTAGAATAGGTAAGGCCTAAAGCCTTGTTGATTGGTGGATAGCCTTGTTTCTATCTTTCTAACAATTTAGTTTACAAACAGTCAGCTAGCTAGGTAAAGTGCAAATGAGCCAAGCTTTTGACAAAGCTGCAGGGCTCCAGAGTGGCAGAGTGGACACAACCAAAAGGCAAAAGCACTTTGATCGACCATCATCATTTAGTGAGTACTGAGGAGGATCTTTTAAATGCCCAGGTCCCAGAAAAGTAACAAACAGGCTATATGAGTATATTTCAGCTCAGCAATCAACCAATCCTCGTGTGTCATTATAATCAATTTCATGCACCAAAAACAACGTGAGCCATGCTGTTACCATACTTTATTTTCATTAAGCAGGGTAAGGTTTTTAAAACCGGTCTAGATAGGGAATTGTTCTGGGACCGGTTTTTGGGTCAAACGGTTCGTCTGGGTTAATGATTTGACTGCTCGAGTTAATGGGTCACTGACCAAATCAATAGTTTTTTGTCAAAAAACAATTTTAAGGTGAAACGGAACCGATTATCTGACTGATTCTCGGTTTTTCTGGTCCAACTGTCCGATCCAGTCTAATCTTGACAACCATGGAGCAGGGAAATCTCATGAGAGGACATGGAACTGGAATGTTAAAATTGAGGGTAATGATCATGGCTTCACGAGGAAGCAGTCAAATAGTTTGAGACTTTGAGCCCTACTACTGTAATTAAAATTTGCCACGTCAAAGGTACGAGTAGCACAGGGTGTTCCATGTCCTTCATGCAAGGGCTACCACAAATAAATTCCCACTCTGCTGTTCCTGAGAAAGGAAGAAAATCATTGGGGAAACAACAAATCAAAGCAGTCTAGATCTACTACCTACAAATTGTTCCCACATCTTTACCCACATAACATCACCTTCGTGTATTGGGAGCGATCTCCCCATGAATGACAAGGGAAATATTTCCAATTTGCAGTTATAATGTCTTCCTATGTGAGAACAACTCATGGGCAGCAAACCCCACCCTGCACTCTTATGGAAGTCGGATTAGATCCTCACAAGACCATACACCATTTGCACCAAGGTTTTCAAAACCAACCTGGAGACCGAACCGGTCAGGGGTCCAGTTCCCAGGTCAAACGAACGATGAGCCTGTTCTGACAAAGAAATAAAAAGCGATCAAAATCGTTAAATGATTCGAATGGTTCAACCGCCCAAATCGACAGTTTACTGACCAAATCAACGATTTATTGCAAAAATCCGGTTTTATGGAAAATAGGACCGATCACCTGAGCGGTTCCCGATTTTTCCGGTCCAACCGATGAAAACCATGGTTCGCACAGTCCCTTACAACCTTGCATTAAAAATATCTCCCCATAAAAAAAGGCATACAAGGACAGAGACATTCCTAATACACGGCTGTAAAAGGCTGTGAGGACCGAGTGAGCACTGAATCCGATCTCATTTTTATGAGATGCCCTCCTTATTTCCTACACAATCGGAGCAGCGCTGAAATTCTATCTAAGCAAATCCAAATGGCATCGAATGGTGAACAGATCATCAAGTTTTACCCCCTGTAGGGTATAAGAGAGAACTTTGAGGCCAAAGCGCTCAAAATCAGTCGACTGCTTTGGTTGCATCATTTGCCTTAACCATGCTTTGATCCTTTATCTTATTTTGAGCAAGTTCCACTGTAATACCATTCCATTCATTTTAGTAGTTCCTAAAAACTTGGTTAAGGTCATCCATATGCGCAACCGATTAAGGTCATAGGGTGTCGATAAATAAGCATGTTAAAGGAAAACGTATAGCATTTGTACTCCTTCCAAACTAAGCCTAAACAATCAATAACTAAGACAAATGAAAGTGTAAAGTTCTAGAAAACTCTTGAGAAGCTGTAAATAAATTAGAGACCACATTCACAATCATCCCATAAACCCTTGGGCAGAGTACACTCTTCACTCTCTTAAATCACCTGTAACCGCTAAGAGACACAGAAAGGAAAGGAGAAACTAAAGAAGTAGAATCAAAATCTTCAGTAGCCAACGTCATAAATTTTACAGAAAAGAAAAATAAATACAAAATCGCAAGCAACACAATCAACCTCTGAGAAGCGTCTCCATGGCTTCAAAGAAGAGTGGTGCCATATCGGGACCAGGAGTCTTGATTGCACACTTGACGCCAGGGATACCAACAACTGCTGTAAGTTCAATTAGGAATGAGGTTCCCCTGAGGATTTTGGCTGAGAGATACAGTACCTCCTGGTTTGCATGCCTCCGCTTTGCAATGAAGAAAATGTTGGATGCAGCAAGGCGGTCAAGGGTGGCTTCAATGCTGTTCACCACGGCGCCTGATATGTCCTTAGTGACCTCATTTGAGTCGGGTAGGGACTTCCATGTCTGCAAAGCAACAGAAAATCTGAAATGATCAGAATGAGCAACAGAAATAAAACAAACTTCAATCCATATGCTCGCCCAGAGGAATAAAACATTATCTGACCAAGGTGAAAACAGGAGGGAAGAAATTCGCTTGTTATATAACAATCTGGCATAAAAGCAACAGGATCTGCCAAACTTCTAAGAATTTACCTCAAGAAAGGTTGTACGCTCCATTTTACCATCCTCGGAGAAGAAGACCAACAACGAAATTTTATCATTGAAGTACCACACAGGCTGTTGATTATTTTTTACCGCAACCTGCAGAAGGGTACTTGGAGGACCAGGAGAGACATTCTGGAACAACGCCATAGGTAGAAGGGTCCTGGTCGATGTGCCTGGTTGCAATTGTGGGACCTAAGGAACAGAAGAAAAATTATAATTTTGACAGAGACACAGAAAACGAACTAATCAAAGGCCAGGTATCTACCTGCAGGGGTGCAGCAGCTGCAAGACCAAGTGTATTCTTGTTGAACTGAATCAGGAAACCATCAAGAGTGATCTGTGTGTTGTTCTCAAACAACATGCTGTAAAATATCTGTCCATCATGTTGTGTAAGCTGAGCACTTATCTGTAGGCCCTGACCGTTGGCAGACGGTAGCAAAACAGGTAAAGGAGGGCTGCAGAGAGCGTTTGCAATAATAATCAGTGTCTTTAGCGTAATATGCATTTATAACCCCAAAACTGTTGGTTATACCGGTAGACAGGCGGTAAAATTCAACAATACTCACCCACTAGGTTTTGGAGGCTCATCAGCAGGGACAAGTGTATTATCCAGGCCAATCAAGTCACCCAGTAGGTCTGGCACTGGAGCAGGAGGTGCAGGTACTGGTGCTGGCTGCCTTGCTGCAGCATTGGGAACATTACTTGAAGCAGTTGGTGCTGAAGTACTACCATCAGCCGCATGAGAAGGAGTTTCAGAATAACCTGTCTCACCCCCATCAGGATATTCATCATCTTCTGGTCTTTGGACTGCAGTTTTCACACGACTTACAAATGCATCCGGTGGCTTATGATATACAGAAGATAGAGTAGCAATGTTCGCTAGAAGTTCATCAAGAAGTGAAGGATCAAGTTGGTTCGAATCATCGCTGATCACAGGCTTCTCTGCTAACACGACATCTTTAGCTGCCTGAGATAATGGGGGTCCAATGTCATGGGTTAATGGTAAATATTACAATTATCTTAAGATATTATAAACATGCACAACCATAGAAGTGCTTATATACACTAGATCTACCTCAGGATCAGTTGAAAGAAGGCGCCAGTAAATGTAGGCACGATCCCGGAGATCTGGATTGTCTGTCTCTACAGTGGCATTATTCAGAACAACCTGTAAAAGCACAGTTAAAGCATAAACCAAGATGGCACGAAATCATATAGAACAACAATTAAGAACTGTGAACTTCAAGCA
The DNA here is from genome assembly GCF_055504915.1 of Nelumbo nucifera. Lineage (NCBI taxonomy): Eukaryota > Viridiplantae > Streptophyta > Magnoliopsida > Proteales > Nelumbonaceae > Nelumbo > Nelumbo nucifera. Next base: position 61,799,560 of record NC_142654.1, on the reverse strand, counting down.
TTTTCCAATACACAGAAGAAGAGTAAAATCAACCTTCTAGATTGTAGTCCGATTTGTAATTATCACATGCAGTTTGATGGCATGAGCAGGGCATGCAGAAATACACAACAGAATCTAAAATACAAGCTATTTTCACACAGTGTAACATATCTGAACTACTACTATAGGCCAATAAATTCATCAAACATGGATTCAACACCTTTATAATTGGGAAGAGAAATGCATAACCAGACCCAGTCTATGTATGTTAGGGTTACCCAACCTAAACCCTCAACAAGGGAGGAGGAGGAAGGAGAAAGAAAAAAAAAAAAACAATAAGGTAAGTAGCTAACTGGCCTGCAAAGAATAGAAAAAAAAAACTAAAGGAAAAAAAAATCTATAAAGATCAAGAGGAAATTTACATATTAAATAGTCAAAGCATCATGTCTTCTTGTTGATTATTGGTCTTGACAATGTCTTAAGTGAGACCCTTCCAGTGTTGGGCCCCAAGTCTCCCAGACCTATGCACATGGCATATGTTTAGATATTGAGTGGTAGCAAACAGGAAGAAAAAAATGGTTGTGGTGGAAATAAACAAAACCTACAGTCATGTCAAGGATAAAGGATCTTCAAGTGGTATAGAAAGACTGACTAAAACAACCCCAACAGGAAGGTATAACCAGAACAAGTGACTGATTTACAATGGGGAGAAAAATTACTGACTACAGGAAACAGCACAGGAACCATTTGTATTAAGAACAAGACAGCTTGATAAAATGTCTCAAATCAACCACGAAATAAAAACAGAATCACAGTAATAGTAGCCATAAAGGCATACCTGAATCATCTGTTGCGGGCCTTCAGTTGGCTTCTTTAAAAATAGTTTGACGGTTGCAGTTAGTAATTGCAACTGGACTTGAGCAGGCTCTTCTGGAAAACTCTCTAAGAAACTTTCAAGGAGCTCATCAGCATTGTCAATTCTTTCCGCATATTCACCAATTATCCAGATCATTGATGCCTGTGGAAACCAAAAGAAATGTTGCAAATTTTATGAATATGAAGGACAATACAATAGAATTCAATGGGTCCACATAAACTAGACAACCTTTGCTTCGGGCTCATCTAAAGTGTCCAAGCTCTCACACAGTGTTGCAATAATAGACTCATAGCTGCACGGAAATATAGAATTCAAGAATAAGCTTCCAAACAAAAACTATCAATTAGCAGGAAACTCAACGACCAAATACACCAAAAAGATCTGAAACTTACGTGTTAGGGTATCTTCTAAAAATATCCTTGATTACTATAATAGCCTCCTGAACGACATAATTAACCTTTATTTTTATCAGCTCAAGCAAAACACTTATGCATCGCTCAGCTGCTCTCTCCAACTTGATAGCACAGCGACCAATAGCACGGACAGCCTTTCTAACAAAATCCACATCTACTTCTGTGGCATATTCCTTGAACTCCAACAGAACCTGGAAGAACACACTAATAGAGTAAATGTATGCCAAGAATGTAAAGAAACCCACAAGTTTCAATACAGATTTGTAATTTAGGTACTGGATTTGATCATATCAGCCAAGGTGCCATTATTTTTCCTTTTTCTTTCTTTTCTTTTTTCTCTAAAAAGCTAACTTGAAGAATTATGTACCTGGTCTATGTTCCGATCAGAGGCAAGCTTTATCATGATTTCTAATTTTTCCATCTTCACATAAATTGGATCATTGTACTTGCAGAAGAAAACCTATCAACAGACATCATAGCTACATATTCAGATTTCAGAACCACCTTTTATTTGTGGGTGTGTGTTGTGGGAAGGGGGGCGGGGGGACAGATAACATGACTTTAGACAAGGACTTTATATCTCAAATCACCTTAATTTCATGGGCAAGGATAGTAGGCCGCTTTTGTACAATAAGGTTGATGTTTCTAAGTGCAACATACTGTATCTCAGGTTCTGCAGAAAGTAATGTTACAAGAGGAGGAGCCATTTTCTTGCAAAGATTTCTGACCACATCAGTGCTAGTGATGAGTTCCATTTGTAGAAGGATCATCTGCAACATCCACTTCATGATGTGATTTAATGCATGGATGCCATAAAGAAAGGAACGTGAAAGAAAATGTGGAAATCATCAAAGTTTTGAATCAGCATACAGATGAGCATTTGGTATTTGACAGTTCTACCAACAATGATGACAATACAGTTTAAACCAAAGAAAATAAATGCCACCTTAACAGCTGATAGTACAACTGCACAATTTGCATGTTGAAGTCGTGGAGTAACTCGCTCCACTATATTTTCAGCTTCACGAGCATCAGCTGCCTTGTATTTGGAAAGAGCATCCAATATAAAAACTTGACCCCATCTGCACAGCATATAAATCACCTCAGGAGTTAGATACAACCCAGTCCACCAACATATAAATCACCTCAGCATATAAATCACCCCAGATAACCAACATTGGATATTGGCCTTTTTATATAACAAATGAATTACCAACTTACTAAGGCAACTCACTCAGACAACTGGCTGTGACAAATATATGAAGAACTAAATTTCTCTAGAAATTTATGTTGAGATTGATGTACAGTTAAGGACTTGAACGCTAAACCACCTCATGCATAGAGAGGCTAATAAAAGAACAGGCTCTATCTAAAGGCGAGGTTTAGAGAGTAATAGTGGCAAGTGATAGTTTCATTTCTGGTCTAATTCTGTATCAAAATTTCTCTTTTTTGTGTGATACCCTTCAGCCTCTTCCATGTAATATCTTTTTTTTTTTTTTTTTTTTTGAACAGGTAAAAGTAATTTATTGATGAGAAAAATAGTCACACAGAGGTAAGGTGGAGGAGAAGTAAATCAGCTCCACCTCATAAGGAGATCAGAGATCCCATACACTGACGGACTTAAGCATCAGAAATACATTTTGATTACAAAATTCTGGAAGGACTGACAACCAGGATGCTAATCTAGCCACTATACACTGGATCAACACCTTGGGGCTCTTCTTCTCTTTTCTAAAGATTCTGTTATTCCTCTCCGACCATATAGTGCTGATAACTACCGCAGGGATAGATCTCCAAATGAGCTTGCCTTTCTTTGATAACCTCGGAAGATTCCGGCCTTCTAGCGGCTCCTTTACAGTGTTCGGCATAACCCAGCAAACATCCACTGCAGAGAAGAAATGAGACCAAATCCTCCAGGACAGATCGCAATGAATGCAGAGATGGTCCATAGTTTCCTCGACCTGACCACAATTTCCACAACTTATGTCCTCTAAGCTGAAACCCCTCTTATCCAGGTTGCTTCTTGTTAAGCTTTTTCCTAGTGCAGAGGTCCAGACCAGGAAATTGACTTTTGAAGGGGAAGAGGGGATCCAGATTTGCCTCCAGGGGAAGTCTGCATTCCTACAACCAGTTAGACTATCAGCAAAGGACCTCACTGAGAAATTTCCATTAGCAATTCAGGCCCAAGTCCATTGGTCTCTTGATTGAGGTTGAAAAGAGAAACTGTTTAGGTTCTTTAGCAAGTTCACCACCTCTGCCACTTCCCAGTCTTGAAAATCCCTTCGGAGGTTGGGATTCCACACCACTTCACCCCAGACTAACTCAAAGGAATCAGCCACAGTTGCCTCTTTGTCCTCAGCCACTGAAAACATAAGGGGAAAAGCCTCTTTCAAAGAGATCTAATTTAGCCATTTATCCTTCCAGAAACGAACTCTTCCATGTAATATCTTCATCATTATCTGTCACTATAAAGCAGATGTTGGTGAAACATAGCAAGTTCTTCAGCAAGGAATCATGTGAATTTAGAATAGTCCCTGCCTATGACTGGAGATATTAAGTTGAATTTTGGTGGATGCAGTTTATACGACTCTTGTAGCTCAGTCACAGCATTATACTTACTATTTATTCTAGGCCCATAGACTATGGCGAAGGGTTCAGCTGCTAGAAGTATTACAAGGATTAAGAAATGCAAATCCCTAAATTATAGCAATCTAGTGGTGGAGGGAGATTCCAAGATGGCAGTGCAGTGGATAAAAAACAAGAATCCAAGATGTGTAGGCACATCATGAGGAAGGTACAACACTTGGCTAGGAAAATAGGAACATCTTTCAACTGGGTAAAGCAATCAGCCAATGATGTAGATATATAGAAAAGGGGTTCAAAGAAACCATTAGTGTTGGCAATTTGTCTTCTACCTTGAAATATAATGGATATTTAGTAGGGTAGATAGATAGGGCTAGTCTACCAAAGAAGGGTGCTTTGCACAGTTTGCAACACTGTAATTCATTAATAAATCAATGAAATGCCAGCTGCTGATTGTAATGATTATGTCAATATAATAATGAGGTGAAATGGATTTCATTTACTTGAAATGATATGTAAGTTGAAACCAACCTGCTTGAATAATCACAAGTGCTATTTTCAGCCATAAGACAAGTATCAAAAAGTCAATAGCATTTATATGCATATGTTTACTCAGCTCATTAAAGAGAGGGGGGGATAGATATGTAAGGCATATGTAATAAAAAAAGAAGTTGGATCTTTTCCTCTTTCAAAATACTAACTTACTCGGTACACTCATTTAAAGCAGTTAAGAGCTTCGAAAGTGTGTGACTTGTGATCTCAAATATTGGTCTAGTACTGGTTTCTTGAATTTCAGCAAGAGCTGCAACAGCGTTTGCAACAACCATAGGATTGTTGTCAGAAAGCAAATCCTTGAGAGTCTCCAAAAATCCTCTATCTTCCACTAGCTCAGCATTTATATCATAAAGTTTGGCAACACAAATAGCGGCTGTCTTTCGAACATAAGGATCATCATCCTGTCAAAGAATAGATCATAAGAAAAACATAAACTTAGATGTTAAACACTGTAGTTCCTTGTCTACACTGCAAAAGCACCATAATCACAAAAAGGAGTAAAGAAATTTTAACAACGAATAAAGTTATATGAGGTTCCACAATACTGAAGAAACAATTCTATTCAAGATGAATCAACCTTGAGGCATCTCTGAAGAGGATCACACAGATATTCTGTAATTTTATCAACCCGAATGCATCCCATTGTCCTTACAGCTAAAGCGCGGATTAAAGGATTTGGATCCTGTGAATCCTGAAAAGATGATCGGAAGTTAAACATTCAATAGGAATTTGCAAAAGCACATTTCATGATCATTAATGTAAATAAATACTTATATATTCAAAAAATAAAATTAAAATAGATATGCACATGTCATACTGAAGTACTTAAGATTACTGAATCAAATATAGAATCTCTAATTTGCTTTCAATCTCTAAATTTTACAACTAATTTACTACTATTTATTTATGAACTTTGCTTTCAATCTCTAAACTTACCTAGACCTTGGATTGTATTGTAACTTTTTTCCTACACATTGTGCCTTCTAGGACCGGCTGATGAGGCAAACAATTGGGAGTGGTCTTGAGGCTGGCAGTCTCTACCATCTCAATGAAGACATCAATTCAGTTCTTAAAGCTTCAACAAGTCATAGTGGTGAATGCAAGGAGTCTAGTGCAACAAGTCACCGAAGAGAGGAAGAATAATGTGAAAAGCAATGAGAGCGGCACTTGTCTAGACCACATGGGAAGAAAGGGATGGGAGGATCTTCAATGAAAAGAGTAGGTCTAAGTGGGAGATCATTAACACCATAAAAATAAAAGTTGCACTTTGGGTGAAGACTTCGGATACCTTCCAAGCATTTTCATTTGATGGTATTTGTTAGAGTTAGCCGAATAAGGGTAGATTAGTCAACTCACCTTGGTTAAGTTATGAGCTTATGTGGCAGTCTTATTAGAGGTTCTGTCCCATACTTAAGTAGGGGCAGTTTAGTCCTTGTACATTTAATTAGAAGCCTAATCACTATTAAGAGGTCGACTGGTAGGGTTTAGCTATCAGGTTCGACAGTTCTTTCATCTTCTTCTTCTTCTCTTCTTCTTCTTCTTCTCCTTACTGGTTCGGACTACTGTAGCAACAGTAGAAACATGGTATCAAAGCGTGACAACTTCAGTTCGTGACCTGTTTCAGTTCGTGCTTCAGTTCTCTCATTTTTCTTCTCTGGGCTGTCAATGGAGAAAAGTGGTTCGTCCCAGGCCTGAAACATCACAACTCTTCTTTTTTCTGGTGCACAGAACCTCATTTCCTAAGAAAACAATTTCAGCAGTGAATGGTTGGCTGAAGCTCTCAAACGAAGGTTGGTCATCTCTCCTCTGTGTGCTGTTGGTATTTCTGGGTTGAAAATCTTCAAGAACTTGAGAGGAGTGATCAGAACCTAGAGAACTAGGTTGGTTGTTGCCCTGGTTCTTGGAAAAATTCCAAAAACAGGCTGTGTTTACAGTGACCAAATGGTGTAAGGGCTGCTATTGTAGGTGGCCGAATGGTGCAAGGTGTAATGCAATGGTACTAGTTGAGTTTTTGTTGGTCTTGTGGTGCCCTCTTAAAAGCGTTAAAGCAGGTCTGTATTGTGTGTGACAGCTATGGCTGTGTGGTGGTGCTTGTGATGCACAAACTCTGTTGAGTAGTTGTAAGAGAGCTTGCATGTGGTTAGTAAGTGCTGAATTAATGTCGGTGTAGTCTGTGTTTTTTTTTTGTGAAATCAGTAGTGGTGTGGATAAGAACAAAGGCGTGTGTATCTATCATTGTGTTTAGGGACTGCTGTAGGTTCTGGAACATCAAACTCTTGACAGCAGCACTTAGTTGGTGATTGGGAATTCAGATTAGAGGCAGCATTGAAAGAGTATCATGGCAGCAATGGGAGATGGCTGTAGTGATTAGAAACCTAGTGTGGTGGTTTCCTTTGACTATCTAGGTGTACAGATGACCTCAATTAAACTGAATGGTGAGAACTATGTTCCATGGGCCAAGTCAGTGGAAGTTTTTCCCAAGGCAAAGAGAAAAGTGAAGCATGTGAAAGAAGATAAACCATCGGCTGACTCTCCAGGGTTCGATGATTGGGAACAAGAGGATGCTCAAATCATGACATGGCTATGGAACAGTATGGAACAGTATGGAACCCAAAGTAAGTGCCAACTTCATGTTCTTAGATACAACTAAGGACATATGGGAACATGCCAAGAAGCTGTATTCTGGGCAAGATAATACTACAAGGGTATATCAGCTCTATCAAGAGTACTTTGGTCTGCAACAAGGAAATAAAACCCTAGAAGAGTACTATGCCAGTATGAAGAACCTCAGAAATGAGCTCAATGTCTATCATTCTCTCACTCCAGATGTTAAGGTTCAGCAACAACAGAGGGAACAACTAGATGTCACAAGGTTCTTAGTGGGGTTGAAATCAGAGTATGAACCAGTTAGGGCCCAAATATTGGGGGGCTCTACCCTTCCTACACTTGAGGAAGTGTTTGCTCGGCTTCGCAGGATTTCTTTGGAACAGACAGAGAATCCCACACAGTCTGATAGATCAGCTTTTGTGACAGCCAGAGGAGGTGGACGTGGTACGAAAGGGGGAGGACATGCCTCCTGAGGAGGTCGTGGTGGTTCCATATTTGGCCGTGGTGGTGGTCGTGACTCAGGGGGAGGCCGTGGCAAAGAAAAAGGCAGCTCTACAAGGAAGTGTACTCACTGTGGCAGGGAAGGACATTCCGTAAATTTCTGTTATGATCTTCATGGCCGCCCTCCCTCTAAATGGGCCAATCATGATGTTGCTGGTGGGGTTGATGTCAGTGATAATCAACAGGCAGACCTAACTCCTTCCACATCTACATCTGTTTCCGAAAGGGAGATGGTGAGTGTACCGCGTGATGAGTATGAGCAGTTCCTTCAGTCCATTTCACAGCACACTACTGCTACTCTTGCCGACTCAGGTATAGCTTGCCTGTCATCTAAAACCTCTCCTTGGATTATTGAATCTGGAGCCTCTGATCACATGACTGGGACTCCAGGTGTGTTCTCTTCTCTCTTTGAAACTTCCACATCTCAAACTGTTACCCTTGCCAATGGTTCCTCCTCTCCCATCTGTGGTGTTGGCAATGTTGACATGACTTCTCTTTCTTAATCAATTGTTCTATATGTCCCTAAGTTTCCATTCAATCTTATGTCTGTTAGTAAATTAACCAAGACTCTTAACTGTTTTGTTACTTTTTTCCCTTCCTCTTGTGTTTTTCAGGATCTCAGGACGGGGAAGAAGATTGGTGGGGGGCATGAAGCTGGTGGATTGTATTATCTTGACGGTGGTGGATCGTCAGTTGCACTTCAGACTTCACTCACTCCTCTACAGTGGCATTGTTGACTGGGACATCCTTCTCTCAAGGCACTCAAGATACTAGTTCCGTCTTTGAGTCATTTGTCACTGTTACAGTGTGAGTCGTGTCAGTTTGGGAAACATTGTCGTGTTTCCTTCAGTCCTAGAGTTGAAAGTCGTATGTTGAGTCCTTTTGCTTTGGTTCATTCAGATGTTTGGGGCCCGATCAAAATAGAGTCTTATAATGGTTACAAGTATTTTGTCACTTTTATTGATGATTGTTCAAGAATGACATGGATTTATTTAATGAAAGAAAGGAGTGAATTATTTTCCATTTTTCAAAAATTCCATGCTGAAATACGTACACAATTTGGTGTTCCAATCAAAGTTCTTCGTTCAGATAATGGTCGTGAATATTTTCTAACTTCCTTTCAACAGTATTTAGAACAACATGGCATCATCCATCAAACTTCTTATGCATCCACTCCTCAACAAAATGGGGTGGCTGAACGGAAGAACCGTCATCTCCTTGAAACAGCTCGGTCTATTCTTCATCATATGATTGTTCCTAAACGGTTTTGGAGTGATGCTGTACTTACTGCGTGTTTCCTCATTAATCGGATGCCCTCCTTTATTCTTCATGGTCGGTCTCCCTTCTCTATCTTGTTCCCCACCTTGTCTCCCTTTCCATTAACACCTCGTATCTTTGGTTGTGTGCTTTGTTCACAATCTGAGTCCTGGAATAGACAAGTTGGATGCACGCTCCATTAAGTGCGTCTTTCTTGGCTACTCTCGGACTCAAAAAGGGTACAAGTGTTACAATCCCATTACTCGGAAGTGCTATGTCTGTCCTGATGTCACCTTTTTTGAGTCTATTCCCTTCTTCTCAGGAACTGAAGCATCTTCGTCTCCACCTTTACTTCCTCTTCCTCTTCCGGTCAGTGATCCCGTTCCGGGTGTTCCTGTTGAAGTTGACTCGTCAACTCATCCAGTGCAGATCCCTACTGAACGACCACCAATTCGGCAAGTGTATACACGTCAAACGACACCGGCCCCTCCTCCAGCTTCTACCTTGTCCACGGATCCTGTCGTTGCTCCTGTTGCTGAACCCTCAGGACTTGACCTACCCATTGCCTTACGGAAAGGTAAACGTAGTTCTACTCTCCATCCCATTTCCAATTTTGTTTTAGTATCTCGCCTTTCCGCCTCACATCGCCAGTTTGTTTCACTATTGTCATCTATTTCCATACTTAACAATGTCCAAGAGGCTCTTAGTTCACCTGGGTGGAGGTAGGCAATGGAGGAGGAACTCTCTTCTCTTCAGCATACTCACACGTGGGAGCTCACTACTCTTCCTCCTGGTAAGCATGTTGTGGGTTGTAAATGGGTGTATACTGTTAAATACTTGCCAGATGGTAGTGTGGAGCGTCTGAAAGCCAGACTTGTTGCTAAAGGGTATTCACAGTTGTATGGAGTGGACTATATGGAGACCTCTCCAGTGGCTAAGATTAGCTCTGTCCGTGTGTTAATTTCCCTGGCAGTTATGTATGATTGACCCTTATTTCAACTTGACATAAAAAATGCCTTCCTTCATGGTGACCTTATAGAGGAGGTATATATGGAGCAACCACCTGGGTTTGTTGCTCAGGGGGAGGCTGGTAAGGTGTGCAGACTGAAAAAGGCAATTTATGGGTTGAAACAATCGCCTCGTGCTTGGTTCGGGAAGTTTAGTGAAGTGGTGAAGAATTTTGGAATGAAACAATGCCAGGTTGATCACTCAGTGTTCAGCTATGACTCAGAAGCTGGAAAGATTTTATTAGTGATCTATGTGGATGATATTGTCATAACTGGCAGTGACAAATGGGGATCGACAAACTCAAGGTCTTTCTGCAAAATCATTTTCAAACAAAAGACCTTGGGACATTGAAGTATTTCTTGGGTATAGAAGTTGCTAGATCAAGACAAGGTGTAAACCTGTGCCAAAGAAAATATGTTCTCGATCTATTGGACGAAACATGACTGTTAGGTGCAAAACCGGCTGAGACTCCTATGGAACCAAATGTTAAGTTGAGCAGTGATATAGGGGAAATATTTGATGATCCTGGAAGGTATAGATGACTAGTGGGGAAGCTGAACTATTTGCCTATCATGAGACCGGACATCTCCTTTGCAATCAGTGTGGTGAGCCAATTTATGCAGAACCCTCGTATATCTCATTGGGATGCAGTTCTTAGAATTGTAAGATATTTGAAGGGAGCTCCGGGCCGTGGGCTATTGTATAAACCAGGGGGAAAACTTGAAGTAGTTGGGTACATGGATGCAGATTGGGCGGGCTCTGTGTCTGATAGAAGATCTACTACAGGTTACTACACATTTCTTGGAGGAAATCTTGTGACGTGGAAGAGTAAAAAGCAGACGGTTGTGGCTAGAAGCAGTGCTGAAGCCGAGTACAGAGCCATGGCACACACTACATGTGAATTAGTGTGGTTGAGGAATCTCCTACAAGAAATCGGGCTCCACATGGATAAACCTATGAAGTTGTACTGTGACAATCAAGCTGCGCTCCATATCTCATCCAACCCTGTTTTTCATGAGAGAACAAAGCACATAGAGATTGATTGCCACTTTGTGAGGGAGAAGGTTCTTACTGGAGAGATAAGCACAGAACATGTAAGCTCAGGTGATCAGTGGGCAGATTTGTTTACAAAAGCCTTAAGCTCAGGGAGAGTGAACTATATATGTAACAAGCTGGGATTATATGACATATATTCTCCAGCTTGAGGGGGAGTGTTAGAGTTAGCTGAATAAGGGTAGACTAGTCAACTCACCTTGGTTAAGTTATGAGCTTATGTGGCAGTCTTATTAGAAGTTCTCTGTCCCATACTTAAGTAGGGGCAGTTTAGTCCTTGTACATTTAATTAGAAGCCTAATCACTATTAAGAGGTCGACTGGTAGGGTTTAGCTATCAGGTTCGACAGTTCTTTCATCTTCTTCTTCTTCTCTTCTTCTTCTTCTTCTCCTTACTGGTTCGGACTACTGTAGCAACAGTAGAAACGGTATTTTTGAAAACATGGAAGGAAATGGCACAATCAGCACAAGAAAAGGAAAGAATAGTCATGGATTGGAGACCACAAACAACCAACATTCTAAAACTAAACCTTTTTTTTATCAATAACTGTGAATTGTATTAATATTATGAAAAGTTACAGAACAAGGGAGCTAAACAATCTTAGCTCCCGAGAACAACCATCGAACACCAAACAAACGATTACAGTACAGCCCAAAATATAGAATTTCTGTTCACCCCTTGTCTAGCTAGACCATCTGCCAATGAGTTCGCACTTCTTTTTACCCATTTGTATTGAATTTTCATGTCCTTAGTCAACCATTTAAATTTCCTCTTTTCATTGCTGTAATTCCAAAGTCTAGAGTTATCCTCTTTTAGCCAGTTTACCACCACTTCAGAATCTCCTTCTATGATCAGCTTGTTAATTTGCATATCCTTGACCCTTTGTACCCCTTCAAGAGCTGCAAGTATCTCAGCCCTCACCCTGATTGGTCCAGAAAACATAGCTAACAGATTCCCCTATTCATCTCTTATTACTCCCCCTATTCCGGATGGCCCTGGATTACCCATGCTGCTGCCATCAAAGTTCAGTTTAGTAAAGCCATGAGGTGGAGGGAGCCAACAAGAATTTGAGGCCTTCTTTATTGGAGCAAGTTCTGCTATCTCCTTCCATTTTCTTTGCAACTCATCAAATGAGAATTCTGCAAACAAAGCCAAGGTTTTGATGGAAGCTTTCTGGGAAATGAAGGAAAGATTGGATTAGGAGGTGTTTTTTGAGATTCAGAAGGTAAGGTACTAGCATTGTACTCGGGCCCCTTAAAGCATGGTGACTGATTGACAGCAGAATTCTTGGCTTTATTTCATGGTTTAAAGTTTGCAAAGCAGTTTGTATTCCAACTGTTGAAAGTGTATGGGGTCTCCTAGGTGGTTATCTCTTGGACAAAATTCCATTGTCAAAACCCATGGATTTACAGACACGCTATTAGGGAAATTGAATGATTAACAAGGGAGTTAAGTGTTACTTATAAGTAGGTGAGAAGAACAGCAAATGGGATGGCAGGCACATTAGCTAAACAAGGGGCAAATAGGTAGCAAATGTTTTGGGCTAAAATGTAATCTTTTGTACCTTGGGAATGGGTAATATCTACACATTGATGTACTCTTGGGGGGTAATATTAGGGAAATTGAATGCTTAACAAGGGAGCTAAATGTTACTTTTAAGTAGATGAGAAGAACAGAAAATAGGATGGCAGACACATCAACTAAACAAGGGGCAAATAGGCAGCAAATGTTTTGGGCTAAAATGTATTTATTTGTACCTTGGGAATGGGTAATATCTACACATTGATGTACTCTTGGGGGTGGGTAATATTCCCAGTGTTGTAACTTTTGATCTGAAATATAATAATAAATTCTACCTTTGCGAATAAAAAAAAATAAAGAAAGAAAGAAAGAGAGAGAGAGAGAGAGAGAAGTACCTAGAATCACCATGGTCTTTTGCATGATGATCGAGACTCAGTTTGGAAAGAAGATTAAACAATGAGGGCGAATATTTCAAGAACTCTCTGAATGTGTGCTTTGAAGATGAGAGAACATTACATCAGTCTTCTTCAGTTACACTCCATAGCGGAATGTAGTTGCAGAGAGGAAAAATAGGCATCTACTAGAAACTGTTCGTGCTCTCTTGTTTCAAAGCAAGATGCCAAAGAAGTTCTAGCCTCATATTGTTCTCATTGCATCTTATTTGATCTATAGGATGCCATCCAAAGTATTGGGTATGAAGACCCCCTTCTCTATTATGTGTCCAGATCAACTTGTTTTTCCTTACCACCAAAGGTTTACGGTTGTGTGTGCTTCATTCATGTCAAGGATCCTAAGAGAACCAAGTTGGATCCTAAGGCTACTCGTAGGGTGTTTTTGGGCTATTCTCCTACACAGAAGGGATACAAGTGCCTTGATTTAGTTACTAAGAGGAAGTTCATTACAAAAGATGTCACATTTCATGAGTCTCAATCATTTTTTGACCCTCCTCAAGATCCTCTTTAGGGGAGACTAGTGAGATGGAAGAGTCTTCCTTAGGGGCTAATCCTTTTGTCTCTACTCCTACTCTTCCAACTACTCCTCTTGATCCAGTTCCTACCAAGCCCACTGAGTCTACTTATCCAATTAAGCCTCCAATTGATGGGCCCATGTTGATGATGCAATGCTCCTTGCACAAAAGCCATTACTCCTAACTGTTGTGATGTAAGTGTTTATCAAAGAAAAAAAATGTGAAACTTTCCAGTTCATGATTGCAACCAATTGGGTCCTCCTGAGGCTGGCTAAGGTATGATTTCTCCTACTTCCACTAGTTTTGATTCGGATCTCCCTATTACTTCGTGAAAACCAGTTCAGTCCTGCACTCTTCATCCTATAAATGGATTTGTCTCATATTCTCACTTGTCTCCTGCCTATCACTCATTTGCTTGTGCTTTGTCCTCTGTCTATAATCCTTCCAGGTTCTCAAACGTTGTTGTTGATCCCAAATGAAGGAAACTATGAATGAAGAAATGAGAGCATTATTGAAATCAAAAGCTTGAGAGCTAGTGGATCTACTACATGGGAAGAACACCATAGGATGTAAGTGGGTGTACATGATCAAACACAAGGTTGATGGCTAGATTGAAAGATACAAATCTAGTTTGGTTGCAAAGGGGTTCCCCTAAAAGGAAGGTATTGACTACAAGGAAACTTTTGCTCTGGTTGCCAACCTAAATACTACCAAGGTGTTACTATCTCTAGCAGCCAACTTTTTCTGGGAACTACATCAATTGGATGCTGAGAATGTCCTTCTAATTGGTAACATGCAAGAAGTTTACATGAATCCTCTTCCAGTGTATGATATGAGAGGAAAGGTGTGTAAAACCAAAAGGGCCTCGTATGGACTCAAACAATCCCCAAGAGCATGGTTTGAGAGATTATGCAAAGCAATGAAGGCTATAGGATACCAACATAGTAGTGCAGATAGCACCTTATTTTACAAAACAAATGGTGACAAACTAAAAACACTAATTGTTTATGTTGATGATATGGTTATTATTGTAAATGATGCAAAGAAGATTATGAAGTTGAAAGGTTTCTTAGCCTCAGAATTTGAAATCAAGGATTTGGAACCCATGAGATGGTTTCTGGGAATAGAAGTGGCTAGATCCAAAGAAGAAAATCTACATTTGTCAGAGGAAGTATGCCTTGGATTTGCTGAAGCAAACAAGGAAATTTAGGACCAAACCAATTGACACTCCTATAGAACAAAACCACGGATTGCAAGAAGGTGATGAGAATCCTTATCATGATTCCTGGCAGAGAGAGATATCAGTTGTTGGTTGCAAAATTGCTCTATCTACCCCTTACCAGAAAGGACATTGCATATTTTGTCCATGTGGTTAGCCAGTTTATGCATTCTCCACAAGTCTCACATATGAAAGCAGTAGAAAGAATCTTGAGATATTCTAAGACATGTCAAAGGAAGGATTAGTGTTTAAGAAGCATGGCAAAGTAGAGGTTAAAGCATACACTGGGCAAGTTCCTAAGGAGATAGGAGGTCTACATCTAGATATTGCACCTTTGTGGGTGGTAATCTAATCACTTGGACAAGCAAGAAACAAGCTGTTGTAGCAAGGTCAAGTGCTAAAGCTAAATATAGGGCTATGGCTCATGAAGTTGTTGAACTACTTTGGCTCAGGATTCTTTTGAAAGAGTCGGGGATAGATGTAACCAGACCCCTAAAGCTTTAATGTGACAATCAAGCTGCACTCAACACTACAAATGGTAAAGGAGATCGGCTAATGGATTAGCTAGCTTTCTAGCCAAGTAGGGGGTGAATAGGGATCAGCTTTTCTAGGCTCAGTTATAACTTTTTTTCCTCTTTCTTCTTTGCTGCTGGTTGAGGTGAATCTCTCACCTCTCCCCCGGATGATTGAACCGGTGTCTTTCTGGTTTTAATAAAATTCACTTATCAAAGAAAAAACATTGCAAATAACCCAGTCCTGCATGATAGGAAAAAGCATATCGAGATCGATAGACACTTTGTATGTGAAAGGATTGTCTTAGGAGACCTTTGTATACCTTATATGCCATCAACTAGACAGCTAGCTGATGTATTCACCAATGGGCTTACACAATCAAGATGATTTATGGACTAGTTGTGCAAGATGGGCATGATAGTTATTTATGCTCAACTTGAAGGGGAGTGTTGTGGAGCCTAACATTATAGACTTGGGCCCTCTTATGTATGTTAGTTATCATTATTTCTTCCTTATTGGGCCTAATGGGCCTAGGTTTATATTGTATTTCTCATGTTTCTTACTGTCTACTAAAAAGGGCAGATTTGTCATCGTATTTTCTTTTTTTTTTTTTTTTGTGAATAAAGAACATTGTATTACTTCAAAAGATACTGGAGAACTTTGAACTCATACAACAGCCCTTGGAGAGGTGCGAGCTGCAGCCTCTCTTAACTAATTACAAGGAAACTAAAGAGAAAAAACAAGCATTACAGCTGAGCCCAAAACAAGACTTCCATATTTGCCCCTTGCTTAGCTAAACCAACAGCCAAAGCATTTGCTGATCTCCCCACCCATTGTGTAATAATAGACTTTTTCCTTGTCAGCCATTAAATTTTTTGACTTCATTCCTGTAGCACCACATAGTATCCTCAAGGTTCTTCAACCACCCCACCACCACCTTATTACCTTCATTAATAAGCTGTCCTACACCCAATTGATTTGCCAATTGCAATCCTTGTAGGGCTGCTAGTAGTTCTGCTCTGACTGAATCCCCAAATCCCAAGAGGCCTAAGTAAGAGAAGTACAATCTCTCCAACCTCGTTTCTCAAGACCCCCCCCCCCCCCTTCCAGAGCACTCTGGATTGCCCTGACTACTCCCATCAAAATTCAGCTCCACTTAGCCTTCAGGTGGTGGAGTCCATCTTGTAAATGCCTTGGTCTTCCTAGATGAGCACCTTGCTATTGCTGACCAATTTCTCCAAAAATATGGCTGGAGAAATGATGGAATAGTTCTAAGGTCTTTAATCAATGAGTTGTCCTACTTAACACATAATCCTTTACATCTTGGCTACTCTCCTTTTATTGGAAAATTCTAACATTCCTTTCTTCTTAGATTGTCCATAGAAGGCTACTCTAGCACATCTTCACATAATTCTCCCTCTTTTTTGGGGTCAATTGAAGGTAGAAGGGTTAAAGATCATGCACATTTCTGTTGGCATGTTCCACCTGCACCCAAACAACAAAAAAGACAACCCCATAATCCTGCAAAAAAAGGACAAGACATCAGTAGATGGTAATAGTCCTCCCCATGAGCTCTACAAAGAGTACACCATTTGGTGAAATACAAAGGAAAGGTTTTCTCTTTTGTGGGTTATCTAAAGTGATCACTTTCCCTTGATACACTTCCCAACAAAAAGCCATTATCTTAGGGGGAACCAGCCTGCACCAAATTTCCTTTGAAGGGAAGACATGTAGAAAGGAAGACTGACAAAGGGACTTAAAAAAAAGAAGCACAAGAGAAAATCCCTTTGGACCTGGAAGTGTATTTTCTTTCTTAATGCCCTAATATAAAAGATAGTTGAGGGATGGTTAGAGTGTACCACCCATTTCTTTCAAAACTTTCTTCTCTTCTCTTCTTTTTCTCTTCTTCTCTTCTCTTCTTTTTCTCCTCTTCTTCTTTTCTTTTCAAGGCTGAATGTAAACAAAATATAGTTGTTTTTGTTGTTGTAAGTGTTTGTTATGGTGTATTTGGTCCCCCTCCCCTAATGGTAGAATTTGGCCTCCCTCCCCTTATGGCCTTTTCTCTTGTGCCACCTTTTTCAACCTTCTTGTTCTTTCAAGACCTTTGGGAGTGAACTTCCTGGTGAAAGAAATTTGGTGTAAACCTATCCCTCCTAGGTGGTGTTCTTTTTTTGGATTTTGAGAGGGGGGAAAGTTGGTCAATGGGATTTTGGTTCCCATTGACCAAGAATCCCATGTTCATTTTTCAGATTTATGTGGGGAGCAGGGAAAGTTTACTTTCCTGGGTATCACTTACCCAGGTAAGTGATACCCATCTCCTAGGTGGGTAAATAACTTTCCCACCTAGGAGGAAAGTTGCTAACACTTGAATAGGACAAAAATGCCCCTTTTAATAATGGATTTTTATGGCTAAAATGGTCATTACCTTATTTACCTAGGAAATAAAAGAACATGGTTAAATGCACTTACCCGAGTAAGTGTTTTCCAGGAAAAACTTACCCAGGTAATTGCATTTACCTGGGTAAGTAACTTACTGAAAAACGAATGGGGCCCTAACGTACAAGCTGTGTTGGGAAGTGTTCCTTGGAAAGATTAACACCTATGATGTGCTACAAAAAAGTAGGCCTAACAAATGCATCTCTTCTAACATGTGTATCCTTTGCAAGGCTAGTGGTGAGACCCTTTCTCATTTATTAATCTCCTGCTCTTTTGTATCTTGCATTTGGGAATATTTCTGTTCTTTGGTTGCAAATGGATCCCCCCAACAGGATTTGATAAGTTTGTTCAACCCCAACTTGTTGAGGCAACAGAAAAAAGTGGAAGAGTTATGTGGAGGGCAATAAGAGCAGCAACAGTGTGGATTGTTTGTGAAGAAAGAAACCAAAGGATCTTTAATGAGAAAAGTAACTCAAAGGAGGAAATGGTTGAAGCTATAACAGTTAGGACTGCGCATTGGGTAAAAACATTGGAGCTCTTCTGCGATGTCCCAACCAATGACATAATAAGGAAATGGATTGAAGTGTCGTAAATAGACAAACATAAGCAAGTGTAAGAATGGAATGGAAACCTCCAGAGGTAAATAAGCTGAAACTAAACTTTGATGGCAACTCTTTTCGGAATCCGGGGAGGGCAGGTATAGGGAGAGTATTTAGAAACCACCAAGGAGTAGTAGTGGCTTTGTTCTTAGGACCAGTTGGCATTGGAGACTTGGTTCAAGCTTAAATAATGACTCTTTTACAAGGAATTTGACTAACAGTACAGCTAGGATCTAGGGAGTTGGAAGTTGAAGGAGGAGACTCACAATTAGTCATCTCATGGACCAACCTTGGAAATATAGATATGCTTTCAGGGAAATTGATCTTCTAGAAAAGAGGTTTAATTCTAAATTCATCTAGGTAAGATGAACTGCAAATGGGATGGCAGATGTTCTAGAAAAACAACGAGCTGATAGACCTAAAGTTCTAATTTGATTTAACATGGGCTGGTGAATTGCTATAACAATTGTACTAATTCTGAATTAAATAAGCAATAAAATTCTTTTTCTGATAAAAAACAAAGTGCTTGTTATGGTGTATGACTCCATAATTTCAGTGTAATGATATCATCTCTTCATTCAAGTTGTTGCTACTTCTAGTTTAATAAAACAGAGAAGTGATTCCTCTTGCAACATCTCTTTCTATCTTTTCCTATTGGATCTAAATTAACCATCAGTCTATCCACATGCACTTCCTATTTTTATTTTATTCTAAAGGGCCGTTTGATAATGGCTGAAGTGAATGAATTGAGTGCCTTATTGCTTTGTCTTTTTAGTGGATAAAATAATACAAAGAAGTAAACCATTCAGTTCAGCTGTTTTCAAACAGCTCCTTAGGCTAAGACCTTATTAGTTGTAGTAAATGGACATACACTATTTAGCCTATCAGGAAAGAAATTATGTTTATGTTGCCTATAGAAAAAATCTGGATTTTTTTATCAGCAAAAAGAAAATAATTCATTAAATTAGAAAGGAGAGATACAACAAGAAGTTGTGATAAGAAACAACAAACCCAAGGAAATAAACCATCCCAGTTACAAATAAGCCCAGAAAATGGATTGTCTATGAATCCCTTGTTTAGCTAATAGAAAAAAAAAATCTGATTTTCTTTTGGAAAAGGTAAGGTAATTTTATTCAAACAAAGAGATCATACAAACAGAGCTCAGGCCAATGAAAACAGCCTGGGGACAACACAAGTTACAAGCTCCAACAGGACTGACACTGAAACAAAAGAGGCAAATTCAGGTGTCTAAACTCCTCAGTAACAGACACCCAAGAAATCAGCTTGCCCACTGCTCTCTGCACAATCTCTTTAGGACTTTTAACTCTATTACAGAAAATTCGGTTGCTCCTTTCAGTCCAGATGGACCACAAGACTGCTGCAGGGATGGTCCTCCACACTAATTTTCCTTTTTTACTTAGGCCTTTAACTTTCCAGCAGCACAGGAGTTCCTTGACCGACCTAGGCATAACCCAGATGATGTCCATGGAATTCAGAAAGTGCTCCCACACCTGAGAGGAGACCGAGCAGTGAAGACACAGATGATCTTTAGATTCTGGGAGGGCGCCACAAAGACCACAAGAAGGATCCGAGATTTGAATGCCATGCCTCTCAAGATTAGATCTGGACAGACATTTGTCTAGGGCCATAGTCCACACCAGAAAGTTGGATCTAAATGGACTTGTTGGATTCCAAATCTGAGTAGCAGAAAAGTCTGTGGGTCCTGAGCTGCACAATTTGGAAGATAGAGACTTGACAGAAAAACAACCATCAGGGTTCCATTTCCAGCACCATTTATCTTCCAAGGAAAGGTCTATCTTCTGCTTCTGTAGAAGGTCCATCAGTTCTATAATCTCTTCCAACTCCCAATCAAACAAGTTCCTCCTAAAGAAGGGGGTCCAAGTAAAAGAGTCTCTAGATGAAAAATAACTCTCAGCCACTGAGGAATCTTGATTAGAAGCACATTGGAAAAGGAGAGGAAAGAAATCAGCTAGTGGGCCATCCAGACACCAAGGGTCCTTCTAAAATTTAGTTCTATCCCCTTTGCCTATCTTGATTGAAATTCCTTCCAAGAAAATAGAGAAATTCTTCATGATGCCTTTCCAAAGGGAGTTACCCCAGATTGGAGGAGGGTCCCTAGATCTCCAGTTACCCCACTCCACTATTTTCCAGCTATAAGAGATCTCCACCAAGCATTCCTTTCAGAAGAGAACCTCCAAATCCACTTACTTAGAAGGGCTGAATTAAAACTCTTCAATTTCCTTATTCCTAAGCCACCTTCTGCCTTGGGAAGACACACTTGGTCCCACTTGACTAGGCGAATTTTGTTTTCCTCTTCCCAACCCCTCCAAAGAAAATTCCTCTGAAGCTGCTCCAATCTTTTCGCTACTTTGTTTGGGATAGGGAAAAGAGACAGGAAATATGTGGGCAGATTAGAAAGGGTACATTTTATCAGAGTAACCCTGCCCCCAAAAGAGAGATATCTTGCCTTCCAAGAAGCTAATTTTTTCTCCAATCTTTCAATGACTGGGTCCCAAACCGAGGAGGAAGACCAATTTGCCTCCAAGGGCAGGCCCAAATATTTCATAGGGAGGAAATCAATCTGACAAGCCAGCACCTCAGCACAGTCTTCTAAATTGGCAACTTGGCCCACTAGAACGATTTGACTTTTGTTCAAATTAACTTTGAGCCCAGAAACTGCCTCAAACCAGGTTAAGATCCCAAGGACTAGATCCAACTGAGCAGGAGAAGCATCCACAAAGCATAATGTATCATCTACAAATTGGAGGATATTGACCTTTCCCCCTCAGGGGACATTGCAAAACCATCCCAACAACCAGAATCAGCTGCCTTCTTGCAAAAAAGAGCAAGAATGTCCATAACACAAACAAAGAGTATGGAGGAGAGGGGATCACCCTGTCTCAAACCCCTTGAACTGTCAAAAAACCCCGCTGACTAACCATTAATCAAGACTAAGAATTTAGGAAAGGTTATACATATTTTGATCCAATTCCTCCATTTCTGCCCAAAATTCATGTGCTGCAACACAGAATCAATACATCTCCAATTGACATGGTCGTAGGCCGTTTCAATATCTAATTTACAAATCAAGCCAGGGATTCCCTCTCTTCTTCTTGAATGAATGAACTCATTAACAATAAGTACAGAATCAAGCATCTGCCTTCCCGGGACAAAAGCACTTTGATTGTTTGAAATTACACTACCTAACACCCCTTCCATTCTCTCAGCTAGTACTTTAGCCAAGATCTTGTAAAAACTGTGCAGGAGATTGATTGGTCTGAAATCTTTGATATTTACAGCCCCTTCAATTTTTGGAATGAGAGTGATAAAGGTAGTATTTAAGCTTCTTTGCAGAGAAGCATTTGCATAAAATGCCTGGAAGACATTCATCAAATCTTGTTTCATTATATCCCAGCATTTTACATAAAAGAGATTGGTGAGACCATCCGGCCATGGGGATTTATCATCCTTCAACTTGATAATGGCACCCTTGGTTTCCTCCTCCGTAAAGGGTCTCTCAAGGAAAGATTTCTGATCATCACTCAACTGCTTGAGAGGAAGGTTTTTGGGAAAAAGGTCTAAGAGTCCAAAATTCTTTATAAAGGCTTTTATAGAAAGTAGTTGCCACCACCTTCATTTCTACATCTGATTCCCCTGTTCGGCCTTCCCACTCCAACTTGCTCATTGAGGAAACTTTAGCTCTGGTGTTTGCCATTTTATGCAAAAAGCGAGTGTTTTTGTCCCCCTCCTTCAACCAAACCACCTTAGCTCTTTGCCTCCACTTGATTTCTTCCTTGGCAGTCAATTTATCAAAATTAATTTTTGCCTGGGATCTCTTCAACCTCAATTCTTCTGATAAGGGACCTACCTCTTCTGCCGAATTAATTTCCTCAATGATGCTCAATAAAGCTCTCTTTTCTGTTTCTGAACTCAAGTTATTCTCCAATTTCCAAATTTTTAATCTCTTTAATTGCACCTAGTTTTTTTCCAAAATAAAGGAGCTAGTGCCCACCACCTGAAGGTCTCTCCATACAGTCTTCAACAAGGGAATAAGCTTCTCATCTTCGAACCAGGCATTCTCGAGCTTGAACGGAGATTTGATTTTACCTCTATAGCCACCGACAAGCTGAATCGGAATATGATCTGAGACTGGCCTAGGGAGGGCAATCAGGCTAAAATCAGGAAACACCTCCTCCCAACTTGAAGAGACCAAGAACCTATCTAGTCTCACCAGAGTGGGGTTGTCTTGATTATTGGTCCATGTAAATCGACTACCCTGAAGAGGGAAGTCCATCAACTGAAACCTGTTAATAAAATCAGCAAACTGAACATTCGCTCTTGATCTCCTACCTCTGGTATTCTTTTCTTCAACAGACAGGATAACATTGAAATCACCTCCAATGACCCAGGGATAAGTCAGTGTGCCCCTTGCCTCTACCAATTCCTCCCAAAAGTCAACCCGAAGATTCCGATCTGTAGGACCATAAACATTTGTGACTTGGCAGATATTACCATCTGAGAATTTCAGCACTAAAGAAATTGAGAAATTCCCAGTGTGGTAGGAGATTAAGCCGGAAAAAGACGGATCCCAAAGGCTCAACAAACCCCCTGCACTACCCACTGCAGATTTTGATTTCCATCTAACCTGCCCCTTTTCAGAGACTCACACACCACTAATCTTCTTCTACTTGAGCCCAAACCTCTTACATTCCAAGATAAAATTTTTAAATCCATGAGAACACTGCAAGAACAGATCAAAAGCAACCCTCAAACTTAAACTTTCTTTACTCCCTCGACGTCCCCTCACTACTACCTGCCTTATCATTTAGGCCCCAAGTAAGCCTCATCTCTCTGCTCCTCTTCGAATTTGTTCCTCCTTTCTTTGCCACAAGTTTCCCTCTCTCCATAAGGATTCTTGTTCTACCCCCTCCAAAAATTTAATTGTTTCATCCTCCATCCCCTCCATCAAAACTCCTAAGAATTTTCCCAAACCCATAAGTTTAGAAGAGACCCAAGAAGAGGAGGCGGAAATATTGGAGGATTTATCTCCCTGGATTGTCGAGCTAGGTGCCTTACCTTTGTTGTTTCCCGAATGAGCTGGATCTCCAATTGGCTCTCGCAGGTCAAATTTTCTTCCCCCTCCTTCCTGTGAATTAGACTGATAAAGCTCTTCTCCCCTGTCTTCGAACTGTTCATCAGTACCCACCACAGCAATTGGAGTAGCTTCTATCAGATTCTCTTCCACCCGCACCAAAGAAAGGTGTTGCACCTCCAACCTTGTAGCCTCCATGGTTGGTGACAGTTTCGAACAAGAAGGATTAGGAGACTGAAGAGGTATTGTCTGTGCGCAGATACGACCACCCGAATCTACCGGCGGAGTGGCCTGTGTATGAACATGCTCATCGCCAACAGTCCTGGCTTTCTTTGAAGGCTGGCTGGACCAAACTGGCCCCCTATGGACCAGACTATTGGGTTCATTTCTGCGGAGGACCCTGGGTTTTAGTATTTAACTACTTGTAAAAAATCCTAAAATTATTATTTATGATATATTTCAAACTAATTACCAAAAATATCATTTTTACTTTTCAAAATCAAAATTATTTATGACTTCTAATTACCTTTTTTTACTTTTTCTGGTAGAATGACTTCTAATTACCTGATCACAGCCTTTTTCAAGCCACACTTCCTTAACCTCAAGGATTATAGAATGAATAGAACTGACACACTAGCTACTATACATCATTTAACAAGGATTTCTATGAAGATAGCAACAACTACAACAGCTAATAAGAAAACTGAAGCATTACCTTCACAAATGTATTTACAGCAAGTATTGCTAGGTCAGGTTGGCTTTTAGCATAGTTTATAAGATACAAATAAACAAGCTTCTTCAGCTCCAAATTTTCTGTTTGCATGCAGTTCACAACATCTGTGAACAGTGATGAAACATCCTTCCCAACAGTCATTGCAGCAATCACCTTCTTTACTGCATCTTTTTTCTTATCCTGTAACACAAATTAAAAGTTTCAAATAGCTGATCATTCATTATGAAGAAAACACATGTAGGGGCACCAGTAAATACAGAAAGCAGTGCAACATAATAATAAAAAGATTTCTGTTGATACATAACTATGTTAAGACTGAACAGAATGGTGAAACAGGATTCATGTAGCCAACCCCATAAAGTTGGGATGAGGCTTAGACATAACTATGTTAAGATGCAGACCAAAAAGTGAATTAATTATGAAATATTCAGTTAAATAGCAAAGAAAATTTTGAATTAATTATATATTCAAAAACAAATGTTAGGAGCCCAGAACCAGCAGCCAAGCCAATAATACAACAAGTATATCAAGTATATTCTAGAAGGAAAAAGAAAGGAGCCACATCAGCAAATTCAGTTGCAATAGAGATGCAACTATTGAGTCTTGATCTTGATGTAATACTCTCTACAGTATAAAAGGTCAAGAGGAAATAAGAAGGGAGGAAATCATTCGAAGTGGTGCCTAACAACTGGTATCAGAGTCTACACCATGCCTCCCAATTGCAATTGTGCGGCACAGGTGGTGACGTCGGTATTGCAGTGTTTGGTCAGGACTTGGTGGACTAGTGCAAAGTAAGCCTAAGTGGGCACTGGGACTGCGGAGCATGGTGGAATGTTACAACCCCTTTGTCCCACAATGGTAGTATGGGATGCTAATGTGAGATATCCCACATCGGTAGTATGGGATACTGTTGCATGGTATATATGTGCTTGGGTTCCCTCCCTTTAACAGCTAGCTTTTAGGGGTGAGTTCTCCTAAGACACATATCAACTGGTATCAGAGCTGGCAAGCCAAGATGCCAAGCACTAGATTGGAAAATGTGGGAGATCGTATGGATCGAGTGGAGGTTGGAATGCAAAAAATGTCCAGCAACCTCTAGGAGCTGAAAACGACCCTGGCAGCAGTGGTTCTCCAACTGGAAAAGGGAGCCTCTGCGAGCAACAGCAAAGAGGAAGAAGGAATCGGCAGAGACAGTGGCAGAGGCGACATGTTCGGAACAGGAAGAGGAAGACCAGTCATCTCTCAACTGCATTTTCCCATCTTCAGAGGCGATGACCCTATGCCATGGATCTTCAGGGCTGAGAAGTACTTCAAATTCCACAAGACACCTAGTCATCAGAGAGTCCTGATCACATCCTTCCACATGAAAGGAGAAGCCATTTTATGGTTTCAATGGTTCCGTAGATCTCATCCCCAAGTATCCTGGGCAGATTTACAGAAGCTCTTTGTATACGCTTCGGGCCAGTAGGAATCTGCTGAATTAAAAAAATATGAAAGAAAGTAGTTTCTTGAAGAGAGAAGGAAGAGAGAAGGAGAAGAAGAGAAGAAGAGAAGTTGAAAAGAAAAGAGAGCTATATTCTGGTCGCCCCCTTCACTTATTATTTATACTAAAATAATAGAACAGTACAAAGACAACTATGCCCTTATAGGGCGGCAAAACATAAAACAGCATATATAACACTCAAAAAAGATTATAAAATTTGGACTCACATAACTACTATGGTCCCCACCTCCTATCTAACAACTAACATAAAACATCTACTCAGAAAAACATCATAAAACCAATTAATCTTCAACACTCCCCCTCAAGTTGGGAGAAATGTAACACATTCCCAACTTGCGTAGGTCATGTTTAAGCTTGTTCCTTGCCACCCCTTTAGTGAGAACATCGGCTAGTTGCAACTCTGAAGAGACATAAGGCAAACAACTTCTCCGGTTGTTACCCTTTCTCTTATAAAGTGTCTATCAACTTCAATGTGTTTTGTCCTATCATGCTGAATTGGATTGTGGGCAATATTGATTGTAGCCTGATTGTCACAGTAATAACATTATAGGTTCCTTTGCTTTCGCCCCAATCTCACTCAAAAGAGATCTAACCGAAAGAAGTTCTGAGACACCATGAGCCATGGATCTATACTCAGCCTCTACACTTGACCTTGCCACAACCGCTTGCTTCTTACTCTTCCAGGATGTTAGAGTTAGCCGAATAAGGGTAGATTAGTCAACTCACCTTGGTTAAGTTATGAGCTTATGTGGCAGTCTTATTAGAGGTTCTCTGTCCCATACTTAAGTAGGGGCAGTTTAGTCCTTGTACATTTAATTAGAAGCCTAATCACTATTAAGAGGTCGACTGATAGGGTTTAGCTATCAGGTTTGACAGTTCTTTCATCTTCTTCTTCTTCTCTCTTCTTCTTCTTCTTCTCCTTCTCTTTCTTCTTCTCCTTACTGGTTCGGACTACTGTAGCTACAGTAGAAATGGGACAGAGAACCTCTAATAAGACTGCCACATAAGCTCATAACTTAACCAAGGTGAGTTGACTAATCTACCCTTATTCGGCTAACTCTAACATAGGAGATCAAGTTTCCACCTACAAAGGTACACACTCCTAATGTAGACCTCCTGTCATCTAAGCATCCTGCCCAGTCTGCATCTGTATAGGATTCTAGCTTCAGATTCTCATGATTTGAGAAAAGAATGCCTCTGCTAGGGTGCTTTTTCAGATATGCAAGTATTTTCTCAATAGCTTCCCAGTGCTGAACCCGAGGTGCATGCATGTACTGACTCACAACACTGACAGCATAAGAAATATTTGGCCGTGTCATACACAAATATAGCAATCGGCCCACCATGCTTTGATATCTCCCCACATCCTTTACCAATTCACCATCCACACCATTAATTCTGTGATTTGGATCAATAGGAGTGTTTGCTGGTTTGGTCCCCAGCTTCCCAGTCTCTCGCAATAGGTCAAGTACATACTTTCTCTGTGAAATGAAAATCCCATGCTTGGATCTTGCAACTTCAATCCCTAAGAAGTATTTGAGTTCACTAAGATCTTTGATCTCAAATTCTTGCTGCAATGATCTTTTAAGATCACCAATCTCCTCCAGATCATTTCCTGTCACCACTATATCATCCACATATACAATCAGAATTGACACCAAAGCATCTCTCCTCTTCACAAAGAGGGTGTGATCCGACTGTGTCTGTGTGTATCCAAAACGGATGAGTGCCCCTCTGAACTTGTCAAACCAAGCCCTAGGTGATTGTTTCACATACAGAGATTTTCTGAGTCTGCATACCTTTCCTTTACCAACATTTTCATAAAAGCCTGCTGGAATGTCCATATATACCTCCTCCTGTAAGTCACCATTGAGGAAAGCATTTTTTACATCAAGCTGGAACAAGGGCCATGAATAGGTGGCTGCTAGAGATAAAAGGATACGAAATGAACTCATCTTAGCTACTGGTGCAAAGGTTTCCTGATAATCAACACCATAGGTCTGAGTATACCCTTTTGCTACCAACCTTGTCTTGTACCTCTCTATCTTGCCATCGGCCTTATACTTCACTATGAATACCCATCGACATCCGACTGTCTCCTTGTTTGGGGAGAGATCAACTATTTCCCAAGTTTGGTTTTTGACCAAAGCATCCATCTCATCTTGCATGGCTATTTTCCACTCAGGTTTGGAGAGAGCCTCAGTAACATTCCTGGGTATAGACACAAAATCCAGGGAAGAAAGAAAAGCACGGTAGGAGGGTGATAAGGTACTGTAGGAAAGATGGTGTGAAATGCAGTGGGTTGTACACTTTCTCTTCCCCTTACGAAGTGCAATGGGAAGATCAAGGTCAGTGGGATCAACTACAACAATCGTGTTAGGGACATAAACATTATAATCAGAAAACATAACAGGATCTAGAGTCAAAGAAGATGATTGGGATTGGTCGTGAGGTAAATGGAGTCTACCTTCTGGATGAGATTCCAAGACATCAGGGCTATCATGTTAGCAGCAGCAGTAGTAGTGGGTCAGAGTCAGTGAACTAGATTATGCTTTGGCACAATCGCTTGGGACATTTTTCTTTTAGTTATTTGAAATGTCTTTTCCTAAAGTTGTTTGAGTCTATTCAATTATCCACTTTGGAGTGTGAGAGTTGTCAGTTAGGAAAGCATTGTAGACAGTCTTTTAAACCAAGTAATAAAAGAAGTACTTCTGCTTTTAAACCAAGTAATAAAGGATTCACCCAGTATCAGTCTTTTAAACTAGAGCACAACTGATAGGAACTGAAAATGGTAGGGGCATTAGTCATATGCTCAGATGCTCCTGAGTCTATAATTCAGGGAGGTCCCTCCTTACCTGAAGTGGATGCAAGATTTGTAGTTGCATATGAACTACCTGTATGTGCAAAGGAAGTGGTGTAGTTGGCTCCTACATTCTGTTGTCCATCTGGAAGGCTAGAGCTGGGTGAATCTTTCTTACTCAAGCTATCCAAACCTCTCCAATTCTGTTCTCACTGTTGCTACTGCAATGGATTCCCAATCAGTTTGGGAGAAAGGGGCTGAAGAGTCTCCTGTAGTGGCTACATTTTCATTTCCCTTCTTGTTTCTTACCCGAGCAGGCATAAGATTTGGATGAAGCTTCCAACAAGTGTCCCTGGTATGCTTAGGCTTCTTGCAATAATCACACACCAAGTCCTTCTTATCTTCCCTTCTAGTCTCACTACTCCCGTTGTCTCCATTCGGCTTAGGTTTTGTTGTACCAACCATAGCTGATTGGTCAATCCCAGGCTGTCTCAGCATTACATTCCTCCTACTCTCCTATCCAGAGACAAAAGCATAGGCCTGAGAGAATGTCACACCCTCCCTAGAAAGAATATGTTGCCTAGCAATGTCAAATTCAGGGTTCAGCCCTGCCAAGAACTCAAAAACCCTATTCCTACTACCAGTTTGTGATAAGTTGTTGCATCATTTACACTTTCCCATACCACAGTTTCTAAGTGATCTATTTCCTGCCATAGGGTTTTCAGCATGGAGAAATACACAGCAAGAGGTTTTCCTCCCTGTTTCATACTTATCACCTGATTTCTTAGCTGATAGGCTCTGGCTTCATTTTGCTTATGAGAGTAGGTTTCAGTCACTCCATTCCAAATCTCCTTAGCAGTATTAGCCCATAGGAAATTTTTTGCAATGTGAGGTAACATAGAATTATACAGCCAAGACATTGCCATGTAATTCTCTTGCACCCATCGGGAAGAGTTTGTATCAAGTTTCTTCTCCTCCCCAGTGAGATACCCTGATTTTCCACGGGCACCAATAGCCATCTTAACAGATTGTGCCCACTCCAAATAATTTATACCATCAAGTTTTACTGTAGTAATGATCCCAGACCCAAAAATATCACTACTACCTCCAACACCCAGTCCCACAGTACCGGTAGATTTCATCTCGGTATTCCAACTCTCCATTTTACTTCAAACAGTTCAACAGTAAGAAAAAATAGATTAGAGACCTTCAAAAAATAATTTAATTCCACACACAAAAACCAACCCTTTCGGAAGAAGAAAACCCTAGCTAGAGGGAAATCTCTCTCCTCCCCATGCCTCCCAACAGAGAGAAAAGTGAATCGATCGCTCCGAGAGGCCTAGAAAATTTCAGAAACCAAACCGCCCTCTTCAGAAAATCAAAAGAAAACTAACAATACCTGGGTGCCCAAGATCAGATAAAAAACAAAGAGTCCAACTTTTCTGGGACTCTTCCCCGTACTCCAGTTCTTCCTGATTTTGATGTTGAACAGTAGATCACCTTCCTGATGTCTAGATCCCATCAAAAACTCCAAGAACTGGGCAATCTATTGCAGATCAATCAGCCCTTTACTACTTCATGCACTCGGCTGATCTAGGGCTGCATGAGAATGCTTCAAGAAACCCTAGCCGATGCTCTGATACCAAGTAGGAATCTGTTGAATTAAAAAAATATGAAAGAAAGTAGTTTCTTGAAGAGAGAAGGAAGAGAGACTTGAAAAGAAAAGAGAGTTATATTCTAGCCGCCCCCTTCACTTATTATTTGTACTAAAATAATAGAACAGTACAAAGACAACTATGCCCTTATAGGGCGGCAAAACATAAAACAACATATATAACACTCAAAAAACATAATAAAATTTGGACTCACATAACTACTGTGGTCCCCACCTCCTATCTAACAACTAACATAAAACATCTACTCAGAAAAACATCATAAAACTAATTAATCTTCAACAGGGCCAACATGGTTCTAAAACTATTATGAGCCCCTATCCAAGTTGAGGTAGACAGGCTCGACGCAAGAGTATCAACTAGAATTTAAGAAATTAGCTACGAGGGTACACAGGTGACCAGAAATGACTCTCTTGGGCTGTTTTATCAAAGGGCTTAAGGAAGAAATACGGGTCGAAGCTAAAGACATGCAACCGGCATCCATGCTAGCTGCGGTTGGTCTGGCTCAACTGCAAGAGGAAAAATTAAACCAACTGAAAAGAATGGGAAGATTCCTAAGAACAGAACCCATGCAGTTCAAGACGGACCTAGCTTCAGGCCCATTGCTCAAGAACCCGCCCCGGACCAAGTTCAAACAAGGTAAGAACACCAGCCAGGCCCTAACCCCATATAAGAGGTTGACATGGGCTGAGATGCAAGCTCGTAGGGGCTGAGGTCTGAGTTGCAATTGTGATGAGAAGTTCAGAACCGGCCACCGCTGTAAAACCCAACAGAGCTACTTGCTGCAAGTTGATGAAGGTGAGGAGCAAGACAAACCCAAGACCTGAAGGGGAGGAATGGGGGAACCCCATGAGCCCAACAAATCCCGAAATATCACTACAAGCCTTGCACGGGCATTCCACACCCCAAACCATGAGAGTCGAAGGGGTATTAATGGGTCGACCTGTCTCCATGCTAGTAGATAGTGGCAGTACCCTGAGCATCATCACCATAAGCCTCACCAAACAGTTGGGCCTGCAAGCCCATTACGTCTCCGCTTTTGACGTGTATGTGGCAAATGGGAACCACATCAAGTGCGAAGGAATTTGCAAGGAAGTAGCAATCCAAATTCAAGATTATATCAAGGATCAAAATTTCGTCACCTATCGGTCCGTATTGGCCGATGCATATTGTATCAAAGCCTTCCCGATACGCCCCTACAAGGGGTGTTTCGGGTCGGCAAGTGGTTCAGAGGGTAGACCGGCCTTAAACCGGCCCCTCTGAACCAGTTTCATAAAAAAATAAAAAAAGGCATAAAAACAATACCGATACGCCCTACCAGCATATCGGCTTTTGAACCTTGGATTATATAATAAGAGTTGATTTGCACCCATAAGAATTCAGCGGGGCAGACATTGTGTTGGGAGTACAGTGGCTGAAATAGCTAGAACCAGTCATATGTGACTAGCAACGCATTACAATGGATTTCGCCCTAGAGGATAAAATTTATCATTTACAAGGGGTTCAACCAACACCCCTCCAACAGCAGAGCCTAAGAACAATCACAAAGGGGTGTAGTCAAGGCCAGAATCACATCATTCTACGAATGGGCTTAGAGCCCACCGGGTTGGTGTTACAATCACCCCAAACCGAAAGCTTACCTGAGGAGAAGCAAACACAACTCCAGAAAATAATAGCAGAATTCAAAGATGTTTTCCAGGAACCACAGACCTTACCACCTCATCGCCTATATGATCATCACATTCCGCTGGTACCTGGGGCAGCCCCAACAAACATAAGTCCCTATCGCTACTCCCCATCTCAAAAAACTGAGATTGAGAAGCAAATTCAGGAGCTGATTCAAAAGAAATTTATCAAGCCGAGTTCCAGCCCGTTTTCAGCCCCAGTTCTTCTCATCAAAAAAAAAGGGACGGAGCATGGAGATTTTGTATTGATTACGGGCCCTCAACAAAATAGTGGTAAGGGATTGTTTTCCCATACCAATCATTGAAGAACTGCTAGATGAACTACAATCCGCGACTATCTTCTCCAAATTGGATCTTCAAGCAGGGTATCATCAAGTGAGAATGCATGCACATGACATTCACAAAACGGCTTTTTTGTACACACGATGGCCGTTATGAATTTCTAGCAATGCCGTTTGGACTCACAAACGCCCCCTCGACATTCCAAGCTCTCATAAGTGAGGTATTTCGCCCGTACCTCCACCACTTTATATTAGTTTTTTTTATGATATCTTAATATACAGTTCAGATTGGAAATCACATATGGAACATCTTACAACCACTCTAGCTATCCTGAGACATCAACAGCTCTATGAGAAAATGTGTTAAGTGTGAATTTGGTAAAACCCAAATCCAATACCTGGGCCATATAGTCAGTCGTGGAACTGTCAGGGCAGACCCAACCAAGGTTGAATGCATCCAACAGTGGCCTCAACCCACTTCAATCAAGGGGCTGAGAGGTTTTCTAGGCTTCATAGGATATTACCGGCAATTCATATAAGATTATGGGCCTCTTGCTGCTCCGCTAACCCAACTATTAAAAAAAGACTCATTTCATTGGTCCATGGAGGCCCAGCAAGCTTTTGAAAAATTGAAGGCAGCAGTTACAACACCACCTATCTTAGCCCTCCCGGATTTTTCCAAAACATTTCATTCGTCCCGTTGCATATTTCAGCAAGGCACTATCAGGACAGGCCCTAGAAAAATCCACATACGAGAAGGAGCTCTTGGCCCTTGTGATAGCAGCACGGAAATGGAGGACATACCTGATTGGTCAACATTTCATCATCCGCACTGATCACAAAAGCTTCAAGTATCTCCTAGAGCAACAGATACACATAGAAGAGCAACAGCGATGGGCCCACAAACTCATGGGCTATGACTATACCATTAAATACAAGGCAGGCCCAACCAACAAAGTGGCAGATGCGTTATCGCGAGTCCACGAGTTCAGCCAACTAACAGTATCTAAACCAGTCTATCCACTGGTGGGCCTTCTCAAACAAGAAGCCCTCTCAGATCCTAAGTTATAGGCCATACATAATAAATGGACCCAGGACCCAAATTCGGTCCCAAGCTAAGAAGAAAAACAGTCTTTTGAGAATAAAGGACTGTTTAGAACAGATGCAGAAATCAAAATAAAATAACAGAAATCATTCTTCTAAGGAAGAAAAGATGAAGAAGAAGATGGCGGCAATAGGGGTTCAGAGTAAGAGAGTTTCGAACCTTAATCTTTACTCTTACACCCCTAACGCTATTTTATTAAGTTAAACTTTGATAATTTACAAAGAGGCCCTTAGTTGGGCAAGAAATTAAAAGAACATAACATAGAAAGAATAGGCCCATTACAGCAAAGAACATAAAAGATAAAAAAGGATAAACAGCCTATGGGCCATTCGGCCCATCTCCTCTACAGGCTACAAGGTGGTGGGCTCTGATATCTTCTACAAAGGAAGGTCGGTGATTTCAGCCCAATCAAAGCATCTACAAGGTGGTGGCCACTTATCGTAGAGTTGCAACTCACTACTTTTGTATGGGTATGAAACAAGCAATTCGGAACTATGTGGCAGCCTGTCCCACATGTCAACAGCAAAAATATGAGGCTCAAAACCCGGGGGGCCTACTACAACCACTTAAGATCCCCAACATGGCATGGGAAGAAGTCACGATGGACTTCATTTCTGGGTTACCCAAGTCTAAGGGGTATATGGTCATCCTAGTGGTCATCGATGACTATCTAAGTATGGGCATTTTGTGCCTCTAGCACACCCATATACAGCCACTACAGTAGCAACAGCATTTGCCAAGGAGATCACCTGATTGCACGGCACACCCATGGCTATTATTACAGACCGGGATCCAACCTTTCTCAGCAATTTTTGGGAAGAATATTTTCGGCTACAAGGTACCTTGCTCCACAGATCAACTAGCTACCGTCCACAGACAGACAGAGGTACTTAATCATTGCGTCGAGACCTATCTATGATGCTTTGCCAGAGAAAACCCAAAGACATGGACTTAGTGGCTGCCATGGGCAGAATTTTGGTACAACTCCACGTTCCATAGTGCAGCAGGCATAACTCCTTTTAAAGCCCTATATGGGCGTGACCCACCATCAATATTACCCTATGAACTTGGCCCAACAGTAGTGGAGGTGGTAGATCAACAACAATCTGAAAGAGATAATGTCATCAAAAATCTCAAGTCCAACCTCATGCGAGCACAATCATGGATGAAGGCCACTTGTGATAAAAAACATAGAGGTGGAATTCCAAGTGGGGGAGCGTGTCTATCTCAAATTACACCCATATAGACAAACCTCTCTGACCCGGAAGGGGTGGCACAAACTATCTCCTAAGTTTTATGGGCCGTTTGCAATTACTGAACAAGTTCGGCCGGTAGCATACAGACTAGATCTCCCAGCCTCCTCGCAGATACACCTAGTTTTCCACGTCTCTATCCTTAAACGATGCATAGGAAACAACATATCAAGCTCAGCCGTTTTGCCAGCATTTGATGACACCGCCGTATTACAACTACACCTCGGAACATCCTGGACCATCATTGGATCAAGGTGGGGAAGCAAATCCAACAACAGGCCTTAGTAGAATGGACCGGACTACCAGTCCATGATGCCACTTGGGAATCTTGTGCAGTTCATGTCAGCAAATTCAGTTGCAACAAAGATGTAACTACCGAGTCTTGATCTTGATATAATACTCTGTACAGTATAAAAGGTTAAAAGGAAATAAGAAGGGAGGAAATCATTCGAACAAATCTATCTCTCGTCTTTCTCAGGAGGCAGCACCCCCTCGAAGTGGTGCCTAACACAAAAGCAAAGGAAAATTCATGAAAGTCTCAAACATAATATTACTATACTTTTAAATGGCCATCCTAATCGGAGACAAATATTTTTCCTGAGTGTTAGTGCAAACTGCAATAACCCCAAGTTGACAAATATGAATCATATTTGTCAACAAGCAGAAACCAATATTATAAATTAGGACCGATCAAATTAAATTCAGTAGTCCGGTATATGCAACAAATGGGAGGAAATTACCAAATTTTGTCTTCATAAATTATTAGTTTTTCTGCACTCAAATTTATGTTAACCTAGAAAACAGTGTGTTGTCTTCCTTTCCTGTTTTCTATTTATCTTTGTTCCCGATTCCGGCCAGATGGACAGCAGAGTTAGAAAAGAAGATGAGAGACTTCCTCTAGAGGAGTTGGAAGGAAGAACCAAAGTGCCACCTTGTCAGCTGGAAAAAAGGTCTGCAACTCCAGAAAGACTGGGGTCTAGGGATCAGATTAGTGAAAAATATCAGCACAGACCTGCGAGGGAAGTGGTTATGGAGATTTAGTGAGCAACCGGATAGTCTGTGGAGAAGATAAATTGTGGATAAATACAGTTCAATTAGCAGAGAGTGGGAGACTGAAGAAGTCAGAACATCATATGGTTGCTTTTTGTGGAAGGCCACTCAAAAAGTTCACCATCAGTTTTTGAAAGGAATAAAATATGAAGTTGGTAGTGGCCTCAGAATTCTATTTTGGAAGGGCTTCTGGTGTGAGGATGGCCCTTTAATGACTCTTTTCCCTGATCTATTTGAGATCTCAGTAAACAAGGATGCAACAGTGGCTGATTGTTTGGAGAGGCAGAAAGGACAGTGTATCTGCAACCCCAAATTCGGGAGAAATTTAAATGATTGGAAGGTGGCTTCTTTGGTCAGGTTGCTTCAAGAAACCGGGCACCTTCTCTGTGAAATCCTTTTTCACTTTTTCCATAGCTTGTCAAGGGAGGAGCCTTCTTCTTTTCCAAGTATCAGAATTTGGATTAGATCTGTTCCATCTAAGCTGGCTTTCTTTGTCTGGTCAGCAGTGCTGGATAAGATTCTAACAAAGGAAAAATTAGTTAAAAGAGGTCTAGAGGTGGAGGATATGGCCTGTATTCTATGTGAGGGAAATGTGGAATCTTTTGGTCATTTGCTGATCCATTGTAACTTTTCTCACTGGGTTTGGATGAGAATGCTGAATTTGTTTGGGGTTAAGTTGTGCTTCTTGGCT
This sequence comes from Nelumbo nucifera, assembly GCF_055504915.1. Lineage (NCBI taxonomy): Eukaryota > Viridiplantae > Streptophyta > Magnoliopsida > Proteales > Nelumbonaceae > Nelumbo > Nelumbo nucifera. Next base: position 61,763,584 of record NC_142654.1, on the reverse strand, counting down.
GACGTGAAGGGATTTATAGGGGCATGGGCACTTGGAGGTTTATCCAGGGCTGGAAAGGTCGCTTGGAGCATCCTACCTGCAGCAGTTTTCTGGGCGATTTGGTGTGAAAGAAATAGTAGATTATCCGAAGGAAGATATTCTTCAAAAGAAGAAGTCCTTAACAAGATCATGGGGATGGTGCATTCTTGGTTGGCAATCCACTCTTTATTCAAAAATAGACATATTTCTTCCTTTTTTGACTCAGATTTCCTGTTTGTAAGGAATTTATAGTTTTTTTGTTTTGAGGGGTTACTGGTTTTTGGCAAGTTGTTTCCCTCTGTACAGCTTCTCATTGTACAGAGGCTTCATTGTAATTTTGGCTCTTTGATCCTAATGAAATACTTTACCTTATACTTGCAAAAAAAAAAAACAGTTATTTGTGAAAAAAAATAAAGAAAATAAAGAGCTATCTGGATCCAGGATGGTTCATCATACAAAGCTTCAATCATATGAGTAGACTGTTGTTGTATAAATGGTAAAAGGAAATAGATCAGCCTGATGACTTATGAGATGAGTATTAGCATGGGACCAAAAGTTCAACACCTAAAAGTTGTAACTGACTCAGTCAAGATGCAAAAGGGCCTGATTTTCTTTTTCCTTTTTTATGGATGACAAAAAAATATTACTTAATTTGAAGAGGCAAAAGAAGTTACAAGTGACGAAACAAGGAAACAAGGCCCAAAAGTGAAATACAGAGAGACCTCAATTGAAGCAACAAAAAAGTGAAAGAATGGCAGAGCAAGTGTACAACAATCAAAACCCTCTACTACAGGTGACCAGATCCCCAAGCCAATTATCTTCTCTCAGCCCTTCTTCCAAACCAAAGCAGCAGCATGAAAATTATCTGGTATTTGAATCTATAGGAGCAAGAAGTTCAATCCGGATGCCAAGGATCTGGTTTCCCTAACAAAATAATGCAGAGACCAAGAATCCTCCAAGGTCACAGGCATCCATCTCATAATAAATTGAGAATGGCCTTCCACATCTACCCTATCATAACCCAAGGCAAACATTAGGGATGTGAGTTAGGTACACAATTTGAAGAATTTCAACTGGATTGGGCCAAGGCCGAGGTTGAGGCCCATTCAATATTCAAACTTCAACCCAGGTCTGCCCAATTTGCACCCTATTGAGAGTATAGACCAGCTGGTGTCTTATTATTTTTCCTTTTTTCTTTTTTATTTTTGGAAGATAACTGAAACTTTATTAATAAAAAACACAGCGAATTTAGAGAGCTATGAATTACCCAATAATAGGCTAGAAGATTTACCTATCACCCAAGAGAAAAAGAAAAATAACAATACAGGCCAGAAGTGATCCTTGTTTACCCCTTGAGAAAACAAGGGAGGTTACCATGAATAGCATTTCATAGGGAAACCAAAGTGGTGTGGCAAGATAAGCCAACACCCCAGCCATTTTCCTATGTGCCATGAATGCTAGCCATCACTTGATGCCACAATTTCTTGTGTTCAATTGGGAGTCTCCAAACAGTGCAATGTTCTTTACACATTCCCTATACCCAACCCTCCTTGATCCTTTCTCTTCCTAACTACCTCCCATTCTCTTACTAACTAACTCCCATTTGGCCATTTCACCAAATGAGCCTCGCTTGTTTTCCCTGTATCCCATGGGAAATCTCTCACAATCAATTCTATCTTCCATGCAATACTCCTAGGAATCATAAACACGGACGAGTAGTACACCAGGAGATTATTATGTTTCCTTTTATACAGGGGTATTACTGCATGTTTAGTTTTACAATTTAAGTGAGAGTAGATTGGCCTCTGTCCTTCTATTATTTGAAGATCAACATTGTAATTTTCATTTATTTCATTGACTCACATATATAAAAAAAAATCTGGCCAATTAGGAGACTATTTTTCTCTCATTCGGCAGTCCCTTCTTTCCCTTCTAGCATGACTGCGTTCTCTCTTCTAGGTTTCTTATCTGCTTCTAACACCTGTAACTAAAACTTTACAGGAACATTGTCGTGGACTTTTGGGTAGGATCTGCCTAGAATTACCTCGGACCAATAGCCCATTTGCCTTTTCCAACGGAGTGCTTTAGGAGGTCCTTCCCCATTTAGATTTGAAAATATGTGGCTTTCTCATCTGGAGTTCAAGGATGAGATAAGAGAGTGGTGGGAAATACAACTTCAATACCCAAAGTGGGAAGGGCAAAAATTCTTGAAGTTACAGAGGCTGAAAGAAGAAATTAAAGAATGGAATAGAGTAAAGTTTCAGAGCTTGGAGGAAAAGAAAACTAATCTGATTTTGCAACTTGAGAATATTCATGGAAAAGAAGAGGATGAGTCATTAGTGGTAGAAGGGGACAGAGAATTGAGATGGAATCTGAAAAAAAAAAAGAGCTAGATGAAACCCTCTTGAGGGAGGAAACAGTTGGAAACAGAAATCTAGAGAAAAGTGGATCAAATAGGGGGATTGTAACACTAGGTTCTTTCATGCTATTGCTAACGGGAGAAGAAGAAAGAACCTAATTTCATCTTTAGTGACAGGGGGTAGAGAGATTACAGATCAAAGAGGGATAGCCAATGCCTTTGCTGCACATTTCAGGTCTATATATAGAAGGCACTTTGGGAGCTCATCAAGTGGAATTTTTAAAGAGAGGATTTGAGAAGGAAGAAATTAAGGAAGCAATATTTTCTATGGACAGGACCAAAGGCTTCGGGGTCTGATGGGTTTATAATGGCCTTCTATCAGGATTGTTGGAACACAATAAAATTGGACTTGACTATTGTGTTTCGAGAGTTTTACAGAAGGGGAAGAATCGATAGAGGAATGTGGCAAGAGCAGAACTATTAGCTGCAGTATATGGGACCGAGAATGCAAAAGAGCTGAACATTGATAGACTAATCATTGAGGATGACTCGAGAACTGTTGTAAAATGGCTGAAGGAGGGGGAAGGGTGACATGGCACTTGAGGAATAAATTCAGGCGATTTAAATGGTTATCAAAGCACATGACAATCAGAGTTCAGTGGGTAAGAAGAACTACCAACAGTTTGGCAGATGATCTAGTTAAGCAAGGGGTACAAAGAATTCAATTGTTTTGGGCTCAATTGTAATATTTGGGTTGGGTCAATTTTTCTACAGCTGTGTTTTTCCTTTTTCACAACCTCTTGTTGTATTCATCCCTGATTTTTATCAATGAAATCAATTCTGTGTTGCTGATAAAAAAAAAAATAGAGGAATGAATTCTACCTTTATAGCTTGGTGGAAAAAAAGAATGACGCTTGTCACCCAAGAGATTTCAAGCCAATTAGTTTGGTTACTAGCATTTACTAGTTGATTGCTAAGGTGCTCTCATTAAGAATCAAGAAGGTGCTCCCCTCACTTATCTCCCAATCTCAAGGGGCCTTTATTTAGGAGAGAATTTTTTTTTGATAAATGAGAGTAGTTTTATTTATTCCAATAAAGAAAGTACAGTCAGCCTAGGAGGAAGCACGAGGTGTTACCTCCCCCGAGGACTGAACCATAAACACTAAACATACACAAGCCTGAAACACAATTACAAAGTAGCACAAAACAGATCTCCCCTTGACACCCCTTGCTTGGCCAGAGAATCAGCCATTGCATTTGCTGATCTGCTGACCCACTGAATCCTGACTGTCATATTTCTTGTCAGCCATTTAACTTTCTTTAACAGATCCCTGTAGCCCCAACAAGCTGTTTCTGGACTTGTCAGCCAGCCCACTACTACCTTGGAATCCCCTTCTACTATCAAATTGTTCACTCCAAGTTGACTGGCCAGCTGTATACCTTGTACCGCTGCTAGTATCTCGACCCTTACAGAATCACCAACACCCATTGGTCCTGAAAATAAAGACAACGTGTTGCTGTCTTTGTCTCTCAGAATCCCTCCTATTCCAGATGGCCCTGGGTTACCTTGGCAGCTACCATCAAAATTCAATTTTGCCACTCCATCCGGTGGGGGCTTCCATTCAACTTGTGGTTTGTTCTTTGTGGAGACTGTAGAAGCCACTGCTGCCCAATTTCTCCTTAAGTCATCAAAGGAATAATCTGCCAACAAGTGTGAAGATTTCAGCCACAAGGCTGTCCTTGTCATTATGCACTCCTTGATTTCAGCAAAACTTCTTTCCTTTTCTTGAAATACTCTAGCATTTCTCTCCTCCCATAACGTGTTCAGGCTCAAAAGAGATCAAGGAAAAAGGTGGTTGCAATCAGGTTGGATTTGGAGAAAGAATATGATTTAGTGGATTTGGAGTTCCTTATTAACATTTTGAGGAGTTGTGGATTTGGGGACTTATGGTGTAAGTGGATTAAGGGATCCTTGCAAACAAGTCATTCCCCCTTCCTTCTTACACTGATGGCTGAGGTCCTAAGTAAGTTGTTGTTCAGGGCTAACTGTTTGCAGTTATTCAAGGGGTGGTTGGTGGGAAGGGACAATGTTCTAGTTACTCACCTTGAATTTGTAGATGATATTTTGATTTTTTGTGATGGGGAATCTTGACAGTGTGGCCGGCCAGAGATAAAAGGAAGAGGAGAGAAGAGAAGAGAAGAAGAAGAGAAGAGAAGAGAAGAGAGGAGAGAAGAGAGAAGGTTTGCAATGTAACAGTACTGGCGGCACCAGTCTTTATTTTACTATATATAGGGCGACAGAAATAACAAGGGAAAAGACCCTTGTGCCCCTGAGTACAATAACAGACATAACAGAAATAAAAAAACGAAATAAAAAAACACTTTAATTTGCCAAACAGGCCCTAACATCTGCAACTAAGTTATTTTAACATTATTCTAACACTCCCCCTCAAGTTGGAGCATAGATGTCAATCATGCCCAACTTGTCACACAAATCTTTGTGCCGCACATGATGAAGACCTTTGGTGAAGATATCTGCAAGTTGCTCTTCCGAGCTGACATATGGTGTGCACACTTCTCCACTTTCAAGTTTCTCTCTGATAAAATGCTTGTCCACTTCAATGTGTTTCATCCTGTCATGCAGAACTGGATTAGCAACAATATTGATGGCAGCTTTATGGTCACAGTAGAGTGACGTAGGATTGCTTACTACAAAACCCAGTTCACCTAACAGATTTCTTATCCACATGATTTCCGCAACCCCATGAGCCATCGCTCTATACTCTGCTTCAGCATTGGATCTAGCCACCCCACTTTGTTTTTTGCTTCTCCATGTGACAAGGTTTCCTCCTACAAAGGCACAATAACCACTGGTAGACTTTCGGTCATTGACTGCTCCTACCCAATCTGCATCAGTATATACTTCCACTTTTAAGTGACTATGTTTCTGGAACAACAAACCAGCTCCAGGAAACTTCTTGAGATATCTCAAGATCCTCTCTGCAGCCTCAAAGTGAGTTGTCCTCGGGCTGTACATGAATTGACTAAGGACACCCACTGGATAGGCAATATCAGGCCTGGTCATAGACAAATACAGAAGTCTCCCCACGAGTCTCTGGAACATCTTTACATCTTTCAAAAACTCTCCCTGACTATCTCCCAGATGGTGATAAGGTTCAATAGGTGAATCAGATGGTTTTACCCCCAACTTGCCTGTATCTTCTAGTAGATCTAGGACATACTTCCGTTGGGAAATAAAGATGCCCTTGTGAGAGCGGGCAACTTCAATCCCAAGAAAGTATCGTAAGGGGCCTAGATCCTTCACCTCAAATTTAGTGGCTAAGAATTTTTTTAGTCTCTAGATTTCAGCCTCCCAATCTCCTGTGATCACTATGTCATCCACATACACAATAAGAGCTGCAATTTTACCTTCACCTCTTTTCACAAACAGGGTATGACCTGACTGGCATTGTTTGAATCCCATCTGTTGGACTGCTAAATGGAACTTACTAAACCAAGCCCGAGGTGATTGTTTCAACCCATATAGGGACTTTTTTAACCTGCACACCTTTTGTTCACTGCCTTTGGCACAGAACCTTGGGGGTTGGGTCATGTACACTTCCTCTTCCAAGTCACCATTCAAGAAGGCATTCTTGATGTCCAATTGGTGAAGATCCCAGTCAAGATTTGCTGCCAAGGAAAGGAGAATCCGGATAGAGTTCATCTTTGCTATTGGAGCAAAAGTCTCTGCATAGTCCACTCCATATACCTGTGTGAAGCCTCTTGCTACCAGTCTAGCCTTGTACCTTTCAACAGTTCCATCAGCTTTGTGTTTCACTGTGAACATCCACTTGCACCCCACTGGTTCCTTTCCCTTAGGAAGATCTACCAACTCCCAAGTACCATTTTTGTGTAAGGCATCAATTTCTTCCTGCATTGCATCTGCCCATTCAGGTTTTGACAAAGCTTCTGCCACGGTCTTAGGAACAAGGACACTATCCACAGAAGAGAGAAAGGCACGGTACGAAGGTGAAACATGCTCATAGGACACAAAATTAGAGATAAGATGATTAGTGGTACAAGATCTAACACCCTTTCTCTTAGCAATAGGAATATTAAGATCATTGGTGACAGGGGAATCAACATTTAAAGGAGCAATGGGAGCAAGTGTACCTGGCTGATGAGACGGATTTGCCTCGGGTGAATCCAATGATGTTGGTTGCATAGTCTCTGGCTCCACGGCTCTTGAACTTTGTTGGCTCTTATGGCGACGATGAAAAACCCGGAACGGAGGAGAATCGGGTAAAGGAGGTAGTTGAATCTGAGTCGTCGCCTGTTTCTCCTCAACCCTACTCTCCCCCTGAGGAGAAACCGAGAAGAACGGTTGATTCTCAAAGAATGAGACATCAATGGAAACATAGTACTTACGGGCAATGGGATCATAGCAACGATACCCCTTTTGAGATGAAGGGTAACCAAGAAAAACACAAGGAATAGCCCGAGGGTCAAGTTTACCACGAGTAGGTGACAAGTTGTGGACAAAACAACGACACCCAAAAACACGCATCGGAATGGTAGACAGCGGGGCTGTAGGGAACAAGAGCTGATGTGGGGCCTTATACTCTAGTAGCCGAGAGGGCATGCGATTGATGATATATGTCGCACACAATACTACATCCATCCAGAACTGTTTTGGCACATTCATATGAATCAGCAAGCCACGAGCAACTTCGAGAAGGTGATGGTTTTTTCGTTCAGCCACACCATTTTGTTGGGGTGTCCTGGCACAAGAGCTTCGCTGAAGTGACCCACTCGAAGCAAAGAACTTCCTGAGATCACTATGGAAATATTCCTTTGCATTGTCCGACTGGAAGATATGAATTTCCATTTGGAACACCATGCGTTGAAAATTTTTCACAATTTGTGGCACTTCATCTCAAGATCGCATAGGGTAAACCCAAGTGTATCGAGAATAATCATCAATCAAAGTAACAAAATACTTATAGCCAGCCGCAGTAGGTAGAGTAACAGGGCTCCAAACATCAGAATAAACAATATGAAATGGAAATTCAGATCTTTTATTTCGTAAAGGTAAAGAACTTCTACAATGCTTACTCAACTGACAAGTTTGACACTGTAACTAACTCACTGACAAGGACTCAAACAACTTTGGGAACATAACTTTTAACGACTCAAAAGAAAGATGACCTAAACGACTATGCCATAAATAGGCCTGACTCTCACTCAACGAACTTGTGGACTCAGTCGCCACTAGACCAGCATTATTCTCCAACACGTAGAGACCATCCACCATGCTTCCTCTACCAATCGTCTTCCCCGAGGTCAAATCCTGAAACACACATGAAGACGGAAAAAATGTGACCGAGCAGTTCAAAGAGTGAGTAAGACTACTAATGGACAGCAAATTAATAGGTAATTTTGGAACATGCAGGACATTAGGAAGAGTAAGGCCAAGTGGGAGAGATATGGTGCCTCGGCCAGCTATGGTAGAAAAAGAACCATCAGCCAATCTTACCTTATCTCTCCCAGAGAGAAGGTTATATGTCTGAAACAAATTTGACTTACCGGTCATGTGATTTGAGGCTTCGGAGTCAATAATCCAAGGTGAATCAGTAGTATGAGATGACACATGGAAGGTTGTGGCATTACCTGATGTAGACACAAATGAGGTAGAAGGAGTAGGCCCAAAATCCACCTGGCGGAGGGTCCTACCATACAATTCCAAATGTTCACGGAAGGAGTTGATAATATCTTCCTTAGGGTTAGAACCGGGATGTCTCTCCTGAGTTATGGAAGGACTAGTCTCTGTCGATGCCATATTAGCTGAGTTATACCTTTTTTGATTCTGCTAGCCTGGTTTCTTGCCCTGATCCGGTGCTGACTTCTTACCCAAATCCTGTGCCCATTTAGGTTTTCCATGGAGATCCCAGCATGTATCTTTCGTGTGTCGAGTCTTCTGGCAGTGAATGCACCAAAGCTTGCTTTTATCTTCTGATTTTTTCTGAGTGTTACCCCTTTTAAAGCCACCTCCGACATTTGTATCTGAATTTCCCCAGACCGCTAGGGAAACTGACTCCCTTTCTACACCATTCATCACACTTCTTCTGCTTTCTTCTGACTACACCAAGGCATACACCTCCTGGACTGATGGCAAGTCTTTACTACCCAAGATCTGTACCCTGATGGACTCAGACCGCTAGGTGTAGTCACCCCTTTTAAAGCCACCTCCGACATTTGTATCTGAATTTCCCCAGACCGCTAGGGCAACTGACTCCCCTTCTACACCATTCATCACACTTCTTCTGCTTTCTTCTGACTACACCAAGGCATACACCTCCTGGACTGATGGCAAGTCTTTATTACCCAAGATCTGTACCCTGATGGACTCATATGACAGATTCAGCCCTAGGAGGAAGGCAAACACTCGTTGTTGTGATACAAGTGACTTATAGGCCTTTGCATCTTCATCACACTTCCAATTTCACATTCTGATAGTGATCAAGTTCTTTCCATATTGATGTCAAATCAGAATAGTACATCGAGAGACTCCTCTCCCCCTGCTTGCAAGTAGAAGATTCAGCTTGTAGTTGATATATCTTGGCATAGTGTCTCTGTTCTGAATAGGTGGACTTCGCTTGTTCCCATATCTCACAAGCAGTTTCAGCCCACATAAAAGTCTTCCTTACTTGTGGCAGCATTGAAACCAAGAGCCAAGACATCACCATACTGTTCTCTTGGTTCCACCTATCATGCTCAGCACTTCCATACTTCGGTTCCTTTACTCTCCCATTGATGTATCCTATTCGCCCCCTAGCAGTGATGTAGAGTTTTATTCCCCTAGACCACTCAAGGTAATTCAGACCATCAAAGGGAATGACAGCCATGGGAAAGCTCATATCCATTCCCCCACTCACTCCATTGTGGCTCCCTGAGATCTCTGAAGTAGCAGAATTCTCAGTCGACATGGTCAAGCAGTTAATCAGTCCCAAACACCGGACTTAGGACCCCTCCTTACTCCACAAAACAATGCTCCACTCAGTTCACACCCACACACTCGGGTTTACCAACCAGATTGAGCACAAACAGTACCAAATTCTGGACAAAAACTGAGGTAATGTTCGGCAGATTTCAGACCTGTATAGTTTTAACAGTCCCCACCTACCAGAATTCCAGAATGTCTAACAGCCACTAATCAGCAGGAGAGATCCTTCTTACTTATAGTCAACTCAAACCATTGAGAAGACAGGTCATCCTTGACCTACAGTTGTCTTAACACATGAACAGGATCACACGATCCAAGAAAACTAGGGTTACACAGGTTCGACAGTATTCAGCCGCCCCAGATTCATAGGGTTTTCACTCGGCACATGACCAAAGAAGAGAAAAATAGGGAGAACTGTACCAGTTGTAGCTATTCTGTAGTCAAGAATCAGATTTCTGTTCTGCTAGTCTGTTCGATCTGTTCTTTGGGTTGATCGGTCTTCTCTTGATAGTAGGGTCCGGCTATGATACCATCTTGACAGTGTGGCCGGCCAGAGATAAGAGGAAGAGGAGAGAAGAGAAGAGAAGAAGAGAAGAGAAGAGAGGAGAGAAGAGAGAAGGTTTGCAATGTAACAATACTGGCGGCACCAGTCTTTATTTTACTATATATAGGGCGACAAAAATAACAAGGGAAAAGACCCTTGTGCCCCTGAGTACAATAACAGACATAACATAAATAAAAAACACTTTAATTTGCCAAACAGGCCCTAACATCTGCAACTAAGTTATTTTAACATTATTCTAACAGGGAAAATAGAGGTGTGGCAAATTTGAAACTGGTGATCAATCTTTTTGAGAGAATGTCTAACTTGACTGTAAATTTGAACAAAAACCTACTGGCAGGGAAATCTAGGAAGTGAAGAGCTTAGATCATTGCTAAAACCTTGGGGTGTGAGAGTGAGGAATGACCTTTAAGGTATTTAGGTTTACCTTTAGGAGAAAACCCTAGATTGGCTAGCTTTTGGAATCCAGTGGTAGAGAGAATTGAGAAAGGACTAACTAGTTGGAAGAGGAACCATATTTCTCTGGGAGGGAGACTTACATTGATCAAATCCACTCTAGCTAATCTCCTAGTCTACTTCATGTCAGTGTTTAGGATCCCTCAAGTAATAGTGAAAAGAATAGAGAAGCTTATGATGGACTTCCTTTGGGAACCGGGGGAGGGGAAGAAAGATCATTTGGTGAGGTGGTAAAAGGTGATTAAGAAAAAGGAAGGAAGGTTGGGGATTGGCAATGTGAGCATGAAAAATCAGGCACAACTAAGTAAATGGCCTTGGTGTTTCCCTGTGGAAAGTGAGAGATTATGGCATAGAATGGTGGTTAGTATTCATGCGCTGTCAAGAAATGGTTGGGATGCGGAATGTCTGCAAAGAGCTACTCTAGCTATACCTTGGAAAGCAATTCATGGCATTCTTCACATTCTTTCCTCAACCATGTAAGGTATGACCTGGCTTCTGGTAGTAAAATAAGATTCTGGGAAGATGTGTGGGTAGGTGATTCCCCTTTGAAAGATGTCTTTCCCTCCCTCTTTGTTCTTTGCAGTTTCAAAGGTAAACCTATGGCTGACTTTATTAAACCTCACCCTTCCTCTTTTGGGTTGAATTGGAGTTTGGGGCTCACCGGAAATCTAAGAGAGTCAGAAATCCCCTTGGTGTCTAACTTGTTGAGTGTTCTAGAGTCAATGACCCTTGTTAATGATGGGAGGGATGCTCGGTGGTGGTACTTCATCTCTCCCCATTTTCCCTGTGAAAGAAATCTGGTGTATTCCTATTCCTCCAAAGGTCAGTGCATTTTGCTAGGAAGTGTCCCATGGGTGCATAAATACTTGTGACTTGTTTGTTGCAAAGGAAAAGACCAAATTGAGCCTTATCCCCTAACTGGTGCTTTCCATGTAAATTGAGTGGTGAAACTGCTTACCACCTCTTAATCTCCTGTCCCTCTGTTTGTTGTATTTAGGAATGGTTTTTTTCTCTTTCTAGTTGTAAGTGGAACCCTCCTGCCAGTTTGGACAGATTGTTTAGCCCCCCCCCCCCTTTTGAGTAGCAAAAAAAAGGTAGGATTTTGTGGAGATGTACAAGGGTAGCAGTTTGATGGACATTGTGGGAAGAAAGAAACACAAGAATCTTTGAGGAGAAGGAGAGCATCTTGGAGGTGCTAATTGATTATATTACTCTTAAAGTTGTTCATTGGGTGACAACCTTGAAACTTTTTTTCAGACTTTAGAGTGGAGGATATTTTCCTGAATTGGGTCTTCCTCTAGGAAACAAAAACCTCTAGAGGTCTGGTCTCCCCCAATGGTTGGTTGGAAGATGCTGAACTTCGATGGTAGTAGTATAGGTAACAGGGTCTTTCAGGTATCGGAGGGGTTATTAGGGATAAGGGAGGCAAAATTGGTGCCTTATTTTCAGGCCCAATTGAGCAAGGTAATTCAGTGAAAGCAGAACTCTTGGCAGCAGTTTATGGGGTAGAGGAAGCTAAAGAACTAGGAATTGATAAATTGATTATCAAAGGGGATTCAAAGGTTGTTGTGGGATGGCTGAAAAAAAAGGAGAGAGGGCAACTTGGCAGCTAAGAAATGATTTCCGTAATTTTTGTGGCTGTCAAAAGACATGAACATCCAAGTTCATTGGGTTTGAAGGTCTGCAAACAGCTTGGCAGACAACTTAGCCAAGCAAGGCGTTCAAAGACAGTTAATGTATTGGGATCAATTGTAATATGGGTTGGGGGGTGTGCCTAGTATTGGGCATGCTTATTGTCACAACTCCTTGTTGTATCCTCTTCCTTTAATTTAATAAATCTATTCTTTGTGGTTGCTGATCAAAAAAAGAAAAAAAATATATAAAAACTTTACAGGGTATCAAAGCAAGTTCTGTGGTCTGGTTAGTACTTCTTTTTTGTAAAAGGTAATGTAAATTTATTCAAACCAAACTCAATTACAGACTGAAATCAGACCCAGGAAGGCAGTCTGAAAACAGCCAGAATTACAACCTCCACCAGGAGCAAGACTGAAAAAAATAAGACAAGTTTAGATTTCTGAACTCCTCAGAAGTAGAAATCCAAGAAATCAACTTGCCCACTGCTCTCTGAATTACATCATCAGGACTTTTAGCTCTATTACAAAAAATCCTACTATTCCTTTCTGCACAAATGGACCACAAGACAGCATACTTTCTATCCCTCTTTTCGTATTTTCCATCCCTTTCTCTTTTCTAATTGGTAAATATCAAAGAAGATTGAGATCCAGTCACCTTTCCCTCTTTGTGAGCAACCTAGAGATGTGATAAGATTCCCTCTATTTGTTTAAATATGAAGACAAATCAAGAAGACTGTGGTGGTAAACAGTTTGCAGAACCAAAAGTAAGAATTTTTATGCAGCTCATGAGCTATAAGACACACTACTGCTGGTTAATTCAGCCTTCTTTGAGAATTATTCATTCTTCCCTTATTAACAGTCAGCCAAGGCACCTCCTCACTCCCAGGCCAGAGCTAGATTATTTAATGGTGTTTGATGGCAGCTGTAGATCAATTTCCAGCCAGATTCCGGCAGCTGGCATTGGGGGAGTTATTCTAAACAGAGAGGGTTCAGTGGTTTGGGCTTATAGTAGTCCTGCAGGTGCAGTAGATGCTTCTGTGATGATGGGGTTATGTGAAGAACTTAACATATACCAGCCTGTTATCTCTGATATCACCATGATGCAACAATAAAAGAACACTTTTTATGTCACCAAAAAGTGAGTTTATTCTCCAAACCACAAATTTTCACTTCACACTCAGTGATAGATTGCATTGAGTGTAAAGTGTCCCAGCCCATGCATGAAGCTCCCGCCAATGTGGGGTCTGGGGAGGGACAGATGTATGCAGCCTTACCCCTACAGATGCATAGAGAGGCTGTTTCCAAATTGAGTGTAAAGTGTCCCACTTCAATAAACACTAGAGAGTTTCTTCTCCATCTAAAGTTATGAGTTAAGTGTCACATCCTTTATAGCTACTACATTCAGATGTTTGGGGACCATGTCCTGTTTTGTATTATTTGGGATTCAGAAATCTTGCCACTTTTGCTTTCAATTTTAAATTTTTTTATGGAAATAAAGATGTAGTTTGATTATACTAAAATAAAGATGTAGTTTGATTATACTATGTATGCACTTTAGTCTATAATGCAAAAGAATATTTATCATTCCCTTTTGATTATATATAAAAGAATACTTGAAACTATAAACTAGGTGACCTGTTTAGATAAATTATGTGCAAACAGGTAAAACAAGAAAATAATGATAATCCACACAAGTAGGAATTATGACTGCAATTGTCAAATGGTTCAGTTTTGAATTTCAAATTTCATGCCAATTTTAAGCTTGAGATTTTGGTCTCTTTAAATCTTATTTCCAAATTCCATGTTTTGTTTCAACATATTGTATGTGGAGCAAATAAATTTACAATAGTTCCAAAGTGTAGGATTTGTGTTCCGTTTTTTGTTAACTTGTCCAGAAAAATAAGTGAGCAAAAGACTTCTAACTGAATGTCAACTTGATTTTAAATCCTGATAAAACATATAGCCATGGAGACAAGTTTAGTGCTGCCAAATGTTAAACAGAAACTCCAATGAATTTAATCACAACCAATAAGTATTAAACCACAATCCTAATTCCAAGGGGAAGGCAAAAGGAGATACACTAAAAAGGATAAGCGGAAAGGATTCAATTCAAGTTCGAGTTCCAAATACGGTATATATGTCGTCAATTTCAGAATAAGAAGAACGCGGAAAGATTAATATGAAAAGAAAGAAAATAAATCCGATACAGGATAAGCCATTCTAGTGAGATCAAAAAGAGCTTAAATCAAAGAGAGGACCTATGGATCTGATAAGATCTTTGTTAATTGATTAATTAAAAACTAAGATCCATAAAAACGAAAGGCCAATAAAACCAGATCAGAGGTGAAACTTCGCAAATGAAGTCAGTTCAGAAGTAGAAATATACAGATACGCATGAATATCAGAGAGAAAGAAGGCGGGAGGAAGGGAGATGAGATGATATTACCTTGTACTGAGAATTGAGCTCGTCTTTGAGTTCAGGGATTTCTCCCTTTTTGGTGGTGGAAAAATACTTAGAGTCGTGTCCACTCATCGCTTCTCTCTCTCTCTCTCTCTCTCTGCTCAGTCGTCCGACGATGGAGCAGCCAGAGAAGAAGAAAATGGCCCAAAAGACCGGTGGTTCACCGAGCGAATAAATGAGTACGTTTTACAGTCGGACCATTTCCACGAACCAGTTATTCTGGCCATTTGCACCATTCAACAGTAGACCCTAATAATGGTATGCCTTCTCGGATATTACCCATAATGAGTCAATTGGAATTTACTCCTCACACGCGCGCCTCACAGCCACATCCCACCCTGGGAAATGTTCCTGATGTGCAGCCTGGACATGCTGTGAGGTCGGTGTGAGGCGTGCACTCTGTAAGGAGCAGATTCAGACTCATAATGAGTTTACACACCTTTTAGTTTTTTATTTTATTTATATTTATCTGGAATCTGGACTACCTTCCTAGACTCAGAGTCTCACACACATCCACGTCATAGAGCACACCTCATGCCAATCTGACAGCCCGTCCTAGCCACACAATAGGAACATCTCCCATATTTTTATTTAGGGAAAATTTCTTAAAGTACCCCTATAGTTTAGGAAATTGATTAACTCTACCTTGTTTATATATTGTCTTAAAGTACCCTCCAAGTTTTCTAACAATTGACATCACTGGGAAACTAAAATGTCAAATTTGCTATTCACTATTCCTTAAATTTTCAAAATGAAACCCAATTGATGAAAATTTTCAAGAACCGTAAGATAGTTTCGATCCATTGGAAGGATGAAGAGGAATGAGGTTATTCTTGTTTTTATTATTAATAAATTCTATAATTTCTTCGGTTTCACAGGTCTGGGTTTGATGGAAATCCATATAGAACTTTACTCTAATGCTCCTTAAAAAACTAGATTTGATCCGTGTGACAGTCACTTGAAGCATCAAGGGTGCAAACTGGGTTGATGATTTAATACATGGTTGTGCGATCCATGTCTCCAGTTAAATAGGTTGAACTACCAAACAAGCTAATTGATTACTGGGTTTTAAGACTATGGCTTCTCGGAGTACAAAACCACATGGAAGTTATAAAAAGAAGAGTTAGAGATTTAAACAAAAAAAAATAGAATTTAAAACCGATACATCAAACACATCAATCACTCTTGAGAAAATCATGGTGTTAGTAAAAGTTCTGGTCGTAGTAGAATCATAAAAATGAAGAGCAATGAGTTGGTTTATTCTTGAGGACACACCCTACATTAGAGTTTATCCGCATGGCTATATAAACCTCATTTTTTTTAAGGGAAAATTCCTAATTAGTACCATGTACTTTGGGCCTAGTGCCACTTTGGTTCCCAAACTTTAAAATGCGACAATTCAGTACCCAAACTTTCAAAATGTGTCAATTTAGTACCTACTATTAACCAGCCATTAAGTGGCATTTGAAAATACACAAATGCCCTTCGAGTGCCATCTAACTTTCTTTATCAACCATCCAAACGATGATAAAATATGATCAGTCCCAAATCCTCGCCTATTCTATTCAAGAAAGTTGGGGTCACCATAATGCCCACTGAAACGTGACCTTAACTTTCTTGAATAGAAGAGGCAAGGATTTGGGACTGTTCATTTTTTGTCAACACTTGGATGGTTGATAAAGAGAATTAAATGACATTCAAAGGGCATTTATGTCTTTTCAAATGTCATTTAACGGCTGGTTAATAGTAGGTACTAGATTGGCACGTTTTGAAAGTTCAGGTATTGAATTGTGACATTTTAAAGTTCGGGGACCAAAGTGGCACTAGGCCCAAAAACAAAATAGTTTTTTCACCCTCTCTATTCTTTCGAGAATTCTTTAAATGTACCTCATTTTACACCAGTGCATAAAGCTCTTATTCCTTGTATTGTGTTGGTTACCGGTGTTAAAATGATTTCCTTGATTATATTTGTAGTTGTCTGAAAAACACAAAGTTTTGTGGCAACATTAAGAAAGAGAGTTCCAATGCATTGTACCAATCTGTAAGCTTCGAATGAGCATTATATATGCTGAGATTCGAGATACTTGAGAGTGGACATGGCGGAAACACACTCATCTCAATCATCGGTTGATCAATTTGAACCATATCCATTAGTAAAGAGGGGATGATTAATCCTTCCTTCAAATCCTCATCACAACAAAGATTTTGGTTTCTTCTCAAGAAAATGGTACTTTAGGAATTAAAAAAAAATTATCAATCATGTGATGTCATGTGTGAACGGAGTGTGATGGAAAGTTAACAGTAAAGGAGGTTTTAGACAATTGTCAGAAAACTTAAGGGTACTTTAAGACAATATGTAAACAGTAAGAGTAGAGTTGGTCAATTTCCTAAATCATAGGAGTACTTTAAGAAATTTGCCCCTTTTATGTATTCATGGGGGGATGTTCCCAATACACGGTGGGATGTGACTGTGAGGTCTGTGTGAGGAGCAGATCCCATCACCACATCTGCGGCATCTGCTATGACCATGGTAGCAACAATACATTTTTGACCTAGTGAAACATGGACACACATCACCAATCATGGAAAAAAAAGAAGAAGCAATTAAGTGGATGTTTTAAACTTATTTCCATTGCTGGCATGATCATGTTTTATTAGGTCCAACATGGGGCTGTAACTTGGGTGGATGTAGCTAAAAGCCCAACCAGTCTAAGCCAGTTAAACTCTTGGACTTTGGACTGGACTCGGAAGTGAAATCGAGCATAGTTTATACCCCTGGGTGATCCAAGCTAGGGGTGAGCATTATTTGGTCAAAACCAACAAATCAAATAAAAAATTTTGGTTTGGTTTTTGAGAATTTTGATTAACCGGAAAAAAAAACTAAATTAACTGAATTTCATTATATAACATGTAATATATAATATATAATATGCTATATATTTATATATTTATATATTTATATATATTATAATGAATTTTAGTTTCATAATATATATATGTATGTATGTATGTATGTATGTATGTATGTATGTATGTATGTATGTATGTATGTATGTATGTATGTATGTATGTATGTATGTATGTATGTATGTATGTATGTATGTATGTATGCATGCATGCATGAATGAATTATAATATAATATATATGTCAGAATATATAATATTTCATGTATGTTAGTGAAATTTGATTTTAACCAAAATAACCAAAAACTGAGTTGAAAATTTCAGTTTTGGTTATTTCGATTTTCTTGTAATTTAGTTTTGGTTTGGTTTTTATTTTTTATTTTGGTTTTGAAAATTTTGGTTTATTCGGTTCAAAGTCAAACCTAATAAACCAAATGCTCACCCTTAATCCAAGCCCGAAAAAATCTCACTGCCTGAATCTGATATCTAATATAGTTTGAATTTTAGCATTATATTAAAATTATTGTTAGACCTCATTGTAGTATGGGTCTGTGACAAATACCCCATTGAACTTTCATTTGCGATAAATACCCCTTAAGTTTAACTTCACGACAAATACTTGTGACTATTAAGTCAAATGACGAAATGTGATAAATTACCAAAATGCCTACTTGAACTTTCCTTATTTTCTTTTTCTTGCCCTTCTCTCTTAAACCCTAATTGACCAAAAAATGCCTCCATTTTCTTCAAATGAAACTTGCTAAAATAACAAGAATCATTTCATTAACATAGAAAAAAATGTTTTCTTACATTCATTTCATTTCATTGGCATTTCATTGACATGAATGCCTACTCCTTTCTCCAATACATCAAGAAAAAAAAACAAACAAAATCATAAATTTATATCTATCAAAAAGAAACCTCTACCATTTCATTTGAATATTAAATCCAACAAGAAATCTACAAATATTTATTAGAGCAATCAAGAGGACTTCAATGTTATATTTAGAAAATTAATGGAATTATAAAACATTTATATAAATAAGAAAATGGTAGTTTGGATATTTAAAAATTTTTAAACAGCTGAATGATAGTATTTTTTAAATTAACTAACGGAACTCTAATGAAGAGGGTATTTATCACAAAGTGAAAGTTTAAGGGGTCTTTTATCACAAATGAAAGTTCAAGAGGGGTATTTGTCACTAACCCCATAGTACGAGGGTCTTTGTAATTTATCCTTATTATTATGATGTAAATTATAAATATAATTTAGGTATTTATGTAAAACAATTTGAACCCTAAGGCTCTGTTTGGGAAGAGTGTAAATAAAAATTCAGTGCAAAACCTTGTATATAGGTATTTTTAAACCTTGTATTTGCGCTGCACATATTTATATTTGTGGTATTCCCAAAGTGAACCTATCTTTTAGAAGGCCTCTCAGGGAAAATTCGTTCATTAACAAACTCAGTTTACAATAGTGAAGGAAAGAAAATTAGGTAATCAAGTTTTTACTCTTGTACAAGAAGTAGCATGTTTGGCTACTTTGTGGGCAACCATGTTCACTTTTCTAGAAATATGACAAACCAAGAAATTTGAGAAGTGACGCAACAGTTGTTTTCACTCAGCGACGAAAGCATCTGACTAAAACGAGTGCATCACTCTCAACTGAGATATTAGAAGTACCCACCTCCAACACCAAGTTCAGACCCTTCAGTAGTGCCAACGCTTCAGTGATCAAAGGGCTTTCTTTCTTACAGGGAATCGCTCTGGCAAAGAGGAATTCATTGGCACTATTTCGAAGTACCATACCGCCACCAGACATGTTTATTCCAACCATGGTTTTAAAAAGTGACCCGAAAACAGAATCCACCGGTTTCCGAGTTAATGGTTAAACCGTCTAATTCAAATGAATGGTCCATTCTAACAACAAAAAAATAACAAATAAAAATAAAAAATGACCAAAATCATTGAACATGGGTCAACGATTCGACCACCCGGGTGAATAAATTGTTGACCAATTCACCAGTTTTTGGACAAGGATTGAATTTGAGGTAAACGGTTTTTAGACAAGAACCGATTGCCTGAACGATTCCCGGGCCAAATGGTCTGACCATCCAAGTCAACGGCGATTTAAAAACCATGTTTTTACTACTCCCCGTGGTGTTTTTGACCACCTAATTGTGCTTAGGATCTAGTGAGAAAGGTATTACTACATTGTGGGCCATGGCATCAGAGATAGAAGTTTGGAAGATTGTTTTTGCAAGAATCTAGGCCCGATTGATGATGGAGGGTGAGGGTGGATGAAAAGTTGAGCCCTTGAAAACCAGGTCATTTCGGTCTGTCCATATGAACTACATCGTAATTGCACCTCTTAGAAAAAATGTGGTTTTCATTATTTTATTCCTTGTCCAATTTCATCGCAACCAAAAAATAGATATTGTATTGATTCTTCTTCTGAACTGCAAATGGGGCACAACCTTTCTGGTATGTAGTGGAGTCTGAAACACTCTTCCAAATAAATAGGATAATATTGTATTGATTCTTCTTCTCCGTTAGATGAAGAAGGAAGTTCACTTAGCAAAAGTTCCATGCCAGAGGAAGAGGAAGAATTAAATAGATAGGATTGATTGGATACCACAGAGCATTGTTTTCCTTCATAAATCTCCAACATAATTTAGTAAATAAGGCCTTATTCTTCATTTCAGCATCATGAATGCCAATACCACCTTGATCTTTTGGCTTCAAAAGAGGCTTTCATTCCTTCAAATGAACTTTGCTTTTTTCCTTCAGTTGTGCCCCACCAGAAATCTCTGCATAAATTATTGGTTGAGGAACAATTTATCTCTACCATCAAGTGGGTTTGCATGTGGTAATTTGGGATGGCTTTAATGGCTGACTTTATAAGTACTATGAATATTGCTTGAGAGAGGAATTTGCTTTTCCAACCACTAGCTTCTTTTGAATTTTTTCTACAATTAGGTTCTAGTCTTTTACTTTAGAGTTGTTGAAGAAAATAGGTCCACCCAAATAACTCTAAGCTATGTTCATCTGCCTTACCCCAAGGAAAGAGGCCAATCTCAATTGTAGTCTTTGATGGGTATTATTACCGTAGTAAATAGCTGATTTATGGAAATTAATCATCTACCCTGACCAATTGCAAAAAAGCTCGAGAATATTTTTAATTTGAGAAACTTCTGCCCAAGAGGCCTTACCAAACAAAAGCAAATCATCAACAAAGAAAAAGGTGGTTAATCTTGATACCACGGAGAGCACGAAAGTCTAGGTGGATAGAGGAGGGATGACAGAGCTTCTATTCGCAAGATGAATAAGTATGGGCCACAGCGGACAACCCTGCCATAGTTCTCTCATTCGTCTAAAAGCTTGACCCGAAATGCCATTGACCAACACTACCAGACTTGGGGTGGAGATGCAAGCTAGAAGAAGATTGCAGAAATAGTCCCCAAAGCCCAGTGGTTGTAGAATCTTTATGAGGAAGGACCATTCAATTCTATCGTACGTAGGTCATGGAATTAAAGGTCCACCTTCAACATGAAAAAACCTGTTTTACCCTTTTGTTTTTTCATCATATGGACCACCTCATGTGCAATGATTGTGCTATCGAAAATTTGTCTCCTACACTTTGAAAAGGCGATATGATACAGGTAGAACATTCTTAAGGCTTCGTTTGGGAAGTACATTGATGACGTTTTAATTGAACCGTATATATAGGTGACTGCTACATTTTGAAAACTGTGATAAAAATAGTGTAAAGTTTTAAATCAGTAAAATCGATGTTGTATTTACATCGATTATCGATGTAAAACTTTATGCTTGATGAGATTTTATATCGATTCACGATGTAAAACTCCACTTCATCCAAACGCCAATAAATCTAAACTGAAGTGGAGTTTTACGTTGATCATGATTACACGCTTCTTCCAAATGCCTACTGATGATGTGCAATCTGGTTGCTCCCTCGTGTCCTGTGACTGGGCTTGAACAAAGTTCTGATCTGGCAATGTTGAGCTACACGTCCGAGCTGGTATCTGTGTGTCCGAGCTGAGAAGGCTGTAAAGAGAGAAAGATGAGAGTGCTTGGGTAGGTTTTACCTAGGAGAACACTGATGCTTAAGTCAATATGATGGATCTTGTGAAAATGTGTGAGAGAGCTCAAGTATTTTAGTGCGCATACCATTTTGGTTGGATTTGGGGTCCTTTTATAGTTATCTAGGGTTTAGGTGCTCTGGGCAATGTCTCTGAGCCTTTGGCGGAGCTGTTTTCGCAATACATGGTGTGCTGGGACGTTAGTTGCTAGATTCGTGCGGCGGTTATAGGTCGCTTGCTGGTCTTGCGGTGTATGACACAGCGAGCTGCCCTCGTAGTCGTGGTAGTGGCACTCTCAGAGGTGAGGTGCACGCGTAACGGTTTGGGCGAGGTTGCATTGTCGGTTGCTAAAGCTTGCCCTAGCTCGGCCGTCTTTCTGATGTTGGATGACACATGCTAAGTTGTCGAGTTGGCTTGCTGACTCGGCGTTGAGTTGTCGATAGCGTCCATGTGTCGTTGTTTGTGTGGAGGGACCAAAATTCCCCTCATCAATTGCCCCCCACTCTTGAGTTGCTATTCAGCTAGTGAAGAGAGTAGGACCTTCTGGGGTGTTTTGGTCTACTCGCCTTCGTCGACGGTTCAGCTTGTCCGGTTTGGGCTCGTGGTCCAAACCGCTTCTTCTAGAATCTTCTAGAGTTTAGGGAGAGGGGCGCAATTTCTTTTTCGCGTGCACGACACTAATGGCAGGCGTTTCAAATTTAAATGCGCACTCAGATTCGAATTTGAGCATGCGCGCACACACATTTTGAATTTTTGAATTTGCACGCTCAAGGATTGAGCCCGTGCGCTAGATTCCTGCTGTTGCGCCGTTTGAATTCCTGGCAGCGCACCTTTTCCAACTGCTATTTTCATCTGGGCTGTTGGTTTTGTCTCCCGCGAGCTATAAATACGGGGCCTTTTGTGAGGTCCCCACTTATTCACTATTTTTGGGTTTTCCTAGAAAAAAGGGGGGGCTTCGTGAGTTGGTGTCCAGTGTCAATCTGCTACGGCGAGCTCCATTTTCTTATTGGCAAGCTCTAGTTTCCCTTTGTCTCGAGTCCTATTGCTATCGTTTCTGGTTCATCCTTATTTCTCTGGTAAGTACTTCTGATTCTTCATCATGTCTCATTGTTTTACTGAGGATAGGTCGTCTGGTGGTAGGTCGGATGACGAGTCAAGTTCCTCTAGGGAGGGCTCGTATGGGGTCTATTTTGATGGTGCCTTAGTGGGCAAGAGAGAGGAGGTAGAAGTTGTAGTAGGTATGTTTGAGCCAACCCAACTATCTAGGGAGGAAACAATTGAGATATGTCAAAGGTATGAGACCCCTGACGATTATCGTTGGATTGAGCCTACTGCTAATCACTATCCTTGGGACCATGGCCAGGAGGGGCTATACGTCTATGAGGAGTCATTGGCGGCTGGTCTCCACTTCCCTCTTCATCCATTTATGATTGCGGTTTTGAGGCGCTACAAAGTGTCACTGGGTCAGCTCACCCCAAACGGGGTTAGAACACTAGTTGGGCTGATTAGTTTATGCCACCACCGAGTTTTCCCCTTGAGTCTTGAGGCCTTCTTACCTTTAGTACAAATGAAAAGAATCTCTGGCCCGTTGTATTTTTACCTTCCCTTCTGCAATGGGAGGAAGATCTTCGATTTCCCCAACAAGGTTAGGGGCTGGAAGAAGAGGTTCTTTTTTCTTGAAAAGGATGGAGGTTGGGATGTTGAGGCAGCCTGGTATAGTAGTTGCCAGAAAGTTGCTAAGTGCAGGGACGCCTAGCTGCAAGCTGCGGTTCAGCAGCTCGTCTAGGAACGAGTTAGGATTGAAGAGTTTCTAGCCGAGTCGATGCTTGTTCAGGCAGGACTGAGCCGTATAGGTGGGTCAATTGTCAGGTCGCACATTGCATATTTTCTCTAGGTTATACATCTAAATATTTCCTTTTCTTATTAGCTTGGCTGATGATTCTATCTTTGTCCGCAGGTATGGCGAGCTTGTATTCATTGATGTCAGCTGATGAGGAGTTGAGGTCTTCTCGTAAAAAGCACCGACCTAAACGTTGGTCTTCCAAGGGGAAGGTTTCTTTGTCTGAGACCCCTCCTTTCGTTGATCTGGAGGGGGAGGAGAACCTGATGTGTACTGACCATCAGCCGCTTGAGCCCCAGGTCATCCAGGAGCGAGAGGCTGGCCCTTACATGTCTGACATCCCCCCTTTATCCCCAGCATTCTTGACGTGTCCGTGATTGAATAGTCGAGCAATGCGTGCGTGGCTGTCCAGTTGGCCAAGGGGATTCTTCTTCCTGAGGATGTGCGACACTTCAGCAAGTTGGATCTCGTCGAGACGGGAGCTCGGCTGACCCAGTGCATCATCCAGGTTTGCTACTCTCTTTAAATTCCTTGATCTTTTTCTACAAGACTTCTCATTCTGATTTTGACTCTCGTAGGCAAACACCTATGGCCAGCTTTTACTGGACCGTGCTCACTCAGGGTAAAAGGCGCAGGCCAGCATGCAAGTGAACATCGGCCTGCTTAACGCTGAAGTGCAGAAATTCCGGCCCGATTCAGAGGGAGAGTGCCAAAAGCGCCAACATCTATATCATGTGAACTAGAGTCTATAGTGCGAGCTGAGTGAGGTGTATCATGAGCCGGAGGAGAGGCAGTCAAAGTGCGCCTAGGACTTGCTTCAATCTAAGGAGGAGGTTGTTGCTTCTTATATGCAGTCTCCTCAGTACGAGAAGCAGAGGACAATGGAAGGTATCCCTTCCATGAAGAGAGGATTCTAGCTGTGTCGTCGTTATCTAAAGTCCCTGTATCCTGATCTTGATGTTAGCTCTGGTACTGCGCCCAAGGTCCCAAGTGAGCTCGTCACATAGGTGGATAAAGAGCCTTTGACCCCAGAGGAGGAGGAGGAGGATGACGATGAGGAGGGGGTCATGGAGGGAGGCGACAAGGAGGTCCAGGGTGATGACGGTGGTGATGAGTAGCTCGGTTTTTAGCTCAACTGGCGGTCTAGTGGTGGTGATGGTGGTTTCTCTTACTATTCCGGGGGCTTTGTGCTCCTATAGGCTTTCAGGGGCCTGTGTGCCCTATATTTGTCCGAACCTGTTGAACTTTTTCTTTCTTCTTCTTCTTTTTATGTGGCCACTTGGCCCGCTCACTTGTTCAATCGTTTGGCCTTTTTTGGTTAATAAAAGCATTTGTTTCTTGTAGCATCCTTTGTTTGCTTGACTATTTCCATGTTGATTAGCTTGACTCTGCCGTAGAGTATATCTTTGTTGTTCTTTTACCTTTAGCAGTGTTGATCTACCTTTCGCGGTATTGGGCCGAGCTGTTAGTTGATTCTGGTGAGCTCTTAGATGCAGCTCGAAACACTTCCTTTTCAGAGGTAGTACCTACGTAGGTTGTCCACATTCCAGGCCGGAGGCACTGCATTCCCATCAAGTGTTTCGAGCTCATATGCGTTCCCACCTATAATCTTAGAAACACTGTAGGGGCCTTCCTAGTTCGGGCCAAGCTTTCCCACACCAGGCTCGGGTATCATACTGAACACCAGGTCACCTACTTTGAAGTGGCATTTCTTGACTCGGGCGTTGTAGTACTGAGTTACGCGCTGTTGGTATGTTGCGGTCCGGATGTAGGCCAAGTCTCTAGCTTATTCTACCAGATCGAGGTTGGCTTGTAAATCTTCTTCATTTGGTTCTTCTTCAAATGCTAGAGCTGTTCACAAATAAATCCATACTAACCAAACCAGCCCGGCCCAACCCAACCCGAGTTGGTCGGTTTTTCTTCACTACTGGTCGGTTTTCGAGTTGCAAAAATGAACAAACCGATAATTCGGTTTGGTTTCGGTTTTCATATGTGAAAGCCGAAACCGAACCGAACCGAACCAAGTTATGTGAAAAAATATATATTCTAAAAAATATTTGTTAAATATAGATAATTTAGTTTAAAATAATAAATATATATATATATAAATCTATATTTTGAAATATATTTCTAGAAATTAGAAAATATATATTTCGATATATTTGTATATATGTCTTGGTTTTCAATATATATTTCCAGAAAATATATTCTAAAATATTGTATATAATATTAGCACTTTGACTTCATGTGCATTGCGCAAGCTTGGAGTTGGTTGAAATCCAAACCGACTCAAACTGACCATATTGATTTTACTTAATAGAGGGTCGGTTTTGGTTTGGTCTATAGGTAACCCAACCAGGTCGGGTCGGTTGAAAAAACACTACTAAACCGACCCAACCCGACCCATGAGCAGCCCTATCGAATGCTTCAGATCGCAACGTTGGGACCTCCATTTCTATTGGTATCATTGCTTTAGTCCCATAAGATAGATTGAAAAGCGTCTCACCTGTTGCTGTATTGATGGTGGTTTTGTAGGCCCATGGTACGCTGGGCAGATCGTCCACCCACAAACCCTTAGCTTGGGAGAGCCAAGCTTTGAGGTCATGTAGAATGGCCCTTTTGGTGATTTCAGTTTGTCAATTAGCTTGTGGGTGCGCTACTAAAGTGAAGTTTTGCCTTATTCCCATATGTGCACACCAGTTCTGGAACTTAATATCTTTGAACTGCTTCCCGTTGTCTGAAATCAAAACTCTATGTTGACCAAACCTGCAGACAATGTTGCGCCAAAAGAAGTTTTGGACATTGCGAGCTGGGCAGGTGACTAGAGGCTCGACTTCTACCCACTTGGTGAAATAATCTACTGCCACTACAAGGAACTTTTTCTGCCCTTTTGCTGGTGGGAAGGGGCCCAACAAATCTATGCCCCATTGCACGAATGGCCACGGGCTAGTTAAATATCTCAGATCAGTAGTGGGTTGGTATAGGATGTTGGCATGTTGCTGGCATTTGTCGCACTACTGGACCAGTTCAGTTGCATCTGCTTTCATAGTGAGCCAATAGTACCTTTGCCTCAAAGCCTTCTGAGTGAGGGCCCTGTCCCTCATGTGTCCTCCGCAAAGGCCTTCGTGAATCTCATGCAGGACATGGTCTGCTTTGGATCGCTGTTGGCACCGTAGGTAGGGCAGTGTGAAGGATCTTTTGCAGAGTAGCTCGCCTACTATCACGTAGTGCACTGACGGTCGTTCTATTCACCGAGTTGCATTCCTCTCTGTCGGTTGTGTCCTGTGTTTTAGGTATTTGTAGATCGGGTCGATCCAGGTTGGCTCTATGTCAGTTTTATGTGCGACCTCCTCTCCCTCTTTTTCTATCGAGGGGCGAGGTAGATCTTCTATGTAGACTGTTCGTTTTGTCGAGTCAACCATGCTCGCAAGTCTAAAAAGGGCATTGATGCGTATTTGCTACACTAGCCGCACAAGTAATAGAGTGATGAATAGAGTATCGTTCCCACGAGGACTTATGCAGCAACTACTAATAGTATATCAGCCTACTCTTATCTGATTAGCCAAAATTTAAATTTAATGCAAAAATGAAATCCTAAATACTAAACTAGCTCTAACAAATTTGATCAAACAACTTGCAAGCAAATTGAGAAGATAAGCTACAAAATTGATTCAACAATTAGATCTCTAGGTCATTTGATTAGATTATGATTCAGCCTTGGTTTGGTGAAACCCCAAGGCAATGAACAGCCTCTCTCAAGCGCATGTTCATTTTATGCATGGGTGATAATTCTTCTATCTCTAGCAAGAATTTAATCCCTATGCATGCATTAAAGTCTAGCAATTTTAGGGCATCAATTCATATTTGAATGATCACCAACCGAATTGTGCAAGTTATCTCTAACTTTGCACTCAATTCGGTTCTTGATCAGCAGATCTGGAATCTTAGAGTCTTTCTCAAGCACTCTAAGATTTCCAAGGAACAAATCGGCCAAACTGAATTAAAGTTATCTGAATTCTCTCTCAAGCAATTTAGATATTACAATTTCATAATATGAGATTACAGATCTGAGATTACAAAATAGCAATTCAGATCTTACAAGTTCATGAGCTGAAATTACAAATTTGAGATTATAAGAATAGCTGTTCGGATATCACAATTGCATGATCTAAAATTTCATATATGAGATTTACAAGATAGCAGCTCGGCTAACAGTCGAATAACCCTAGAGAACTAATTAAGGAACTGAATTTACATGAAACATCATTCAATTACAGCAAGAAAGATTGAATAAATGGAGAAAATAAACATGAAGGCCCTAGCTGAATTCGATTACCACTTGTGCAGAAATCAAGGAAGAAGACAACCTAGATTGATCCCCTCCAATGGCTTCTTCTCTTCTTGAATATTCTTGAATCATCTCTTTCTTCTCCTCTCTTGCACCTAGCTTTCTCTTCTCCATAAAAGGAATTCGCCCAAAAGGTGAGTGACCCCTTTTCCTTTGGCTCTCCTCTCCTTTTATAGCCTTCTCTTCAGCCCCTTTTCTCCTCTAGAAAGTTCTCTCATCTAGAAAGTTCTCTCCTCTAGAAAGTTTGGCATCTTTAGCCTCTTGAACCTTCTAGAAATTTTTGCCTTTAGCTCTCTGGAACTCTCTAGAAGCGGCCGCCCCTAGCCTCTCTTGGCTGCACTTTGGGCTGATTTTGAGCTGCACATGGGCTGTTCTTGGGCTGTAATTTTGGGCTGCATTTGAGCTGCACATGGGCCTCCTCTTTGCTGGGCCAAATTGGCTCCTTGGAAGGCTTTGGCTGGGCTCTCTCTTTGGGCTCTCCCAAAGAGTGTTGCATGGACTTTAAGGGCCGAATAGCCCTCCTTTGACTTTTCGGTTGGGCCTTGCTTCAAGCTGGTCTGTATTCCCTCCAATTTGGCCTCCATTAGCATGGTTTTATGCTCTTCTTCCCTAGACTTGTCCATTTTGACAATTTTCTTGAAATCAAGCTCAATTGGGGTAAGAATTCATACAAACCAGCATAAAAACCATGCATAAAACCAGAATTTTATATGTACATTATGCACACATCAGGCATCAACCTTTGTATTTTCCAATCTCGGAATTTGTTTGAGGTACAAAGAGTTGAAATTGGGGAGGAGTTCTCTTTGGCCAGGTAGGCTTCCATGGAAGGTTCTTGTGCTTCATAGTCCCCATTTACCTGATTTATGACGAGCTATGAGTCGTTGCAAACCACTAGGTGCTTAGCTTCTACTTCCTTTGCTAGTGCCAAGCCAACCAACAATGCTTCATATTCAGCCTCATTATTTGAAGCTCAGAATTGAAACCGGAGCGCATACTCCAGCCTTACATCACTAGGTCCATAGAGTATTAACCCAGCTTCGCTCCCACTCTGGTTAGATGAACCATCAACATGAAGTATCTAGGGCTCCTCGTCCCAGCCTGCTATCTTGCGAGCTAGAGGTGATGCCGCATTAGATGAAGCTTCCGCTTCTGGTTCTGTCATCACAAGGGGTGGCAAGCTAAAGGTGCACTTGGCAATGATATCTGCTAGGACCCGTGCTTTTATCGCTGACCATAGTTCATACCGGATGTCATACTCACTGAGCTCTATTGACCATTTTGTTAGTCTACCCGAGACCTCGAGTTTCTGAAGGACATGCTTTAGGGATCGATCAGTTAGGACAATAATGGTGTGGGCTTGAAAATATGGTCTTAACTTTTGGGCGGCTAGCACTAGTGCAAAGGCGAGCTTCTCTATGTCGGGGTACCTTGTTTCTGCCACATGTAGGACTTTGCTTATGTAGTACATTGGTCGTTGTATTTCAACAACTTCTCTTATCAAGACTGAGCTAACCACCTCGTCACTCGCAGAGAGGTAGAGTTTGAGCTCGTCCCCAGTCTCAGGTCTGGTCAACAAGGGAGGTGAACTGAGGTACTGCTTTAGCTCGTCAAAGGCAAGCTGACACTCCTCAGTCCACTCGAAGGCTTTGTTCTTCTTTATAGCCTTGAAGAAGGGAAGGCACTTCCTAGCCGATTTGGACATGAATCAATTCAAAGCTGCTACCCGTCCAGTCAGTCTTTGGGTCTCCTTAACCGAGCTAGGTGGTCTCATGTCTAAGATAGTCTGGGTTTTCTCGAGATTAGCCTCTCTGCTGTGCTGATTGACGATGTAACCCAGGAACTTACCTGAGGTTACATCAAAAGCACACTTATTTGGGTTTAACTTCAAATTATGCTTTCTCAAAACATTGAACACAAGGTTTAAATCGGAAATCAAATCTTTTGAAAAAAGAGTTTTTACAACCATATTATCTACATAGCACTCTACTTTATCTCCAATTAAATAAAAAAAACAAAATTAACAAGACGCTGGAAGGTCGCCCCATCATTTTTCAAACCAAAGGGCATGACCTTATAATAGTACAAGCCCGTTTCGGTAATAAAAGCAGTCTTCTCCTAGTCTTCTAGATCCATTAGGTTGGTTATAGTCTGAGCATGCGTCCATGAAGTTGAGTAATTCGAATCCCGAGGTTGCATCCACCAGGCGATCTATGCTAGGTAGGGGAAAGCTGCCTTTTGGGCAAGCTCGGTTCAGGTCTATATAGTCTATGTACATTTGCCATTTGACATTTGCCTTTTTTTCCAGAATTGGATTTGCTATCCAACTCGGGTATTGGACTTCATAAATTCCGTTCACTGCTAGCAGCTTTCCCACCTTGCCTACTATGTGCCACCTTTTCGGGGTGAGGATTCTCTTCCTCTGTCGGACGGGTCTAACTGTAGGGTCAACATTGAGTTTATGAGTTATTAGTCCAGGGTCTATGCCAGGCATTTCTGCTGTCGACCAGGCGAAAACATCTAAGTTATTTAGTAAGAAACTTACCAGCTCAGATCTTACGGGTTCTACCAAGCGAGCTCTAATTTGGAGCATTTTTTTTGGTTCTATTTTGGAGACTGGGACTGCAATGGTGTCTTCGGTCGGGCGAGCTCTTTCTTCAGTATTTTCCAGAGGTGGTTCCAGATCTATATCAGCGGCTATCTTGCCGTTTACTTTCAGAGATTCTACATAGCACTTTCTGGATTCCAGCTGGTCTCCTTGCAACATCCCTATGCCTGTGTCTGTTGGGAACATTAATGCGAGGTGGTATGTTGAAACAACAACTCACAACGCATGTAGAATTGGTCATCCCAAGATCGCATTGTACGGAGATGAGGTGGCAACTACCAGGAAGTCGTTATCGAAATGTACTGTATGAGGTGGGGAGCCCACCTCGATAGGCACTCTTACCTTGCCCACAGGGCGGACCACCTCTATGTTGAAGCCTACCAGCGGGGTGTCGGCTGGCTGCAAGTTTGCCTTGTCGAGATCCATTTGCTTGAAAGCTTCCAGAAACAAAATGTTTGTCGAGCTGCCGGAATCCACCAAAGTTCTCTTCACCTAGAAGTCATTAATCAGCAGTTTAACTACTAGGGCATCATCGTGTGGGTACTAGATCACACGCATGTCATCATTAGTGAAGTAGATCACTTCTTCTCTCCGAAGGCGCTTGGACAGGTTGTTATCTTCCTACTCTATCTCCCTTACTGAATTCTTACCTGCTGATGTGGTGCAACTTGCAATGATTGATCCTATTGTGATCACGTTAATGGTCCCTCGGACCTGCCTTTCTTGTTGCTACTGGTTGTGGGGAGTTGGCTCTTGTTCCTTATTGGCTTAGGGCACTGCTCTGCTGGTTCCTTCATCAGGTCTTAATTCATCTTTAATGAAGTGCCTCAGATAGCCTCTCTTAATGAGAACTTCAATCTCATTTTTCAAGTTCCAACAATTCTCTGTGTCGGGTCCTACATCTTTGTGGAAATGGCAGTATTTGTTTGGATTCCTAGTGCTGGGGTCTCCCCTCATCTTGGATAGCCATTTCACATAGTTGTTGGACTTGATCTGCACTAGAATTTCTTTTCTTTTTTTGTTCAAAGGAGTGAAGGTCCCGGTATATGCTGGTGGCGTTGTTAATCACTTGTTGGAACCTTTGGCCGGCGACCTACTTCTTCTACGTGGTGAGCTGCTACGCCTACCTTTTGGCGATTTGCTCCTCTTGGGAGACTTGCTTCTTCGCTTGGTTCTGTTGTGACTTGCTTCTTTCTCATCCCTTTTCCTTTTCCCAATCAAGCCGGCCTTCGATCCTACTGCCTCTTTAGCCTTGATGAATTGGTGCGCCAAGTCGAGAAAGTCTTCCATGGTGGGTGAAGGGTGTAACTCGGTTTCCCATTTCAAATCAGGGTGTTATAACTCCGTTCTTTGCTGTAATCAATTGTACAACTGGATCTAGGTCCAAGATCTGCAAGCGCTCCATGTTGAATCTCTTGATGTACTCCCTCAGGGTTTCATTTGGTTTTTGGAAGACGTTCAGCAAGCAGGCTGCCGATTTTGAATGTCTCTTACTAGTGGCGACCTAGTTGATGAAGAGTCTGGCGAACTGGTCCTAATTCTTAATGGAACATGGAGTTAATTTGGAGTACCAGAGCAGGCTTCTTCTTTCAATGTTGTAGGGAAAGCTATGCACATGCTAGCATCATTCGATGCATGAAGAAGCATGAGTTATTGAAAGTTATTGGCATGCTCCACTGGGCCCGTCTTGCCTTTGTAGGATTCTAGGGTTGGGGCCCAGAAGTTCTTTGGTCTTGGGGCCTTAAGGATCTCAGGGGCCAGTGGGGTCTCTCGAGTCAAGCAGGGTGATTCAGGGAGGGGAACCATCCTGTTGGTGGCAACACTGTTTTCTCCATGTTGGGCTTCACTGCTTGCTCAAGCGAGCTGAATCTTTTTCCCGGTGCGGTGCATGCACTTTTTGTGCTTCTTCCTGGTACCCTCGGTCGAATTGGTGGCATCGGTCCCAGCATGAACCTCAGCTCAGCTTTCTGCTAGGACTTGATCATTTCGGGCTGCACCATTGGTGTGGTCTCAGTTGTCTCCTCTGTCAGGCACCTGGACCTGGCTATGAACCTGTGGGCGAGCTGGGTTGGTCTGGTTCAGGCCGTTGTCCTGGGGAGGCACCTGTTGGCTGTTTCATGGTGCCTATTGGTTATTGCGAGGTACTTGTTGATCATTGGGCGGTAGATGCTGGAGCTACATCAGCAGTACCTGCTGATTGTTCCTTGGTACCTATTGGAGAGGTACTTGCGGGAGTCACTACTGTTGATGTCACTGTTGTTGCTACTGTTATTTGGCCATGAAGGCAAATTTGTTCTCCCATGACCTGAGTTGTTTGGTCATGCTCTGCACGCATCGTAACAGGTCATTGAATTATTATACGTTGACTGCCATGGGCGTTGCTACTGGGTTGGCCGCAGGAGGTGGTACATTAATGTTGTCTTGTACTTCAGTTGGAGGTAAGGGAATGTCAATCTGGCTTATGGTGATAATGGGGATTTGGCCATTGACGTTGTTTTTGGCAGAAGGGTTGCTTGAGGATGCCATTGATAAGCTTTTGAAAAAGAATAATAGAAAGGAACCTTAGCCTTTTGCTGCGTTTCTTACAGGCGACGTCAATTGATGATCCACGATCTATTCGCTCCCTAGCGTCCAGTGATTGGGCTCGAATAAGGTTCCAATTTGGTAGTGCCGAGCTAGTATCTGTGTGTCTAAGCTAAAAGGGCTGTAAAGAGAGAAAGATGAGAGTGCCTGGGTAGGTTTTACCCAAGAGAACACTCCGATTTTTAAATTAGTATGGGGGATCTTGTGAGAATGTGTGAGAGAGCTCAAGTATTTCAGTACGCATACCTTTTTGGTTGGACTTGGGGTCATTTTATAGTTATCTAGGGTTCAGGTGCTCTGGGAAACGTTTCTGAGCCTTTGGCGGAGCTGTTTCCGCAATACATGGTGTGCTGGGATGTTAGTTGCTGGATTCGCATGGCGATTATAGGTTGATTGCTTGTCTTGTGACGTACGACATGACGAGTTGTCTTCATAGTCGCGGTAGTGGCGCTCTCAGAGGTGAGGCATGCGCATAACGGTTTGGGCGAGCTCGCATTGCCGATTTCTCAAGCTTGCCCCAGCTCGGCCATCTTTTTGATGTTGGATGACACATGCTGAGTTGTCGAGTTGGCTTGGTGACTCGGCGTTGAGTTGTCGACAGCGTCAGCGTCCATGTGTCGTTGTTTGTGTGGAGGGACCAAAATGCCCTTCATAACCTACGAAATCAAACCGACGCAAATTTTACAA
Source organism: Nelumbo nucifera (assembly GCF_055504915.1). NCBI lineage: Eukaryota > Viridiplantae > Streptophyta > Magnoliopsida > Proteales > Nelumbonaceae > Nelumbo > Nelumbo nucifera. Next base: position 61,730,018 of record NC_142654.1, on the reverse strand, counting down.
CGGTTCTTGATTTACATAGCTTCCAAATGCTGCATAAGTCTCAATGCGAGGATTTTTGCAATTATTTTATAAGTAACATTGTGCAATTCAATAGGTCCGAAGTCCTTTGCTTCCTTAGCACTGTTAGATTTCAGGATTAAGTAGATCATGGTTTTGGTTTACTTCTGCAATTCAAGAAGGATCTTAAAACAATCTTGAATAATTAAGTTGAGTTAATTCTAGTCCAATGAGGTGCCAACAACGTTGATAAATCTTGACATGGTTTTGGTTTCCTTGGTGGAACCAATGCAAAAGATAGCATACTTCATCTATCTCTAGAGCACGACACAACATGTCATTCTCATGAGAAGTGATCTTTGGGTTTAGACTTCGAAAATCGGATAGATCTAGAGACAAAGAGTGGAATAATTGTTTATAATAATTTGTTCAAGATGTGCCTGATAGTTGAAGGGGAGGATGTCTAGGAGCCTTTCTCATTCTTTAACCAATGGATAGTTGTTTTTTGTCTATTAATGGGGTCTAGTAAGTAGAAATAGAAAGTGTTCTGATCCAGTTGTTCTTTTTGTTTCCAGTAATCTTCTTCTTTATCCAGCCATCGTTCAAGTTCAAGACTCACAAATTTTTCCTCTTAGATCTTACAAATAAGAGACCTGATATTCCAATGTTCGAATGTGGTGGTGAATGCAACCATATTTGCGTTGAGGCCAAGAAACCATCCCATGTTTAAGGTTTTCACTTCTCATTGAAATTGACATAGAAATCCCTGTCCTTGAACCAGAATGATTCAAAACGGGTATGTCCTCTTCTTTTTTGTTTTTAGATGATATGTAAAACTAACGGAGAATGGTCACTTAAAGAGTAGGTAGACGAAATGTATTGGCATTTGGAAAGAATTCTGTCCAGTTACAGGAGACTAGAAACCCGATCCAAATGTTGGTTGGATTGAGAGCCAGAAACCCGATCTCGTTGGTTGGATTCACCATCTTCTTTGGTACCGGTGACGATGGATGTTTTTGTAGTGAAATTTCCACTCTTGAGTTTTTCCTTGCCTGCAATGAATGGGACGATACTGGTGTTCGAGTGTCCATCATAATTCTCTCTTCGTCTAGTTCCAACATCTTGTCTATGGTTGTTTTCAATTTGTGTTTGAAGAGGCAACTATTAACTTGGTAACCAATCTCGGGAGTCTTTCGTATTGGACTTGAATGAGAATAGTTTCTCCCGTGAGAATTTTGTAAGGTATCTCTTGTGGCAGGGGAGCCAAAATGTCGATGTTTATCTTCAAACATGGAATCTACCCCATTTTATCATCTCATTCGGTGTTGGTCTGTATGATTTTCTGATGTGTGATGCCACTTTGCTTACAATGTTTGCGTGTAGGCTACATCCCCTTACGGGTTTCCTGGGGGTCACGTGTTAAAGGGCAAGATCGGTGATGTTATCTCAGGCGATGCCTATTGTTTACCATGAATCCCAAGTAGTATTTTATGTTCATCGCAATCTGCGCAATTCGGACACTCCTATCTGGCAGCTGACTGGCTCCTGGCTGGCGACGGACGGTACCTGAGAAGAAGACGGTGAAGGGTTCCCGGGGGGCTTGCCCGGTGGGAATACTCCGATGCTTAAGTTAGAACGCTGGAGAAAGCAATAAAGAGTGCAAAGAAGGCTAAGAGTGTAGGTCGCGCTAGATCACTGAGTTAGTTCGAGAGAAAGTCCGAGTAAGTTCAAGACATTCAAGATATTCGAGAGAATATAAGATCCCTTTTCCCCTTCGACCGAGGGTTTATTATATACGAGCGTTCTTGTCAAATCGGGCGTAACCGCCACTAAACCTCTGTCGCAACCGTTATTTTCCAGGGCTGCGCAGGTAACCGTTGCAGAGTACTACCCAATCGGATGAGTGACACGTCCCGGAAGGATAGACATGCCACCATCTGTCGAGAGATGTGGGTGTAGTCTTGTCGGGCTGGCAGGGACTGCGCCGTCGGTCAAGGGACGTGGTGTAGTTTGGCGGGTACGGTCTTGTCAGATAGAAGCTTCCTGAAAACATCGCGTCACTTAGTAGCGAGCTGCCTTGTAGCGAGCTATCCTGTCGCGAGCTACCTTGTAGCGAAATCCTGAGGGTACTGCGAGGGGATTCCTCTTGAAGTGGCCCTTGAGGCAGTTTTTCTGCCCAAGTATTGGAGCGAGCTGGTTATCCTAGCTCGCGAGCTGGGGTAGACTTGTCCTGGAGTATTCCCTTTTAGTACATCGGGGGTCCTCGAGCCCGCACTATAGCGAGCTCACCCTATGGTGAGCTGTCTTGCGGGCTCGTTACTTAGTCGTGATGAGGCTGTTGTGCTGAGCTGTTACTTGTGCTGAGTCATGTTCACGTGTCACCGTCTTAAGGGGTCGGGTCAAATCACCCTCCATCAATTGGCCCCCACTCCTTGGGCTAAGGGTGCTACCTTAGCGTAAGGAGTTCATGAAGTGTGACGGGTGGATTTGACCCGAAGTTCAAACTTGATTGACTAATCGCATTAAATACGCGTGCAGAAGTCAGGGGGTTTCTGGACCTTTTGAATGCCAAAAGACATGCTGAAGTGGCTCTCAGTTCCGGAAGTCGTGCAGCCGTCATTACCTTAATCATGGGAGACGTGCAGCCAGTCACATTTCGGTTTCAGAAGACGTGCGATCAGCTTGACTGCAAACTGTCAGATCTGTCTCAATTCGAGCCGTCGATTTGAGGGCACAGTGGCTATAAATAGGAGGGCCCCAGGCCTCATTTCTTTTACACTAACTTGTCTTGCCTTCGGATTCTGAGGTCGTGTCTTCGTCTAGCTTCCCGAGCTCTTCTTCTGCTCACACCGTCTTTTCGGTTCATTTCTTCCCTGGTGAGTCTTATCATTTTGTCAGTATGTCTAGGTATCAGTACCACGTCTTTTCCCGAGGTGATGACCAAGATGACGCCCCCTCGATTTCAGGGGGAGCTTGGGGGTAGGCTCCAGAAGCTCGGGAGGCTTCTGGTGAGACTGCTTCCACCTCTCGGGGCAGGGAGCCCGATAGCTTTGGTTCTTCCTCCATGTCGATGGAGAGACTTAGGTCCTTAGTCCTTCACTTTAACCTTCCCAGAGACCTTATCTACAATATCCCTTCCAGTAACTATCCCTGGGAGCATGGTCTCGACGAGATCGTGATCTTCCAGGAGCAGCTCGTAGCTAGCTTGCGTCTTCCTCTGCATCCTCTGATAGTGGAGGTTTTGAGCCATTTCAATGTCACCGTTGACCAACTTCATCTCAACTCCATCCGAAATGTAGTTGGGACTATCTCTTTGTTTTATGAGTACTGTCTTCCCCTTAATCTTGACATCCTTTCCACCATTCTGTGCATTAAGAATGGTTCTCCCAGAGCGCCTCCAGAAAGGCGTTCCTACTATTTTTCTCCCCACCGCGACTTCAAGCTCTTATACGAGCTGTCGAACAGGATCCCGGCCTGGAAGCGAGACTATTTCGTAGTCTGTAACCCCGAAGGGTGGCCCTTCCCAACTCACTGGAGGGCCGCCATCCAAGATTCAGGGGTTGAGTTGGACCCCGAAGTTCAGAAAATGCTGTAGTCCTGGGCAACAGTTGGCTTCCATTGGTCGGACTACTTGACCGAGGAAAAGCTCGCGTAGGCTGGCCTGAGCCCGGGTAGGTTGCCTTTTAGGTCACGTAGTGCCTTGCAAATTTTTTTTTTACTGGACTAATACCTTGTGATTTTTTGGCAGCCATCATGTCTGGTGTAGACGCACACCGCCTTTGGTCTAGCAACCAGAAGCGTAAGGCAAAGAGGTCGCGTCCTGATCGAGCTTCCACTTCTGGGGGCGTTGAGTTCGAGTCTACTGACTCAGCCTTTGCTTCTCCACCACCTGAGGTTCCGCCAGTTCCATTGAGGGAGTCACCACGGAAGGTGGCGTAGAAGAGCCCGAGCTCCTGGCACAAGGGCAGTTTCCTTCGTCTGGGCCATCCTGCCCCTTCCCCTTCCCGCAGTTCCCTACCAGGAACTGGGAGGGTGTTAATGACTACATCGTGGCTGCACGAAAGAGCCGAAGGGAGATCTTTCACAAGGAGGTCGCTAATTGGGGAGAGATGGACCTCAAGGAGCTTGCCAGGTTTTCCTCCACTCACTGCATGGTGGTAAGTGTCCTTTCTCTTCCTTCTTTCTTTTCTCTCCTTTTCTCTTTTCTAACCTTAGTCTCCTGTTGGCATGTGAACTCCACCATCCACGCCATGGCCCTCCAGACCAACATCCACTCTGACAATGCTCGTGCTCAAAGGTCAACCGTGCAGAAGCTCCAGGGTGAGCTCGACCGGGCCCGAGGTGAAGTCCTTCTGGCTCAAAAGGAGAGCGAGGCCCAGGAGCTGCTCGTTTGGGACCAGGAGGCACAGATCGCCCGGCTAACTGAGGAGAGTGCTTGCTACCGGGAGGAGTCGTCGAGGGTGGCAGCGGAGAGGGAGCTTCTTCGCGAGGAGGTTCGGGACTTGGAGTCCACGCTTCAGGACCGAACTCAGAACTTCGACACTATGGTGGAGGCCGAGCGGGCTAAGGCGGTGTGGGACTTTAAGGACTCCTAGGAGTACCACGACCTCCAAGTGGAGTATGGCTCGAGCTCTTATCGCTCTGGATTTAAACTCTGCCACTGGTTGGTCCGCAAGAAGTTCTCTGGGCTCAACCTCGACGGCATAGCAATGAAGGGTCTGGATCCTAAGACGGCGGACCTAGCGGAGGAGGAGGAGCCTGACTCTCTGGAGGATGATGACGAGGTGGAGGCGGTGGATCCTTGAGGCTGGTGGCTCTTCTGTTTTTCTTTTCTGAATGAATTATGGTGGTTCCCGGGTGTCAGAACCCGATTTTAAGATCTCTTTCTTGGGCGGTTGGGCCCTTTTTTACTTTTGTTGAACTCTCCCCGGGCTGTTAAGCCTGGTTTTTTATTTACATAAATTAGTAATGGAATTTTTATCTTTTTCTACTATTTATGGTGTGCTCTTTACTTTCTACCGAAGCGATTTTATCACCCGAAATGTTAGACCTACATACCCGAAGTAGAATTTTTCGGTAGTTGTTACCCCGAACTATCCCTTGTTGCTTGAGGTATTTTTATAGTATACCCTGAAGTAGTTACCATGTATGCCCGAACTGTATGCTCACAGGTCGTTCCTTGTTGGGTTTCAAACAGTATACCGAGACGAGCTATGCTTCATAGGGTTCAAGCCCGAGTTGCCTACGCCTCTGGTACTAATACTTAGCCTTTGCCAATGAAGCGGTTAGGTCTTTCACAGTGCCGAGGTCTTAGTTAGCTCGGCGTTTTAGCCCTTAGGCTGAGGGAGTGACTTATAGTTCACTCTTGGAGTTTGCCCATGCCATAGAGGCGACTGGGTCTTATCGCACCGATGTCTATGTTAGCTCGGCATTTTGGCCCTTAGGCTCTGGGAGTGACTCGTGGTCTACTCAGTAGTTCGCCCATGCCATAGAGGCGACTGGGTCTTATTGCGTCGAGGTCTATGTTAGCTCAGCATTTTGGCCCTTAAGCCCTAAGAGTGACTCGTGGTCTACTCAGTAGTTCGCCCATGCCATAGAGGCGACTGGGTCTTATCACGCCGAGGTATATGTTAGCTCAGCATTTTGGCCCTTAGGCTCTAAGAGTGACTCGTGGTCTACTCAGTAGTTCTCCCATGCCATAGAGGTGACTGGGTCTTATCGTGCAGAGGTCTATGTTAGCTCAACATTTTGGCCCTTAGGCTCTAAGAGTGACTTCTGCTTGACCGTTTGCTTGAGGGTGTGCGACTGAAGTGAAGTTATGTCGGATCCCCATGTCTTAGCACCAGTTTTGGAATTTAGTGTCCTCGAACTGCTTACCGTTATCAGAAATCAGTACCCGGGGTAACCCAAAACGATACACTATGTTTTTCCAAAAGAAGTTTTGCACGTTTCGAGCTGTGATTGTCACGAGAGGTTCAGCTTCTACTCACTTAGTGAAATAATCCACTGCTACCACTAGGAATTTCCTCTAGCCTGTCGCTGGTGGAAACGGTCCGAGTATATCGATGCCCAATTGTGCGAAAGGCCATGAGCTGCTGAGATACTTGAGGTCGGCAACGGGCTGATGGTGGATATTGGCATGCTTCTAGCACTTGTCACACTTTCTGATGAGCTCAATAGCATCTGCTTTCATTGTTGGCTAGTAGTACCCCTATCGTAGCGCTTTCTGGGCGAGGGCCCTGCCCCCCAAGTGTCGCGGAGTACGAGCTCGGCTTCGGAAGGTCGCAAGTAGCGCAAGTAGGGAAGTGTGTAGGATCTTCGGTACAGCCGTTCGTCTATCATGACGTATTTGGCCGCCTGACGCTCTACCATTCTGGCGGCATTGCGATCTGCAGGGAGGGTCCCATGTAGCAGGAAGCTCGCAAGCGGGTCAATCTAGCTCGGCTCTGCTTGAATGACAGAAGCGACCTCCTCTGCCCCCCCCCTGAGAATGCTAGGCCGAGGCAGGTTCTCTATGTACACGGTTCTCATGCTATTATCACAGGTGCTGGCTAACCGGGAAAGGGCATCGACCTCAGTGTTCTCTGACCTCGGAACTTGCCTGATGAAGTGTGTCTGGAAGTTGAGCAGAGCCTCTCTCACTTTGGCTAAGTAGTCAATCATAGTTGGTTCGTGAGCTTCGTATTTGCCTATGACCTGATTGACCACGAGCTGGGAATCGTTGCAGATGACGATATGCTTGGCTTTCACTTCTTTGGCCAGAGCCATCCCGGCTATCAACGCCTCGTACTCTGCTTCATTGTTGGATGCCGCGAACTCGAAGTGCAGTGCATACTCCAATTTTGTGCCACTTAGGCCGTGCAGAACTATTCTGGCTCCGCTGCCCTACTAATTCGAGAAGCCATCTATGTGAAGGATCCAGGGCTCCTCATCCCAGTTCGCGCTTGGCCTCACTAGGAGAGATGCCGCACTGGCTGCTACCTCACGGTGCTCGGACTCAACCGGCCTGGGAGCTTCGAGCTCGCCCGAACTGGGGGCCTCGTGCTCAACCGGCTTGGGGACTTCGGAGCTGAAAGTGCATTCTGTGACGAAGTCTACTAAGGCTTGGGCCTAGATAGCAGTTCGAGGCTTGTATTGGAGGTCGTACTCACTGATCTCAACGACCCACTTCGCCAGTCGACTAAAGACCTCGGGCTTGAGTAGGACTTGCCTTAGAGGTTTGTTGGTGAGGACGATAACAGTATGAGCTTGGAAGTACGAACGGAACTTTCGGGCTGCAATAACCAATGCGTTGGCCAGCTTTTCTATCTCCGGATATCTTGTCTCTGTTCCCTGCAACACCTTACTAACATAGTAGATAGGTCGTTGGACCCGATCTACCTCTTTTATCAGTACTGAGCTGACCACTTCGTCACTTTCCGAGAGGTACAGCTCTAAAACATCGCCCTCCTCGGGCCGGGTTAAGACTGGTATGCTAGCAAGGTATTTTTTGAGCTCGTCAAATGCGAGCTGACAATCTTGGGTCCATTCAAACCCTTTGCTTTTAATTGCTTTAAAGAAAGTTAGGCAGCGGTCTGCCGACTTTGACATGAAGCGGCTCAGAGCAGCTATCCAGCCATTCAGCCTCTGAACCTCCTTCATTTTACGGAGTGGTCTCATGTCTAGGATGGCCTTTACTTTGTCCGGGTTAGCTTCAATGCCGCGCCGGTTAACGATGTACCCCAGGAACTTACCCAAGGTGACACCAAAGGCGCACTTATTTGGGTTCAACTTCATGTTAAATCTACGCAGAATTTCAAAAACTGAGTTCAAGTCCTGTATTAATTCACATGAAAATTGGGTTTTGACGACCATGTCGTCTACATAACACTCTATTTTTTGGCCAATCAATGGCTCGAACAACTTATTTACAAGTCTTTGAAAGGTTGCCCCGGCATTTTTTAGCCCAAAGGGCTGACCTTATAGCAGTACAGGCCAAGCTCAGTTATGAAGGCAGTCTTTTCTTCATCATCCAGGTCCATCCTGATCTGGTTGTAGCCCGAATAGGCGTCTAGAAAGCTCAACAACTCATGCCCCGATGTCGCGTCCACCAGACGGTCGATCCTGGGAAGTGGGAAGCAGTCCTTTGGGCAAGCTCGGTTCAGGTCGGTGTAGTCGACGCACATGCGCCATTTACCGTTAGCCTTTTTCACCAGAACGGGGTTGGCCACCCAGCTCGGGTAATGGACTTCCCTGATGAAATTGGCTGCAATGAGCTTCCCGACCTCCTCGTCGACTGCCCTCCATCGCTCAGGGGCTAGGTTTTCTTTTGTCTAACGGGCCTAACTACAGGATCAATGTTAAGCTTATGAGTGATAATGCTAGGGTCTATGCCGGGCATTTCTGTCATAGACCATGCAAAAACGTCTAAATTTTCAAGTAAGAAGCATACCAGTTTAGATCGCAAAGGCTCCTCAATGGAAGCGCTGATCTGAAGCATTCGGGTTGGGTCCCCCATCGATGCCGGGATGGAGACGGTCTCTTCCATGGGTGCAACTCGCTCCTCGCACTGCTCCGTAGGTCACTCTAGCTCGAGGTCGTCGGCCACCTTGGCTTTCCCTTTGAGGGCGGCGACGTAGCATTTGCGAGACTCAAGTTCGTCACCTCGCGCTATCCCGATTCTGAACTCCGTGGGGAACTTCATGGCCAAGTAGTAGGTGGATACCACAGCTCGTAAGGCATGGGTGATCGACCGACCTACTATGGCATTATACAGGGTGGGGGTTGCGACCACTAAGAAATTGTGGTTGAGTCTCACTATGCTAGGCCAAGTGCCGACTTCCACAAGTACTGTAATCCTTCCCAGGGGCCTGACTTCCTCTCCGCTGAAGCCTACTAGGGGAGTGTTCGCGGGCTTCAGGTCGCTCTCTTGGAGCTGAAGTTGGTCGAAGACTGCTTTGAAGAGGATGTCTACTGAGCTGCTTGAGTCGACGAGGATGCGCCTAACTTCAAAGTCATTGATCTTCACCTTTATGACGAGCACGTCATCATGGGGGTAGTGAACCCCGTGCGCGTCATCTTCTGTGAAGAAGATTGGGTCTTCCATCCTTGGCCGCTTCGGGGGGTTCTGTTCTTCCCTGGCAGCCTCACGAGCTGATACCCGAGCTGCAGCTGAGGTGCAGCCTGCCACAATCAAACCTCCAACAATCATGTGGATGGTCCCCCGAACTAGTCTCTCTTTGGGGGGCTGCTTCTGCGGCTGTTCTGCTTGCCTGCTGGACTTGGGGGCATCTCTACTTTGCTCCCCTTGTCGACCTACTTTATTATTATTATTATTTTGTACAACTCTCGGTGCTATGACCGTGATCTTTATGAAAACTACAATACAAATTTTTATTTCTAACATTAGGGTCTGCTTTCAACCAAGGTGGCCACTTCACATACGGGGCGTCCTTGATCGCCATGAGGATCTCGGCCCGCTTCGCATTGAGGAGCGTGTAGTCCCTTTCTACTGCTGAAGCTCATAAAGGCTGATTTGGCTTTGCCCCTCGAGCTTGGTCCTTCTTCTTCTTGTTGTCGCCCTGAGTTGGGGGCTCTAGTTCCCTTTTCCTTTTCTCGAGGGCCTGCTCGCCCTTCTGGTTGATCTCTTCCTCCGTTCCTATAAACCGATCTGCGAGCTTGAGGAACTCGGTCACGGTCTTAGGCTGGTTGACAATCACGTTCCACTTGAACTCTTTGAGAGTAATACCTCGCTTGGCCGCGGTGAGGCGAACTGCGGGGTCCAGATCGGGTATCTGTAGACAAGCGTCATTAAACCGCTTGATGTAATTCCGAATGGACTCCCCTTCCTTTTGAACTATGCCGAGGAGGCTTTCTTGAGTTCTTGGGCACCTCTTGCTGGTGACAAAGTGGGAGGTGAAAACTTGCACAAACTGTGCCTAGCTTCTTATCGAACCGGGCGCGAGGTTTCGGTACCATGTGCGGGCTACCCCTTTGAAGGTGGTGGAGAAAGCCACACACATACAAGATTCACTGGCTCTTGTCAGGTGCATCTGGAACTGAAAGGCATCCACATGATCATTCAGATCGAAGGATCCATCATACTTGTCCAGTGGAGGGAGCTTGAAATCTCTTGGCATGGGGACAACAAGAAGTTTTGGAGACAGTGGGGAAGGGACTGAGAGGAGAGGAGTAGCTTTTACTTCACCTGAGCTCACCTCCTCTTTACCTTTGAGCTCGGGCAAGACACAAGTAGTAGTTCGGCGAGCTCGCCGGTGTCTTCCCTGCTGCTTTGTCGGCTCAGCGTTGGTGCTGCTTGCTTCAGTGTTATCAAGCTCGATGGGCTCGGACTACTGGTGGTAGCTCTGAATCGAAGGGCCCTGTCTGTAGTCTGCGGCTAGGACCTCAAACGAATTTTCTGCGAGTGGGAGCTTGAACTGCGAGTGCTATGGCGATGTGGGCTTGGCTGGCTGGGAGGCCCCCGACCTGCCCACAGGCTGCGAGGTGGGAGTGGCTGGCCTCTCCTTCCTGCCATGGGAAGATACTTGACTCTTGGAGAGATCCTGGGCCTTAGAGGCTTCTCCCCGACGAGGTCATTCGCTCTGGCGGGAGGGCTTGGTTTGCTTCATGGCTGGGTGCCTAGGGGGAAGCGGTTGCTGGGCCTGAGGTAAGGAAGGGAACTACTGCTGATACTGGTACTGAGAGACTTGATGCAGCACTTGCTGCTGGTAGAGTTGAAACTACTGGAACTGCTGCATTTGAGCTTGCATGGCTCGCATGCACTGCACTAGGTCTTCCAACTGATTCTGGTTGGTCACTGGGGGCACAACCGAAGGTTCAGCAAATGTCGCTCCAACCGTGGAAGGGAGTGGCCTCCTCTAGCAAGCGTGGGCTTGCCCCACTGGGGGCAAAACCAACGACGCCAAATGATACTGTGCAATCCGGGCACTCCTAGCTGGCAGTTGACTGGCTCCTATCTGGCAACGGACGGTACCTGAGAAGAAGACGGTGAAGGATTCCCGGGGGGCTTGGCTAGTGGGAATACTCCGATGCTTAAGTTAGAATGCTGGAGAAAGCTGTAAAGAGTGCAAAGAAGGCTAAGAGTGTAGGTCGTGCTAGATCACTGAGTTAGCTCGAGAGAAAGTCTGAGTAAGTTCAAGATATTCAAGATATTCGAGAGAAGATAAGATCCCTTTTCCCCTTCGACCGAGGGTTTCTTATATACGAGCGTTCTTGTCAAATCGGGCGTAACTGCCACTGAACCTCTGTTGCAGCCGTTATTTGCCAGGGTTGCGCAGGTAACCGTTGCAGAGTACTACCCAATCGGATGAGTGACACGTCCCGGAAGGACAGACACACCACCATCTGTCGAGAGACGTGGGTGCAGTCTTGTCGGGCTGGCAGGGACTGCGCCGTCGGTCAGGGGATGTGGTGCAGTCTGGCGGGTACGGTCTTGTCAGATAGAAGTTTCCTGAAAACATCGCGTCGCTTAGTAGCGAGCTGCCTTGTAGCGAGCTATCCTGTCGCGAGCTACCTTGTAGCGAGCTCCTGAGGGTACTACGAGGGGATTCCTCTTGAAGTGGCCCTTGAGGAAGTTTTTCTGCCTAAGTATTGGAGCGAGCTGGGGTAGACTTGTCTTGGAGTATTCCCTTTTAGTACATCGGGGGTCTTCGAGCCCGCGCTATAGCGAGCTCACCCTATGGCGAACTGTGACGTAGCGAGTTGTCCTGCGGGCTCGTTACTTAGTTGTGGTGAGGCTGTTGTGCTGAGCTGTTACTTGTGCTGAATCATGTCCACGTGTCACCGTCTTAAGGGGTCGGGTCAAATCACCCTCCATCAAAGCTCATCACAAATTTGCGATAGTTTATTAAGCTCATCGCAAGTCTTTGTGGTTTTTGAGATCATCACGGATGTGAACCGAATCATGAACTCATTGCGGGTATTCTTGTGGAATCAGTTTAGCACTTTCTGCACCTCCGCAGTCATGACATCAACATATACCTACACAAGTCATCTTAAAAAAACAGGGCCCTTTGTCAACAATGTGATCACGTTCAAATGAACTTTCAAATCTCACCAAATAAGTGTTTTTATAAAGTCAAAAATAGTTGTTGATGGATGTAATTTATTTTTTATATTGGAAAGTTAATCATATTTTAAGGCTTAGAAGTATTTGGGTTTAGGCAACGTTGGGCATGGGCCTCCAAAGTTAGAAAGGTGTCGAGACAAACACCTAGATCCTAGCTCGAGGCCTAGGTTTCACCTTTAACAGTGGACCTCAATTGGCCATAGCTCAACCTGGCCTACCTAAGTTCTTTTTTATTTTTATTTTTTATTTTAAAAATAAAAACAGAAAAAGTTGCATATTAGGTCTACATGACCTTAAACTAAAAAAACCAAAAACATCCTCCCATAGTAAAGAAAATATTTCACTTGGAAGATTATCAAAAAATTTGAATCTATCTTCTTGATCATGAGCCTTTACAGCTAATGTGTTAGCACACTTGTTTGCTTCATGGAAACAGTGAGACAAAAGGACTTCTAGGATTTGATTTATTAGAGATAGAGTACTTATAAAGAGGTTATCTATCTTCCATTTTTTTTACTCCAACGGGATTTAAGACTCGGCCAGAAATTTAGAATATTCTCTTTGAATAGCTTGTTTGATTCCTTCATGAATAATGAATAGCTCACAATTCTGCCATATCATGAATAGCTCCATCTGTATTAAGTTTAATCCATTTCGTACATGGAGGTTGCCATGATATTGTTCTCTATATCCTATTTACATTAATTAAAGAAGGGTTTGCCAAAGATAAAGAAAAGTAGCTTTAGAGCTTAATTTCCTAATCTTAGTGTCAACAATTTCTTTTGCTGAAAGATAAAGTTATTCCGGGCCCTCCATATATTCCAAATGATAAAATATAAAATAGAAATGTGTTGTCTCAAGATTTTTTAATTGATCAGCCAACTAAATTTTTGTTTTGATAGAAATAGGAGAAGTTACACAAGATGAGGGTAACTCGTCCTCAAGCATCACAAAAGCAAATAGAACTTAAACCCCTACGAATAGAAGAATAACAAAAACTGAGAGTGCCAAGAGTGGAGACTGAAGACCAGCCAATCAAATTTGAAAATCTAGTTGGAGTGATTTGAATCAGAAATGGGCCCAAGTGTATTGGGCCAAGGTACATCTTTTTCACATGTGAAAAATTAAAACTAAAGAATTTCTAAAACAAAAAAAAAAAACTTCTAAATTATCTTAATATCTTATCATAAAGTCACATAAATCTCAAAATACAAGCATGTCTCTTATAAAATCTTTCTTGTGTCTTAATTTTCTCTATTAAAATCTATTATCTCTCTTTCTCTCTTTCTAATAGTTAATGTTTGTAACATGCATCTTTTTTCAGCCATTAAATCCCAAATCTATATCTACATATTAAAATAAGGTTGTGCAAGCATAGTTCTTTTTTTCTTTTGAAATTTTTCTTTTTCTAAATGCTATAGACTCTAACCATTACAATGATGATAGTGGTCTTGGGAGCTCATGAAACAAAATTTACTAATATGTGACAATATTGGACACTCACAAATTGAAGTGAGACTTTATTAGCCTTTGTGCTTTGTAGCAATGCCATAACTTGGAAAGGTTTTACCCAAGTTATTACTTTCTTACCAATTTCTTATTAGAGTCTTCTTGTAAAAAGTACTATGGTAATAGTTCTAACAAAAATGGATTAAGTAAGAAATTATGAGAAGTAGAGAGCTAGAGACGGGTTGAGATTGAAATGAAAGCAGTCGTTTGAGTTCTAACAACAAAGTTAAAAAGCAAATACAATCTTGTATAGGGGTGAGCATTCGATTTATTTGTTTTTAATTGAATATCAAAATTTTTAAAACCAAAATAAAAAAAAAACCGAACCGAAACTAAATTACAATAAAACCTAAATTTTCGGTTTAATTTTTGGTTATTTTGATTAAAAATTGAATTTAATTAATATATATATATAATATTATATATTATAACCTATAATATATATTATGAAATTTAATTTCATTATAAAATATTATATATAATATATTAATATATAAATATATAGCATTAGGGATGTTTGGTTCTGTTTACATTTATTGAGAAAACGCTGCCACCTCAGCGCTATATCAGCATTTGGTGCAATAAACGCTTATTCACATTGAAACCACTGTTTGGTATGAGCGTTTAATGAAAAAACGTTTCCCCAATGATTTTCATCGGTTTCGTGAAAAGAGTCATTGCGAGCAATGTGGCGTACCGAAATTTTTATCCAGTCCAACGCGGATCTATCGTCCCATAATAACTTTTCATCTTTGTTTTACCGTCAGCAAGGTGTTTTTTTCAAATAAGTCGTGACTTTTCTCTTGTTCTACCGTCAACAAGGTGCTTGTCCGCAGTTCTTCGGATTGCAAATCGTCTGTCGTTCTTCGTCAGAAAGGTGATCGTTCTTCATCCACCATTCTTCGTCGGCAAGGTGATCGTTTTTCCCTAAACTTTGCCTTCGATTCATTGTACTTGAAAGAATGAAGGATGCTTTGTTTTAGTTCGACAACAAAATTTTCCTTGATCTTTCCCTAATTGTTTAATCTTAGGCTTAAATCTTAACAATGGCTTTGTTAATTTTAACTTTGATTGTTAATTGTTTGAACGAGCCTCATGGTCCCTTGGTCATGAAACATCAAAAGGAAACAAGGTTCCCATGAATGGCAACCTTACGCCAAGAACTCCACCCTGTTCCGAGTATCTGAAACTTAGACATAGAATAACATATGTGCATTGGACAATTAGCAACGACTAGATTGACAAGCACTAAAAACTTCATACAAACAATAATATACAAGATATATGAAGAAAAAAATATCTGGCATAAAGTAAACTACAAGAGAGCACTTATTAGGCTCTGGATTAGAAATTCAGGCACCGGGAATGGTGGAAGAAAACTGAAAGATCCCAAACCACCATGAATGCTGCATATTAGATGTTTCCAAATACTAGTATTTGGAAATGTTTCCAAATACTAGTATTTGGAAATGTTTCCAAATACCAGAACAACCCACAACATGAATGTTGCATATTAGAAACATCTCTTCATGATTCTACCCATATATCCATATGCGGTTGGATGTTGTTCTCTGAGAGTTTTTTTTTTTTTTTCTTTTAGTAGCAGCACCTTGTTGTATTTTGAGGTTTTGGTTGTAAACTTGTAATTTTCTGATTAACACCATGCTTTACCTTTTCAAAAAAAAAAAAAAAAAACTATTATAAAGATTGCATGGTCATCCCGAAAGAGTTTTTGACTGAAAACTGAAAACTGAAAACCATATGTTAGTACTTTCAGATATGTTTTAAGAGAAATATTTGAAGGACATTGGTTTTCTAGAAAATCGTTGCAATGTTGCTAGAGATTAGGCTTATGGAACCACTTCCTTCCTCTTTTTGGTTTATTGTGAACTCCTCTTAATGAAACTAAAGATACATTTGGACCGGCTCCAACTCCTCCCACAAAAAGAGGAAAGATCCTTTTGCAACTTTACAGTGGCTGCAATTTTTTGGAGTGTCTATAGGATTTAGAATTTTCAATAATAGGAGAAATGATGTCAACATTATTATTGATGATCTCATTCAAGTAGCTCATTGGATGCTTACAAAAGAATTGCATGATGTATGCATTTGTGGATGCAATCTTTCAGTGGCTAGTTTTGCACCACCTAGACAACTGGTGCATTAGGAATAAGAACCACCACTATCTGTCCATCTGTCAAAATTTTTCTAGTCCCGAGCCTATTTCAAATTTTCATTTACAGTCCTTGACATATTAGCCATTTTGTTCTATTCCCTACACCAACAGGACAAATAGTAAATGAATTCCCTCTGCTCATTGAAGTCTATAGCAGTGTGCTTGGCACTGATCCCAAAAAGATCCATCTGGGCCAACCTATTACCAACTATGAATTATATGAGCAGGAGATTCCAAATCCTTCTAATAGTTGCATAGTACCAGACTTCAGAAGAACAAGAGCTGCTTCCCTCTAGTCAATAGCAAGTCTATCTCAATTAGCATATCTTCTAGCAGCGCAGCTCAATGTGGACCAAGGGATGGAATATCCAATTTCTTTATCCAATATAGAATCAGTTAAGTGAAAAAAAGCTAGCTACATTTAGTGGCAGGGGGAGCTTATTTGGTGGGTATCAAGTTAAACTTAGAGGGCTGCTCCATGGGCAACCCAGGCCCCTTCGGTGTGAGTGGTGTCTATAGAAGAACAAATAGGGGTATCATTTTACAGCATTCATGACTTATAGATGAAAGTAATGTAATAAGGGAATAGCTGATCTCTATTCTTCCAGAGAGTGTTGTCAATGCAGTAAGCTGATAACTAGCCATCTTGGTCTCCCTACTCAATGTCATTGTTGATGACTGGTCAGTGCCTGGGTGTTGACTACTCATTGAAAAAAAATTCAAAATTTAATATAATGATGCAAACTTATATGTAAGGGAAAAAAGATTGCAACTGCAATGAAATTATCATTTAAAAAAATTAGTGTATAATATAGTTTTATAAGCAAATAAGGGAAATTGATCAAAAGAGTATGGTATATACTCACAGGTCACTGCTTAGCAATCATTTAGCATTTGTTTTTTTAGAAAGAGTATCTGCAAGTGCAACCCAGACATTGATCAAAAGAAGACCTAAAAATCACTATCTTTTCTTTTAATTCATGAATCATTTCTACTTTATATACCCTAAACTAACCACATGTGCTCATTAATGCTTTTTTTTATACTTAAAGTATGACAAATAGCATTAATATTGGCAAAAAATCTATAAGACATTGAAGCCATTACATGGTGATTGAGTTAGCAGTTAGCACCAAGAAGAAAATATGTGTGGATACAAAATACTTTATATTGTCAAAGTTAGAATCATAATTTATGTGCTCCAATCAACAGAACTCTTTGTGGATAAAAACCCAGAAAACCTGCTGCCACTCAATTCTCCCAATCACCGTCAAGGTTGGGCATGCTTTTCTATCAAAGAAACACCTGTTCTGTTCCTTCCACTAATTCCAGCAAATTGAGAAAGGGCTCAGATTCCCCATGGTCTTGGACGGAAACAAATAGCTGGCCTTGAGGATATTAGAATAGGAAGATCCTTAGGTAATACCCAACTTCTCTTGAAAAAATCATCAGAAAGTGTTCACGCCACAAGAAAGAAAGAACAATGGTGTGGTAAATAGGGCACGGTCCCTTTTGTTCCCCAAACAATGATCATCCAATGTCCAAATACTTACCACGGTTGATTGTTACAATTTTGTCCTACAATACTGTCCACATAAAGAATCAAACCTTTGATGGGAAATTAGTTTCCCATAGCCAACACCAAGTCTCAGTTAGAGACCTCATTAACTGAGTCAGTTGGCACCTTTCAAACACCAATCTGAAACTTTAATTTGTTGAAGCATGATTTAATGCTTTTGAATCTGGTCTCCTTGTGAACATGATCATGTGCTATTAATTCCAACCCTTTTGGTAAGGCATGAACATGATTCAGTAGTCATATTTACTGCTCTCTTTCTCTCATCACTGTGAACATTTTACACTGCTTCGGTCCCCGACTTGGGGCTGGGCCCATTTCCCATGAAAAGGTCTGATTGTGGCATAATGATCCAAGTCGACCTAATCCAACCTTATTAATTACATTGTGTTAGCTTTCTGCATTTTTGAGTTCCAATTGCATCATGATGATGGCAATTAGTTTTATCTGTTCCATCCCGATAAGAAAAAACCCAATTAATTTTGTGATATATATATATATAGAGAGAGAGAGTATAGTCCCCATTCCTAATCCAGGGCAAATTCCATATATTAAAAACAGTCTAGTAACAAAAAAAGCCCATGTTAGATTTTTACTAGTTTTCTTAGGGAACCACAAATTATTGATTAGAGACTAATTTCCATAACTATTTTCCAAATATATCATTATTCATTGGTTGGCTTTTCCTAAAACCCAAGTCTCCTAGGGCACATTGCCAATAAGCATAATACTTGATTTTCCATAGTTGATGCTGATGCTGATGCTATTGCAGTAGCCATTTTGATCATTGAGCCAGACGTGGAGGAGGATTTTATTTAGATGCAAGAGTTTAATTAGATAGGGTTGCATATGCATTTCTGTATACAGGGTTGCATATCAAGATGTGTAGATAGTGTAGCATGGTCAGACATGGAGGAAGAAACATTTATAATGTTGATGGTTGAAATGGTAAGGGCCAATAACAGGCCTACAGGAACATTCACAGGAAGATTTACCATCATCACAAGTTCAAAAACAAGTTTCATGCACTAAAGAAGAGATGATCAGAGCATTTGTCTCTTATTAACCACACTGGCTTTGCAATGGACCCACTGACAGTGACGCCTACTGCCAGTGAAGAAGTGTGGGATGAATTATGCAAAGTAAGTAGTATTTGAGTTGATTCATTTCACATATGAGTGTAGTGGTGAATGTTGACTTTGTGTGTATATTTGCAGAATAATAGATGGGCTAAGAAGTATTGAACGAAAGTTTATCATCACTGGGATGAATTTCATTATATTTTTTAGGGGACACATGCAACTAGTGAGCACGGGTATAGTAATGATGAAGACTCATACATTGTGGTTGAGCAATCACAACATGTGCACTCTTCACCCACATTTAGCAACGAAGAGCATGGACCGCCATATACAAGTGAATCTCAAGCTAGTTCGAACATTGTAGATGTTGGCGGCAATGTCACATCTACACAAGGGGGAGACAGGCACAAAAGAGTTGGCAACCCCCCTTCATCCATGAGGAAAGGAAAGAAGATTTGTTTGCCGCCAAGCATTGAGAAAGCCCTTGGTAATTGGGTGGAAGCTAGTAAGCTAAATTATGAGATGCAAAAGGAACGTATGGAGGTAGTAACTGACACTGGAAACTTGGAGACATGCATACAGATGCTTAATGACGTGTTCTGAGTCCACGTCTTACCCGCTACTTGCTACGTCAAGGCAACAAAGTTGTTTCAAGAGGACCACTGAAGGCGGTCCTCCATTACACTGGATCCAAATTTGAGGGCTACATGGCTTAATGCCTTGGCTGAGGATGAGAACTGGGAAAAGAGCTTCTTTGATTAGCCTTAGTTGTTCACATGTCTTTGTTTGTTTTTTGAGACATAAAACTTTGTTAACTTAACATTACTTGAGTTGTAATGCACTCTGTGTTTTTATGGAGTTTTTTATGAACTTTTGTTAAATGGAATGCTTTATGCCTTATGGATTGCTTTTTGATAGCAATATATTGCTTTGATTCATAGCTTGCTTCATGTTTTATTAGCTTTGTGGATCTTATGATGCAGCAATGCCTCTTCGAAGTGGTCATGAAACTAGTTCATCATTGGATGGGGATGAACTGATAGTTAACACAATTGTTATCCCATTGTCATTGGAGACATATGCACTGAGCTTAACTAGGCAGCCGTGTCACACCTCTTCAATGACTGGACACAATTATATGTGACAAGAAATATTAAATGACCTTGAAAACCTAGATAGGTGCTATGAGTTATTTAGGATGGAATGCCATTTATTCAAAAACTTTGTTGACCTGCTTAGGGGGAGGGGTCTTCTAAAAAACACAAGACGGACCATAGTTGAGGAGTCTCTTGCAATGTTCCTACTCATCGTAAGCCAAAACAATAGAAACTGTGCAATGGCCGAGCGATTTCAACATGGACCATTAACACCCACATAAAGAAGGTTGTTAGAGCAATATGCAAGCTGGGGAAGGAGCTCATTACTCCACCATCCTTCATAGAGACACCAACACACATCAGAAGATCAGAGAGATACTTTCCTATGTTTAAGGTACTTGAATTAGCATATACTTGCTTATACTAAATCTTATTATACCAGTGGAGTAAGGTAATGGTGCTTCTGTATCTAGGATTGTGTGGGGGCTATAAATGGCACCCATGTCTCGACATGTGTACCACGTGACAAGCAAATCCCCTTTAGAGGTAAGAAGAAGGTTTGCACATCAAATGTCTTGGCCTTGTGTGACTTTGACATGATGTTTAGATTCATATACACTGGATGGGAGGGTTCAACTCATGATTCTAGGATACTTGTAGAAGTTATTGTTAGGCCAAACATCCATTTCCCAGAACCTCCCCTAGGTGAGACTAACTATCTCATCATCATCTTTACTACATTAATTAGTAGACTTCATTGTAATGGTATATTCTCTTTATTATATACATGCAGGGAAATACTACCTCTGGCTTTGCTAGTGCACCCTGCTATCTCACACCATACTCTGGTCAGCCCTATTACCTAAGTGAATCCCATGGGCAATGTGGTAGGTTTAGAACCAAGGAAGACCTATTCAACTATACGCACTCATCTCTACGGAACATAATAGAGCGACGTTTTGGTGTACTGAAGGGTAAATTCCCAATCTTGAAGAACATGCCATGCTATGATTTGTTATTGCAACGGTTTATAGTTATGGCATGCTTTATTACTTATAACTTCATCAGGAGAGAGGCATGTAAGGATGTACATCTAAACATATGGGCCGAGGAACAAATGGTGGACAATGAAGATGATGAAGTAAATGGTGATGGTGGGCACGATGGTGAACATGCTTCTAGTAGCAACTCACAGATCAACTTAGTGCGGGATCAGATTGCCAATGAGCTATGGGAGAGATATCAGATGACACACTAGTATATTTGTAGTCTAGTGTGAATTGTGTTCAATTTATTTTTATTTTGTACATTTAATATGCACTGGTCTAGTTTGATAACATGACATTAGCTTACATTGCAGGACATGTATACATTGCAATTGTTCATTCCATTTTTATGTTACCATTTAGTTTATTCATGATACTTGTTTTTACAATTGTCATATAAAACTATATGCAGATACTAATGACGAAGGGAGTTTTTTTTGCCAATGTGCTCATGTGGAAAGGGAGAAATGACATCGCATATGGCCAAGACCGAAAATAACTACGGATGATGGTTTTTCCGTTGTCCATTGAGAGGGGATCATAGGGGCTCTTTCATATGGGTAGACCAATACAATGGGGGATACCCAATACCTGGTAGGAATGCCCCAAAACAACACCGTTCCTCGTCAGTTGTGCAACCACAACCAAATAATAGTAACATTACTTTGTTAACTTGTTGTGGTTGCAATATCCTGTGCTTTATATTTTGGGCATGGGTATGTTTGGTTGTTCTGGTACTCAAGCTTATGAAGTAAAATGATAAAAATATGGAACCCGTCTAAAACTTAACTACATACTAAAACTTAACTATGTACTAAAAATTAATAGATTTCATAGTGATGTTGGCTTATATACAAAAACTTTTTAGACTTGTTAACTAGCAGTGCATACTTGTTAGTGTGGAACACATAAGGCTTTTGTGCTTTTATTTTTTATTTTTAATTTTCTTGGATGTATTTGAGTGTGTGTGTGTGTCATGTGACTATGCCAAATTGAACTGAACTTAAATGACATGGAGTCCTAACTAAATGTCCATAAAGTGCACAAAATGATTCCACATGTTCATGTTCAACCATCTACTTGCCCAAATGCAGAAACTGGGTTACAAACTACTTTCTACTAGTTTTATTTTTGTCTACAAAAAATGTGAAAAGCCCCACTGGGTTTGATTACACTAGAAAACAAGCATATAATAATAGATTTCATAAAGGAACGGAGAATATCTAGGTTTGGAGGCCATTCCCTGAAATCTCATTCAGGCCAAAATAATCAGGCATGGTTCTCTTAGAGTTCCAAAACCATGAACTACCTTGAAGTCTCCATCAACATATTCACATAAACGCCATGACAAAGCATGGATAGAGAGAGCACCCTCATCAAACAGAAAAGTTTAGGCAATTCAAACCATTAAGATGCCCATGCTATCCATGGAGAGAGAGAGAGAGAGAGGGGGGGGGGGGGAATTGGAGGTACAAACATTGGTACATTGTTTTGGGAAGTCGGATTGGGTCGGGGAAGTCAGGTCCTCGTCGGGGATGGGGAAAATTGTCATCCCTAAATGAAAGAAAAAGTTGATAATTTACATAATATGCATCAATAAATATCGTTTTCAAACTTTGAGGACCTATACCACAAATTTTGACCATTAGATGTGGGTTACATCTAGACCTGTTCATGGGTCAGGTAGCTCGACGGGTTAGCTCAGTCCCCGGATGGTCTTGAACATGAGTTTTAGCCCGCGGGCTTGACTTTGGGCCTAAAAGACTGGCTTGATTTTTTTTCGGGCCAGGCTTGGGATTTGTCAAAAAAGCCTGGCCCAGCCTGACTTTTATATAGTTTAAACTTTAAACCCTAAATTCTTTATATCTTCTAACTTATCTTCTCATTCTCAGTTTCTCACTCTTAGACTCGCAGAACCAGTCACCGGTGGCTGATGCCACCATAACTAGGTCGTCTCTCTCTCTCCGGCCGGCACCGTTTTTATCTTCTATCTTCTCATCCTCAGTTTATCACTCTTAGACTCTCAGAATCGGCAAACCTAGGCGCATCGTTTTCACTCTACGAACTCAAGCACCGGTGGTCGGTGCCACCAGAACTAGGTTCTCTCTCTCTCTCTCCGGTCGGCAACATTTTCATCTTCTACCTTCTCACTTTCTCAGTTTTCATTCTCACTCTCAAACTCCCAGGAACCGGTGAATTCAGGCACCGGTAAACTCAAGCACCGATGCTCAGACTCCTAGGCCGGGCTTCGGGCTTTTTATGAGGGTTGGGCTTAGACCCAAGTTGTAGGCCTGTTGGTTGGGCCGAGCTTAGGCTCAGGCCTGAAAAATTTCTGTTAATGAAAAGCAAAAGCCCGACCCATGAACTGGTCTAATTATCCACCATTAGATATGAAAATCGGTCATTAAAAACAAGCACATGTAATTTAGACAATTGGATTGACTAACAGATCCTATACATCAAAGTGAAAGTGTCACACTGAAGCATCCATATGGCTATTTCTTGAAACGCGCCATCAAACAACAAAAAAAAAAGTTTAAAGTGAGCGTTTATCAGATAAACGTTTATTTGATAAACACCCTTCCAATAAACGTAAACGCAACCAAACACATACGTTGTATATTATATATTATATATTATATAATGAATTTTAGTTAATTCAGTTTTTTTGGTTAACTGAATTTCTAAATCTGAAAATCAAAACCGAAAATCAAAATTTCTAAAAATTGAATTACCCAAAAACCGAAATCAAAATTTTCGGTTTTAACTGAATAATGCTCACTCCTAATCTTGCACACTGACCCTAACAAGTAAGATACTTGTGGCCCCAACTCTCACTCTGGTATACTTTCTTGATGTAAATTCCAATAAAAAGGTTTTTAATTTTTGGTAAGGTAGATAGAACAAATGATCAAACATAAATTGAATGATTAGTTTATGGTATAGAATATAGGATGGTATAATATTTTTTTCTTATAATAATTATTAATTATGATAACAAATAGTAGTTATTAAAATTAATAATTTGTGTTTTGCTTTGCCAATTAATTTTACTTTTTTTTTTGTAATAGCCCATTTTTTACTTCCCACTATGATGTTATGACTATGCAAAACATCATAAAATGGTTTGTGTTTTGACACAAAAATGATTTGGGCATACCACATCTTGGCAATTTAATTTGATATGGAAACACCACATTTTGCATCTAATTATGGGCATGGGGAATTGATGAAAACATGAGGAAAACTTTATTATTTGAGGTAGGGGTACGAATGAATGATTGGTAAGCTCAAATTTGATTCATTGATATTTGAAATTGAACATTTTATATTAAAACAATACTGTCCACTATCATATGGCTTCTCCTTCCTCCCCTTCTCCAACTCAGGCTTCTCCTTTGTTGTCTTTCTCTCTTCTTTAGGCCATTTCTATCTCCCCATAATCCATTTGGCACAACCCATATAGAACATGTCCTCTAATGTTCAATGGATTGGCTATATAAAGACTTGTCCAATACATGGGTATTAGATATTTGGACCATTGATCTGGTTTGTACCCTTTACGGGTCCACATTGTTGTGTACTAATAACGCATGGAAATTATCTGTTACAAATCCCCTTCTCTCTCATTAATTTTATTAAATTAAATTTAAGGCCAAATTACCTCTCATTAATTTTATATTTACTCCTATATTTAAATGAATTTCTCTCATTAATTAGTTAAATACTCCTGTAATTAATGCATAATTTTAAATTTGAATTTCACTTTTAGCATCTAATTGGAATTCTCTTCTCATTAATTTCGTTAATTAATAACCCTCTTTCTCATTAATTTGTTTTGTTAGTATAAAACTATAAATTAGCAATAGAAACATTCGGACCCTAGCCACTAGACTTCAAGAACTAGAGGTACACCAATCACCACTAAGCCACGCCCATTTGTTTGCTATAAGTTTATGCAATTTTATTTTTAAGTAAATTTTCTCTTTTTCTTAGTATATGCTTACCAATAAATGTTAGAATTAATTATTAAAATTTATGTATTAATAAATATTAAGATAAATTATATTGATTATTTTAAAACTAATGCATATCAATATACATTTTAGTTTTTTTTTTCACGTTTTAGTTATTCCATCATTTGTCAATAGTTACCAAGTGTGTCTCGATATCTCGAATTTTATATAAACCATTAAATTACAGTTTTTTTTTTTACTTTTAAATAACTTATTTATCGTTATTAATATATTTTTTAGGATTTATTTGCATTTTTTAGCATATTTATCCGTATCTATACGTATCCAAAGCGTATCCCGATATGCCTCCTAAAATTATCTTTCCGATATAGCTTACGTTTCCGATACTTTAAACCATACTAATAACACTAAGCATATTTGCATTAATTAAAAATAAACTTCATTACTTAATTACTTATTGAAGTTATATTAAATATGATTTAAATAAAATTGGCAAATATATTAAAATGTAGCCTAATAATTTAATAATTAAATTCTTGATTTTTTATATATTTTTCTATCTTTGTGGAGAAAACCATGCCAAAGGGTTGTGACCAATCAAACCCCCATAAATTTTGATAAATCCCACTTGATTGGTTACCACCTATATGATTGATTATAAGTTTTTCTTGTATCATAGTTAGATTATTCTCTTAATATATTACATTTATAGTTTAACTTAATTAATCAACTAGCTTAAGTTATATATCTATATCTATACTAGATTCTATAATGTAGTTATCCACACCACCTCTCTAAGCCGAGGCACATGTTTTCCTTGTTAGTGCTCATTTTTCTAAGGAACTGCATCTAATGTCATTTTAGATGAAGATTCTTAACTTTTAGTTAGTATCTTGTTAGGTTGTTGTCCAAACCCACAATGGAGGCTATGTCATGTAGTAGTCGAGTGCAGGGTTGTAATTTTTTCCCTTGATCATTGTTTGGTCTCTTACTGCCTTAGGGCTTGTAATTTAGCTATTGACCGTTTGGCCAAGTTTGATGCATCCATCTCATGCACCTACACCTGGTTAGTGACTCCTATATTATTGAACATATTGTGAACTTCGAACAATGTAATAATTGATTTTGTTGAACAAATTTGCCTTTGAGCTTCAAAAAAAGTAGTTATCCACGTCAGACTTCTTATATTGTTTCTTAACTAGGGCTGCAACTTCGGTTGGGTTGACCTGAACCTGGCCTAAAAAAAGTAAGGTTAGGGTGAGTTTGAATTGAAATTCGGGTTGAAATGTATGAACTCAACTTAACTTTGGATTGCGTTAAAACATAACCCAAATCCAATTTTATATTTGCATCAACTAATATATATATATATATATATATATATATACCCGCACAAATGAAATCTACTCATGCGAATAGATTAACATCTCACGTGCAAGTATTTCATGCATGTATTTGTCTCCACCACTCCCGAACTCTCTTCTCTTGGCTTCTTGAGAAGCTTTGTCTTGAGTAATGCTTCCTCTCCCTCTCTCTCTCTCTCTCTCTCGATCGAATAGTGACCGCTTGTGGTTTCTCACTTTAGTCGTCTACTGTCCCCCCTTTCTTCTCTATTGGTGTGTTAACCCTCAGCCGCCATTGCTTGTCTTTCTGCCGTTGAGCGGTTTTATTTATAAACAACTCTCTGGCTCGTCCTCTCTTTGGAAAAAGCTTCAATCTCTCATTCTCTTCTCTCTCTCTCTTGTTCTTGATTTTTTGGGGTCCTCTGTAGGGCTCAATCGTCTTTGTTGCCTTTCTTGTTTGAGATTTTGTTGTGCTACTGGCCTTTCAAACTTTGGATTTCTCTTTCTTTATTTGTTTTGGAACTTGTCATGCCATGAAGATATAGGAAATGCAGGGAAGAAGCAACTTCTAGGGTTTCCAAGGATTCAACATCTAGTGACAAAGGATTCAACGTAGGATGGCAAAGATCTTTTTGGTCCTGGTAATGGTGATTTGTGAGAAGATTATGTTGCTTTAAAGAGGTGGAAGGATAGGGCTGGCGCTGCAACTACTAATCAGTGGAAAGACAGTGAGGATGAACAAGGAGACTCTTCAGTTGGTGATAGAGAGACGAGAGGGGCATGAGTAATTTAGACCATTTTCTTTCCATGCCGCATTACTCTATTTTAGAATGCTTAGAAACTTCTAATTTATTGTTGTATTTGGTTAGTGTTGGATCTTATATTTGTTTACTTTCCAATTTAAAGTGTATTGGATCTTATATTTGTTTTTGCATCAATGATTGAATGTTTGTTTTGCTGTATTTCTTTCAATTATCTTATAAGATTTTGGAAGACAAACTTGTGATTGTTGTATGAAACAGAATGTGAGTTTGGAATTGTGTTTTCCTTTGTTTATTCATGTTATTTCTTCAGTTTGCATTTAAGCTTACAACTTGGACTAAATTAGTTCTATAATTGTATTTATTTTCCACCTTTCTTGAATTGAATGAATTCCAATGGAGTTCCTTCCAGTAGTCCAAGTTAGATATTTTCAGCTCTTCCAAATGACTGGTTTCATTGATTTTTATCTCTATTACATGTGAGGGTTGTATGGGCTCTTAAGCTCATGAAGGTGGATTTCTTGGGAAGTTAAATTCAGATTGAGTGGTGAAAGGCTTCCAACAAAGAAAACCACAGCTAAGATGAAGAACCTGAATCCTGAGTCTCAACTCTCAAGTTTTTCAGATAAATGTATATGACCGGGATAAGGTTAAATCTTTCTCATTTGTTTCCTAAACTTCTATGCTGTTTTGCTTCTTTATTATAATGATGTTAGAAAAAAAATAAAGACAATCACTTCAGTGAGGCAAGGTTGCTTTTGGTTATAGTCCTTGGTGCCAACTACGTTGAGGGGAACCATCACAATAACCCTTACACAAT
This sequence comes from Nelumbo nucifera, assembly GCF_055504915.1. Classification (NCBI taxonomy): domain Eukaryota; kingdom Viridiplantae; phylum Streptophyta; class Magnoliopsida; order Proteales; family Nelumbonaceae; genus Nelumbo; species Nelumbo nucifera. Next base: position 61,702,567 of record NC_142654.1, on the reverse strand, counting down.
GGTCCTTTGTAGAGGAGAGAAGAAGAAAACTAAGGTGAAATTTGTTGATCAAACTTGGACTTGGTTTTATGAGTCTTCATTCCAATTGAATAGTTAAACATAGCTTAGTAATTGATAATATTTGTTGACTTTAAGATTGTTAACTTAGTTTATCAAATGATTCAACCATTATATAAAAGTAATCTCAACCAATCTAATCAAGTCAGCATTGTTGCAAAGAAACTTTGGAGGAATTTGACATTTGTTTGTGAAAATTTTAGGCGATTGGTTCTTGGCATTTCAAATGTTATTCAGGTGTACCAAAGCCAATGTTGATTTTTAATTCTATGTCCCTTGCACAGCTTTACATATCCCCATGATCTTTTCTAACTTAGAATAAATGGAATGTGTTTTTTGTCAATGGAAACAAACATAACAGATCTATAAAACCTAATTAAAATAGCTTTCTAATATCTAATAATCCATGCCTACTATTTTTAATTCCCACACCAATGTAATATTTTGATTTAAACTTCAAACCATCTATTCTTTTTCTTTCTAATTTTCTAAATTTTTAATTATCAAAAAAGTTATATGATTAATCACTAGGAGATAAACAGACATTCGAATTACACTTCCATAATATTATCCTTATGCAATGTTTAGCTTTTTCATTGTTATGCTTCTATTATGTGGTTGTCCTCTCCCCTTGTAATCTAGCAAGGTGTTGTGAGGGAGAGGAACAACCACATTTTCAAAGGCAAAGTGTTGTAGGTGGAGGTTGTGATACACAAAGCAGAGAGGTTACTAGCAAATTGGGCTTCTCTAAAGGAGTTAAGTGGGGTCAATTTATTGATCACGAGCCTAGTTGATTTTTGTCATTTTCTTTTTGTATATACTATGTATAGCACACATGGGTGCCTCCCTAATCTTATTGCTATGTTCGGTTTGAGTACAAAGTACATTTGAGAAGTGGTTTCTTAGGTTCATATTTTATGCTTGGGCAAGTTCTTTAGCATCTCTGTGTGCCCCAATTGTTCTTTTATTTATTTATTTATTTATTTTATATTGTCGGATTTAATATATGACTTATTGATTGGCAATAATGACTTACAAGACATGTTATTTCTTTCTTATGTATTAACATATCCATTATGAAGCCCTTAAGCTACCATTTCTTCCTACTTCCAACGTTAGGACATTATGAAATGTAAGTAATGGGAGTAGAATACAAAACCTGTTGAATGTAAACTTTAAACCCAAGGTGTGACCAAATATTGTCAAATTCCCACTATTGGTTTCACAACAAGACTAGATGGGGCAATAAATGGCATGGTTGACATTTTCTTTATTTGTAACAAAATTAGACTCAGACACCATATTATAATTGTCCATGTTTGAGAAAGAGAAATAGCATATGGTGTGAGAGGAGGCTTTGGTCAAGAAACAACCAATTATGAAAGGGATGGTTGGAGAAGAAAATCATTCGGCACAAAACATTAAACAACCAGGAAAAACCGAAGGTAACCAAGAGAAGCATGTAAACACAATTGGATAGGCATAATCCAATCTGGCTATGCCTCATGAGCTTGATTGCAATCAAAAAGAATTCTTGAAGCAGCGTGGATCTTGTTTTATTCACTGCTGGTCTTAAAGGTTTGCATGCTAATTATTTGTTCCTTTGATCACTTGTGTTTTTTCCCTTTAATTTCCTTAAACATTTCTTATCACCTTTTTGTTCTTGTTTGTATGATGAGAAATTCACCTATTCATCTTTACATAAAATTGTAGTTCCTTGTTACATGGTTCTATGCTTCTTAATTCACATAATTCTTCTTAAACAATGAAATCTCATGAGGCTTAAACATCGTGCAATATTCTTTTATGTCATATGCTACTGTGAACATCATTGTTTATTTCTTTTTTCCTTTTCCTTTTCCTTAGAAGTTAGATTTCATCATTTTAGATGTTAACTGGTAATATCATGTGATGATTCTTTAATTCTCCATTCTAAATGTACATTTCCATGGAATCAATTACTATGAATGTCATATAATAACAAATTTTTCAGGTGCCTAGAAAGACTGCTCAGGAATGTTTTGATAAAGTCCACTCCGACCTTGTTACCCCACCTCAACCCCCATCCTGTTCAAGGATATTTCTCATGGGACGTTTCTCACACTTCTGGTAAACTTCTGGAACCACTGAACTCAATGTTAAAAGAAGGAAGAGCAAGGGGAAGAGATACCATGCACAGAAAACTATGAGACATTTAGTAATCACTATTTGATAGGCTAAGGCCATTTCTCATTCTTCTGGAAGTAAACTTTTGGAACCACTGGACTCAATGTTAAAAGAAGGAAGAGCAAACATAATAGATACCATGCACAAAAAAACTGTGAGACATTTAGTAAGCACTATCTGATAAACCAAGGCCATTTCTCATACTTTTGGAACCACTGAACTCGGTGTTAAAAGAAGGAAGAACAAGCAGAAGAGACGCCATGCACAGAAAACTGTGAGACATTTAGTAAGCATTATGTGATAGACCAAGGTTGTGAAGCAGATTTGTTCTTGGTTCTTGAGACCCCCACGAGTTTAGGAAACAAGTACATTTGGCAAAAGGAAGTAAAGAAGTTGGGCCAACCCAAGACTAACCAAAATCTAACCCGATCCTAACACAACCCGAAGTTTTAGGGTTGGGGGTTTCAATAACTCGGTGTGGGTTAGGATTGACCTCAATCCAATCTAACCTGTTGTTGACACAAATTTAATGTATTTGATTAACACAAAATACGAAGACAAATTATAAAATAAAATTTTTCATAAAGAAAATACAAAGGATGAAACTCTCTTTGGTTCTGCTTGATGACGTGAGAAACCTCTGATTAATGGTCGAATTCGATAAAGACGTCCGTTGACATGTTTCTCGTATTTTCTAAAGTGTTGTACATTTCCTTGACTTTGTTGCTTTTGAAGAACTGATGTATATTTCTTCATTTTGGACTCCGCACTTGATTGACTGTGAATAATGCTTATCTAAGGAATTTTTTACTACGGCTTGATCTTTTTGGGAGAACTTGAATCCATGTGTGAAGTTTCTTCCCTTCTTTCTTCTTTCTTGAACTTTAAGTAAAGTTGGAATTAGCAAGAGTTTGTGATTGCTTTCAATTTTCAATTGTTGGCATGAGATTGTGAGAACTCTCAAATGTGTAAGTATGATTGTCAAGAGAGAGAGAGAGAGAGAGCTTTCTTCCTAAGCAAGGTTATTTTATAGCCTAGGATTAGGGATGTCGTGTTATATTATATAGGAGTTAGTAGTCTTGCCAATGGAACCATCCTATTAAAATAAGACATGAGCCTAATTGCTCTTGGTACATTTGAATCCTTGGGCCATAGGCCATGTTTACATAGACTTGGGCCCTAGGCTCATGGAGGCCCATATTAATTTGGGAGGGCTAACATGTAAATTAAACCCACTTATTTGGCTTAGAAATTCACACGTTTACACCTTTACTTGCTTGCACCCCTATTCCCAACCATTTTAGAATTTTATAGTTTTTATTTCAATTTTAAAAATAAGAAGTTAAATATTGGGTTCTTTAAACTCATCCACAACTAATCAAACTCACACACAACCAATTCAGTTAAGAGACAAAATGACATTTTTTTTAACACTAGTTTGTGCATCACATGGGTCCCTTCTAATATATTCTAGAATGCAATTGTCCATGTCACCCTACTCCTCTTGCATCCTTATCCCCTTCAAATTTTGTACCTTTTTATTTAAAAAAAATAAAAAAATAAGATACTAGCTAATGACAACCGTTTCAATTTCCCTTTTATTTTGAAACATGTAAGTGGTGTTCAGAATTGTGGCTCAACCACGATATATTGCAGGTTGAAGCACGCCATGTTTTCTCTGAGTGTTTGGTTGCATTGTGATGTGGACCAAACCACAATATATTGTGGAACAGCCCACACCACATGGTAAAATATCGTCCATGGCAATTTCTTGTGGACAGGTTCATGCTACCGTGGACATTTATTTCTAGATTGATCCCATGCTTCACATTACTCTCAAATAATGTGTTTTACCCTAAAACCACACATGTGTTTTATCCTAATTATTAATAATATTATTTTATTAATTACTGTTTCTAGATTGATCCCATACAACATGTGTTTTAATTATTATTATTATTATTATTATTATTATTATTATTATTAATGGTTTCAACATGTGTTTTAATCATGGTTTCAAAATCAGACCAGATAGGATGGTCGGACTAGAAAACCTAGGAACCAGTCAGTTTCACTCTAAAAGGCTAAAACCACTTTTTGGCCAAAAATCGTTGATTTGGTCAACGACCTGCTGACTTGAGTGGTTGAACCGTTGATATAGACAACAATTTTGGTCAACGACCCGCTAAGTTAGAGCAGGTTGCCCATTTGAACTAGACAGTTGGACTGTTCAACCCGGGAACCAGTCCTAGAACGATTCCCTATCCAATTCAGTTTTAAAAACTCATCTACAATACAGAACACCCCCGTAATCACACCCTATAAAATATAAAACATGATTATCTTTCACATGGGCTCTTCTAGTTTGTAGAAAAGATGGTTGGTTTGTTTTGTTGATTGCGGAGCAGTTGTCATAATGGTTGAAGTTGTTAACCAAAACAACTTTTGTATTTTTAGTGGGTAAAATGATTAAGGCCCTGTTTGAGGATTAAGATGTTAAAAGAAGTACTTGTTGTACAAGTACTTAGAAGTACTTATTTTAACAACCACTTAAGACTGTTTAGTGGTCCATTTGTCAAATCACTTATTGGGGTGGGGATGTTTGGTAAGCTACTTTCCTTATAAGTGCATATATTGACACAAATGACAATTTTAACCCTCACTTCACTCATACATATATACAATGTTTTTCACATATTATACTATACATTTCAATGAAAAACACCACATCATGACAATTAAGAGCCCACGTGGACCTATACGTGAAATGCCATGTAGACCCAAATAACAACAATAACAACAAATAATAACAAATAAATAATAATAATAATAATAATAATAATAATAATAATAATAATAATAATAATAATAATAACAATAATAATAATAAATAATGAATAATGTTGATAAATAACAATAATAATAATTTAACAAATATTGAATAGGATAATATTATTAAAAAAAACACAAAACAAATCACCAACACCAATGAGAATTTAAAGAAAAATAAAATAGGATAATATTAAGTATACATGTTAATAATAAATCAAAAAATGAAATTTTGATTATTTAAGAAAATATAGAAAAAACATCAATATCCTGTTTAAAAAAAATAAAATGGGATAATGAAACAAATTAAAATTTGGATTATTCAAAAAAAATCACAAAAAATATCACCAATACCAATGAGAATTTAAAGAAAAATAAAATAAAACATCACAAATATTTTGGATTTAATGAAAAATTAATCAGAAGTTAAAAAAAAATAAAACCATCACAAATATTCAAACATCAAAATGCAATCAAATATTCATCCAACTTCAGCAATTTTTTTTGCATGATTTTTAACAAAAAAAATTGGATTTCTCATATATGAAACCAAAATAGGACAAATAATCATACAAAAAAACCAAAAAAAAAAAACACCAAACATGGAGGGGAGGAGTTGGCAAACTAACCTCCTTGTCATCAGTGGCTGGACGGTAAGATTGTCGCCGTTAAACTCTTTCAAATTGCAAATCTGCGAACACATCAAATAGGGGAGTTTCAAGTTTAAGAAAACCCAAGAAAATGGCTTAGTATAAAGAAAAACTTTACAAAATGTAAGAAAATGGCAAAACGACAAGTCCTCTGACCATTTTTCCTCATCGTCGATCGTTGCCGGTGGACCTGTAATTGGGTGCACCGCTACTTGGTTCCTTATGTTTGAATGAGAGAAGAGGGAGGTAAAACCCTCGTGCGGGGGTATTTTGGGTATTAAAAAAATACCAGGGATTGGTTTGTCCCATTCTATTGGAAGAAGTACTTTTCCAAGAAGTACTGAAAAAGAAAAGCCAACATGTCACTTTTTTAAGAAGTGCTTCTTTTAACAAAAAGTACTTCTTCCCCACTTTTTTTACCAAATACATAAAATCACTTAATGTGTGGTCCCAACTCTTAATAGAAGTATTTGTTAAAAGAAGTACTTTTTAGAAGTGAAATCAAACAGGGGCTAAATAATAAAATATTGTAGAATGCATTAATCTACATAATTTTAGCTTCGCCCATTAAGGAGTTGACAACCATTCAATAAACCTCCCCTACAACCAAACAATTTGTGGTTCAATACTTCAAATATGAAGACTTGGCAATCAGGCCAGTTTGAATTGGGTTTAATTTGGGTTAAGGTGATTCAGGTTGGGTCGATAAAAGTTGGACCATAACCCTAAATATTTAAATTTGAGTTGATAAATGGACTAATGGCTCAACCACCCGAATCAACCTATATTTGATTAAGTCAACATTTTTTTATCAAAAAATACGAATTTAACCATTCAGTTTGAATAATTCAACCATCGAGGTCAATGTCAATTTGAAATACGAGGTGACCTGTAACCTAATCCGTCCCGATCCAAAATCTTTTCGAGTTAGGAATATTCCATTCTAATTGGGAATTTTGGGAGTTCACATCTGCCCTCAGCCTTAAAAACGTTCCACATGCACATCTCAACGTGCATTGAAAACATCTCCTGTATTTGTCATTGGGAGATGTTCCCAATACACGAAGTTCGGATTTGCTCCTGACATCATGGCTCCTCAAACTGTCCTCACACAACTTAAAAGTGCCACGTGTTCTTTGGCTCGTGCCTAAAGAACACATGTGCGATGGACAATTCATCCCGTTGGCCCTTCAAAACCCCCAAATTCAACTATTACGTTGTATTCTCCCTTCTCGCCCGAACATAATTCGTCTCTCTTCCAGAGACAAAACCCTATGCCCCATTGACTGCCTTCCTCTCCCTGCCTTTCCGAAATTTTGGGAGAAGAGAAAGGCGAAGAAACCTAAGAAGCTAGCAGAAGGTGGAGAAGTTGTGGCAACTGAAGAAGCCTCATGACGAAACCTCTGAAAAGCCTATTCGGACGAGCTCCGGTTCATCTTAAAATCCTCCCCTTGTTCCACCATCAGTGAATTAGTAGGCGGTGGCGGCAGCACTACCGGTGGTGGTGGCCAAAATTGGTTGGAAGTATCATCCACTAAGAACACCCTATCCATCTCTCTCTCTCAATTTACTCTTTCATTTTCCTCTGTTGCTTTGATCGCTCACTCATTCAATCTTCTGCGAATTCTACCTATGATTCTCTGTGGCCTTGTTTTTTGTTCTCACTTGTGGCAGTATCAGAACTAGAGAAAAGGAGGAGACGACTTTTTCTCTAAGCTCATCTCATTAGGCCTGCTATGAGATATTTATTATTTCTTATAAAATTAGAAAGGGGCATGTCTTTGGTTTTGAATAAAACCAATTTATCGGGGTGGATATGTTTTACTTCCCTCCTTGGTTTCAACAGGAAAAAGGGCAATCGTTTTTTTTTTTTGAATTTCTTCAAGACCCAGAAAACAGAGTGAAAGTTTCTACCAGAAAAAAAGAAAAAAGAGTGAGAACAAAGGTGAAGCTATCGCTTTTCTCTCAAAGGATGTTGATCCATCATTTCTTAATTGCCGCCAGAGAGAGGAAGGCAGTCGATGAGGAGGTTTTGGCTTTGGAAGAGAGAAGAGTTACGTTCAGGCGAGAAGTTGAATTTGAGGGTTTTGAGTAGACCTGGCAAAAGGTTGACGCAACTCGCGAATCCGACCCAACCCAACCCGAAAAAACAGGGTTAGGGTCTCATATTTAGCTATCTGAATGTGAGAATGACCCAACCCAATCCAATCCGGAAAAAAACTGAATTGGGTTGGGTTGGGTCATGAGCAACCCGCTGACCCAATTGTCAAGTTTAATTGGGACTATTTATGCATTGCTAAAAGTTTTTACTCTTTAATTTTTTCTATTTAATCTTTAGTCTTTATTGTTTATTTTTTAAATTGTTAAATGTTTAAGTTTTTTATTTTATATTTAGAATTTTAAGGTTAATTCTTTAAATTTTGGCATTTTCATGTAGTTTTTTTATTTTTTTTTTAATTTCAGTTATTTTTTAGGATAATCTGAATACCCATGGATCAACCTTAACCCAAATATTTAGAATTAGGGTCTAGCATTTGACAACTCAACTCGAAATTCAATCTAATCCATAATCAATCCGAAGTGTCTTGACCAACTCGAGCACGACCCACCCAACCCAACTCGGTTGGGATGTGATGTGGGACGTTTTCGGGGCCCGTTCTGTGGAGCAGATGTGAATTCGAATTTTGGATCATCAGGTTTAGACTTTAGAGCACTTCACTTCTCACTAAAATCGGCCAGCCCAATTGCCCAAGGCTTATAATCCCAGCTCGCCCAGGGCCCAGCCCAAACGGCCAAACCCAGCCCACATGCATCTCGCCTCACCAGTAAATGAATGATCGATCTTAACGGTGGAATAAGAATTTGCACAACCAACGTGTCAGCACGAAGATCATTAAATCACATCAATAGATACTGTGAGGTCGGTGTGAGGCGCGGTCCGTGTCCATTCTGAAAGGCCACGTCTGCATTAACGAGGAAAGGTTTTCCTTACGATCGTATGGCTAAAAATCAGACTAACTGATATAGTTAAATGATTAGCGTCACTTCATCTAATTCAAGGTGGGGTCACAACAATACAATCAGGGGCTATGATTGCGTGATTCATGGTTTTAGCCCAACGGGCGTAGCAGATTATTTTCGCCTCTCCTCTTTCCTTCAGAGTATAGACTAACCAACTCATGGGGTCTAGATTCGAGAATAACATGTTTATGGTTGGAAAGAAGGCAACAGAGAGAGAAAAGAAGAAAAACTGAACAGAGAGAGAGAGAGAGATGAACAAAATGGCTGCTGCTCTTTGCGTCGGATCCGACCGAGCTATCGTTTACAGTAAACCGGTGAGGATGGTCTGGGCTGGAGCATTGTTGTATCGTCGGACAGCGCAGCTGGGGATGACTAACAACAACCGTTGCTGGGGTGTGGTCCTGCCATCCCGGTGCACATTAACCAGGCCCTCCAGTATCGTCCTAGCCTCTTCCAGAGCCGACGACTCCGCTCCTTTCGAGATGTCTGTGGAGAATGCTCTGAAGCTGCTTGGTGTTTCCGAAGGGGCCTCCTTTGACGACATCCTTCGCGCTAAGAATTCTATCCTCGCTTCCTGTAAGGACGACCAGAAGACTGTGGCCCAGGTTCTTGTCCTACGCTCCTCTGTCAATTTTTTGCGTGAATCAGAATCATAAAAGTTGCTGGGATGATCTTTAGTTTTGTTCAATTCGGTTTTGTTTTATTTATTTATTTTTTCTGTCTTGCTTTTACTGAAATTTATAACCTGGGTTTGGTTATAAGGAGACTTGATGATCTGCTTGAGCTCTACATTCCGTAGAAAAATTAGAATTCCATGCCTGGCTGGTGAATTTTCGATCCGGATTGCTTATTCAAAGCTCAATTAATGTGTTTGGCTTTTGGATTAGGTGGGGAAAAGAATCATGTCCGATTCAGGGAGAATTTGAGGGAGAGGTTACTTAAAAACCCGGGAATCTGTTCGGGGTTTGAGCCTAGTCATCTTTTTTAGTAAGAAGCTAAATCGTCATTGTTCAATCTATAATTGCAGAAGCTCTTTAGCTCGCTATCAATCTACAGAATATAATTTGACATTTTCTAGCTTATTACCATATCAAATCACAGTTACATTACGGCCAGCAACCACCACTGAATATAAAAAATAAGAGAAAATTAATATATTTAAAGAGAGAAAAGAAGTAGAACAAATGTTTAGGAAAGAGATCATGACGTTATACTTATTGTTTTACTTTGTAGAACCGTCTTTCATTTTTCATGTTATTTTCCCATGGTTACTTGTGCATTCTTAAGGCTTTTAATCTTCTATGGAATACTTCTTCAGTTCTCCTTTTGCTATCTTCTCTTTTAGCAGTTAAATTTTCCTATAGGACATGCAACCTGATGGATCATTTAAAGCAAAAGAATTTATGTTTATTCAAGAAATAATATGTTGGTATTATTCAGAAAAAATGTTTCATGGACTTTTTTAGAGTGAACTCAACTCAGACATTAAGACCGTGGTACCATATGCCAATAAAGTGAGCTTCTAGTGGTTTTCAGATATGGAGGGAATGCTCAATGGAACTTCTAGCATGTGGGTGTGTGGAGGGGGAGGGAGATGGAGATGAAGGGACAGTTCTTATTGGTCATTACTTCAGGTTTCAAAACCTTAGGGCTCAAGTTTTTCAAATAATCTTCAGTGCAGTACAGTGAACTTTGTACATTAATGGTAAATGTGCAAGTTTGAAGTAAGCAAACTAGCAATATTTCATAATCAAGATGCATTCTATTATGGTTATCCAACAAATGGAATATCAAGAGCAAAATAAGTAAGTGATGATTAACAGCATGGTGATAACAAACTAAAACATAACATTTGTCTTAAAGTCTGATTAGCGTACAAGGTTAAACTGACATTGTAACAATACCAGTTAATAATATTTTGTTGTATCTCCAAATAAGCGACTAGACAAATAATCTGTCAAAATTCATACAAACATGAAAAGGGTAAATTCCCTCCCTGAGGTTTCGAACAATAACAGATACCCAGCCCATGCTTCTAAGATTACAATCACCCCTCTAGTCAGAACTCAAACGAAGAAACTCTGAATGACAATTGTGCAATGACATTAATACTCCTAATGTTTTGCATATATACTGAATCCTTAGTCCAAATACCAACTATACACAATTTTTATATTACCAGTACTGCCCCCATTCTTTCATGTTTAATTAATATATGATTGCCAAAAAAACAGAAAAAAAAATACTTCATCTTCAGTCTATTTGATTTCAATGTCACTTTTCTTGACCTAACAAAGTTAGGTTTGTAGATGGGTGCTACTGCTGGACTGGAGATAGGATTAGCTGAACACAATAGCTGTTCAACAGGCTGTGGAGCCAATGATAACACTCCACACCAGTCATAAAATACATGGGACCCACAACCATTCAACCTCTCAGTGTGGGGCCCATGTATTTTTCTCACATGCTGTGTAGCAGGCAGGATTACGGTTTATAATAGTTTAAGTAGAGACAAAAAGATTACTGTTGAAAAATTTCTACTGAGAGAGAACTTGAAAGAACTAAAAACAGTTGAAACAGGTAGGGGGTCTAAACAAGAGGGGCAAAGTGTTGTGGAAGCTAGTGCTATTGGATTTATGTTGGATCCTTTGGAAAGAACACAATAGCAAAATATTTGAGAATTCAGAACAACCGAAAGTAGTAATCATAGGCAGGATCAAGAGGGCTATTATCTTTTGGGTGCAATGCTACAAGAGCATAGAAAGCTTCAAATGACAGAATTTGTGTAATTATTGGAAGGGCATTGTTTTTTATGGTAATTTTGAGATTTGACAAGGGATACAATGCATGGGGTAGAAGGTGTCTTGCTCATTCTCTTTCTTCTCATGTACAAGATAAAGCATACTAGTACGTGTTTTTGCTGAGAGAATCTCTTACCATTTACTTGTAAAAAGAAGCAGTTGCAACAGAGGCCGGGGGAGATCTCCTATCTAGTGGTACAATCACTCTAATTTCTATATGTATTATGGTTGGTTCAATTGGCTAGGAGTCATCAAGTGCTGAAATTTTCAAAAAAAATTAATTACTTGAAGATATCAAAGTATAAGTCCAATGTAAAACAAGAGAGAGAAAGGAAAAAAGTGTACATCCTCTCTATAGGGTGAGGGTTGGAGGGAAGGGGATGGGGAAAGAGAGCTCCACAAGATCAATTGATCTCAATTCCATTCGTCACTACTCAAAAGTCAAAACAATGCCAAACAACATAAATAAAGGTTCCTCTGGGGTTGAGCAGTCCTGTTATGCATGTGCATATAATTTACTAAACCCAATGACTCAAACAACTTCAGGCACTAAAATAAAGACCAGACAAACTATGTTATCCATGCGGGCATGGACCTTGTTAAACATATTAACTGTCCACCATCAATTTGGAGATAGAGAATTGGCAACATCAATGGTGCAGTTCCCCTTTTATTTCCCGTTGATCTACCCTTCTTAATCTTACTGCCTGCTTCTTTATCCTTTTGTATTCTCAGACCTTCTTTCTTTCCCCCTTTTCTTCATCACTTTACTCAACTACTTACAATGAATCTCGATAATTACCTTCAATAAACCATCTGATTAGCAAGAAATGCTTAGATATTTCATATTACAGATTTCCATGCTAAGTAGTACTTCAGTGGTTCTTCATTTAGCTAGCCAATCAATTTTCTTACCCATTATATGTAAGTTGAGAACGTGGAAGTTTTAGATGACCTTATTTTAGGGATTACCATACTACAGTAATACTTTAAATAAATTTCAAAGTCATGAATGGTCTTGTCAGTTCAGTTAATGGACCTAGGAGACCTATTTGACCAAAAAAAAAGTCTAACCAATTCTATACCAACTCCCAAACCCAGCCTTTGGCAATTCAATCTGGGGCGCTGGTAGTGCTTCCTTCCTATACAACTGATCAATTAAAAGTGAATATGTTTGGGAAGTTACTTGTCTCATTGTTCAAAGGGCACTGTATAATCATAACTTAACCCTAAGATTCATTTCCCCCAAACAATTCTCAAAAACATAATCTCAAATGGTAATTAGTGATCAACTTTGCATCAGTAGTCCTGTCAGAATAGCCATGACAGAATTGTGTACCTTTATACTAGAATATATCTTTTCATGCATCATAAATCAGAACCCTACAAAAAAGTTATGTCATAGATGGATCCCATTGAATCGTTGACTCTCCCCCAATCATGTTATCCATGTGACGTTTTCTGGTTACGTGGTCATCTAAATGACTTAATTAACCCCTCCAATCATCTTGTTTACAGTCATCACGATCCTCTTTCATTAGATTTACAGGTATTTTAGAAACCGATTGGACGTTGTTCTTAGTACAAATAGTGATTAGACTTTGGTGTCCAATGATTGTTCTGCTCATCAACTGCAAGTTTCTTCATCATGCCATTAATAGCTTGTCCATAATGTCCAAGAGTTGATCATTTCATTCATGGAAGTTGTGTTATTGTTTGTGTTTCAGGTAGAAGCTGCATATGATATGTTGCTTATGCAGAGCTTAACACAGCGTCAGGCAGGAAAGGTTACAAATCGTAGCATACGCTATGCTGATGTCAAACCTGTAAAGGGACCAGCAATGGAATCAATGCCTCAGTGGCTACAAACTACAGTTAAGAACGTGCCGATTTCAGTTGAAACACTACCTACAGGCAGCTTAGGTGTACAAGCAGGGGTATATGGAGCATTTATGGTATTAACATTTGTGAACGGAGCCTCAACATCATCAAGTCCATACTCTGGACCTGATGTGCCAGGGTTCATCTTAGCTACAAGCATTGGAGCTTCATTATACTTCTTGACAAAGAAAAACATCAACCTAGGTATGGAGCCATTAGCATTTTTTTAGCACTCTTATGCATGGATTTTGTTAGGATCCAAAGGAACTGATACCTCCATGGGTTGTTGATCTGTGCATGTGTAAGTGACTAGATCACCAGAATGACATACTTTTAAAATGAACTAAAAAGAAATAGTTATGGTCTTGTGTTCTTACATCAGTTTGTGTTAGTATAGATATAAACATTATTTGCTTTGAAAGCTTTCACTTGGATTGATTGACAGATGTTTCAGATCTTAATGACTTGGATGTGTCAGAATTGAAGTTACAAGTCTTCGTATCTTATATTACTAGTGGTACAATTGTAACATTCAGGGCTTCATGATCACTTCTGGTAGGAGCAGACCATGTTAGTACATCATTAATTTTTGTCAGTAGGACTGCAATAAGTCAAGCTCATTACTGCTTGGGGTCATAACGAACCTAAGCAAATTAGCAAAATGGAAGCAGCTCAAACCAACTTCGGTCTGCCCTTTGAAAGAGGTAAGTGAGAAAGGAAAAGGTGGTGATGGGGGTGGAGCCTCTCTTCTTCTAGCCGTGGGGGGGAGGGAGGGGGGGGGGGGGAGAGATGAGAGATGCTGAGATATCGAGAGAGACCAATCTCAGATGGATTTAGAGAGCAATGATTTACCGTTGCTACTAGGGTCCTGGGTTCATGGTCTCTAGCATAATGCAATTGAAGTATAGGATTCATATGGCTTGTCCCAAATAGATTGGGTAAGGATTAGTCTAGTTGAATCAATTTATGTGATCTCTCTCTCTCTCTCCCACACATGCATGCACATGTGTGTGTAAGCCTCATTTCATGCATAAATTCTATTTCTGCTTGCAATCTTATAAATATAGGATGCATTTCAATCTGTCTTGCTTCATTATCACACACAACCATGCAGGACCAGCTGAGATGAATGCCTCTGAGGATTGTTAACCATGTTTTTTGCAGGAAAGGCAGCTGTGATGACTATTGGAGGCCTTGTCATTGGTGCAGCAGTGGGATCTGTAGTTGAGAACTGGTTGCAGGTAGACATTGTTCCTTTTTTTGGCATACATTCTCCTGCAGTGGTAGTAGGTGAATTCATACTCTTGTCTCAATTTTTGGTCTCCCTATACCTAAGGTAGTTCTAATTATTGTTTTAACTGCTGAGTAGTGTATAAACTGGTTCAGTCCTATAAATGTTGTTCGTTCTTGGAATGTATTATCATTGCAGAATACAGAAAAAAAAATGTAAGAAAGCTTCCATGTTTCATAGATTTTGCTCTAAATATGCCAATGGATTTCTGTAACTTATATGCCATTTTTATTCATTTTAGCAACCTCAAGCACTGAAACTAGGAACAGAAACTCAGAGACAATGCCACCTGATCTTAATCCAGACAATTTATTGGAAAGGAGAAATTCTTGGGAAAATTATATATTTTTATCTATTGTACCTATTTTTATTATCAATTAGATATGAGGAAATTTGTACTATCTAACAATCTTTGTATTAAAATGGTAAGGATAAGGGCTTCCTTTGGCACCACTCTTGTAGACAATAACAGTATGATTGGTCTGTTCATTTGCATTGAAGTCTAACCTCTGAATGCTTCTGAAATTGTAATAATTATTTTTAGAGGTGTATTGGAGTTGGTGAACTTTCTTGCTTCTGAAGTCTGAATCTAAAGAATATTACTTTGAAATCTGAATGCTGAGTTCTAAAAAATGACAACATTTTAACATTAGATATGAGAAGTTTGTTTAATTATTTAACTAACTAATTAATAACTATAAAATGAATATCAAATAATTTATAAATAATAGAAATGATAAAAATTATAAATAATTAAATATTTTAAAGAATTGAGCAATTATTAATTAGTTAATAAATATTTAAAATAAATAATTATATAATTATTAATTAGTTAGTTAATAATTAACAATTATGTACTTCATAATTAATTAGTTAATTAAAATAATGAAGTATTAAATAATTTAATGAATAATAAAATAAATATTACTAAATAAAATAATAAAAAGACAATTAATAAAATAATAATAGTTTATACGTTACTATGGCTGTAAATAGATCGGATTCAGCAAAATCCGTAACCTGATCAAATTTAAAGACCTTGGGTTTGAATCTGAATCCTAATTAACCCAAACTGGATTCGGATTTAATCTGACTCTGCTTTAATTTTTAAAATACAAAAAAAGTTAATTACTTTTCAACTTTTATATATAAGTTAATGTAAACATAACATACTAAATTTATTATATATATCTTATTATAATATATATATATATATAATATGTATATTATACTATAATAGGATTCGGATTTTAATCAGAACAGATGGAGTCAAACCGAATCCGATCAGATTACGTTAACACAATCTGAATCTGAGAAAATTAATCGGATCAGATTCCGGATAGGACCGCGGAATTTCAGGTATATATTTCAAATTATAGCGTCTGCAGAAGGAAGTTCTAACAAAAATTACAATAATTGGTAAAGAAAGGATGATGAGACATTTAGGCTGTGTTTGGTTTGAAGGAAATAGTAGGGAAAGGCAGGGAAACCTTTACAAACCCTGTATAAGTTTCCCTACCTTTTCCTTTAAACCAAACATAGCCTTAAGGTTGAATTGAAAAAATTGAACCCGAATACCCTGATTGCCTTTGAAAACGCGTGAATGATTTTCAGCACTCAGCGTTAAGAATCAACAAACAGGCTTTAAAGGTAAACTTGCTCATATTTCTTTCACTAAAAACAAATGGCAAGCAACTAAATGTGGATCTCAATCCATTTAGGAGATGTTTGTCATTTTTGTATGTGCAGAAACTATTTTTTTTCTTAATATTGATCGTGTGTGACAGTCGTCACCTAGTCATTTTAGTCCTCATTTCTTACCCACTACAACTTTACCCACATAACATTGCAGCCATATGGGAACATACATGTTATGCACGGGAGATGTTCCTGTAAGCGGTAGCTATTACGTGCATGGCATATGCATGTGTTCAGGTGCATGATGCATGCATGTATCCAATTAGGACTCCTACGTCATCTTGTACTTTAAGTTCTTCTCCTACTGTATATATCCAACTTGTAGATAACCCTTACCCAATAATAGTTATCCCTGTAGATTATCTTTGTAAAGGATAACACTTATCCTTGTAAGATAAGTCTTATCCTAAATAGGATTACATCTAAACTTGTCTTAGATTAGATAGAATTTACCATTGTATATCTCATTCTTGTACTCTATATAAATAAACAAGGAAGAGTCGAATACAATCAATTCGACCATTATTCATATCTCTCGCTCTCTCTCTTTGTTATTCTCGTATGGTATCAGAGTCATAAGTAGTCAATTCCAGACTTCCATCATGTCTTCCACTATGTCTACCAATTCGATCAACCAATTAAATTCGGAGCATCGGGGAATCATATTCCTCAATTGATTTCGATTCAGTTGGATGGATCCAACTACATCTTATGGCGTTTTCAAGTTGAGAATGTCCTTCTGATCCATGAGTTCCTCAGTCATATCGATGGGACTATCCCTTTTCCATCTCGTTCGATGATAGAACCCTATACACAATGGGTCAAGTAGGATCATTACATCTTTAGCTGGCTTCTATCCTCTCTAACAGAAATAGCATTGGCATAGGTCGTAGGAAGCAAAGATGTTTGGGTAACCCTTGAGAATATTTATTCCCCCCGAGGAACAGCTAGTGTCGTTGGTCTCAGGAATGAATTTGGAGCATTGCAAAAAATGATCTCCCCATGAGTGATTATCTGCAAAAACTCAAAGTATTTAGTGACAAGCTAGCTGCAATCGGTGAGCCCCTAACAAATTCGCAATTAATTCATCATGCCCTCAATGGCCTTGGTCCAGACCATGATGCTTTCTCTACAACAATTATTACTCGAACAGATGAGTTATCATTTGCTAGGTTACAAGGTATGCTTCTCACTCATGAAAATCGTTTGCTTCATTCAGTAACTGTATCTACACAGGCTAGCTCCCCTTCTGCGAATCTTGCCTCTAAAGGAAAGGATTCCAAAAAATATAAAAAATTGATTTACCACAAACGGGTAATGGATCCTCTAAGCCCTCCAAATATAGCAATAATCCCTGCTAAATTTGTGGAGGACGAAATCATTTTGCTAGGTAATGTCAAAAACTCCTTGCACATATTGACAGTTTGAAGAACCCTAAACAACCCCAACCTCTGGCGTTTATGGCTGCATTAGGATGTGACAAGCAGAATACAGATGTTTGGTTTTCTGATTCTGGTGTGACACATCACCTCACTTCGGATTTGAATAAACTACAAATGCACTGACTATGATGGTTTTGATCGTGTCTCTAATGGTGATGGTTCAGCTTTGCCGATTGCTCATTCTAGGTCTTCTAATGTTTCTACTTTATCTTCCAGATCATTGATTATGAATAATATTCTTCATGTTCCCCGGATCTCCTTCAATCTCTTATCCGTGGTCCGGTTTTCTGCTGATAATAATGTCTGTTTTGAATTTCATTCTCATGAATTCTTTGTGAAGAATCAATGCACCAAGATGATACTTCTTCAAGGGCCGAATAAGGATGGTTTGTATCAACTTCGTATTCCACTCAAGATATCAACTTCTTCTCCTTCTGCATTTGTAGGTACTCATGCCAATCCTTTGATTTGGCACCACCGACTAGATTACCCTATTCTTAGAATGACTGAACAAATTATTTCTTCTCAGCATTTATTAGTAGTTCCTAGTATTGATTTAAATTTTTGTTCAGCTTGCTCAATAGTTAAGAGTCATGTACTTCCCTTTTCCCAGAATCATGCCATTAGTAATTCTCCCTAAGAATTAATTCATTGTGATTTATGGGGATCCTCTCTAGTGACATTTGCTTCTGATATCGTTACTACATTCTTTTTGTTGATGATTTCAGTCGCTATAGTTGGATATTTCCTCATACTTGCAAATCTGAATCATTGAATGCATTCTTTAAATTTAAAGCCAATGTTGAATTACTTTTTGATACTAAAAATTAAATATTTTCAAAGTGATGGTGGCTATGAATTCAAAACTTTTGAAACCTATTTCAATCATGTGGGTATCTCTCGTCGAATATCATGTTCGCATACACAGGCACAAAATAGGCATGCTGAGCACAAACATTGCCATATTATTGAAACAGGCCTTGCCCTTATGACTCATGCTGGGGTTCCTCCTAAATATGGTTTGAGTCCTTCTCCACTGCAACCTATCTCATTAATCGGTTTCCTACTTTGGTGCTTGAATCATGCTCTCCATTTGAGAAATTATTTGGTTGCCCTTTGGACTACCTCGAACTTTATGCCTTTGGGTGTGAGTGTTTTCCACATGTTCGACCATATAATAAGCACAAGTTACAACCTCGCTTTTTTTCATGTGTATTTCTTGGGTATTCTAATTCTCACAAGGGGTATGTTTGCTTGCATCACTCTGTGGGATGGATTTTTATTTCTTGCAATGTTATTTGTAATGAGGATTCTTTTCTGTTTCTTATTGCCACTAATACTGCACCACCCCAATCATCGACTCCACTTCTTTCAGTTGGGGCCCCTCCCCTTGTTGCTGCTTCTGACAACACTTTTCTAGGTGAAGTTTCATCTTCTCCCTCTTCGCCTCAGTATGATGCATCACCACCTTCAAATGCTGAATGACTGCCTTGCCGCCCTCCTCCTCTTTGCATCCCATGACCACTCGGGCTCGACATGGTATCTTCAAGCCAAATCTAAGGTATGCCCTACTTGCTAATTCCCTTTCCGCATCTGAACCAACTTGTTATTCTTAGGATCATAAGGATCCTCGTTGGGTTCTTGCTATGGCTGATGAGTATAGGGCTTTACTTCATAATAAAATATGGACTCTCGTCCCGACCCCACCTAATAAAAATATTATTGGCAACAAATGGGTTTTTAAAATCAAATGTAAGCCTGATGGTCCGATTGAATTCTTCAAAGCCCATCTTGTTGCCAAGGGCTACTCTCAGGAAGCTGGTCTTGATTATAATGAGACATTCAGCCCTGTGGTTAAACTAGCTACAATTCACACAATATTATCACTTGTAGTTTCCTTTAATTGGGATGTTCGCCAATTGGATGTTAGCAATGCCTTCTTACATGGTAACATTTTAGAAGAGATATATATGAAGCAACCATTTGGGTTTGTTGATCCCAGATTCCCAACACATGTTTGTCGTCTCCATTGATCCTCTCAAAAGAGATATATATGAATCACCTCGTGCATGGTTTACATGGTTCCCTTTTATCCCTAGGGTTTCTCGAATCCCAAGCAGATGCCTCTCTATTTATCTTTCGTTCTGAATTTGATATCATTTTAGTTCTTGTTTATGTGGACGACATTATCAGCACAAGATCTTCTTCATCTACCACTAGCACTCTAATTCAGCATCTTGCTTCTCAGTTTTCTCTTCGAGATTTGGGCTCTACGCATTATTTTCTTGGTATTGAACTTCACAGATCGTCCAATTGTGTTCATCTATCTCAGAACAAGTATATTGATGACCTTCTGCATCGAGCACAACTACATGATGCCAAACCTCTCTCCACTCCTATGTTTGCCTCCACTCGGCTCACAAAATCGGAAGGGAAACCTCCCGCTGATCCTACTTTCTTCAACAGTATTGTTGGTGCTCTCTAGTACGTGACTATTACTTGTCTAGAAATTGCCTTTGTTGTGAATAAGGTATGTCAATTCATGCAAACTCCCACTACTGTCCACTGGGCTGCTGCATAAAGGATTCTTCAATACCTAAAAGGAACAATCACTTATGGTATGCTTCTTCAATCATGCCATACATTTTCTTTTGTTGCTTACTTTGATGCTAATTGGGGAAGTTGCCTCATGGATCATCGCTCTTGGAGTGGTTATTGTGTGTTCATTAGTTCTAATTTAATTTCTTGGAGTTCCAAAAAGCAACCCACGGTGGCTCGATCAAGCATTGAGTCGGAATATCACAGTTTAGCTTCCGCGGCTGCTAAGGTTTTGTGGCTTCACATGCTACTCCAAGAATTAGATATCTCCCTCTTTGCAACTCCTTTGATATGGTGCGACAACATGGGGGCTAAATTTCTTGCTAATAATCCTGCACCTCATTCTCGCTCTAAATACATCGAGTTGGATATTCACTTCATACGAGAAAAAGTTGCGGCTAAGCTTTTTTATGTACGATACATCCCCTCGGTTGATTAATTAGTAGACGTTCTCACCAAGCCCCTTGGTTTTCCACAATTTGAGGTTCTTCGTCACAATCTCATTGTTTCTCTCTTGGCTGTGCTTGAGGGGGGTGTAAGTGATAGTTATTACGTGCATGGCACATGCACGTATCCAACCATTACTCCTACTTCATCTTGTACTTTAAGTTCTTCTCCTATTATATATATCCTACTTGTAGATAACCCTTATCCTAGTAACAGTTATCCCTGTAGATTACCTTTGTATAGGATAACATCTAAACCTATCCTAAATCAGATAGAACTTACCATTGTATATCTCTTGTACTCTATATAAATAAACAAGGAAGAATCGAATACAATCAATTCGACCATTATTCATATATCTCTCTCTTTTTTATTCTCTTAGTTCCCAATGCTTGGAGAGAGTGTTTTCAGTCCGACGGGTATAACCCAATTGATTGGGCCTGAATTCCTCTATGAAGCCCTGCTTTAAAACAAAGAGATTGAATTGGAAATAATATTCCAATCAACTCCATGCATGGATCCATGAGCTGTTCTCTAGTGAAAATATAATGGATGGAGGACCATGTTTTAATTTTAAAAACAGACCTGAGGCTGAATTGTTTTTACCTCTAGATTTCAATTTCTCAGGTTGGATAGGTCAGAACATGACACGTCATCAATATATATTCAATTTTTATTTTCATAAATAAATAAAAGCTAAAAATTAGAATATGATGCCAAAAGGTTTTTTTTTTGACAAAATTAGCTGGGCAAAATGCATTCCACCTCGGAACGCATGTATCTTCAAAACTTATCTGAACTCAATATAAAGATCACTTTGATTGAACAAATGAGTATAAAGTTAGGGACTTCGAAGTTTGCATGTATATGCAATGCATAGCCCGTGAACTAATGCAGGTCAAATGGGTCAATACTTAACAGCCTAGGTCAAACAAGTTTTGACCAAATTGACAATTTTTTTTTTTTGCCAAAGTCCAGGTTTAAAAAAAAGGAAAAGACCTAGAAATAGAGCCATGGTTCGGCCATCAGACCCGATGGCTGGAAATAGAGCCATTATCGAAAGGCTCGTGCCTCCCGGCTCGCGTGCGGCAGGCAAAAATGTTTAAAACTGCACACGAGTGTCTTCGCTTTTTGTCCATGAGATGTGCTCTTGGTCTTGGCTGTGGGTTGTCAGAAAAGCCAGGATTCTCTGTAGACTAAGGCTGCATTTGTTTTGTCATTCTTTATTTTAAGGATTAATCTCATTTTTATAGTTAAAAACTCAGTATTTAGATAAATATTTTAACTGCATAAAAGAGATAAGACTTTAAAATAAGGAATGCCAAATGCAATCTACCAAGGTAAATATTCAATGTGATGAGTTGCAATCAGACGACACCTCAGTATCAAATTTTAAGTCTTGTATTAAAAACCAAATTAATATTTAGGCTCCATTTGATTCGTTGGAATAGGGAATTTGGAATCGGAATGGGAATGGGTCTTTCCAATTCTAACCATTTGGTTAGGTGGAATAGGCCATTCCCTCCCCCTCTTCTTGGGAATGAAATCCCAGTCCAACTTATTTCAAATCCCCTTTTAATTCTTGTCTGAACCAAACATACTATGGAACATAAACCATTCGATTTTCAATTCTGAAAGATTTTGATTTCGATTCCACTGAGACTCAAACAGACCTTTAGGCTGTGTTTGGTTTGAATGAAAAAGTAGGGAAACCTTTACCAAAACTTGTATAGGTTTCCCTACCTTTTCCTTCAAATCAAACATAACCTTAGTACTTGCACAAATTGGAAATTGCTCATTTGAATCCCTCCACAAAGCTTCACTGCATTTGGCCAAGAGGAATCGCAGCAATGAGATGTCAAACATCTCGTAGAAAACAAATTGTCAGAAAGAACTAAGAAGAAAGCTTATTTGGCAATGAATAATCAAAAGAGGCAACTTCCTAGAGCCTATCATAAATAAAGTTGTCTCAGCGAGCTGCTTTGACGAGAGTTACATATACAATTTCACATTGACATCCTCGAGACCCTTAAAATTCGAGCCCTCGAACTCGAAACCATCTCCTGGAATTCCATGTCATCCACCATCGTTTTCAACTTGGGAACCTTCTAGGTAGGATGTATTCTCACACCCATCTCCCACTTCTGCCCTTGCACCCTGCGTCACAAGCTCATCATACATCCTTAGAGATGCTTTGGAGAATTCTGCAAGTGATTCAAAAATCGATGAAAATCCAGTCTGAAACCCATTTAATGTAATCCGCTGTGTCTCCTGCATACAATTATGGTGTTTTGCCTTCTCTCCATCCAGCCTCTTCCTGAATGTGTTCAACAGGTTCCTCCTCTCTGTCAAGTATTCAACCTGATGCTGGCCATCTGAGTCGGTTTTTTGTTCTGAAAGCTTGAACTGAAGAATTCTGTTTTCTTCCTTCTGGAATGAAACAACCCTCCTGTCAAGTTCTTTAGAAAGGCTGTCGACCTTCCTCTTTTGCTGCTGTTCCTCCCTTTGCTGAACCCACAGAGCTCTAATATCTTTTCTGAAGCTCTTCATGGCATCTGTGACTGCCCTATCAGGCAATTTCTCAAGGGAGGTTAACCAGTTATGACAGATGACAAGCAATGGGGGGCCACTAATACGATATGGTGGTATAGAAGACCTGCCCCTGGAATAGAACTCCACTTCAGGGATGATGAGCTTGGACAGCCACCCATCTAGAGCTTCAACATAGGCTCTCTGTGCGGTTATGTACCCAGTAAAGCACTCGTGCCAATTCTGAAGCTCAATTTCAAGCTGAAGTGTAGCAAGGCGATGAGAATCATTGCAGAACTTTCCATAAGTGGGGCAAGTAAAAGATTCAACTTCAAACATTATCCGGTTCTGTGTTTCATGAGCTGCTGACATAATCTTCCAGGTTTTCATTAAGCTGCAGAAGGAAAAGAGGAGGGAAGGGGACCCACAATTACACATAAGATCTAGGAACAATACAAGTTTGAGACTTTATTGCCTTACCCTTGTAGCAATTCAACAAGTTGTGGCTGCAACTCTTCATCTCTTAGTTTCTGAATTCTGTTTGAGACCGACTCAGCACTCTTAATGGCAACTAAAATCCTGGTGTACAAGTCTTTTACTGTAGCTCTGGTTTTGTCGACAGAATGTAGGTCATCTCCCCTAGCATCCTGGCGTCTCAGTTGTGCACATTTTTGCTGATAAAGTTTCTGCGTGCTTTCACCAGCCTAAAAAGGCAAGAAAGAGACTAATTAAGAGAGGGAGTAACAGTTTAGTACTCATTTGACGATAAAGAATTGCTATTGTAGAGGGAAAGAAAGTTACTGAGTTACAGTCATAGACAATTATATGCAATATTGCTACAGTCATAGGCAATTATCTTTCATGCAGCATAGTTGCTGAATGGCCAAAATCAGGTCAATCATGACATGGACCTCCAGGTGGCACAACTGAACCATAGATCCAAGTATGCCCCATATATCAAAGTTCCACAGACTATCAAAACTCCAAAGCCATTTTTTTTTATGGACACTGTCTTGGAGAATTAAATTAGAGTTCATATAAAATATGAAAAACTTGCGAGTTGTTACATTATTCTATTTGCTTTTTTCTTCAGTTGTACAAGTTCACTGGTAGAAAGTAGAAACATCAATGCAAACAGTGAAAACTATACTGCAATACCATGAAATATCCTGCTCATTGACAAAACTCAAAATGTTTTCCTGCATCTGAGACTCTTAAAAGGATAAGAATCTCAAAGAGAACCTAAGTTGAAGAAGTGAGGAAGAGAATTTTCAACATTGAATGTGACCACAACTAGAAGAGAGAGAACAGGATTGATGCTGCTGAGCCTGCTTAAATTGGGTAAGAGAGTTACTTATAGTTGTATGTATACATAAAAGTATAAATAATAACATATAACAGGAGAATTGATGCTGTGCTATAATGGAAGATTTCAGATAACAAATCACCATCATAGGCTGTGGAAGAAGAGTTCAAAACTTCATGTGGGTACAGGGATACTTGAAAACTTTTTACCTTCACTTCCTCATACAGTTTCTTCTCCCAAGCGTATAGCCTTCCTAGCGTCAGTGAATGGCTCCCTGATTCCATTCCTCCATAGTCTTCAAAGAGGTCGTTGTTGAACTCTGTCCATGTGGAAGAACCTTTGGAACTGGATGCAAGGAAACTCTTGCAGGACGAAGATTGAGAAGAAGTGGACCTGTGCCATGTAATAGCTTGGATGATTTTTGTGGAGTTCTCTGCGTTCGAGAAGCATAAATAAATGAGCCACAGTTCTATTTCATCTTTTAAGCAGAATTTAATAAAAATGTGAAATCGTGAATCAAGACAACTGATGGCAGAATAAGCCACAGAAATATTAATTGAATAAGTTTATGCTTCCCTGAATTCAGGGAGGAATACCCAGATTAGAACTCAGACAAATAATTGATAGAGAGGATGGTGAACATTAGGAACTAAATGGAAAACCTATAACTTCCATTTTTTTTCCTAATCACTGGATGAAGGTCAAGCTTTCAGTTAATAGATTTCGTTACAAAAGTGCAGTACAGTAAATTAAAAAAGAAAAAGAAAATGATCTTTGCAATTTTGCAGCAGAAAATTCAATAACAATAATCGATTCACGGTATATGTCCAAGGATAGGTAAATGAATAGAAAACATGGGGAAAAACACTTTCTTATGTGTAAAAGAAAAACACCTTTAATTTCCTCAAAACCAGATTGCAGATGAACTCTATTAGTCTCCAGCATCCTGGAAACATCCTTGCCAGAGTCATAAGCCCTGATAAAATAGTCCTCCACATCCTTCAATGCTTCCAATAGTTCCCTACCCGTTTTAGGAGTGTCGATCACAGTCAACCCAATCTGCTCCTCCCGGTTTACATTTGCACCGGCTGCTATATTAACCATCTCAACTCCGCTTTCCTCTCCAAGCTTCTCATCCTCTACTACCATCATTGCATTACTTTTCCCTATTTCTCTTTCATCGTCTTCTTCCAGTTCTGGTATCCCTTCCTCCTCCCTCACCACCTTCAAATCTTCATCGGAGCTCCGACTGAATCCGCCAAGCACCTCTGCTCTCACTCCGTCGAAAGGGTTGAAAAAATCCCATCCAAAATCCCCCTTCGGGGATGGCATTGGCGGGGGCACATCCGTATAGAAGTATTGGCAGACGTCTTGTTCATCCTCTTGTTCTTCTCTTCCCACTCCCTCCTCCCTTCCCGTCTCCGAAGAGTCTGAAGAACTCGAAGAATCCGCCCATTGACAGGCGACAGGTTCCGGCGTTGATTCAGATGGTGGGTGCTGGAGGAACATGGGATTGGAGATTACGTTATGGGTGGAGGTGAGGGGAGAAGCAGGACAGGCAGGAGGAAAAGTTATGAGGAACGGCGAAGGCGGAGAGGAATGGCGAGCAACAAACAGCCTAATCGCAGCCGCAACGGCGCAGAGAGAGTGAAGGTATCTGCAATGCGCTTCAGCAAGGGCGAAACGACGCTCCACCGCTGATTTCATAAGGCGTTTCCTCTCCCTGCAGAGGTTGACGACTTCCTGTTCTCCCTCTAGCTTAGATGTTGCGCAACCCATTTCTTCTATAGTCAAGCTAAAAGTGAGCTTCAGGCTTTCAGATGAAATGGCAGTGGTGGGTGATAGCTTTAGGAGAAAACACAAAAGATGGCGGTTTTAGAGAAATCCATCTCATTGCCAACAAGACACAAGTGGGTTTGTGCTTTCATAGAAGTTGTATTTGTCTTGAAAGAGGTTTCAGACAAAGAAAGAAAGACGGTTGCTTCTTGCAGAAATTTCAGACCAAGAAATCTCATTTTCCGGTAAAAAATTAAAAAAGAAAAGTTTCTGGTTCAAAAAGTGAAATGGAGGTAGTCTCGTAGTGAGTAGTGACGGTGCCAGTTTAGGCAATAGTTGCAGGGAGAGAGAGTAAGAGGGTGGTAAGAGAGAAATAGTTTAGAACTTTAGACCTGAGAAAGCGGGCTTGGAGACGAAAATAGGTTAGTATGAGAGGATACAGAATGGTTGTTCTGTAATCTGTTGTTGGTGTTCTTTCAGCATCGGAGGCAGCGCAATTAATTTCTTGTCATTCTAGAATCCGGTTAGCTTAGAGAGAGAGAGAGAGAGGAGTGAGAACTGAGAAGAGAAGGAAACAAATATTATTTTTGTCTTCTCTGGTTCTTCCACTTTCTCACGCAGAAAGAAAAGGTAGTGTAGGACCTGTAGATGTTGGATGTAAGAAAGGGTTTGTAGGAACAGGGAGTATACTCGATGTCGATGGGAGGAGAAAAGTGGTAAATAGGTGGTGAATTAAGGCCATGCTTAAGTAAAACAGGATCGTTTAAGATCATTTTCTGTAGTGTTTGGTGTAGAGGTGTTCATCAAAAACCGAAAACTGAAAATCGAATCGAACCGATAAAAAAATCCGGTCAGTTTGGTTAATCAATATGAAGAACCGGTGATTAATTGAATTGATAGGTGTATATATTTATATATATTTTATATTTGATACTGGGAATTACAGTGGCATCAAGGACGAGACTGGATTGGAATGCTTAAACTAATAAAATAGTTGTGTTTGGAATCAGTGTAAAATGTTATCGGTATAAAAGTTTATTATTAATATAGTAGTATTACCGATGTAAAACTTTATATATGATGAGGTTTGATATTGATTAACGATATAAAACTCTACTCATGCACAAAATTGGACCGGAGTGGAATTTGACATTCATCATTATTATACATTCTTTCCAAACGCGGAAAAAACCGAATGTAGCCTTATAATAAAGAGGGCTCACTTTGTATAAGGGAAAGATCATTTCATAAAGAGGGCTCACGTAGCCTATAGAATTTTGAATTCCACTATAATCTTACGTAATTCAAAATGACAAATACATCCTGATGAAGGTGGATTTGGCCCTCTAATGACATCATGACACCTGACATCTTATGACAAATAAGTGCAGCCTCTTGACAACTAGGCAGCTTGCCCTCATGTAGCCTGGCACTTCAGAACAACTACGTGACACCCAGGACTACTTTGGCAACAATTTACCTTTGCTAAGTTGATGGTGTCCCACTAGGCGTAGCCTGGCACAGGCGCGACCTAGTGGCCTGACCCTGGCACGACCGGGCCTAGGCACGAGCTGGCAGCCTAGCCCTGGTGTGACCTTATGGCCTGGCCCACGCGCCAACCTAACAACCTCGAGGAGCTCACCACCGTACCCTGCGTTTTATAGGATTGTGACTTGTAACGACTATATTAGCTCATCCACTCCCCGACTTAGGCGGAAATGGGCAACCTTACCAGTTGGTGGTTTTATCCCCACCTAACACGAAAACAGGTCTCATCACAACGGGAATCCAGGAACTACTCCACCAAACCCGCAAGGACCCCAATATATAAAGACCTCAGCCCCTAGGGGCGAAGGAATGCAAAAAAGAGGAGATGGTAACCCTTGCTCTCTAGCCCTCTCATTCTCTAATATCATTCTCAACTCACTACTAAGAGCTGACTTAGCCATTGGAGTGACCTTGCCGAGTAAACACCCCCCCCCCGGGTTCTCTGATTTAGTTCTCGCAGGTCCCTCAGCTCCCACCGCATACAAAGATGAGCAGATCATTGCCTGCAGGGAGCAGCCAGTTCAGTTCCCGTCGCTGCTAGTAGTCAGATCATCTCCACCATGGAGCAGTAGGGTTGCGCTACGCTAGGGATCTCCACTTCGGCCTGAGTCATAGGCCACTTGGGAGCAGACGAGCTGACGAGGTTCTTAGTCAAAAAATTGATACACAACCAGAAATTGGCGCCGTCTGTGGGAACACGCTACAAAAAGCTAAGTTCTCATCCTACAAAAGCTAAGTTCTTATCTTACAAAAAGCTAAGTCCTCCTCTCCTAAAAAGCTAAGTCCTCACCTTTTTAGA
This sequence comes from Nelumbo nucifera, assembly GCF_055504915.1. Taxonomy (NCBI): domain Eukaryota; kingdom Viridiplantae; phylum Streptophyta; class Magnoliopsida; order Proteales; family Nelumbonaceae; genus Nelumbo; species Nelumbo nucifera. The sequence goes on along the minus strand of NC_142654.1, from coordinate 61,673,728 downwards.
AATTGAATCTCTCGCTTCATAGCTCTAAGGCGCCCACCTGGCTCGGCCTGCGCGCAGCCTGGCACGGCCTGCCCATGGCCTGACGGTCTGGCGCAGCCCGCGTGCGGCCTGGCAGCCTGGCACATGCGCCGACCTAGCATGGACGCCGACCTGGCGGCCTGGCCCAGGCGCGAACTGACGGACTAATAAAAGACTTCTTCATCGCTCAAGACCCAGTTGCCTCTTCGGCATGGGCAAAGTTCAGGAGTGGACTATGAGTTGCTCCCAAAGCCTAAGGGATGTACTACTGCATAAGACCCATTCGCCTCTTCGACATGGGCAAAAATCAGGAGTGGACTATGAGTCGCTCCCAAAGCCTAAAGGGTTGTACTACTGCATAAGACCCATTCGCCTCTTCGGCATGGGCAAAGTTCATGAGTGGATTATGAGTCGCTCCCAAAACCTAAAGGGTTGTACTACTGCATAAGACCCATTCACCTCTTCGGCATGGGTAAAGTTCAGGAGTGGAATATGAGTCACTCCCAAAGCCTAAAGAGCTATACTACTGCATAAGACCCATTCGCCTCTTCAGCATGGGCAAAGTTCAAGAGTGGACTATGAGTGGCTCCCAAAGCCTAAAGGGTTGTACTGTTGCATAAGACCCATTCGCCTCTTCGGCATGGGCAAAGTTCAGGAATGGACTATGAGTCGCTCCCCGAAGCCTAAGAACTGCAATACTGCATAAGACTCAGTCGCCTCTTCGGCATGGGCAAGTCCAGGAGAGTGGACTATAAGTCACTCCCAAAGCCTAAGGGCTAAAGTACCAAACTGGCAGAGAGCTCGGCACCTGGTCAGCCCGGCACCTCACAGGAAGCTCGACACCTGGTTAGCTCGACACCTCACAGGCAGCTCGGCACTTCACAAGTCCCAGTCGCCTTCTTGGCATGGGCACTTAAGACCCAGTCACCTCTTCGGCATGGTCAAAGTTCAGGAGTGGACTGCGAGTGACTCCCAGAACCTAAGGAACTGAATCAGTGCTTACGAGCTCGTCGAATTACGGGCCAAAAGGAAAAATCTACTCCCTTCGCCGAATTACTTTCAGCTCGGGAGTGGGGGGCAAATGATGAGGGCAGATTTGGCCCTCCAATGACATTATGACACCTGACACCTTATGACAACTAAGTGCAGCCTCTTGACAACTAGGCAGCTTGCCACAAGCAGCTCACCCTCATGTAGCCTGGCACCTCAGAACAACTAGGTGACACCCGGGACCAGTTTGGCAACAACTTGCCTTTGCTAAGTTGATGGTGTCCCACTAGGCATAGCTTGGCACAGGCGCGGCTTGGCACAAGCGCGACCTGGTGGCCTGACCCTGGCACGACCTGGCCTTGGCACAAGCTGGCAGTCTGGCCCTAATGCGAGCTGGTGGCCTGACACAGGTGCGACCTGGCGGCCTGGCCTAGGCGCGACCTGGTGGCCTGGCCCTGGCGCGACCTGGCCTTGGCACGAGCTGGCAGCCTAACCCTAGCGCGAGTTAGCGGCCTGGCATAGGCGCGACCTGGCAGCCTGGCCCACGCACCAACCTGACAATCCCGAGGATCTCACCACTGTACCCTGCGTTTTACGGGATTGTGACTTGTAACAGCTATATTAGCTCACCCACTCTCCGACTTAGGCGGAAAAGGGCAACCTTACCAGTTGGTGGATTTATCCCCACCTAACACGAAAATAGGTCCCATCACAGCAGGAATCCAGAAACTACTCCACCAAACCCGCAAGAACCCCAGTATATAAAGACCTCACCCCCCAGGGGCGAAGGAATGCAAAAAAGAGGAGAAGGTAACCCCTACTCTCTAGCTCTCTCATTTTCTAATATCATTCTCAGCTCACTACTAAGTGCTGACTTAGCCATCGGAGTGACATCGCCGGGTAAACACCCCCGTGTTCTCTGATTTAGTTCTCGTAGGTTCCTCAGGGAGTAGCCAGTTCATTTATCGTCACTGTTGGTAGCCAGATCATCTCCAGTAGGGAGCAGAAGGGTTGCGTTACACTAGGGAGCTCCACTTCGGCCTGAGTCATAAGCCACTTAGGAGTAGACAAGCTAACAAGGTACTTAGTCAAAAATTTGATACACGACCAGAAACCATTACATCACACCCTAAAACACCAATACTCGCTTGTATATTAACATCAATTTCAAGCTGACACCTACCCCAAATGTACTATGGGGCTAAGAATTCTTAAGGTGTGTTGAACAATCATTCTCCTAAATAATATATGTTGTATAAATAGTATTTTTCTCTATTTGCTTCTTAGACCACATTTTACTTTATTTATTTTGTCTTATGTCCTACGAAAGGTATTTGTGTTTTAAGTTTAAATATGAAGAGTATCCATGAATGGCCTTTGCAAAGAGAGTTAGTGATCCTCCTCACACGATTATTACTAACCAGACATCTATGGAGTCAATAGTCCTTCTACTGCGATTATTCCGTGGCAATACTTCTATAAATCTATTACAGTTATCTGCAATATTTATATTATATAATTATATATTTATTGATAATATATATTATAAATAAAAAACAAAAGGTTGAATTAAGAACCAATTAGCTTATTGATTTCAGTTTGGTTTCGAAAGACCAATTCGGTTTCTAATAAACCCAACTGAACCGTGAGGGTCTAACTTACAATTAGGGCAACCATTCTTATTCTTAAATCATAATAGGGGTATTCTAGAGAGAGAGAGAGAGAGAGAGAGAGAGGAGTGGATGGCAAAGGGAGCTGATGGTGTGCAATCCGGTCACTCCTAGCTGGCACTTACGTGGCTCCTGGAAGGTATCTGAGATGGAGAAGAAGAAGAATCCCCGACGGCTTGCCTGACGGGAACACTCCGATGCTTAAGTTAGTATTCTGTAGGAGAAGCAAGGAGAAGATGAAGGCTAAGAGTGCAGATAGTGCGAGAGTAGAAGATGATACCTCCGTCCCTTGATATTAGCTCCTTATAACAGAAATCCGTTGTATCAGGTCCACCGGCCTCTGACAGGGCAGGTATAACCGCCACTGTCAGTTTGCCACAGTCGTTACTGGCTGGGCTGAGGTGGCACGTGTGGGACCGTCACCGCTGGGTACGTGCCTGTCAGGTGTAAGGCACCCTCTAAAGGTGGCAGGCACGACGTTGTTTGACGAGGGATATGGCTGCTGCCCCTAGATTTGTCGGGTACGGTGGTCGGGTAGGAGATCCTCCTGTGATATGCCGAGCTACCCTTCTGTGAGTTACCCTGTGCCGGGCTATCTTGTAAGCGACGAGCTGCCTGTGGCAAGCTAAGCCGAGATGTCTAGCCCGAGGTCTTCACCTCGGGGTATCTATAAGCAAATCGGTGTGTTCCTGTCTTGGAGTGGCCTGAGCTCCACTAGGAGGAGCTCGAATATTAGGAGAGGTCAGGGGGCTCCGAGCTCGGGGGCAGCTTGGGGTACCTTAGCCCCGGGGAGGAGGTGCGGGCTAGGCGGCTCCCGGCGAGTAGTCTATCCCGCCGATTTGCCGGGCTGAACTCGGTGTGACTTTCCCCCTGAGTTGCGGCTATGCCTGTTGTGCTGTCACACTGAGTCATCGCTTGAGCAAGGTCACGCCCACGTGTACCCGTGCTATGAGGTCTGGCCAAATCGTCCTCTATCAATTGCCCCCACTCCCCGTGCTGGGGACGGGGCCCCAGTGCGAGGAGTTCATGGTTTGCTGGGTGGATTTGGCTCGGTTCTCATGCCGCGATGTTGGGCGGTTTAGCGGTTGGACCGGTTGGGTCTTCGGTTTGTGTGGAGGGAAAAACCTGTGTCTCGTGCAATTCACACACGAACGTCACGCGCTTTATGCTGCATGGATGTCAAAAAACGTGCTAAACCAAATTCGCCTTGAGAGTCCCGCAGACGGTTTCTTTGAGGTCCGTTGGATTGATCCAATCTTGATCATTGGCTACTGAGCCCCGTGACTATAAATAGCGGGATTTTGGCCATTTTCCTTCATCGCTAAGTGTTTTTCGCCTTGAGCTCGCGTCTGAGGTCTCTAGCTCGGTTTCGTCTCTTTTTGGTGAGTCCTCGAGTCTTCCCTCTTTTCTTTTTTCTCAGTTCATTCTTCCTTATGTCTAGTGGGGGCAGTATCTTGGACGGACCCGAGGCGGGCACCTCGGGACATGGTGACCCTGCTATTGCCCGGCCTTCCCACGAGGCATGGGCAACCTCGAGTAAACTGGCGTTCACCTCTCATCGAGTTCGGATGTCAGACCAGTTCGGTCCTTCTACTCTGATGCTGGAGAGGCTCCAAGACCTCATTCAGCAATTTAACCTTCCTTCAGAGTACTCCTACAGCCTTCCCACTGGCAATTTCCCCTGGGAGCACGGTCCAGATGAGGTCGTGATCTTCAGGGAACAACTCATCGGTGGGCTTCGTCTCTCTCTTCACCCCCTTATCCCCGAGGTGTTGGGGTGTTTCAGCATCACACTGGATCAGCTTCACCCCAATTCCATTCGGAATTTGGTGGGAACCATTTCCCTCTATCACGAACGGAAGTTCTCTTTGGACGTGGGCATACTCTGCTAATAAAAAAGAGTGCCTCTAGCGCTCCACTCGAGCATGGGCAGGTCTACTACTTGTCTCCTCGCTCAGGCTTCAAGCTGTTGCATAAGTTCCTGAGCAAGGTCCCAGCCTAGAAGAAGGAATATTTTGTGTTTTGGGCCAGCACAGGGTGGCCCTTCCTTACTAGCTGGAGGGTGGCCACCCAGGCTACCAGCATCGCCCTCAACCAGCAGACGCGGGAGACCTTCCACTCGTGGGCTCAGGCCGAGCTCGATCATCAGGAGTACATCACCGAAGATAAGCTCGTTCAGGTCGGTTTGAGCCCAGGTAGGTCTATTTCTATCTTTTGGTGCTTTGCTTTTATCTGCTTGGTGTCTTCGGGTTTACTGACGCCAACTTCGTTGCAGGTTCCATGGACGAGGAAGAAAGGATTACAGCTCCTAGGCTCCTCATCCAAATGAAAAAGAGGAAGAAGCGGGCTGCCAAGAAGGCTCGTGTGGAGTCGCTGAGGGCTCCCTCCCCGGAGCCCGATCATCCCCAGATACCCACCCCTAAGCCCAAGCTTAACAATACCCCTCCAGTGATAGATCTGGAGGCTATCGGGGCTGCCACTGAGGCCCCGAGTTCTGCTGGGGCAGCTGCCGAGGCCACCGAAGAGTCGGCTCACCGCGCTGCAGATGCGGCGGCGTCCAGTTCAGGGACTGGAGAGGAGGAGGAGTCCATCTTGGATCCCGAGGTCAGCCTCGACCGAAGTAAGAGGGGCATCATCAATGCAGAGGTCGTGAGTTGGGCCGAACTCTCCCCAGGTCAGCTCGGGGGCCGTGCTGCAACCCACATCATGGTGGTAAGTTCGTATTCCGTGAGCCAACACTCTATCCCCCCCCTTTTTTTTTTACTGACCAGTTTCCTTCTGCTAGGCAAACACTGTCGGGCATGCCTTGACTTTCCAATCTGACAAACACCTGAGGCGCGCTTTGGCTGATGAGGAGTCATCCCGCGTGGCTCATGCCGAGCTGAAGGCAACACAGGACAAGGTCCATCAGTTGGAGAGTGTTGCCGCCGCTCAGAGGAGCCTGAATAACGCCTTGGCGTTAGAGAGGGAGGAGCTGGCCCGTGAACGAGACAGGCTGAAGGCCGAGGTGAACGGGCTCCGAGTTGGTCAGGAAGCCCTAAAGCTCGAGGTGGAAAGCCTCAAAATGGCCCAGAAGGCTTCGCAACTCGAGATGCAGGCCCACAAGGGAACCAAGGAGGCCTTGGAGCATGAGAAGTCTCTTAAGGTCGATATTAAGGAGAAGACGGAGATCTTCAACGACGCTTTGAAGCAGACCAAGGTTCAGTCCGTCATCGACAACGTCAAGTCGTCGAGGTTCGATAACGTAATGTCAAAGGCCTACCGTAGGGGGTTCAAGCTCGGTCGGTGGTGGATAAGGCGTGCTTACCCCAACTTGGATATAAGCGCCTTCACTTCTTTCAACATCATGGATGACATGGCACGCTAGGCCGCGGATGACCCAGACTCTGAAGATGATGGCGGCAACGGGGAGGTTGACGCTGCCGATCTGACTGATTCTTCCGAGGAGACCCCTAAAGAAGCCCCGAGTAAGGCTGATGAGCCTCCCAAATAGTCAGGTGCTCCTTGTATTCTGGGCCTGCGAGCTCGACTTCCTTCTCCTTTGTACTGAACATATTTAGGTAATGAAGAAATATTTTTTGCCAAGTGTTTGTGCAATTCACTTTTGCCGAAATGATCGTCTCACCCCAAGTTGTTAACCTATCGAGTTAAATTCTCGAAGTGGGTGTTGCTTAACTGCCATCACCCCGAACTATCTCCTAATACTTAGTAGGGGTGATGTGATGGGGCACACCGAGGTGAGTGACATAGTAGGGCATATGCCCGACCTGTCTTCATCTGGGTTAGGTGGACATCGGTCGTCCCTACCGAGTTCAACCTGTGATACACTAGGGCGGGCTACGTGCTGTAATGTTTACACCCGAGCTGCCTATGCCTTGGGTATTTAGGGTACTTAGCCTATGCCGTTAAGGAGGCTAGGTCTTATGTAGTGCCGAGGTGTTGGTTAGCTCAATGCCTTAGCCTGTAAGCTGGGGGGTGACTTGTGGTCTGCCCTTGAAGTTCACCCATGTTATGGAGACGATTGGATCTTATTACGCCGAGGTCATGTTAGCTCAGTATTTTGGCCCTTAGGCTCGGGGAGTGGCTCGTGGCCTACTCAGTTGTTACAGATAGTATTGTCTTAAGTTGACAATATTCCATGCCCGAGGTACTTGTTTTCCTTTGAGGGTCTTGAGCTCGTACGTTCCTTCACCGAGCACTCATTTCACTTGATAAGGCCCTTCCCAGTTGCACCCAAGCTTGCTAGCGCCGAGCTCAGGTACCATGACTTTACGAAGGACCACATCGCCAACGCGGAGGTACCGCTTCTTGACCCTGGCATTATAGTACCGAGCTACTCTCTGCTGGTAGGCTGTGGTCCTGATGTATGCGAGGTCCCTTACTTCATCAAGTAGATCGAGGTTGGTACGCAGCTCATCTTCGTTCGTCTGATCACTGTATGCTTCTAGTCGCAGCGTAGGAACTTCGATCTCTGCGGGGATAACTGCTTCAGTGACGTAGGTGAGGTTGAAGGGGGTTTCTCCCATGGCGGTCTTCTTCGTGGACCGGTAGGCCCATAGAACACTAGGTAGCTCATCTGCCCACAACCCTTTAGCTCGGTCTAACCGTGCCTTCAGTCCGCGGAGGATGGCTCTATTTGTGACTTTTGCCTGACCGTTTGCTTAAGGGTGTGCGACTGAAGTAAAGTTTTGTCGAATCCCCATGTCTTGGCACCAGTCTTGAAATTTGATGTCCTCGAACTGCTTGCCATTGTCAGAAATCAGTACCCAAGGTAACCCGAAGCGGCACACGATGTTCTTCCAAAAGAAGTTTTGAATGTTCCGGGATGTGATCGTTACAAGGGGTTCAACCTCTACCCACATGGTGAAGTAACCCACTGCTACTACTAAGAACTTCCTCCCACCCGTTGCTGGCGAGAATGGCCCGAGTAGATCGATGCCCCATTGTGCGAAGGGCCACGGGCTGGTGAGATACTTGAGGTTGGCAGCAGGTTGGTGGAGAATATTGGCGTGCTTCTGGTATTTGTCACATTTTCTAACGAGCTCAATGGCATCTGCCTTCATCGTTGGCCAATAATACCCCTGTCGAAGTGCCTTTTGGGCGAGGGCCCTACCCCCCAAGTATCCACCGCACAGACCCTCATGAGTATCGTGGAGTACGAGTTCAGCTTCGGTAGGTCGCAAGCAACGCAGGTAGGGGAACGTGTAAGATCTTCGGTATAGCCGTTCGTCAATCATGACATATTTGGCTGCCTGGCGCTGCACCCTTCTGGTCATATTGCAATCTGTAGGGAGGGTCTCGTATAGCAAGAAGCTCACGAGCAGGTCAATCCAGATCGACTCTGCTTGAACGACGGGAGCGACCTCCTCTGCCCCCCCTCCCCCGAGAATGCTAGGCCAAGGCAGGTCCTCTATGTACACGGTTCTCATGGTGATGTCGCTAGTGCTGGCTAACCTGGACAAGGCGTTGGCCTCAGCGTTCTCCGACCTAGGGATTTGTCTGATGAAGTGTGACTGGAAGTTGAGCAGGGCCTCTCTGACTTTGGCTAAGTAAGCGACCATGGTAAGCTCGTGAGCTTCGTACTCGCCAGTGACCTGGTTGACCACGAGTTGGGAGTCGCTGCAGATAACGATGTGCATGCTTTTACTTCTTTGGCTAACGCTAGTCTGGCTATCAATGCCTCGTACTCCACTTCATTGTTAGATGTCGTGAACTCGAAGCGTAGCGCATACTCCAGTTTCGTGCTACTTGGGCCGTGCAGGAATATTCAGGCTCCGCTGCCCCGTTGGTTCGAGGAGCCATCTACGTGAAGGATCCAGGGCTCCTCATCCCAGCTCGCGTTTGGTTGAACTAGGAGAGATGCCACACTGGCTGCTTCCTCACGGGGCTCGAACTCAACCGGCCTGGAGCTTCGGGCTCGCCCGAACTGGGGACCTCGTGCTCAACCAGCCTGGGAATTTCGGAACTAAATGTCCATTCGGTGATGAAATCTGCTAAGGCTTGAGCCTTAATGGTAGTTCGCGGCTTGTACTGGAGGTCATACTCGCTGAGCTCAACGGCCCACTTCGTCAACCGACCAGAGACCTTGGGCTTAAGTAAGACTTGCTTTAGAGGTTTGTCGGTGAGTACGATAACAGTGTGAGCTTGAAAGTACGGGCGGAGCTTCCGAGCTACAATTACCAGTGCGTATGCTAGCTTCTCTATCTCTGAATATCTCGTCTCGGCTCCCTGCAATACTTTACTAACATAATAGATGTGTCGCTTGACCCGATCTACTTCCTTTATTAGTACCGAACTGACCACTTCGTCGCTCGCCGAGAGGTACAGTTCTAAAACATCACCCTCTTCGAGCCGGGTTAAGATTGGCATACTAGCGAGGTATTTCTTGAGCTCGTCAAATGCGAGCTGGCAGTCTTGGGTCCACTCGAACCCTTTGCTCTTAATTGCCTTAAAGAATGGCAGACAGCGGTCCGCCGATTTGGACATGAAGCGGCTTAGGGCGGCTATGCGGCCACTCAACCTCTAAACCTCCTTCAACTTCCGAGGTGATCTTATATCTAAGATGGCCTTAATCTTATCCGGGTTGGCTTCAATGCCGCGTCGGTTAACGATGTATCCTAGGAATTTACCCTATGTCAGACCGAATACATACTTGTTTGGGTTCGATCTCATATTAAACTTACGCAAAATTTCAAAAACATAATGCAAGTCTTGTATTAATTCATGCGAAAATTGAGTTTTGACAACCATGTCGTCTACATAGCATTCTACTTTTCTGCCAATTAGAGGCGCAAACAACTTATTTACAAGCCTTTGAAAGGTTGCCCCTACGTTTTTCAACCTGAAGGGCACAACCTTGTAACAGTATAGACCGAACTCCGTGATGAAAGCAGTCTTTTCTTCGTCCGCCGGGTCCATCTTGATTTGGTTATAGCCCGAATAGGCGTCTAAGAAACTCAGCAACTCGTGCCCTGAGGTCGCATCCACCAAACGGTCAATTATGGGGAGCGGGAAGCAGTCTTTCGGGCAGGCTTGGTTTAGGTCGGTGTAGTCGATGCACATGCGCCACTTGCCGTTAGCCTTCTTTACCAGAACGGGATTGGCTACCCAGCTCGGGTAGTGGACTTCTCTTATGAAGTCAGCTGCGAGGAGCTTCTCAACCGCTTTCCACCGCTTCGGGGGTAAGTTGCGTTTCTTTTGTCTAACAGGCCTAACTACATGATCAAAATTCAGCTTGTGAGTTATAAGGTTAGGGTCTATACCGGGCATCTCTGCCGCAGACCATGCAAAAACATCTAAATTTTGAAGTAAGAAACTTACCAGTTCGGATCGTAGAGGTTCTTGAACGGAAGCACCGATCTGAAGCGTCCAAACTGGGTCTACGGATGATGTTGGAACAACGACTGTTTCTTCCGTGGGTGCAGCTCGTTCTTCGCCTTGCTCTGTAGGCCGCTCCAGTTCGAGGTCGTCGGCCACCTTGGTCTTTCCCTTTTGGGCGGCGACATAGCCCCGCGCTACCCCCACACTGAAGTCTGTAGGGAACTTCATTGTCAAATGATAAGTGGAGACCACCGCCCGTAGGACATGGGTGATTGGCCGACCTATTATGGCATTGTATGGGGAGGGGGTCGCGACCACCAGGAAGTCGTGATTGAGTCTGACTACGTAGGGCCATGTGCCGACTTCCACAGGTACTGTCACTTTCCCAAGGGGCCTGACTTCTTCTCCGCTGAAGCCCACCAAAGGAGTGTTCGCAGGTTTCAAGTCACTTCCCTGCAACTGAAGCTGGTCGAACGCGGCTTTAAAGAGAATATCTATCGAGTTGCCCGAGTCGACGAGTACGCGCCTGACCTCGAAGTCGTTGATCCTCAGCTTTATCACAAGTGCATCGTCGTGAGGGTAATGGACCCCTCGCGCATCATCTTCTCTGAAGAAAATTGGCTCTTCTGTCTTTGGCCACTTCGGAAGATTTTGTTCTTCCCGAGCAGCTTCACGAGCTGACATCCGAGCTACCGCAGAAGTACAACCCGCGACGATCGAGCCTTCCACTATCACGTGGATGGTGCCCCGAACTGGCCTCTCTTCCGGAGGCTGCTTCTACGACTGTTCAGTCGGCCTGTTGTTGGACTCGGGAGCGTCCTTACCGTGCTCCCCTCGCTGACCTGTTTTATTATTATCATTATTATTATTTTCTATAAAGTTCCTTAGATATCCGCGACGGATGAGCTCCTCTATCTTGTCGCGAAGGTTCTTACAATTTTCGGTACTGTAACCGTGATATCTCTGAAAACTACAGTACAAGTTCTTACTTCTCTCATTGGGATTCCCCCTCAAACGGGGTGGCCACTTCACATACGGGGCATCCTTGATCGCCATCAGGATTTCATCCAGCTTCGCGTTCAGTTGGGTGTAATCAGTTCGGTCCACTACAGGAGCTCGGAACGACTGACCCGACTTTGCCCCTTGAGCTGCATCTTTTTTCTTTCGGTTGTCCCCTTGACTAGAAGGCTCTCCTTCCCTTTTTCTCTTCTCGGGCGCGCCTTCGCCCTTCTGGTTGATCTCTTCCTCTGTGGCTATAAACCTATCCGCGAGCTTAAGGAAATCGGTTATGGTCGCCGATTGGTTGACGACCATGTGCCATTTGAAATCTTTATGCGTCACGCCGTTCTTGGCTGCTGCGAGGCGCACGGCGGGATCCAGGCATGGTATATGCATGCACGCATCGTTGAACCGCTTGGTATAGCCTCGGATGGACTCTCCCTCTCTCTGCACTATGTTGAGGAGGCTTTCTTCAGTTCGCAGGCACCGCTTGCTGGTGATGAAGTGGGACGTGGAGGCTTGCGCAAACTGCACCCAACTTCTTATTGATCCGAGTGCTAGGTTCCGGTACCATGTGCAGGCTACTCCTCTGAAAGTGGTGGAGAAGGCCACACACACGCACAACTCGCTGGCTCTCGTCAAGTGCATCTGCGATTGAAAGGAATCTACGTGGTCATTTGGGTCAAACGACCCGTCATACTTGTCAAGAGGGGGGGGCTTGAAGTCTTTAGGCATTGGGAATGCTAGGAGTTCGGAAGACAGGGGGATGGAACTGAAAGGAGGGGAGCCTTAGCTTCGCCCGAGCTTACCTCTTCTCTGGCTTCGAGCTCGAACAGGTTGTGGGTGGCAGATCGGTGAGCTCAGCAGCGGCATCTTTACTTCTTGGTGGGCTCGGCGTTCGTGATGCTCACCTCTATGCTGTCAAGAATGGTGTGTGCAGGAAGTAGCTCAGGCCGCTGGTGATGGCTGAGGACAAAGGGATCCTGCTTGGAGCCTGCGGCCAGGATCTCTAACCGGTTCTCTAGGAACAAGGTATCGGGCTTTGAGGGTTGAAGCGACGTGGACCTGGCGAGCTGAGGTCCTCCCAACCTGACTGCCCGCAGTGAGACCGGAGTGGCCGGTCTTTCTTGTCTGCCGCGGGAGGAGGCCTGGCTCTTAGGAGGGTTCTAGGGGGCCTCCCCTTGGCGGGAGAGGTGCTCCTCCTGGCGGCGAGACCTAGCCCGCGGTGAGACTGGGTGCCAAGGAGGGAGTTGCGGCTGCTGAAGCTGAGGTTGAGGCAGTTGAGGGAATTGCTGCTGACACTGGTACTGGGAGACGTGGTGCAACACTTGCTGTTGATAAAGCTGGTGTTGCTGGAGCTGCTACACTTGGGCTTGCATGGCCTACATGCACTGCATCAAATCGTCGAGCTGGCTCTGGCCAGTCACCAGAGGGATGACAGTTGGTTTAGCAAAGGTCGTTTCGACCGAGGTAGGTAGGGGAACCCCACAGGCGTTGTTGCTCGCGGCATGCTCAGGCTGGGGACTCCGTCCATCGAGAGGGGAATGGTGAACTACCTAATGCAGACCGTGGGAACCTGGGGTTGTGCCCTAGAGTTACCCATCGCCATACTTCGTCCAACGTTGCTTGAGGAAGCCATGAGTGTCGAGTTTTTCAGAGAAGGAAGAACTGTGAAGGTTTAGAGGAAGGCTTTTAGAAGCGTTTCCTACAAACGACGCCAAATGATGGTGCGCAATCCGGTCACTCCTAGCTGGCACTTACATGGCTCCTGGAAGGTACCTGAGATGGAGAAGAAGAATAATCCCCGGGGGCCTGCCCGGCGGGAACACTCCGATGCTTAAGTTAGTATTCTGTAGGAGAAGCAAGGAGAAGATGAAGGCTAAGAGTGCGGATAGCATGAGAGTAGAAGATGATACCTCTGTCCCTTGATATTAGCTCCTTATAACAGAAATCTGTTGTATCAGGTCCACCAGCCTCTGACAAGGCAGGTATAACCGCCACTGTTAGTCTGCCACAGCCGTTACTAGCTGGGCGGAGGTGGCACGCGCTGGGCCGTCACCGTAGGGTACGTGCCTGTTTGGTGTAAGGCACCCTTTAAAGGTGGCAGGCACGATGCTGCCTGACGAGGGATATGGTTGCTGCCCCCAAATTTGTTGGGTACAGTGGTCGGGCAGGAGATCCTCCTGCGATATGCCGAGCTACCCTTCCGCGAGTTACCCTGTGTCGGGCTATCTTGTAAGCGACGAGTTGCCTGTGGCAAGCTAAGCCGAGCTGTCTAGCCCAAGGTGTCTTCACCTCGGGGTATCTATAAACGAATCGGTGTGTTCCTGTTTGGGAGTGGCCTGACCTCCACTAGGAGGAGCTCGGATATTAGGAGAGGTCAGGGGGCTCCGAGCTCGGAGGCAGCTTGGGATACCTTAGCCCCGGGGAGGAGGTGAGGGCTAGGCGGCTCCCGGTGAGTAGTCTATTCCACCGATTTGCCGGGTTGAACTCGGTGTGACTTTCCCACCGAGTTGCGGCTGTGCCTGCTGTGCTGTCACGTTGAGTCATCGCTTGAGCAAGGTCACGTCCACGTGTACCCGTGCTACGAGGTCGGGCCAAATCGTCCTCCATCAGGAGCAGTGAAGGATGAGAGAAAATAGGAGTCAAAGGCGGGTATTTGTGTGGTGTTTGGTGAAACGAAAACTAGATTTCTATGAATGAACTCAAGATATATATATATATATATGCTGCAGTGTGTACAATAGCTGTACAGGATAAGCTTTATAGAGAGATAAAGATAGCTTTGGTTATCTATCCAACTGTGATTTATTTGATTGACTTGGAATCAAACTCTTACTATCCTTATCCGTTGGGATCAGACTCTTCCTATCCTTATCAGCCCCCCACAAGCAGATGGGGGGAGGATGCACCATCAGCTTATTCCTCAAGAAAGAAAATCGGGAAGAGCTAAGTGGTTTTGTAAAAATGTCTGTTGACTGATCTTAACTAGAGATAAAACGAACAACTAAGGCCTTGTGAGCAACTTGCTCCCGAACAAAGTGGTAATCGATCTCTATATGCTTGGTGCGAGCATGAAAAATAGGATTTGTAGTTAAGTATGTCGCACCAAGTTTATCAACTAGAGGACAGGAGGAGAAATAGGAAGGATAACAAGTTCACAAAGGAGAGATTGGAGCCAAAGTAATTCTGAAGTAGCATAGGCTATGCTTCGATATTCAGATTCAATACTAGACCAAGAAACAGTTGCTTGCTTTTTAGAGTACCATGAGATCAGATTGGGGCCTAGGTAGATACAAGAACCACCTTGAGACCTTCTGTCTTCCAAACAACCTGCCCAATCAGCAACTAAGAATGCATGAAGGCGAAGAGAAGCAAAAGGAGCAACAAGCAAACAAAACCCATAATTAATAGTGTGCTTCAAATATCTGAGTATGTGCTTGACTGCACTCCAATGCTCAATAATAGGGGCATGCATGTACTGGCATACCTTGTTGATAGAAAAGGCTATGCTAGGATGGGTAATGGTTAGGTACTACAAAGCACCCACGATGCTCCTATATAAAGAGGGATCTGGAAGAGCTTCTCAAGTGTGCCGTTGAAGTTTACAAGTGGATGCCATGGGAATTCCATAAGGTTTTGCGCCATCCATGTGAGCTTTCTGAAGAAGATTCACTATATATTGTTTCTGAGACAAAAAAATGCTGTTGGAGCTACGAACCACTTCAACACTAAGAAAAAGATGTAATGGACCAAGTCCTTAACAATAAAGGAGGTGCTCATGGTAGCAATAAGATTTGATGCAGCAGTAGAATCTGAACCAGTGATAATGATGTTGTCGACATAAACGAGTATAAAAATAACACACGAAGGAGATGTAAGTATAAATAAAGAAGTATCTGCTATTTATGCCTAAAAACCAGCCTAAAGTAAGAAAGTACTAAGCTTTTGAAACCAAGCCCGAGGAGCTTGTTTTAACCCATAAAGAGACCTATGTAAATGACAGACATGAGTAGGAAACTTTTGATCAACAAAGCCTGGAGGTTGCTTCATGTAAACATTTTCTTCAAGATCTCCATGAAGAAATGCATTTTGAATATCAAGCTACCTTATAGTCCAACTCTTGGACAAAGCAATGGTAAGAACAATGCACATAGTTGCTGGTTTTATAACTGGACTAAATTCTTCAGTAAAGTCAATCCTAGGTCGTTGATTGTAACCTTGGGCCACAAGTCGTGCCTTATAACGACTAATAGGGCCATCTGGGTTTCTCTTGGTTTTGAAAACCCACTTACATCCAATGAAATTCATATCATCAGTGCGAGGAACAAGAGTCCAAGTTCCATTTCATTGAAGGGCATCAATTTCTGCTAACATAGCATTCCACCATTGAGCACTTTTGTTGGCTTGACTGAAACAAGTTGGCTCATCATCATCGACTTCTAGTGGGTGATGAGAGGCAAAATAAACTTTGGGTTTATAAATACCAACCTTCCCATGAGTAATCATTGGGTGTGCATTGGTGACAAGTGGTGGAATAAAGGCAGCACTTTCAATAACAACCTCAGGGGAATGAGTGGCTTCAGAATGAGAACTAGTAGAACTTGATGGTGTGGCAGCAACTGAATCACAACTTGATGGTGTGATAAAAGGAACATTATCACTTGAAATTGGAGAAGTAACTGAATTATGAACATTATCACTTGATACAGTATCACATAGTGAGGCTTCAACAATAGGAGGAGGTCCAATAGATGTGGTAGAACTCTTTACCAATGAAAAAGAGTTAGAAGTGACTAAAGTTGCACAATGGGACTTGAAGGGAAATGTATCTTCATCAAACTGAACATGTCATGAAATAAAATCTCTCCCTGTAGAAAGATGGAAACATTTGTACCCACTGTAGCCTTTAGGATAATCCATAAATACACAAGCAATAGAACGGGCTTCAAGTTTATTCCTGTTGTAGGGTCGAAGAAGAGGATAACAGGTGCAACCAAACACTTTCAACATGCTATAATCAGGTTTAGTATGATATAATACTTCCCAAGGAGATTTCATAGCAAGCACTTCTGTAGGAAGTTGATTAGCAATGAAAACAGACGTCTGAAATGCTTTCCACCAATAATTCTTAGGGACATCAGATTTCTCTAGTAAAGTTATCCCCATTTCAACTATTTGCTTATGGCGTCTCTCAACACGCCCATTTTGTTCTTGGGTGTGAGGACAAGAGAAACGATGCAAAATGCCACATTGGTTCGGAAAGGATTTAAATTTGACAAATTCTCATCCTCCATCTGTTTGAATGGATTTAATTTTGGTATTTAAAAAATTTTCAACTTGCAATTTAAATTTGACAAAGGTGTCAATAGCATATGATTTCTTAACAAGTGGAAAAATCCATTGATATCTAGAATGATCATCAACAAAAATAAAATAGTAATTAAATCCATGAACTGAATTTACAAGTGACGCTCCCCAAACATCACAAAACAGTAAGTCAAAAAGAGCATTGTATAAGGACTCATTAACTGAAAAAGGTAACTTATGGCTTTTGCCAAGAGGACATGCATGACAAAAATCAATTATTTTATTTATAAATATCGGTAACGAGTTGGATTGAGAACATGCCTCACAATGCGAGGTGCATAGTGACCCAACCGCTCATGCCATTTATTCATCGAAATTTTGACACCTAGGAATGCTGAGAGAGAAGAACTTGGATTAGATACTTTACTTGCTCTTGTCTATAACTCATAGAGACCATCTCTACTACATCCCTCCAACATGACTTTCCTTGTCTGTTGATCCTTCACAAAGAATTTGTCTGAGTGAAACTCAAAATAACAACTGTTATGTTTAGCAAATTTAGATACTGACAACAAGTTTTTGCAAATCTGAAGTACATGAAGTATAATATCTTTCAGAACAAAGGAATGTGATGGTGAAGAAATAATAGCAAACCCAGTGTGTTTAATTGACAAACCTTCTCCATTTCCAATAGTGATTTGTTCTGGTCTAGAGTATTCAGATTGCAAGTGCAAGTTGGCAAGATCAACTGTCATATCATGACTGGCACCTGAATCTGGGTACCAACTATTGTTAATCACTGGCCCTGTAGAAGCAGTATATGTAGTAGGAGAGCCCTTTTCTAGACGAAAATCTTTGTCAAACTTGGCTCTAAACTTGTAGGTTGGTTGTATGGTTTAGCTTGTGACATATTTGGCATTTGACTCCTTGAAAGGGATTTGGTTTCTTACCCTTTCCATCAGAAGTCTTTTGTTCGTTTCTATAGTCATCAGTCCTAATAGATTGATAACGTTTCTGAACAGCCATATTAGCTTGTGGTTGAAAAGATTCAAATAGAGTTTGAGTGTGTTCCAACCGAAGTTCATGGTTGGTGAGTAGGGCTTGAATATCATCAAAGGTGTGCTCACTAGCACACAACAACAATGGAGTGACTAAAGACTCATAATTTGGGCCAAGGCCACCTAGGACAAATTGTATTAATTCAGAGTCTGAAACTAACTCTCCAACAGCGGCTAAATTATCAGATATTAGCCTAGCTTTTTATAGATAATCTACCATGGACAAATTTGTTTTCTTCAGATGATTCAACTCAAAACTAAGTTGCATAATATGTGCCTGCGATGTTGAAGCAAACAGGCGAGCAAGAGCATCCCATACGTTCTTTGGAGTAGTATACCCTATTACCTGGGCTAAAACTCCTTCAGTAAGAGAGGAGAGGATCCAACTCAAAAGGAGGTGATCTTGTTGTTCCCATAACATGAAATCAGGATTGTCAATACTTTGTCCATTCATTCTCAGTAATAACTTTCATGGGTGGTGTAATAGTTCCATCTATATAACTCATAACTTTAAAGCCTTTGAGCACAGCAACAAATTGAGATCGCCACAACAGATAGTTAGTGTGATCTAACTTAACAGAAACCAAATGACTTACTATAGATGGGAGATTCAAATTTACAATAGTGTTGGTTGACCGGGTTGTAGTGGGGAATGTTGAAGTCGAGCTTGACATGATGAATCCTAGCTCTAATACCATGAAACGAAAACTAGATTTCTGTGAATGAATTCACAATAATGATCAGTGACTTGAGAGTATCTATCTATCTATCTATCTATCTATCTATATATATATATATATATATATGTATGTATGTATGTATGTATGTATGTATGTTGTAGTGTGTATAGATTACAAGTATAGATAGATTAATAGTTTTACAGGATAAGCTTTAGAGAGAGATAAAGATAGCTTTGGTTTTCTATCCGATTGTGATTTACTTGATTGACTTGGAATCAAACTCTTACTATCCTTATCTGCTGGGATCAGACTCTTCCTATCCTTATCATTTGGAACTGTGGTCATCTCATGGAAGGCCTGTTTCAGTCTACGCCATGGGATTGCTATGGAGTTTGGTTGGTTGTAGACAGGACTGGTCTACATTATATCGTGAGTTGTCCTTGTCCATAGTCCAAAATCTCGGTCACACATATATCTCGTGGATGTGGCTGATCCATAACATTTCTACACTTTATTTTGATACAATACATCTCTTTTAAATATACTTTTCTTTCTTTTTAGTTTTTAAATTTTAAAAATAATAATTTTTTAATTTATCAATGCTTTTTTCAATATATTTATCATATAAAATACAAAAATTAGACAATTATGACTGATTGTATAAATCATTCATAAAATATATATAAAATACATAAAATTAAAACACCATACCACTGTGGGTGTTAACTGATTCAATCCACACAATTTATCCACAGTTAACAATTGTAGAATGTGATATAGTCTAGATTAATCCCTACCACCAATTTCTCATCTAAAAACACCCTTGATGTTGTATTAGTTGTTTAAGTTGTGAGAATCATGTAACATGTATGCTTATTAATTAATGATAATAACCATGGTTTTCAAAACCGGACCGGACCGGACGGTCGGACTGAAAAAACCAGAAATCGATCACCTAACCAATTTCATTTTCCCTCAAAACCTTTTTTTCTTAAAACTATTGATTTTGATCAGCAAACCGCTGAACTAGCTGATTAACTATTAGAACCGTTCGAACCGTTTTAATCATTTTTCAAATTTATTATTTTTTGTCAGAATGTGCCGACCGGTTCGATTTTAAAAACCATGATAATAACGATAACCGGGACACAATAGGTTTGTTTATAAAAGGTAAAGCATGAAGTGTGAACCATGCGGAAGATCAAACGTGGATTTAATAATTAATACAATATTAATGGCATTTGTTATTGACAAACGACACAACCATCCTTGTAAGGGCAATCATATCCTCAACACGATGCGCCCAAATAAAGTAAACTGTAAAGTCTAAAAGACCCAAGGAAAACCCTAGCTTTTACCCTAGGATCCTGTAAACATCAAATCAAATATTTGGCTGGTACGTTGTAAAGAATCTCTGTGAAGGACAGCAACAAGAGCAAGGATCCGATGGATTGACGGTGTTGGTTCCGGAGAGGTGAGGTCTCCGTGGACAAACTGCAAAACTTTTTCTTTTCTTTTTGATACCTGCAAAGCTGCATACATACATTTTGAGTAATGGAGTATGACGATATCTGCTGTGACGAGAGAAAATAGTACTGTAATTACCAAATACCGGGTTTGCCTTTTATCATCGTCAGTAGCTTGGAAGCACGGTATTCGATGCATGTTTTTCAGACGTTGACTCTTTCCAAACAGGTGGTACGCATTTAGAGGAATCCGGACGCAGGCAGAACGCAGAACCACCGTCGTGTGCAGAGAAACTTCTAAGCTAACACGCCCAGAACCTCCGACTCACTGTGAGCGACATCGTCGATAATTCCGTCCGACCATCCGAGATAGGTTGGTGGTGGGGCTGAAATGAATGTCATCCGTTTATCCTAATTCGATTTGAATTCGGATTAGTTAACGCTTTAGCTGATCAGCGGCCTGTGTTTCACGCTTTCATTTAGGTTATGTTTGGTTCATTTAATCATTGGTTTGGTTTGTCGTTTTTTAGTATTTTATTTTTTATAATATATATTATAAAAATTATAAATATATATAAAATATTATATTTTAAATAATAAATAATATATCATATATTATAAATATATATTTATATATAATACACACTTATTAAATTATAATATTACACACAATATAGAAATATATGCATATCGGTTGGTTTGATTAACTGTTGGTTTTTTATATTGGTTCATCGAAACCAAATCAGCATCTTCGGTTTTTTAAAAACACTGAACCGAAATTGAACTGATCAGTTCAGTTAACCGATTTTTTGATTTAATTTCAGTCGGTTTGTTTTGGTGGATTCGGTTTTTTTTGCTCACCCATAGTAGATGCAATGCAAAAACATGCTTTTATATCACTCTCAACTTGAAGATGTTGGAAACTTTTCTTTCTACACTTCTTTTTTTTTTATCTAGCAACATCAAACTCTTCTCGGATGTGGATTTGGAACCGTTAGTAGTAGGGTTCAAAACCGCAAATGGTTTAGGGCTTACCCAATTACGTGCCAACCGAGCTATATAGGGGGGTTCACATTAAATGTCAAACTGACCAAACCGGCTCGACTCAACTCAAGTTGGTCGGTTTTTCAAAATCACCAGTCGGTTTCGGTTTGTATGAGAAAATAAACCGACAATTCAGTTCGATTTCGGCTTTTATACATGAAAACCAAAACCAAACCGAACCGAACCAATCCTATATGTTTAAGTAATTATTAATTAGCCCCTACCCCTATATGTTAAATGTTGATAAATTTTATGTGTTTTGTTTAAGCTTTGAAAAAAAGTTGGTTATTTATGATAAAAACTAAAAAGTAAAACCAATACAAATATAATACAATGGTATAATATTTAATTCAGTTTTGTATAAATTTAAATATATATTAACAAAAAAATCAGTTTTGCATAAAAAACTAATCGATTTAAATATATATTTTGATTTTGCATAAAAACTTAAATATAAATAGATATTTAGAAATAAATATTTTAATTTAAAATATATAAAACCCGACTCAAACCGATCCTTCATGTTTGCATCGGTCAATTCTAATTTAGTCAATAAATAAATTGACTGAATTGAATCGATTAAAGAAAATAACTCAAACCGACCCAACCTAACCCATAAACACCCCTAAACCGAGCCACCACTCGGTTGGTATGAAAACTTTTCTCAAGTGCCAAAATTGAGAGAATGTGTAGTTGCGAAGGCATGAAACAATGTGTGGGACCATGTTTATTTTATTTATTTATTTAGTTTTGATAGAAAATAGCCTGTATATACCTGACGACTGTATTAGACTCTATTAGAACCAAAGAATATGTTCGAATATAGATATGGTTAAAAGTGTTGTGCAACAAATAAACATCTTTCAATATGGTCAGTCTGCTAAACATTTCTTGTTTTGTGGTGGACTAGAAATGTGGAGAGGAATCAAGTCATTAGACATTAGAATGCTAAATTGAAAAGCTTCACAGATCTGGAGTAGGATCAAACCATTCAACGTCAAGTCCCAATTCTGGGTAGAAGGGAATTCTAATTAAACAAATTTTAAGCATTTCTTTCATCAAAGTCAATTTCATCTATATATGTAAACATAGTTTATGAACAACTATTGAAATTGATTGGACAAAAGTGTAAAAGAAAGCTAATTCATCATCCAGTGGCTAAATTTATCAGCCCTGACTTTTGGTTTACTTTCCACTGAAATCTTAAAGCTAATTCTAGTTTCTCCTACCTAGTGACCTAAAATTATAGCACAAATCGATTTAATTTGTTTTGGACGGTTTTTTAAAGTTATGTTTTGTTTTCTGGGCGTTTATTAGAAAAACGTGGCCACATCATTATCACGTAGGCATTGAAGCTTATTGTACATGAAGCCATTGTTTGGTTTTCAATGTTTATGAGATAAACACTAAAAAATAGAAATACTTAGATTTGTATGCACTAGGAGAAAATGAGAATTTGAAGTTCTCCCAATGCCCCTACATTTATTGAAATGAAATGCTTATGTGGCGTACTTTAATCTGAGGTGAAAAGCAATTATGGGGTGTTAATTACCTAAAACGCCCAATCAAACAAGAAAATTAATAAAATATTTAAAATTTTTTAAATAAACATTTAAAGCAATAAGCACTCCATCTATAAACACTTGCAAAACCAAATACATACTAAGCCTACCCCAAATGTCAATCCTCAATGCTTCTCTGCTTATATTTCTTTGTATTCTTAAATAATATCTACATTCTGCAACAATGGTGGTCTTTCTTAGGGCACGGCCAAAAGAAATCTGATAAAAAAAGGAAATAATTCTTAAAGAATATCTACACTGCAACAATGGTCACTTCTTAAGGCATGGCCAATCAAGTATTAATTTATGATCAATTTGCCAAAATTTCTTGTTTTTTAGACCTCAGAATACAGTCTAAAATTAAGACACCAAATTGTATTGTGGACTAGAAATGTGGAGCAAGATCAAACCATTAGAGTGTGAGATTTGAAAAGCTTCAAAAATAGTGTGGTTGGAATGCATTAATATAATAAAATGGTGTGTTGTTGGAATGTATGTTTAAGTGTATTCCATTCAGGTTGCTTTGTGCCTATTATAAGTAAGATAAAAAAGCTGAATCTATAAATAGAGGATACTTATAGATAAGAAGAATACAAAAAAAAAAAAAATCAGAGAATTATGTTAAAGTGGTGAACTAACAATTAATGTCAATGGACTGTTATAGTGAGGTAAACAGTGCCCCTATGATGCCTTTTTTTCTTTCTTCAGAAGAAGAAGATGTCCTTCCTTTGACTCAAACAAACCATTGAAAACTGTATGTTTTCTAGCAATTCTGACGAATTTCAACAACCTACCCTGTAATTCTCCAAATATTCTGAAAATAGCCAAAAATAAGAAAACTAAGAATTCATTTGGTTTGCAGTTGGAATCTGAATCGAAATCAAAATCCTTTAAAATCAGAATCGGAATGATCTATTCCCATAATCTATTTGGTTTAGATAGAAATGGAAATGAAAATTGAATTCAGTAGGAATGAGATTTCATTCCTAAGGGAAGGGCAGGGAATGGCCATTCCCTCAAATGGGGGAATGCCATTTCAGCAAGAATGAGAATGGAATTCTGATTCTACCTAACCAAATAGTTGGAATGGGAATAGCCCATTTCAATTCCGATTCCAAACCCCTATTCCTACGAACCAAAGAGGGCCTAAATGAAAATAACATGGATTTAAGATGTACATATTTTCAGTATTCTCCTTATAACTAGAATTATAGTCCTCTGTCTCTCTGCAGAAAATGAGAAAGCTACCTTTCTTACTCGTTTATGTTAAGAGGTTTACAAGAACTGAGTTTTGGCTTTTCATAACTATAAGAAAATTACATTTCTCTGTCTCTCTGTCTTATGCATAACTATAAAGTAATGACGTTTCTCGGCTATGTGTAAGTAAAATAATATCATTAGGGTATTAACTGTGATATGAAACTGAACGAAATTTCATCCGTTGATCATTTTCCAAGGAACACGAATATTGTTAAGTTCCAAAAAATGTTGTTTTGTTGTTCACTAACCAAATATGCTTTTCACATGGTAGGGATTTGACCAATAATATTTTTGATTCATAAGATATTCTCTCAATGGTTTTCAACAATAAAACATTAGGAATAATCGGCAGAAAAGGAATTTTTTTAACCATGAAGGTGTAGACCTGTTCATGGCCGGGCTGGCCCGGGTTTGGGCCAGGCTTTGCCTATGTATCAATAGAATACATTTAGGTCTGAGCCCGAGCCTGGATCTTGTATAAAGCCTGAAGCCCGAGCCCATTCAAAAATTTGAAAATAGATTTTTTTTTCTTTTTTATTTAATAAAAAATGTTTTTTTATATATATTAAAAGTCCTCAAAACTCAAAAATAATAAAAAATCTCACTATTACTTTAAAAAGGAGAAGAGAAACACAAAAAAATATTGTATATATAATTTTTATTAAATAAAATTTGTATTTATTATATAACATATATTAATAAGTCGGGCTTGGGCTCGGGCTGGGCTTTGAGAAAGACCGAGCCTGGCCCAAAAAAGGTTGGGCCTAATGTTTTAGGCCCGAGCGCAAACCCGTGGGCCTAAAATAATGTCCAAGCCTGATTTAGACAATATGATGATAAAAAACATCAACCAACAATATGATGATAAAAAACACAGAAATAAACAATGAAACATGGCAATGAGGACTAAAATTACATCCAAGAAAGAGAGATGTTTAAATTGACTTAAATGTACCCTTGGTTTTTCAAAAAGGCTTAAGCCCCGTTTGGTTCACAGGAATAGGGGTCTAAAATCAGAATTGGATAGGATTATTCCGATTTCAACTATTTGGTTGGGCGAAATTGGAATACCATTCCCATTTCGGCTGGAATGACATTCTCTCATTTGAGGGAATGGCCATTCCCTGTCGACCCCTCCCTTGAGAACGAAATCTTATTCTTATTGATTTCAATTTTCATTCCCATTCCTGTCTGAACCAAACAGACTATGAGAACAGAACATTCTGGTTTCAACTGTTATGACTATTTTATTCTTTAAAAGGACTTAAATCAATTAATACCCTTGAGAAACTAAAGATACATTTAAATAAATTTATGAAAAATTAGGGTATATTTAATTCTTTTTACTCAAATACTAATGATTGAGTGTATTAAAAAGAAGACTGAATTGGGAAATAAAATATCACGTACAAGAAGATTAATCAAGATGCTGATGAAATGACCAAATAGGCTAGCAAATGTCGCTCATGTGTCTTTTGTTGTATGTTCATATCAAGGTTCAAAATTTCGTCACGTATCGGTCGATACGTACCGTATCTTAAGGCTTTTGGCACGGGGAATGGTTCAAAATCAATCGTGCCGAAGGTGTATCGACGCCGTATCAGTTAGTTTCGGTCATGTATCGGTCGATACGCAACTGATATGGTAGTGTATCGGCCGATGCACAACGATTTTACTGTTGTTAAAACACAAATAGAGGTGATTTCGAAAGAGGGTTTCTAAATCCATTTCAGAAGCCCTCTTTCTTTCCCAAACCCTCCAAAAAGCCTTTTAACCTTTTTAAAGACTCAAATCTTGTAAAAATTTGCCAAAAACATTTATAAATTTGCAAAATGCCAAGATTCAATAAGTTTTTCAAGATTGTGTAAAAAGGAGTGAAAATAAATATGTTTTTTCAATTTTTTTTACATTTTCAGCCAATGTTAGAAAAGATAAGGGGAAAGAAAGTGGTTTGCCCCCAACCCCTTTGGTTGGGGGGCAAATCCCCCTAGACCCCCCCATCCCCCTTTTTGATGTAGACCAATTTTATTTTTTAGAGTTAGGGGGTCTTGCTTCGCTTCGACAAGACCCCCCTTTTAACAAATGTTATGCATTTTTATTTTTTTAATATAAAAGATTTTTATTAAAGATAAAGAAAAAAAAATGAAATCCCCCATTCCTCCTTCTTCCTTCCTCCTCTTAAGGAAGCTTACACCTCTTGCGTTCTGAATTATGCTTCACGCCTCTAGGTAGTGGAACACCTCTATGTTTTAAAACATTGAATCATCGATATTTATTTATTTTTTTAATTTTAGTTTACTTTTAGAATAAAATATGCAAAATAATTAATTCATCTATTATGTCCATAAATCCATTCAATTTTTTGTTACATATTTACTTTTCTTAATTTTAATTTAATTTTTAGAATAAAATATGCAAAATAATTATTTGAAAAAAATAAATAATTATTTAGTTTTTAGAAAATTAGAATAAAACATGCAAAATAATTACTTGATCTATTATGTCCATAATTAGATAGTATGTTTATGTTCTCGACTTCCCATTTATTGATTATAATATATGTTTTTTTTTCATAAAACCCGCTAAAACGTGCTATTTTTATACATAAATAGCTCATTTGTGTCTTATATTTACTGATATTAATGTTTATTTATGATTTATTAGAGTATTTATAGCATTTCCATGTGTTTCCATGCATATCTTAATTTTTCGTCCATATCCATGCGTATCCAAAGTGTATCCCAATACGTCTCTTAAATTTGACTTTCCGATACACATAACGTTTCCGATACTTTGAACCTTTGTTCATATATCTGTCTATGTGTATTTCGTCTTTTGTGATGTTTAAACTTTTAGACAACTTTATTTCACTTTCTTGTCTACAAAAACTTAATTTAACTTTTAATGCCAGACCGACAGTATCTTTGTGGTTGGGGCTAAACGATTCGTTGGACGATCTGGCCGTGTAGGTGAGTAGGTGGGACTGTAATAGGATCCGATCCGATTATCAAAATTTTGGATGTGATAAAAAATTAAAAAATTGAAAAAAAACTAATTATTTTTAACTTATGCATAATGATAAATGTATATAAGCATAAAATGTTAAATTCACTAATTATTATTATTATTATTATTATTATTATTATTATTATTATTATTATTATTATTATTCGCAATGTAGCGATGCATTTATTAGGCAACCAATACTTCAAATAATGGGAGCTACAAGATTGCCGAATTATCAAATCAAAATGATTACAAGTTCTAACATAAAAAATCAAGATAATTAGATCAATGTTCAAAGTATCGACACGTATCGGCCCGTATCGGCTGATAGGTATCGTTCAGGGACCCCTCTGATATGTCCCTACAGTGGATGTATTGGAGGTCTAACTGATTCAGGGGGTAAAGGAGACCTAAACCGGCCCCCCTGAACCGGTTGCAAAAAATAAATAAACAAAAGGCCTGAAACACTGTATCGATTCGTCCAATATGCCCATACCAGCGTATTGAGCGTATCGATATTTTGAACCTTGAATTGGATGAAGCTCGAACCTCGTACTATTCGACTTGACTCGGCTCAAATCCACCCCTACAACATGAAATACTGAATTGGGTATCAACTATACCAACTGAATAGTGTCTCAATTGATACCTTAGCTGGGACAGTCCCAGCGGAGATGCAGATTCAAGTTTCACTACCTGTTACCACCTAATTAAATATAGTTATCATGATTTAAAAATTTTTAAACTCAAAATTTTTAACATACAAATACAATATATAAATACCTACATACACATTGAAGACATTGAATTGAACTAATACAGTCAAAAGTATTTATGGGATTTGGTTGGACTTGATTTATCTGTAATGGATTTATATTGAATTAGGTCAGATTGAACCAATAACCATTCCATTGAAGAAGATACAAATACAGTTATCAATGGACCAAATTTGAGTCAAAACCAATCTAAATTAAAACCAATTTGAACAGATAAACGGGGACTAAACATTAAACAGAAATAATCCAAAATTGTCCGAAGTATTCATTGGACTGGATTGGACTGGTCCATCTCTGATGGACTCGTATATAGTCCAATTAACACCCTTAATTGGCTAATTAGATTGGTCAACGCCTCAACCCAAGGATTCATACTTTTCAACCCTAACTGTAACCCCAACTCAACCCTACTTTTTGTAGCCCTACTCATAAGTGCAGTCTGGGGGATTAACAAAGCTAAATTCATCTTTAACAAATGGAACACCTGTACTTCGACATGGCTGGACTTGGAGGTAGGTAGGTAGGACCGTAGGAGTAATGTGAAAATAGGGAAAAAAGTCGATCTGAACAGTGGTTCTGATTTGTCTGACATTAGACAAGTGGAAAACATGCGGCCCACAATTTCTTCATCATTCATCCAAGTCCTGTAGCCCCATGACCCAGCATCTGCTTTTCTATCTCGAGTGGTCAAGCATGAGTCACTGATGCACCCAACCCATTACTTGCCACTTGCCACACTGTATGTGGTCTCAAGGCGTCAATTATTCAAACCGATATCAAGAAAAACACGAGGAAACAGAGAGAGAGAGAGGGAAGAGATTGCTTTGAGTTGTTGCCGGTTGACCGTCTTTAATGGTTGAAATTCCCATCAGCAGTTCAGCACCATTGATCGATCATCCAGGGGATTAAAAATTAACCCTACTTCCTTTGATGACATCTACAAAGCTAATGCGTGTTAAAAGTGTTAGTGAAAAAAAAGGAAATAAATACTCGGATTGCCAAGAATGCTGTTACACACAATGTACAAACGTCAGAACCAAAAGAAAGATGATCGGAAGATTTCTTCCAACTTGCAAAGAAATAATTTTAATTGTCATCTTGAAGCTCCACTTCCTTGGCTTTTTCCCCATTTTAGCTCAGATGCTAAACTCATTTATCAGAACCCACAGTTAAAATGTTACAGTACAGAAATCAAGGCCTGCTACTGGGTTACCTCTCATTGAGTGTTGAGTTGTTTGACTGTTGAGACTTGAGAGAGAGAGAGAGAGAGCTGCCTGACAGTTTTGCACAGGGAATGAGTAGTAGGGCCCCCATCCTCTATTACAAGTTACAACAAAGAGAACAAAAGGACCCTGGCTTCATATCATGTGGTGGCGAGTTCCACGGGCGTGGCACAAGGGGCAAGGGTGTTGGCAGGTAGACTGATCCCGCCGCCTCTTATAGACAAAGTAGGACCCTTCACCGTACTGGCTCTGCTCACAAGATTCGAGTCCAGAAACACAACGATAACAGTAGTGTCATCATGGAAATGCCGGCGGACTCCTCGATCGATTTTCTTCAAGTCTGAATATCGCATCTCTCTTTTCTTTGCTGCCTCTTGAAGCGCAGCTTTCACAAGCCTCCGAGCACTTCCCTGCATGAGTAGAGAAAGTAGAAACAAATTAAGATACACCAGGAAGCACAGGCCTCGCGTCTCATGTTTTTATCAAGCCAAAACCCAGATTCCCAGATGGGGTATGTTTTTGCCAGAGTGGTCAAAATCACCCATAAGACCTAGGCTGGCAAATTACTGCTCACAGGGATGATATGGGATGCCAAACAATTAGATGGTTGGAGAGTGAGTAAATCCCCCTGTCAAAGAGGTATAGTCTGTAACGAAGAGCATTTCTATTTTTCACTAGGACCACCTCGAATATTAACAGGCAAATTTGGGCATATTACAGACTAGACCGCATGGATTGCTAGTAAAGAATATCTAATCCCACCATCAGAATGCCCAAGATTATTGATATTATTTCATTTTCAAATGGTTACTTCCATGTTGAAGTACCAGAAGTACAGTTTATAGGCTGGTTGAAAGTACGGAAGATTTTCTGATAGGCGAGTATAGAAAAGATTTTCCTGGAAGTTTCTCGTTAGGACAGAATAAATTCATCCCCCCCCCAAATGGGTTTGGAAGTTTTCTCACCACAAAAAAAGACTTACATTGCGTGGATGATTTTGAACTATATCAACTGCTTCCTGATTGCTTAGGTGCTCCCAGAGCCCATCAGATGCAAATATAAGAAATTGATCATGTGGCTGCAGTGGGTGAACTAAAATTGATGGTTCAGAGCTGAGTATTGGACGTTTGAATGGTTCACGCAAGCGAAATTTAGCAAGTAAAGGTTCTCTATTAAATTCAGCCTTCTTCAAGTATACATCACCAATAGATCTAGAAACCTGGCATATCAAAATATTTCTGCCATCAGAAGAAGGCACATTGTGAAGATCAAAAGACCTATAAAACTACAAAAAAGAATATAAAACCTTGGAAGTAAAACTTCTGTTACAAGGATCCATGTACTCTTTTGACAGTGACATCTCTAAGAAGATTTCTGTTAAATTACCAAAACTACAGAAAATTACTAAAAAACAGCATTTGAATGTACCAAGCCCAGGGCAAGTTATACAGGTCACCTCATTTATCACCTAAAAAATTGCTCTTTAATCCATTATTTAGAAATTAACAAACTCCGTGACAAACAGGAATTATCCATAAAATGTATTAGTCATTGGAAGTGTCTAGGAACGTATAGCAATTTTTGTTCGTGAACCTGAACCATAAATGAAAAGAAGAATGGCCCACAAACTATTCATGCCTTTCAAACCTCTTGAAAGGTCTCACAAACCATTTCCCCTTAAAATGCACCACAGCAAAGTTTTGTCAATGAAGAAAACATTATCTGAAGTCATTCATCACATATCAAAGAGATGGAAGAGAAGAAAAAGGGGAATATCAAAAATGTATGAACGCCAATGAATAAAGTTCAGACAATTAGGTTTCCTGAGTAACGTTGGATAGGTGATGGGCTGAAGATTTTCTTGATAACTGGTTCACGGACACCAACATAATACTAGATTTTGATGACCTTCTGATGACATAGCAAAACCTAGCTACTATGTTTCTAGAATAGAACAGAAAACTAGAAAAGGGGAAAAATATCATTTCAAAGTACACCTAACTTTTACACGTCTGGTCAAAGATAGAAGAAAAAAGAATTAAATTAACTGGACATGGATATGCTTGAAACCTGGTAACAGGATATCAATTAAAGTGTAACATGTACCTGGTACCTAATTCAGATAAATTACTAAACTTATTATCGACCCTATATTCAAAAGTGGGCTGAATCAGCAAGAATCACCCCCACATCTCCTCCACTATTTGGAAATGAGGGGGAGTTACGGAACTTGTTCTTGAACCTGATCTGTCTGGATTGAGTGGCCCCAAGAAGCATTTTGACCTCTTAATTCAATGTAGCAATCCAAGCTCCAGAGGAAAACTCTAATAGAACTTGTTCTTGAACAGTTGAACCTGATCGGTCTGGATTGAGTGGCTCCAAGAAGCATTTTGACCTCTTAATTCAATGTAGGCAAACCAAGCTCCAGAGGAAAACTATAATGGAAGGCTATCACAGAAACTCTGCTAGGGGAATTGGGAAGAAAGGAAAGATCCTTAAAGGTAAAAAACAACCTCCTTTCAAACCTTAAGAGGTTTTATCTTATACATACCGAATTCTTGGATTCTGACTACCAAGGAATTCAAAGAAACTCAACCTCCTGTGCTGGAATTTAATAAAGATTTTGCATTCATTTCCACAGGTCCAGCAACAAAAAGATGCAAACCCCCACCCCCTTCCAGTGAAAAATCAGATTACTTTGCAACTTGATAGAAGCTCCAATTTTCACTTTGGACCATCAGGGATTGGGGATCTTTTCATCATCGTCTAAGCCACATCCCAAACATATGGGGTCGACTACAGGATTGCTAAGCAATTTCACCCACATTCATGAGGGACTCGGCTACTGGTATAAATGGGTTAACAGAGCTGGTTTCAAGTCCATGAAAGTTAGAACACCATGTTAACAAGATCAGAGAATTATTTCAGTACCTTGTCATATGTTGCAATGGATTCCTAGAGATCTAAATGCTGAACCTGATAGTTTACCTTGAAGGATGGGGCAGTAAGCTCTATTGTATAGCTGTGTAAATCTCCTCTCATGTACCTCCAAAGTTTGCTTTGTCTATTACCAATTAAAAATATAAAACATAAAAAGTTTCTTTCTCTTTGTTTGGGTTCATTCAATTAACCTCCAAAGTTTTAAGTGCAACTTCTACACAGACAGTACATTCTTATTGCAGCCTCAAGAGATAAGCGCCTGGTCCAGTAGCTCCAGTACAAGAATCGAGGCACTTGGTACATATTTCTAAAATACTAAAAGTGATACATCTCTAAATTACATATGAATGAGATCTACAGCTGATTCACTTGAAAGTTGACTAGATACCATTCCTTTTATGTCAAGAAGGAGAAATTCACACACATTCTTGAGTTCCCTAGCTATTTCTTGGTTAAGTAAAAGAAAGAGAACAAAACACAAAGATGTTCTTAAAATGCCAAGATATAAAAGAGAAATGGCAATGACGGGGCTAAAAAGAAATTCGATCCACTTTGACATAAGTTGATTCAAGCTTGCTACCCAACCATCACTGCCTCAGGAATTGCCTTTTAACAAATGTCAGGGATCAAAACTGTGCTAAGAAGCATAAAGGAAACTAAAGGCCGTCCCAAGATGCAAATGATTTGATATTAGGATCAAAACATTAAAAAAAAAAAGTAACTGATTTATATGTTGGCCCGTAAAGGTACAAGAGATAAATAATACACTACCAAGTACCAACTGAATTGATTACTATAAGGCAGTTGCAACTCGTCTAGTCTATTAAGCTTTTGACTCTTAAATTGCATTAAAATAGGTGAGAAGTTTCCCACAAGTCTGAAAACAATGGAAAGTGCATAAGTTAGCAATAAAAAAGACAGTACGACAGAACTCATATAAGAAAAAAACAACCATAAATCAGTATAATCTGTACAAGGGGAAAATTTACCTGTATGATGCCCTTCACACGCCATACGTTGTGCTTTAAAACTACAATATGCGAGTCATCTGGATGCAGAGAGTGCAACTCTTGTCTCACAGATTCTATGCCAGCATTGTGCTCTGCAGAGAGCTGGACAGCCAGCACCTCTCCGGTTGCCTTGACAAGCCTTCCTAAGACAACACGGGAATCTCCAAGGTTTGCAACATATAGGGTTCCCCCGCATATCACACCAACCAGGCAACAAGATCCAACAGCTGCAATTTGCGGCTTCATCGGCCACTGTTTTGTAACGACAGAGAGGAACCCTTCTTCTGTTGCCTGAAATGCCTTTCGTATTACATCCACTGACATGGACTGTTGCTCGGTGGTAAATCCTGCACAAAACATAAATTCGAGCTGAAGCATTAGAAAAGCGGCCATGTGATCTGCAAGCCCAAGACTACACCATGAACACAGCTATAGTAATAGTCACTCAATTGAAAGAAATGAACCGCGACGCTTGAAATTTGAAAGGCTAGATAACAAGGAACCAGAACAGAATCCATTGCGTACATGAAAGTCAATCAGTCATTTGATATCCCAACGGGGAGTGGAATTCTTACTTTTTAGGTGATGAAAGAGGTGATCATTGATGTAGCGTGAAGTCTCAGGGCCACCATGCCCGTCATATATCCCGACGAAAGTCCCATACGGTCCGGACTCTAGTGAGCTCAAAGAGCCTGATTCAATTTGACTCTGATCCTCGAGCAAATTGTTGGCCTGAACCACGGCCATTGAGAACTCGCCGTTCAAGTGCTGTCCAGTGTCTTTGTACCATAGAAGCCCATCTTGTCGACCCACAGCATCCGAGCTCGTGTGAGCATAACGATCCGACGATGACCGCCAACAGGCCCTCAGAAAGTTCATCAATCTCGATAACATACCTCATCTCACCCAAACCAACCTCCAATTTCTCCACATCCGAGAAGGATGTAACAGAAATCCAAACCCCCCTACAAAAAAGAAGTCGACCTACCTTCTGCTCCACTGCACAAGGTCAGAAAAAATGAATTTAAAGAAAAGCCGCATAACCAGAAATGAAGCTACCGCAAATTGAAGAAGTCGAAAACAATCGAGGACGAAAAGCAGAAAAAAAAATGAGGAAGAAGAAAAGGAAAACCCGCCTCTTTGGTTTGTTTCAGATAAACCCCATACGAACACAACAAAAAAGCCTGAAATCTAAGACCCACCTCTGCTTCTCGTCGAAATAGAAAAATG